>NC_136813.1:109471901-110071901 GCF_951394365.1 Tetrao urogallus | reverse complement strand
GTAGAAATGTGTTCTGTTATGGTACTCACTGGAAAGGCTACTTTTATATCTTAAATATGCACGCTTTGCTCCTTGGCAAAGATTTAGCAGTTATCCACTATCACAAGTCTGTACACTTCTGTATCTATCACTGATGGACAGGAGCAACTGCACTGACGCAGGCCTAAAGCTTGAGGAGGAAAAACAGGACTGAGATAAGAAAGCACATAACAAGGTGGGTGCTAAACCCTGGGGCTGAAAGGTCACAGGACACCAAGAGAAAAGAAAGAATCTGGAAGCTTCCAGGGTAAGTTAATAATTTTCATAGTGGAAATCTGTGAGTTAAAGTCACAGTCATGGTGGATCTTACCATCTATGTAAATCATGCTTTCCCAGCCAACTTTGTGAAGTGGTATCTAAGCCTCAAAACATCCCAGCTTTCTGCTGAAGTTAACAGATAAGCTGTAAGTGTGACACACAGCTAGACAAAGGTTATAAAAACAAATCCTGGTCTATTTATTGTGATGCCATAACATGTATGTTTCTATCTGTGATGAAGGATGAAAGATGTTGTTTTGTGCAACAGTTGGGCAAGGTCTGTACATGGAAAGTGAAATAGCCATGGGGGTCTTATCCAGTGGTCATGTAGCAGTGTGAGTGGGACACAGGTTATGCAGACATCCTCCCTGCTATATTAACAGAAGCACCACCTGCATGAAAAACAGAAGCAGAACAACTTTTTATGGTTGGTTTTTCTAAATCCTGAATGTTAGACTTGGGAAAGGAAGAAGGAACAAGAGAAAAAGGATAAAAGAGATTTCAGCTTCTTCCTGAACTTCACCCTGCATTGCAAATATTGCTGGCCATCAGATAATTTCCACCTACTTTCTGTATTCCTTGCAAATATTTGTGGGCTGCCATATACACTGGAGGATCAGTGAGCATCCTAAATATGAGGCAACAGAGTCTGGAACACACAAACAGTTTTTATCTGGGAGAAGTACATATGTAGCACTGCTTCTCTGTCCCTTATGTTTTCACTTGTTTCCCTCTGAAGTGAAATCTTCATCGAGAAGAGACAAAAAGGCCGACACCTTCTTATAAGGGTATATACAAGGACATATTTTAGAGCTGGATATGGTGGAAGGGATCTAGTCACGGAATAGGGCTTCTTTGGAGGCACCCGAGGACCTGAAGAGTTTGACTCATACCACGGCAAGGTCAAGTTAACACTGAAGAGGAGGAATGCTCTGAGGGTTGGACTCCAAAGCAAAGAAGAGAACTGGATGAGACAAGGATAGTAGCTATTTTCTAACTTCAGGGAAACTTGTGTCCACAGAAGGGCCTCCCCTCTTGCAGGCAAGACAGGGACAACAGATCTGGTCTCCAATTTTCTTTTAAGGCATCTTTGCATGATTCGAAATTCTGATTGTGAAGCAACTGAGGTTGGAAAGGGAAAGGAATAGTTTCAGCTCCATGTGAAGAGGAGAGAGAGAAGAAAGTTTTCTTCAAGAGGGCACAACTACTTTTAGGAGGCTCTACTTGTCCTTCAGACAAATTTACTACCGCTCTTTTAAAACACAATGTTTCAGAAAAAGCTACTCCAAGAGTCTAGGTGGATGGCATTCAGAATGCGTTTTCCAAAAGGTGCAAATGTTTTATAGCCTTATTCTTAATGTACAACTATTCTTTATTTCTCTGCCTCCTTTAAGCCGTGCATTCTTTTTCAGTCTTCTTAGTTGTGGCTTCAAATGTGTGCTCTGCCCGTTTCTGCTTTGCCTTCACTCTGTTTTTTTCTCCTCTTTGCTAAAGCAGCTCTTTCTTCTTGCATTTTATTTCACAATGAATGCAAGAAAAATTATAGTGCTAATCTAATTTCATGGGTGTAGCACAGCTGATTTTACATTTGCATTCCCACCCCTTCGCCTGCATTAACATTGTCCACAAGCTCTTAAGAAAAGCCCTGTTCAAATTTGGACTGCACATAGCAAACAGTACTCAGAACAAGTCTGGCCCTTGAGCCTGTGCCCAACAGATATATCTAACACTAGACAGATAAGTTGTTTCTCATATTGCCCTCACCTTATTTCCACTCTAGGGTTTCATGTTTCAGATCCACATGTTAATACTGCATCCTTCCCCAGCTTAATCCTGATACAATTTTCACCAAGGTCACTTTCCTGGCAACTTTTAAGATGGTTGAGCAATTTCACCTCAGACCTCAGGCAAGAGGCAAAACTGGTGCTGATATCAGGGAAAATTCTTCCCAGGTACAAAGCAAAAGGCATTTGAAGTTGATCCTTTAAAAGATAATGCTGAGTGCCTCCCCAGCCCTTTCCACAGCAGCTCTGAGGGCTAGGTAAGCAATTGCATACCATGGTGTTGAGCATGGCTGTAAAACTTTGACAAATTGTTTGAACAGGCTACGATGTGGGCATCCTGTTTCTCACGGCACCATCCTCATAACATACAACCATTGCCAAGCATTACATTATAGGTTTCCCACTGAACCCAAGATGTGGTTGACAAATATCCAAAAACAGAATAAAAATATTTATATCTTAAAAGTGTTGAATGAGTAAACAAGATTGTAACCAGGTCTCTGTTATGTCTTGCCTACCAATATGCAGGCTGAAGAAAACATAAATGTTTACAGCAGTCACTGTTGTGCGTGCATACATGCCCAGTGGGCTCTTTTACCTGCTGCATGTCCAGTAAGAGCAGAGCAAGTCCTGAGCAGGATGGTGGCTGCCAATTTATGCTTAGAAGATCATCACAAGGCTCTCTGAGCAGAAGCTGAGATTCTCGGGAGCTGAAGTGAATCATTCCCACTCAGGAAGCAAAACACCAAACTTCAAGCACAATTTTGTGTTTTTCTTCAGTGTCTGAATGCTAGATGCTAAATGTCACTACAGGATCCTCTTTGATGACCTTTAATAACTGACTTCATTGAACCAATTTACTTTCTCAAGATATTTATCTAATACTTCAGGAGAACAATCACTGCTAAACACAGTCAGTTAGTGGTCAAGTTTGTTGCTAATAAGCAATCAACCTCAATTCTCCTCTTTATCCTCTGCTAGCCCTTCCAAGTCCACATCTTTTCACTCCATGGCCACCAGCCATTTTCCCCTTTACCATGCCTGTTTGCTAGAATACACAGAGTTGTCAATATAAAAAAACTAATAATCTGTTACCTAAGTACTCTGTGTCATATTTGGCCACTCAAATCTTAAGGCATGTGCCTTTAATAACTCAACATTTTAGGAACATATTAAGGTTTGTTTTTTTGGTTTTTTTGTTTTTTTTTTTTTTAATATTTAACTGGAAATAAAGGACTGAAGGTCTCTAAGCCTATGAATACCTCACCAACCTGTATTTGGAATGGTATTCTTCAAAACTGTCCAAAATGACAAGTGAGAATCTCTAAACTGTAGAAAACTATACAAAATTTCAATCCCACAGAGAAAGTAATCATAGGGAAGAATCACCCTCGTAAAGATGCCAGGTAACTGCTATGGGACATTTTCTGCAGTTGGTACCTTAGTGAATACAGTACTGTAACTCCAGAACTCACACACTTCAGAAGTTTTCTAACAGCAGTTGGGCACGAGAGCCCTTCCTCAAGTACATGAGCTCATGACTTGTCTTAGACTGAAGCCCTGACACTTCAAGACAGCAGGTGTGATTTCCAATGCTGTCTCTGTATTTCCAGCCCAACTGTTTAGTGATGTATCAATATATATTAAGAGAGAAGACCTGTTTCAAAGCTCCTTGTATCTGAACTCCTGAAATATGCATCTGCCATCCTGGTAAATGCACTTCAGATGTATTTATGCTGCAAATTCCTTGCTATAAAACTGCCCCATTAAATGGAGAAAACTTGCAGTCTACTCAACTATTTACAATAAGACCCAATAATGAAAATCAGTTAAGCGCTGATGTCTTCTTGTTAATTCTTATGGTTTTATCATTACTGTATTTATCTTTTCTTTTAATTGGAATTCTCTCCTTTCCTTACTGCCTGACAGACACACACACAGGACTTCCCCACCCAGCCAAGCAAATACAGCGGTGGAAGATCACATGGCCAAAGAATACCTACACCATAATCTAAAAGAAAAAAAAAAAAGAGGATTGTTTTCATAAGGAATTGCAGCCATTACTTGTAACAGTGATATGCAAAAACCATTAAGGCAGATGTATGAACTTTAAGTTGACGATATGCCGTAACTTACTGCATCTGAGGAAGTGCTGTTACAGTGAATGCTAGTGAGAGCATTTTGATATGGGCCACAGGATTGGCTAAGACTAGTTTCATTGCTCAATATGGCATATTTTTCATATTATGTAATGCTTATTGTATGTATTATAATGATACATCGCTGAAAGCCATCAGTAAAGGCTTTCACTAGGGACCGTGCAAAGAAATTTGATACAATGATAAAGAGACAATACTTGATTGTTTTTCCTTACATTCTTTTGTACCTTTTGGTGGCTGTTAAATCAGTATGTTCTGATCAGATATCACCTATCACACTTACATTTTTCAGGCCCAATTTAGAAACCAGCTGCTGGGAGACAAGCTGCAGTCTCCTCAATTGTGAAAGGTCACAAAATGAAGAAGTGAAGGAGAGGGGGCAGGTCTCAACCAGTTCACTACCCATCATCATGCTGTACAAGTACCACCTTCCACAGGATGATCTCTTTCAGCAAACACAGATTCCAAATTGGCAAGAAAACAGGCTGGGTAATCACTGGGAAACCTCTCAAAATATCAAACCATATTAAGTGGCCTTTTATTGACTATGCCGAATTTGAAGTTTATATGACATCAGGGCAGACTTGCAGAAACCCTCATGAACACAGTGTAATCAAGCTTTTATTAAAACTAGACAGACTTTTTTCACCACCGAAGCTAAGATTTCATTAGGAACCTTTCTCTGGTTACTCTGTTTAACTTTCTGCATTTACAGAATCCTGTCAAAATTACCTCTTAAAGATTTGAGCTGAATTAACCGATACCTTCTATGGGGCTATTTGTCACCAAGAGAAAGTTCACTAATTTGGATAGTTTAGCTTATTCAGATCTTATTTCTTTTCTTTTGAGAAACTTCAATGTACGTAAGTGCCATATTACTTCACTGACGATGAGAAACAGATGAAAAAGAATTGCTCCCAATCCCAACCTCAGATATTGTTATTGTACTAAATGCTCATTTAATTATTAAAAAGAATAGAGTGCAATGCAAATGAAAGTTCAGAAAGTAAACAGCTTAATGTCTCAAAATCCCTTGTGCCACTGAAAGACCACAGAGGTCTAAGAATCCACACCAACTGGAATTCTAATAGACTAAACAGGTTTGATTTATTATTAAAAATTAATGTGAAATTAAAGAAGCGAGCACTACTTCAAAGCAGCTGGCTATACACTTACTGTACTAGTTTGTTCATAAACCTATTTTCTGGCCAAATGCTTCAAATTCACTACGAACTGCTGAATTGCACGTAGACGTCTGCCTATCACTTCTTTGAAATACCACAATGAAGAAATGCTATTCTAACCTCTCTAGGCAAAACACAGTCTTGGAACCTCTATAATTCCAAGATGAAATCACCGCAGTTGGTCTAGAAACACTGTATTTTAGAATTTAATACTTCTTATTTTGGGGAATAAAATACTTGCATCTCACAAAGGTTGAGAAAGGCTGCTCAAATATGTTTGTCCTTAAAGAACAAGTTTCTTATATGTCAGAAAAAAGACTTCAACCAGCTGCATATACCAAAAGGAACTATGAGCCCCAGTCCATTTTGGTACCTGGTCACTTTCTAACAACACAAAAGCATGCATAGCATGCAAGGTGTAGACTGAAGAAACTGAAAGTTGCATGTTGTCCCATACTGTGGGGAGAAGGATACTGCCTAGAAGCAAAACTTTGGTCATAGCAGGTCCATGTGCTCACCGGTTCCAGATGACTGGTAGGAAACAGGAAGGCCACAAGGGTATCCTAGAGTGCATTAAAAAGAGTGTAGCCAGCAGGTTAAGGGAGGTGATCTTCCCCCTCTGTTCTGCTCTGATGAGGCTACATCTGAAGTACTTTGTACAATTCTGGGCTCCTTAGTTCAAAAATGGCAGGGAACTTCCAGAGAGAGCTGAATGGAGGGTTGCAAATATTATTATAGGCCTGTAGCATCTCCCTTATGAGGAAAGACCGAGAGACCTGGGATAGGGAAGGCTGAGAGGGGATCTTAACAGCACAAATAACTGAAGAGTGGGTGTCAAGAGGATGGAGCCAGGTTCTTTTCCCCAGCTACAGGACATGGGGCAATGAGCACAAACTGAGACACAAAAGTTCCATAAGAACATGAGGAAAGCCTTCTCACTGTGAGGGTGACAGAGCACTGGAACCTGCTGTCCAGAGAAGTTGTGGAGTGTTGTTCCCTGAGATATACAAGACCTGCCTGGACACTTTCCTATGCAATCTAGTATATGGAACCTACTTTAGCAGACAGACTGTACTCAATGATCTCCAGAGGTCCCTTCCAACCCCTGTGATTCTGTGAGATTCTGTGACTCCTCTCCTTCTGCCTTCTGGGCCACTAGAAAGGCAAGTTCCTTCAACCAGAGATCTCAGTGAGGTTCATTTCAAACATTAAAGGCAGCAACAAAGATGACACAGAAAAAATATGAGGAGGACATAAAAGAAGAAGAGTGTGGAACAGCTACAAGAATAAAGGAAGCAAGATTGAGGGTGGCCAAGCAATAAGAGATCAGAAAAAGAAACGCTGACAGATTAGCATCAAGCTGAGCAGTAAAAGCAAAACGGGAAGACTTGTTATTGCTCTCAAGTGGAACAGAAAAGTAATCAAGCTAAGAGGAAGAACTTGATGAAATGATGGAACTGTCATTATCTTAGCCTTGCCAAAGTTTGAAGTCCCTTAAAAAACATGCAAAATCATTGTGTAAGACAAGAAATGCAAAGGAAACACATACTATCCATCAGCCAATATTTAGAGATCATGCAGGATAAAAGGACAAAATTCTGTCCTCATACATAATCAGAGAAGCTGAAAAGGAGGAAAAAGCTAGAGCTGTTGCAAGAGCAAGGAATGAGAATGCAGAGATCCCATAGCACATAGAAAACTAACGTGGGTGTCCAAACGTGTTTAAACTAGACACTGCAATAGTATTATTAACTCTGTAAAGGTCAAGTATGGGAGCATCCCAGCTAGGACTGCAGGAATACAGTGCAGGTTCACTAGCTCATAACCTATAAACCTTGCTAGTAATCCTAGTCTATGAACCTTGTTAGCAATCCCAGACTGGCAACAGTAACTCATTGCAGCAAATAATAGCATAAGAGTATGATGAACCTGACGCTGTGAGGGATCACTGAGACTCCCCATCCTCATGAAGTGTTTTGTTGTTGTTGTTATTGTTTTTAAGTAGAACTTAAAAACAGCTCCAAGACAGGAAGAATAAAAAAACTGCATCTCTTCCATTCAGTCTACAGAGACACAAAGACAACACATATGAAGGACAAGCTTTAAACAGAGGTTTGCATTAAGTGACCTCTAAATGCCCAAAGATTAAAAAAACAACCAAACAAAAACAATGGCTGCAATGGACTTTGGAGCTGCTGAATACAAGGAATGCAGCAACTCTGAGATACAAAATCACTCCTTGATTTTTCTCATCTCAGGAGCCAATTAGACCTCAGGCCTGCACCTTGTCATAACTCCTGCAATCTCTATTTTTTCTAAGGTAAAAATTAAATTCAGCCAGGCATTAAAACAGGATTCTGATTTAACATCAGATTAGCACCATTTCAGATTCAGTGCATTCAGTAGAAAGGTCATATATTTCTCCAAACACATATACAATGCTAAATAAAGTGAGTTAGGTGGCATGGAAAGCCACACAACAGGTATTTGTCTCAAAACAACCAGCTTCACCTCGGGTACAAGAGCCAAGCTTTACACAACAGTAAGTACTTCAGCAAATTCAGGATGAATGTCAACTCTAACAAAGGCAGGAAATATCTGTCTGTATATGAAAATCGTGATTTATTTCTTTCCATGGCCAACTGCTGTAATAAATATGCGAACTGAGTATATGGAATTTGGCATCTGGGCAAATTATGCCTGTGTATAAAATGCAGTTTGCATCCCATCTATGTTACAAACTAAAACAGCGCAGTCAGCCCAGTACTGATACACTGTACTGTAGTTTGGGTTAATCCAAGCTCTGTTTAAATACCTTAAGAACAAGATGAGATCAAATGCCATTGAAGACTTCTGGAGACAAAAACATGTAGACAAGAGAGCTAAAGAGCTAAGACCACCATATGATATGATAAAATTAGTGCCATGGAAGCCCAGAAAGAATTGATTGGTCAGGCTTTCTGCGGTTTTGCACAGGCTTTTATGTGTGAAAAATATTTTAATGAACTCTGTGCCCATGCTCTGAGCGATTACACAGCCATCCTCTCAGCTACTGGAAGACAAAATTGAGAAGAATTTATCATGACCCCCAAACAAACAAACAAACAGTGCAACACAACTGACATCAAGCTGAACACTGGCCTCAATTTTACCCCAAATGGATAGCATAACACTACTTCTCTCCAACCTACGCATCTAGCAAAAAAGCAAAACTCTGTATCAGAACACAAGAAATACTTCAACAGATTCTGTGTTCAGTCAGAGCTTGGTCTGAGATGCACCATGTGTTCTGCAATGGAGAGAGGGAAGGAACAAAATAATCAGCTGGAGGGCAAACTCAAGTATTTCTTCAGTGACTTTTGTAGAAGAAGCCTTGCATCTTTTCATTGTCCCAACACTCTAGGCAGTTTCCATCAACTAAAAAGGAAGAAAAAACACAGCAGTCCACAAGGGGAATTATTTGGGCCTGTAGCTATTTTTGTTTTAACGTATAATTAAAATGTTGAACTGAAGCAAATTAAAAAAACAGCTATTTTATACTGTGGATGATGTGGTCCACAGTCAAACACGAAGCATATTGGTGAGTCTTATTTTTGGATATAAAAGCTTGGTCTGTATAGCAATGCAGACTCCAATCCTAAATATTTTAAAGAGCTATTTAATTACATATGAGAGACATACTATACTTTTCTGTTATGGCAGCTGAAGAAGTGCCAATGAACTTCTGCAGTGCTCTACCATTGGACCAGCCCTTGAAGTTTACCCCCATAATGAGTTAGACTGATAGAAGATATGTATTTAACTCCTACACAGACACTTACAGTAGCTTTACAAGGGGTAAAGGTGTTTTTGTAGCTTGGTCCCGAGCTGCTACAAAGCAACTCAAACATCCAACATAAAGCATGAAGTCATTTTTGAAAATTTGTTGTTAAGCAATGGACTTTATGTAATTTTATTTGTTTCTTAATTACAGAAAAGACTATGCACAGCTGTGGTTTATGCAGTTACATCATACAAATAGCGTTCATTTTAACAATTGTCTGAATGCACATTTAAACAATTAGCCAATGAAAAAGATATTTTATATGCATTCAAATGTTATTATAGTAAAAATCTATTTAAGTGATACAGGTTCTAATTTGAACCATGTGGATGAAGCATCAATTCTAGAGAGTTGTGATTCTGTGGATCTTATTAAAAACTGTCAGAGATAAAAAAAAATAATTAAAAAATAAGAAAATAAAAGATGAGATCAAATCTTCATGTAAACCCACCAAAAATATTTTAGAGCAATGCAAGGGAAGAACTAATGGCAATGAAGAAGTTGCGCATAGGATGGCTGACTTCTTTGTCTCAGTGTATCCTTCCAAATTCAGCTTTTGGGAATTCTGTTCACCAAAGTCTGAGCTCCCTTTCTCCCTTCCCATTTACAGCATAGGGGCAGGATAGGGTAAGACGCATGGAAAGACTCAGAAAGTCAGAAAGACTTACGGAAGGCAGCTTCCAACTTTTATTTTCTACTACTGTATAGCAAACTTTAATGTTTCCCAATTTAACATGCATACTACTATATGGGGGCTGCTCTAAAAGTAATGCCTCCTATTAAATTGTGTTGGCCCACAACATTAGTGGTGGCTGTACGTGGTAGAAGGTTGAATCTTCCCACCAATATTCCCTTATGTGTTCTTGCCATGTGACAGATGGCAGCAGAGGAGCAGTCTGAAAGAATGACATCTGAAGTGCAGATGAAGCAAGGGTCTGTCATGGAGTTCCTCTATGAGGAAAAAACTGCACCCATTGATATTCATTGATGCTTGCAGAATGACTGTTTACATGGGTTGACAGTGATAGGACAATGGGGAATGGTTTCAAACTGAGACAGGGGAGGTTTAGGTTAGATATCAGGAGGAAGTTTTTCACACAGAGGTGGTGACACACTGAACAGGTTGCCCAAGGAGGCTGTGGATGCCCCATCCCTGGAGGCATTCAAGGCCAGGCTGGATGTGGCTCTGGGCAGCCTGGTCTGCTGGTTGGCGACCCTGCACATAGCAGGGGGGTTGAAACCAGATGATCACTGTGGTCCTTTTCAACCCAGGCCATTCTATTATTCTATGATGATTTTATGAAGGCTCTGGGAAGACCTTACAGCAGCTTTCCAGTCCATGAAGATGGCCTGCAGGAAAGCTTGTGGGGGACTCCTCATCAGGGAGTATACCAACAGGACAAGGGGAAATGGCTTAAAGCTAAAAGACGGGAAATTCAGGTTAGATGTTGGGAAGAAATTTTTGACTCAGAGGGCAGTGAGGCACTGACTGGCACAAGCACCCCAGAGAAGTTGTGGGTTCCCCATCCCACAGTGTTGAAGTGTTCAAGGCCAGGCTGGATGGGATCCTGGGCAGCCTGATCTGCTGGGAGATGTCCCTATCCATGCATGGCAGAGGGGCTGGAACAAGATGGTCTTTAGCTCAAACCACTCTGCAATTCTATGTCTCAGTGTTTTCTGTGCTTTCATGCCCAATGCCACTTAGTCAAGTAATGTAAGCTAGAAATTTTCTTATTGTCATTCTCAAGGATGTTTGTATTTCTCCACTGTGCTTGTGCACATTTTCTTATTTTTCCTTATGAAGTATCTTCTTATATTAAAAAATAAAAAACCACAAGTAAACTTCCCTCTTCTTCCTCTCTACTCACATACCTAAAGGGTAACTTTACCTGTTATGTACCAGCTCAAATGACAAAAAAAATTTAAAGGACTTTCCTCTCCTCTGGAGATATTCCAGACTCATCTGTACACTTTTCTGCGCAACCGACTGTAGGGAACCTGCTTTAGAAGAGGTTGGACTGGATGTTCTCCAAAGGTTCCTTCCAAACCCTACAATTCTGTAATTCTGTGATTAGGTGTTCTGCTTCTGGCCTAAGTGGAATCTGACCTTCACATGTTCTCTAGAAGGAAGTTACAGAGGCCCCAGCTCATATATATATATGTAATATACATTTTTATTTATTTATTTTTATTATTTTTTGAGAGACAGAGAGCAGCAGTGTGAGGGATATCAGTTCAGTGTATGTACTGATTAGAGACACAGGACAAGCAACAGCTACCACTGACAACCCACTGCAAAGCAATGAAGGTATGTGTGAAGACTGGCTAAACTGGAAATTTGGAGGACTAAGAAAAACAAGGAAGGAAAAAAAAATTTGGGGACACAGAGACATGTGTAAACACTGAGCTGTATAACCCAGGGGAAATCACCAACTCCAGGATTAAATCCCACAAAAACTTCTGTAACATGTTTGGTTTTGTTCTGAAAACTTAACAGATATATATATGAGAATTATGAATAGATACGGTATTGAAGCAGCTGCTTATTTAAGCAAGACATCAGGACAGGTCGGAGTCAAACGCCTGTCAAGAAAAAGGATAAGAGCAGGTTTCTCCAGAAGAAAGACTGTTGCAACCTTAAAAAGAAAACAAAAGCAAATAAAACCCAAACAAACAAACAAACAAAAATCTCAACAAATGGAATTGATTATTCTAAATATCCAAAGAGGGACTAAAAAAAAAAAAAAAAAAGGACGGGAGGACAGGGCCATTGCAGCAGTTAGGGTTGGAAAGAGCGGTGATAGTTTTATTCCAGATTTAGACGTGCAGTGTGCAGAGTTGACTGAAAATAGCTAGGCAATTATGCCTGCTGCATTCTGGAGATTAGAATCAGGCAAAGGCTTTATGCTGGCTGCCAGTGCTTGAATAGTTTTGAGACATTTCAGAAGATTACGTGATTCTAACAGACATTTTTTTCATGGTAAAACTACTGAGTGCTTTTCATAGATGTACGGTACAGTCAGGCTTTGTTTGATAAAGCACTGCTTATTCTGAAATTAGCTGGATGCAGACAAAATGCTTCATCAGTTCACTGCCTCCTTACAAGATCTTTATTTAGGAGCAGTAGGCTCCAATCTACCCACTTCACTGAGTGAATCCAACATGAGAGAGAAGTCAGAAGTATTTATTTGGAAGTAAAAGTTATGAGCTAAATGGCTAATATGCAGGTGAAGTTAAACAGTGACTCCAGACCAAATCATTCCTCCAGAAGCTCATGCCTGGATTCTGAGCTGCACCCTCAGCATGACTGGAGCCTCCAGTTTTTGACCACGTGGATAACTCATACCTCTTACAATGACAATCTGGGTGATTATGAAAACTACAGAATCCATGCATTCACTTTGTGAGCGGTGACAAGTGAATGGTTTCAGGATTCCAACCCAGAGTGGGCAAAAGCACCTGGAAAACTGACACTGGAGCACAACACTTACTTCACCCAAGACACAGCACTCACCAGCTATAAGAATGAGTGACTGACTCTTTTTCCTTTCTTCTCTTTTTTTTTTTTCTTTTTTTTTTTTTTTAATTCTGTCAAAAAAATTGAACCAGTGACTCACAAGCTCTGTATCCTACAAATCCTCCCCCCTGCAAGGAACTTTAATTATTTTCAACCACTCCTATCATATCTCAGTCAGAGAAGGCTTCAGCTTTTGAAGGAAACTTGTGATTTTCATAACATTTTCCTCTCATACTGAAGTAAGCCATTTAAACCTCTCTGCTTTATTACATACTACAGTACACCAAGTGGTCTGTGAATACAGGGAAATGGATTAGATAAATAGAAATATTTTTGTTATGACCGAATTTAAGGATCTTAAAAATAATATGACTACTTCAAAAACTGCAAGGCATCAAAAGGCTTAAAAATATTGCAGAGACATGAGAGTGCAAGAGATCTGGCAAGCATTGATAGGGTAACATTTAACTGGAATGAGAAACAGGAGGCATTCGGAGACACATGGTTACCATTCACATCAATTTATGACCAGGGCATTTCTGTTACTGTAATACTCTGTGTACCAGGAGCCATATGCAATGGCTCTTTCTTTTATGTGCAATGTCCGTTTATGTCATATTGGCCAAAATTAAATAAAGCTTTGAATTTGGAATTCACTTGCTGCCAGTACAATGTAAAAGGTGAAGGCATTGCAGCTTCTGCTCTTTGTAAAATAAATCAACAGCAGTAGAAGAAGGGATCACGTAGCTTTTCCAAACATTGCAGTAAGTGATGGAAGAGGTGGCAAGGAAACAAAAATATCCTTAACCCATCCTCTATCCCTTTAACTTCAGTCCAGTTCAGTTCAAAGTGTATGAGGCACCTTTAAGAAAGCTGACTAATATTTCTATCAGACTAATGAACGCATTACTTACATGATTATCTTAGAAGTTTGAGCATTTGCATTAGCATTGAAATTTCATCAGCATTACAGTCTGTTGTAAGGCACACCTTTAATAAGCTACTTCCTACTAAGCAGTCAATGATTTTCTGGTTCCTTTAACAGAAATAAAAAAAAAAATACAGCCTGTAAAGCACACAATGCTGTCTATATTGCAATTCTCTCATTAAATTTAGAGCTTATACTACCTTCTGCATTACAGGCCTTCTCAGAAGCAATTACACATCACAGCAGTTTGAATAATAAAATCCCAAATTATAAATAGTAACAACTTTTCCTTATCGGGGAATGTGTCTAGGATCCCAAATACGGTGAGCCAATTTGTAAACCGAAGAAATAATGAGTTGTAGGAAAAAATATTCCAATGGTTATTGCCAAACTGTTTTTCCAGAGGGTTTCTGCGTCTACCTGTACACCAAATTCACATCATTAAGATGTGTAGAAAGAACTCCTCAGCCACGCCGCATTCAGCTCAGTTCTTTGATTCTTGGGTGTGATCTCTTCAAGTCATTCTTTACTTCCCGTTTTTCCACACCTATGGCTTCTCCTAGAAGCATGTCCTTTCAGGGAAAAAAAATCCTACGCCTAAATCCATAGGAAATATCACTGCCTCGACCTTAACCACAGCTTGTTTTACATCTTGCTGCTCCTATAAATTCCTCAGCAGTTTGCACCCTTCTGTCATCTCCATTCTTTGAGGCTATCTGCCCAGCCCAGTACACCACTGTAAACCTCTGAACTTGTTTGTAGCACATCGATGCTTATGCAACACAAAGACAAAGTTAACAAAGGACAGTGCTAGCACACTTACATTCTCAATCTTGCAGAAAGCTTGTTCAGAACTAGGTGAGGTATTTCTGCACACCTGTGCAAGGCATTATGGAGTCAGGCTCTCTAAAGAAGAAATCATCATTCCACTGCTTCTGTATTGCACCCTGTTTATCATCATGGTTCATGAGAGAGGCCCCTCAGGCTCAGCACAAATGAAAATAAACAGTAGCAACAGACCCTGTTCTATATTGCTAAAAACTACAAGTACACTTAGTTGGCTGCCACGAGATAGGATTTCTCCTATCCTATGGTTAAACAAGGTGACTGTGTGGTTCTCTACAATACAACACAACAGAGTCCCAGGAGAACACTGTCACACAGATGGCTATGCACAAGGGACAGAGACCAGCCCAACGTTCTTCAAGGAGAGATGGTTTGCTAAGTCAGAAATATTTTATCCTGGGAGTTTATAAAACCTCAAAAGCAGAAGAGAACCACTGCTCTAAATGAATGTAAAGCATTTTATTTTAACAACACTTCTTCCTCCAGCTTCCCTGACCATTGCTTTACCAAGAATGTCCCTTTTCCAACATTTCTCTACTACAAAGGCTTCTTTGGAGAATAATAGCACATTTTCCAGATGGAACATCTTGTTTTGCTCCTTTGTTTGTTTGCTTAAAAAAACTCAGCCACCACCAACACCAAAATGACAAAAAATAAAATAATTTCCACTTGGAAGCATTCTTGGCTGAAAAACAAATTAAGTACTTCACGCACACAGCAGAAAGATTGTTGGTTGTTTCACTCCGCTGGAATTCTTTACAAAATCACTTACATCCCCACATCTAATAAAATGTCACTGCACTTCACCAATATTTTACAAATATCTCAGTTAAAATGCCATGTGAATTTTGTGTTAAGTTCTTCAGCATGCTTTGATCATTATCATTTTTAAGGCAATTTTCAAATCATGGAGGAAAATCAATTTCGTTTAAAAGACATGGATTATTGCATACACTGGAGAGGAAAGGGACGAAATAAGGTTATGCATCATCTGTAGCTTTTTCAGAATTTCCTACATGAGTTACACATGTAATTCCCATGTAACTTCAATGAGACTGAGAAGCCCATATAATCTATATGCTGTCCCTTGTGCCAAGTAGGTAGGTGCCTGGAAAGCCCCTGACACATTAGTTACAGGCTTCTAACCAAGCCTTTACTAGCCACAGATAATCTTTCTTGGCATTGTTGTTTGTGCTCAATATATTGGGACACAGAACTATCTAAGGCATCATGTGCTGCAGACATCCCAAATGGACATCATAGTTTGTCTTCCATTTTACCCATTCACCCAAGAAGCTTCACTACCACAGAGTTCAATTCCTGGTCAAGGCCACAAAACAGGGAAAGAAACTTCACTCAAGTCAGGGCATTCAGAGACTTTAAAGGACCTATTCTTTTAATAGCTACCAATTTCAGCTGAAATTAATATGTCAAATATTTAAAAAAAAAAAATCTTCTGTCCAGCTCTCAACATCTTTGGTGACATCTGCTTTTTTCCCACTAGCATCTGAGCAACCGATCAATCAGAACTTCAGGAAGCTTTGTAATGCTGTCATGTAAGATATTATCACCTCAAACCTTCAACAGTAGTTTAGGCACTGCAAACTGACTACTGATGAACTTAGTGCACTAAATTTAGAGATAGTGAGTGTGCATTATCTGGATTGGACAATATAAAAATTTGACACCATTTGTTAACCAACCTCTGTGCCTGTTATGCAATTTAACACTTTAAAAAAAGAATAAATAAACAAACAAACAAAAAAAAAAAACCTCTCAAGGCTGCAGAGCTTCTCCTATATGTGACTACCTCTTTGGTCTGTTTTTATAAAGATATTTGCATTTGCATGGATGACCGATGAAGGGTTTTCAAATTAATAAGTCCCAAAAGCTCCTTTAAAGCTACATTTAACAGATTTTTAAATTCAAGTTCCACATTAGTAGAGGGGATTAGTGTCACTGTTATAAAGATTACTGCACATTAGTATAAAGACTTACTACAGAATTTTGACTCAATGCCACCAAAACAGAGCACAGTGCTGTATGGGAAACTCTTACTGCACTCACTGCAGTCTTAGTACACTCAGAAATGCAACAAATCAGAAAAAAAAAGAAAAAAAAAATCAGACCTGATTCATTATGTTTATATATTTAAAATAATGCATGCAGTGCTTTACAATTATTTGTTCTTCCATAAACATTGCTGGTATTTCAAAATTTAAGCAAAAAGTCTGCTCTGATTAATCTACAGATTAAGTTGTATTTTTATGCTAAATGCTCAGTTACTTTTCACCCAACAGACCAAATCATGACATTTGCTCATATATGGTTATTCTTAGATGCATGGAAAGATAAAGGAGAAGAAAAAAAAAAAGAAAAAAAAGGAAAAAAAATACCCAAGGAGTTACTCAGTTAAAAGCTCTCTCCATCTGCCTAGAGTTTTATTAATAACCTATCACCATGGTATCACAGCATCTTAAGGAAAATAAAACAGACAGATAGTTGCTAGGCTTCCCAACCTTGAAGGATAAAAGGGAACGCTTCTTAAGTAAGAAGGGGAGAAACTGTTTTGGTCTTCTTTCATTATCACCCTTGAGGGCAAGGCAAAGATGAGAGATGGGCCTCGGGTTGTGCTCTGAACGCTGGAAGCATAGTGGCCATCACTCAAATGTGTCATCCATGACCTAATTCTCTGCACTATCGCTCACAAAAAAAAAGCAGAAATCCAAGCTGTAGAGGGACAGAACTAAGCACAAGGAAAGCAGACAAAGGAATGTACTTGCTTTCTTCAGCACTCCAATTTAACTCTCAAAAGGACTTTTCAGTTCCATCACTGCATCCCCATTTACCTTAACCAAATGTGCGTTGTTCCTCTGCTGTGGGCCAAGCCCTAGGCTCAACCAAAGCACAGAGCTGCCCTCACCAAGCCCCTGGCCTCATGTTGGAAATGTGGCTGCATGAACAGCTGGAACTGGGGAACAGCTGGACAACAGGGCCTCTACCCAGAAGTCTCTGCAGTTTCTCAGAAGTATTTTAAAAATTACAGAGTTTGAGAGTTCTATCTCTTCACCTAACACACAGGCTCTCTTTCCCTATCAAGAGTGGCAGAGGAAAATGGAGGAAATGCCTCCATTCCCCTGCGAGGTTTAGGTTCTAGAAGAGATGATCAGTGTTGTACATGCTCATGAACATTATCTGCATCAGTATGTGAAGTGAGATCAAAACATTCTATAACGCCAGCAGATGTGTAATATATTGAAGTATCAGGTTGAAAAGTAGTAGAACACATGCGGCAATCAGGGTATCCTTTCAAAAGGTAGTTACTGCAAGGTTGCTCGTGCATGTGCAAACACAACACACAGTTTGGAGATTACAAGAATGTGTTTACTACAAATAATTACTATCTCAGCTTAATTTGTTCTAAGGCTGTAGAGAGACGCAGTCAGAAGTTATACCTTGAGTTGGTAGCTACTCAGCTGAAACTCCCAGTGAGCAGGAAAGCCTGACAGTACCACTATGTTCAGTGCTAGGGAGGGACACCCAGACTTAAAAGCACCCCATCCTACTAGTTGTGACAGGTACAGTGAGTGGTTACACTACTTCTTCCACTCTCCTCCCTTTCTGTTCCACCTTCTGAGGTGAGAAAGTGAACAGGGTTACAGAAACAACAAACCATCAAGGGATACGGCAGATTCATCTCCAGGACCATCCCCTTAAGGTCCCAGCGCTCATTGCTTTCTTCTCGTGTATTATTAACCTAGCAGAAAGACTGTGCAGCTTGAGGCAGGAAGAAAAATGAGAAGCCTTCCCCTGCAAAAGCTGGGCATAAAGCAGAATGCCACAAAGAACAGACAAGCTCCAGGCTTCCCATAGGCTCTGCACAGCTCAAGAGGTTTCCTTCTCAGAAGTACTTTCACTCCTGAGTGTTGTTTACTTAGTATTTGAGAAGGAAGGAAACTGCCCTTTATCACCTCTCTCAGACTCAAGTTACTGCATGCTAAAGCAGAAGCCCATTACCTCCACCAAGCATTAAATGCTGTATTTTGCACTCCTAAATGGCTGAATTTTAAAATTCTTATAGTTAGGAGAGATGTTCAGAAGAGGAGATTGTTCTTTCTGTCCTTGTGCCTGACTGATAAAGGCAGGCCACAACAAGCCTGAATTCCTTTTTCTTTTTGTAGATCCAAGGGGGCATGATTTCTGCAACACTGAACATTACTTGTTGTACATTACTTGGACTCCTCCTTCTAAAGTGAAAAAGAAACGTAGGTTAAGGTAAAAATCTCTGGAAACAAACAGAATCAGTCTGATTTACCCCCTGCCTGTCAGGCCGGGTGCATTTTGTCTCTCTCTGTATTCAGAACATATACAACTAATTCTATTTTCTAGAACTGCAATTGTTGATTGATGAGTCATCTTTCCTGTAAATTTACTTTTTAAAGTGATTTTGGCATTGTTCCTTGAAATTCTTTGCTGGCTATGTAATGGAAATTTTGACCTCACACTCTGGTTTCTTCAACATCACAGATACTGAGATTATGAATTTAGGAAGACCAGGCAGTTGAAGGAAAGATACAGTGAAGAAATCTGCAGCTTAAAAAGAAAGCAAGCTGTACTAAATAAACTATCAAGTAAATATTTAGCTATAAGGCCATTAGGTTATGTTCATAATAATACAACAACTCATTTATCATAATTAAGAATTCATTTGGGGGGAGGAGCACTTCCCTTTTTCTCCTCCCAAAGTTGGTCATGTGGCCGAAGTTGTTGGCAAGTGAAACTTGGCATCTATCAAAGTTCAGTCGTTTTCTTTTAATTACTGTCTGTCCATATTAGCTTCAAAAACATCTTGTAATTAGTAGTTAGAAAACAAAAAGCAGAAAAATGTAAACCAAAAGAGAGCAGAAAGGAACCAAAAGCATCAAATCATTCATCCATTAGATGTTGT
The DNA here is from genome assembly GCF_951394365.1 of Tetrao urogallus. NCBI lineage: Eukaryota > Metazoa > Chordata > Aves > Galliformes > Phasianidae > Tetrao > Tetrao urogallus. The sequence goes on along the minus strand of NC_136813.1, from coordinate 110,052,415 downwards.
ATTGCATAGGGTAGCATAACCCTTCTAACTGTAATCAGCAAGATGAAGGACTTTTTAGTTCCCCCTTCTTTCTCCATTTAAGGGTAACAGAGAAAGTATAAGCCAAAATTTCTCAGATACACTAAGCTGAAAACACATGCTATAGAGCCTGAAATTTTGCATTTAGTGCAAAAAGAAAAATTAGATGTGTCTTCATAGAAAGAACTGAAACTGAACACATTTATGAAGTACCCCGACTTATCTTAAAACATCATTTAATAAATGAAACAAAAGCTCTTCAATCCACTCAGTCTGCACTCCACTAGCAAGAAACCGCCACCGTATTCAGAAACAGATGGGGCCTCCTAGCACCTGCTAAACTAAGAAGTGGCGCATTCATGACTCATGCAGGCTAAGCCTAATTAAAAAGAACTGACACTCATGTCCAACTTCCAAACACCAAGAGACATGCAACACAACTTGAAATCATGCATTCTTGGAAAAATTCTGAAAGAGATTTCTCAAACAAGAACATCATTACGATCTCTGGTACAGTTGTGACAGAAGGCATCCCACTATCTCACCCGCTATCTTCCACCAACAATCAGTTTTCATGAGACCAACCAAAGGCATATGTAGCAATGAGCTCTGTTGCTGCTCTAACCATGAAGTAGCCCTCAGTAGTCTCCTCATAGACTTCAGTTAGACACCGACCAACTCAAATGGCCAATTTAAGGCATGAGGAAGGAAGCAAAAGTCTGAAATTCTGAAGAGTCATTGCCATCCCTGTCAATTTTGCATACTTTAAACAAAAACTGCATACCCAAGGATAAGGTAGGTTTGACCACGTAGACTGGGATCTGCCACCGTACTGTCTGCACCTCAGGGAGCATAACAGCTGCTCTGAAACTTCTAGGCCTGTTTGTTGCTATAATGAAGGGAGTTAACATCACAACTGAGATACAAGGTCTCAAAAAATACTTGCTATGTTGCTGAAAATTAATGTGCAATCACATTTCTTGTTCTTGGCATAAATTTAATGATGTTGCATTTTTCCCAAAATACATCATTTTGATTACAAGGAGGGAGGATCAGATTGTCAATTCATTTGTTCATTTTACCTTTCTAATCTCAGCAACTAATAGCTACCCAAACCCATTCTTAAATGCAAAATGCTCTTCAAACTTCCACACAGAGAAGTGTCTATGAAAATAAACACTTCAGCTCAAAATCTGCAAGTCTCTAGCTATACTGCTTGATGGCCCTGAGATGGCTGTAAACGAGTAAATTAACACCTGTGGCAGAGAGTAAAATACAGAGGATTTTAATATATGCAACTATTACAGAACATAGAAGGGAAATGACCAAAAGTTCTCTTCTTACATTGATTGATGCCTTTCAGAGTAAAGCATTTCCAAATACTTCCAAATTATTCTTTTCCACTTCCTAGGCAAACTTTCACTGATTAAAATGCAAGCCATATACTGGAGGGTGTCCATTCTAGTGATGAACATTCAAGTATGTCAGGCAGAATATGGGAAAAAATACTTAGCATCTGTATAGTTACTTGAACTGCTGGGGAAACTTGCACCAGATGTTCCTCAACGTTACCTCAGCTGCCTCCCAAACCACTATCACATCTGTTCTCTTCCTTACTGAACACCAGTGTTATTAACTGGAACCATACATAGTTTACTCCAGGGAGGAACCTTAATATATCATTTATAAGCCTGCCAAGTGCCACATCTCTATTAGAAACTGAAAACCTCAATAAATGTAACACGCTAAACTCAGCAACAGGTTATGCAAATGGAGCAGGAAATAAATATTTCCCTCAAGCTTTTCTCAGTCATTAGAAAAACTCAGCAAATATCAGAATAGCCTCACTGTTACAACTAGTAGTATCTCCCAGTTGATTGTGTGTGAGACTACATTTTAAATACTTCCACTCAGCTAATAAATTAGGTTGCACGTCTAGGGGAATATCCCGCTATCAACACAATCACTAAAATACCTGAGCTCTCTGTTGTACACGGGAAGGGAGAAAAGGAGCTGGGCCAGGAAAGGGCCTGACACTGAAAATGAGAGGGGTCTGGACATCACACGGCTAAAGGTAGGTAGAAAGGACTTCCTCTACTCAATGACATATTTATGTCATGTGTAAGCATGCCTGATTTAACTTGAGTAACAATCTGTGAAGACAGGATACCACAGGCTGGTCAGAAAGCACTCTAATTTTGGCTAAAGAAAAGAAGAAAAAAAAAGAAAAATATTGTCAGCGTTGTTTTCATCCTCATCAACTCTTCTCCATGTCCTCCATTTAAAAACCACTAACAATAGAGGTTCATGGGCTGGTGGGAGAGGAAAGCCATTGCTCTCCCAGAGAAAAATGGAGGACATACAGCCTGGGATTCTGATCAGGATATGTTTAGAAAAGAAGAGGAGCTGGGACAGACAATATTCTAACACTGAAACAGAGAAGATTGGCAACACAGGGGAAAGGAGTATATTCCTACTAAGATACTAATATTAGCGAGAATGAAAAATAAATAGGGAAGAGGCAAGTTGTCAACCTCAAATGGAAACACCTTTCCACTCTCCAAGGACATAACAAGAGATGACAATCTATGCTCACTGCTTACTAAAGCACACCTATTGTACCCACTCTAAATCCAAATGTAAACTGTTTTGGGAAATGGGCTTCAAATGTCTACAGTTAAAAACAAACAAAAACAACAAAAACACTTTAAATTTCCTAACACTTGCTGTTTGAAAACTATTCTTTCTCCTTATGCAAGAAATTTCTTCTATCCTGTTGGTGCATTTAACCAATTTTTGTAAAACATTCTCAACATCCAAGAGCTTCTTTGTAAGGAGATAAGCTACACAGAAAAAGTAGCATGAAAAAAAAACATTAATTACATGATGGAATAACTTGAAAAGTTATTTAATATATAGTGAACACAATCATCTATCCATTACTGGGAGTGAAGATATTTTCATAAATACCAAGACTGAAATAGCAAAAGAAATAATGGAAATAAGAAGGAAAAGGGAAGAAAAAGTACCATTATTAAATGCATTACCAGGGAGACTAAAATCCTTCCAGGCAAACCTAGTACTGACATATTCTGTTGTTCAGTTACTGAAAACCCCTCTGCCTATCACCTTTGGTTGCATGAAAGAGTTGATTACACTTAGCAATAGTGAACATATTGCACTTGTATCAGTCAGAAGGAAAAAAATCCACCACCATACAAATCAAAACTTCTTATCCTAACATTCTCAATTTTGGAGTCTCAGAAATTAGCCTAAGCTTAACTTCAGACATAAGATGTAGTATCTGTGTATGACCTAAAGAAGTCTGAAAGGAAATCTCTTTCTAAGACAGCAAGTGTAATCTAGCTCATTTATTAACCTCAGCGACCATAATACAGAAGTATATATAAGGAATTAATAGTTAATTGTTCCAAACTTTTTCAGGTTACTCTCTGGATTTTTTACTTTCAGTCCAAATAATTTTTCTAGTTATTTTCCAGGTACACTGCACTACACCATTCTGTACGATGCAAAGAAAAATACAATCAAAACATTCTAAAAGCAAATAATTCATGGTTCCAAGTTACCACTATGCTCCAGCTATTGCACTGTGTGATCATGAGCAAATCTCTTAGCCACATTCCCTCTGATAATGGCGAAGGCTCCAGACTATGAGAAATGTCTGTCAGATCAAAAAACCTTTACACAGCAGCTTGTATTTATCAAACAGAAGGCTCTACAAATGGAAAGTATGAAGGCATATGCAATGCTTTAGCCATGACTGAAAAAAAACAACGTAACAGAGAACCGCTGCAGTCATGAGAAGTAGATATGTTCCAACATAAAATGAAACCCCTATTTCTTGGGTATAGTTCTCTGATTTGTATGACATACTTGATAAGGACTAGGTATAGAAAACAGAAAAATAAATCAGAAGTCCATACAAGGGGGATCACATAAAAGCTGATAACAAATACAGGAACAATAAGGTTTGTAGGAACACGCAGCATCTTTAACTGTATTTAATTTCTACAACTAAAAGTTAAGATTCAGGTACCAAAGTCCTTCTTCAGGTTTCAGTTACCTTTGTATAGAAAGGTATAAAAGGAAAATAAGCATTTTTTCATAACAGGAAGAGATGTAGAAAGGGAAAACAAATTGTGTCAGGACAGGACGCAACCAAGCAGGCACAAACTGTAGTTCTGGCAGATGGAACGAGGAGCCCTTGAGTTTAATTTGGGTACAGTAAATCAAGAGATGTTGCTGTTTGCAGGAACAGGGATTCTCTCCTTGAAAGAATGCAATGGATATATCCATAGAGTCATAGAAACATTAAGGTTAAAGAAAACCACTAAGATCATCTAGTCCAACTGTTTTGCTCTGCTCCTGCTTGGGTTGGTTCATATGGTTCGGATGAACATGCGAAGAAACCAAATGCTACTCTACTTCGTAGCATAATGCTCATTCCATCTAAATTATTGCTCTCCATGGAGACAGCAACATTAGAGTTTGCATTAGCTTCTTCTGCAACATCTTACTTCCAAGTGCCAAGACTCAGCAACAGGGACAACAAGAGCTTTAATGCCGATCACGGCTCAAACTGTAAGCATAAGACAATTTATTGATAAAAGCAAATCCTGTTTAATAGCATACAATGGCCAGCATTACTGCCGGTAATTAATTACTGCTAGGAGCTACATGAGCTACAACAAGCATATGGTAGAAAAAAAGTGACAGTACGATTAGCCACTGTGTAGAAAATAAGAGGAAAACACACTAGTCACAGTGCTGCCTTTAGCATCTACATAAAGTAGGCATACTCAGGTTTTCCATGATCTGCTAAAGAAATATCCAGAGACTCTACTTTTACAGGATCACTTTTCATAGTGATTCTTATCCTTGAGACCAAACAAGCAGGTGAATGAAAGCTAAGAAAATGGAATGATGAAATGTAAAAGAAAGCTCTCTTTATTCTTGTTTCTCTTCTTCTCACCTTGTTCTGCATGAAAGAAAGGCACACAAAAAAAGGAAAAAGTACATTAACTGATCACAAAGGCACTGAATGAAATGAATTAAACAAGTATTGTTCTCAAAAGCACAGCACAAGCACAGAAAAAGGCTACTATACTTCCCATAATTATCTTACAGCATTTTTCTTTAATTCAGCTGTACTCTTCATTGAACATGTAAACCTAGAGAACAGAAATAAACATCTTCCCTCCACGTGTGAAACTCATGATTAGTCTAAACAATTAAAAGCATCAGAGTTCCTATCACCCCTTGGTTTTTCCAAGCGCTCATCCATACTGCACATTTGGCAGTAGTTTAAAAGAAAATCTGGGTTAAATAACATGATTCAGATGTGAAAAGACTGATAATAAACAGAATTTTAGTACCACTCAGTCATAAAACCAGCAAGCTTTAGCAGTGCATGTCCACACTAGGAAAAATGAAACTGTTTCTTCTGAGAACATGGTTCGTGTTTAACCTGTGTACCCCACAATGAAATCTAGGGGAAATCTGCTTTTCTGAGTTCCTTGTTCACCTGAACATCTAAAACTACTTAAATCAGACATACATAATAAAGCATAGTAGAATTTTATAAAATGACTTCTCAAAATTTATTAACCATTTTTTCCAATTTTAGTGACACCATTTAAAGGTGTTCTTTTTGATTTAAAATGCTCACAGAAGTACAAAGTCATTGCAGAGTGTTCTCAAAGACTGTGCATCAGATGTCCTCTGACTGATGCAAAATAATTGCCAGCACGTGACATGATGCTAACATCATTGATAGGCCTACTTCTAGCACATAGGCAGCTTCAGAGCTACAGGAAGAAAACACGAAGCACAGTAACCTCTTCCACGTTTTATAAGGACCTCCTTTACTTCTCTTCATACCCCTACACTAAAGTGTCTCTTGATAGTTCCCATAACCATTACTTGTTCTACAAAATGCATAAAAGAACAAACTACTAGGTCTCACCACATTTCGGAAGCATTACTGGCTATGGTGGACAGATGAATTTATCCTCCTGTGAAAGAAATGTCTCATACACAAATAGAGATGACAAGAAGCCACTAGCAGATGGTGATTATAACATGTCTGAGGGAGGCCTGGGTGAGCTTAGTCATACTGTTCGCAAGAAAAAGCAGCTCACTAGGATTTGCTGCCACAAAGATGCAGAGTTTTCAGCAAAACCAAAATTTAAAGCTGAAAATAGATTTCAGAAGAGAATTTGAGCAGAACGTTACCGAAAACAGCAAGATGTGGCCAAGAGAGCGTGACTGTATGCCTTGATCCTGTGACTGGAGTGTGGCTAATGGCTACAGCTGGAGACAAGATACAAAGCTTGACGGACACCAGCCTGATACAACACGGCTGTTCTTCAGGGCTTAAGAGAAATCAGATAGGAAGAAAGGACAGCCTTTCTTGGTTCTTGGACAGTTTAATCGTATTACTAATGGTGTAATCTTCTTATTACTTACTAATTTAATAGCGGTTCTTGTATTGTGAATGGATGTAACCAAGAGTCAGCTGAAGTTTTACTCAAGTAAAACTGTAGCTATATTTGAGGAAAAGCAAGCCTTCCACTACATCAGTCAAAAGCAGTCTTGCAAAACACCAAGATCAAAGCTGTGCTATTTTTAATTTCTGCCAAAAACTGCAGCAATCTGCCTTTAAATGCACAGCCACTTATTTTGTTAAGTTTCATACAGCCTGCACACTGACCTGTGGCATCGTGGCTTCTCTGCTAACCACACTCAAGTTACTGAGCTGCAACCCAGCAGTCAGAGGTAACCATCTCTCTGTTGGAGCATTTTTGTGCAGTGCTGTTCCTCTTGATTTTTGGCACTGATATCTTTTTTACAATTCTTTTTTACAAGATGATAAACAGCTTTACATTGTAAGAGCAAAAGGAAAAGGAAGCTACTGAAAGTACTATGAGCTGGAAAATACCACTGCTGTCCATCTGGTGACCCCTGGCAACTCCAGGACCCACAGCAAGCATGATCCCTTCCACCTTCCTGTTCAGTTTCTCATGACAACCATCGTAACCTACTTGTCTTGTCTCGCTTCATCCTATACTGCAGGCTACAGATCCTCACTGAGCAATTTCAGACCTGCAGCTTCTCTCTGAGTTGTGAGAATGCTTGTGAAAGTCCAGCTTTAATGACAAGATGTGCAATGATCATAGAATCCTTAGAGTTTGAAGAGACCTTTAAAGGTCATCTAGTCCAGCTCCCCTGCAATGAACAGGGACACCCACAGCTAGATCAGGTTGCCCTTCAGTGTCTCCAGGGATGGGGCTTCTACCACATCTCTGATGTGGTGAGGTACCTGTTATACTTATCTCTCAGGTGCAAACTGTTCTTGTAAGTTCCAACACCTGTTTCAGCAAGTAAATGTCATGTAAGAGCTGCCAGGAAAAAAGATAATTAAACCTACATCAGTTATTTATTATACAGAAAAGAATTAAACTGCTGTCAGTCATATGCTTCTCAAGGTCTACTTCTGTTTTGTTACCTAGCGTTATTGCCAGATCCATTAAAGAAAATGAGGACAAAGCCAGCGCATGTGCATGCATGCACGTAAACTCAACCAAGTGTCTGATAATCGGTCAGTCCACTGAAATCTCACAGCAAAATCCATTTCAACTATCTGCTAATTACTATCTGCAAAAGAAACTATATTAAGATTTTGTGATCGATACGAAAAAAAGACATGCCTGTGTTGTTAAGACAAGACAAAACAAGAGCAGCTCATCTGAAGTTCAGATCAGTAGATCTGAAATCTACTACTTAGCTTCATTTCAGCAAAACTAAACAAGACAGGTGGTCTGCTTATCACTGGATTTCAGCTACTGTAAAAAGCTTCTCAAAGGGTTACAATTAATAGGAAGTGGAACTTTCTGATTACTGAACTACATACCATTTCTGTTGAGGTTATGTTACAAATGAGACATTATAGGACCCCATTACTGAAAACTAGAGAGCTGATGGATGATGGATTAAGGCTTCCACCTTATTCTAAATGGTTAAATTTGTTTTCAGTTGGCAACCTTGCCAGGTCAAAACAAGCAAATGAATATGTATTTTTTTAAAACTGGGCTCAGATATCAAATCTTTCCACTACACATACCATTTGTTAGCAAACACACATACTTTCCATCCATTTACTTTCACTGGCACCAAGCACAGAGAGTGCATGAACTCCTTTCCCCTCTGAGCAGCCTTCTGTCCAATCTTCATTAGCTACACTGTGACAAGTTACAGGACAACTAAAAGCACTTACACATTTAAAAATGATATCTGAGTCAACAACTGATTATACTAAAAATGTGATGCTTATTGCAAATAACCTTCAAAAAAAAAAAACAAACAAGGAATTCCATGGCTGTTTGTGAGTCTTTAAAGCTGCAATCCAGCTTATATACACAATTAAAGGCATAGAAACAGAGTTAGCTTTTATGTAATGAAGGCTCCTCCTGAGAAGCACAGCTTCGCGATGACTCGAAATGCATTATCCTCCACCTACACAAACCTGAAATGCTGCAGTCATCACCAAGGGCAGCTCACCAAGCCTCTCCACTAAAACCCACAGGAAGACATTTTCACCTTCCCCTCCCACTCAGAAATGTTCCTTATGGCTGTAGGAGAAAATGGAGCCTGTCCTTCCCTGCCACAGCTACTGCCTCCCAGATGCTGCTCCACTCCATGCCAGCTATGGGTTATGAAGTGTCGCCAGCCCAAGGATGACATCTCAGCTCTTTCATTCCCTTCTTGGTTTGCTGACAAGCTCTATTCTAGACATGAGTTGCCTGGACAACTCTTCCCACCCCCCCAAGCCATCCCCCCCCCCCCCCCCCTTCTCTCCTGCACCTTGGTCTCTTTACTGTGCAGAAGAGGTTGGAAGGACAGACCAGACCCTGACCTCACTCCCAGACCTCTGTTCCTCTGCAGCCTGCCATTCCAGATCCTGGCAGGACAAGGAGCTGCTCGCTACTGCAGAAGTGAGACCTCCCCTACACAGAAGCTCAGAAATCCTGTGAAAAGCCTTCCATTTCCATTTGGAATGGACATGGGTTGAACTAAAGGTAAACTTCCCTGTTTAAACCGGACACAAGAGGAAAATGCAGCACGTAAGGGTAAAACTGAATATGTATAAGGGTTTCTGTTCCTATTTACTACTTATTACCTGCAGGAACAAGCAGTGCAGATTCCCCCTGTTCCCCCTCCCCTTTTTCTTCAATTGCAGCATCAAAAGAAAATTAAGATCTTCTAAAGGCAGAAATGAAGCATTTCTGCTCTGGAATGGCATCAACATCTGGACACCTGGCAATACACACAGTTCAATACTGACTGTACCAATTTCTCAACCCCCTTAATGTAAGCATGAGAATCCTTGCCTCTCTTCTTATTTACCAATAGCATTTAAACAGAAGAGTGTTTAAAAGTCCATTTCAATGGCTTTTACTCTTGTTGCATTGCAACAAAATGCTTTGATCTGGGGGAGGGAGGAGGAGAGGAACAGAGAACATCTTAAGTTCACAAAGCCAAAAGCCAAGATGCACAAAACTGAAACATTCCAAAGTTAAAAATAATCATCTTGAAACTGCATGAGCAGAGCTGTAATTTTGAGCAGTACAGCATGACATCATGGTTTATATGGGGCCAGCTCAATAAATCAAACTGTGCCTAATTAGAGATCCTACTGAAAATCTACATTATTTGGACAAATAATTAAAACAGGACAGTCTGTAACACAAGCCAGATCTGTTTACTAAAAAATGTTCTTTTCAAACTTTTAGCTTCACTACTGCTTACAAAGCTTTCACATTTAGTAAATTATAGACCCCTAAGCTTTTATTTCAGTCTGACTTCACTTTCAAGGAATTCTTCAATTAACTTTACATTGCTTTAAGCTCTTCATCCAATGAGAAAACAATCTGTGGTTTCTTCCTTCTTCCAGTGCCAATGGCTGCCCTCCATGTTTGACTTACAGACTTACTGTCTTTTTAGAGCCAGGTTCTGTTTGTCTAAAACCAGCTAGTTGTCATAGCATTTTGACAAGTCTTCTGTAAATGGAGAACAAAACTTTGTGGTGGGTAAACTGCTAAGAATAATGAAGGTTGTTCCAGCAATCTCAACAGACGCGTGCCAAATTTAAGGGACACACAGAAACAAACCCAAAGCTGAAAGCATATCTTTCTCACTCCAAGTTTTTAATTCTATAATTTCTACTTTATCCCTCTACGTTTTCTAAATTTTGTGCTTCTTCTCAAACATAGAAGCTGTGACACACTCAAACATTCGAAGCCTAAAAGCTTCTACTGCTATCAGACATTACAATCAGTTCATGGTCAAGACTCCTCTGAACTGTTAGAGGCACTGTGGAGACTTCAACTAATTATTAACTGTGTGGATAATGTTACATCAAAAGAAAAAGATGAACTAAAAGCAAGAAGCAAGCAAAAGGGATGAGATTCTTCACTAGCCCAAGCTTACAAAGTCTGTATCAATTTTTTCAGTCTTGGATTAAAGAAGCAGAAGAGGAGAGCCCTCCTTCACCTCCCTTCTGACACCTGACAAGCTAAATGGATCAACATCAGAAGGATTAGAGGAACTGTTAAGACAATAACAGAAGAGCAAAATGATTGAGTCAACAAAACAGGGCTGTACAAAGAGTATATATATATATATATATATATATGTATATATATATATATATATATATAGGAAGAAATGTGCCTATTATTTCAGTGTTACTCTGTCCAAATAATTTTCTTCTATATAATGTCAGCCATGCGCAGACATGGAAAGGGTATAATTCTATTCATTACTTACAAAGATTTTAGATAAGTTGCTCCAAAAGATTTTAAAATAATCAAACAATATTAAACATCATATGCATAGCATGGCAATGTTTTTAAAGACATGGCAAACGCAACTTCCTCAGCCATAGCCACTGTGAGCAGCAGGGAACACATCTTCCTGATCCCTATTTGAATTCCTTGTTACAATTAAATGCTTGTAAATTACAAATGATCTTTTAAATTTAACACTGCTTATGTGGACGGAAATATTATGACCGATCTTTGTTAAATGCGAGCATTTGAAGCCGCAGCCATTTGAATTCCTCTATGTTCTCAGTGTGCAGCAACAGATTTCTCAGAAAAAAAAATCCCCTTAACAACTATTTGGACATACTTCTGAAAGCAACAGTGAAAATTAAAAAAGCAATGTTCCCAAAGAAGTATCTATTTTTGCAGTGTGTGCTTTTAAAGCACAATTCTTATGGAATGAAATACTTCAGTTCTCTTGTGTAAACTTGCACAGATTGTTTGCTATTGATCCTTTGAGTCATATTTTGGCAGTAAACTTATATCTTTCGAGAAAATATAAGTACTACAGACCAAGTGATGTAATCTACATCTATATTTAACTCCTTTTTACTTCTTTTTTGTTTTGTTTTTAGAGAGGAAAACTCTGGAAAGAATAGGAAAATCAAAGGCAGGAGAAGCAAAACAAAACAAAAAAAGAAAAACAACACAACATGTGCAGTTAAATTTATATTTTAAATTAAATAATCTGGACTTCAATTTAATTCCCAGTTTGTGAACCTTGTGATCATGAAAACCTCCAGAAGAAATGGATTGTTTGTCTGTAGGAACACAGGTCTTTTATGTCACAGGACAGAATTCAGATAAAAGAAAGTAATGCTGCCAGCACGCAAGACATAAGCATAAAGACTTCCTTCCTTTTCAATCAAAGCAAAAAGTCTTCTCAAATCAGTGAGACCTGATTCTTCTCTCCTCCTTGTCGCCAAACTACAGTCTTTAAAAAAAAAAACAAACCCATATTAAAAAAAGAGGGAGGGAAAGAGAAGTGAGAAGAAAATTGCATGCAACAAGACCATTCCATATGGTCTGGGCTTGTTTCATGTGCGTGCTACACATACATGAACTATATGCTGATGTAAAATGCCTTTTCTACATTTTTACCGTCCAAAGCAAGTGCTACAGTGCTAGAGTTTGTGGTCCTTTGAGGAGTACATAACACTGCATAACGTTTTCAAGAGAAGTAGGAATAGCCTATGGAGGAGTGTAGCTGACACAGGGAAACTAATGCAGGGCTCTTGATTGATAAAGCTTTGTTTTGCCTCTAAGAGTCAAATGTGATAAATCCTTAACCAACAAGAGACTGACAAAGAAAGAAAAGACTGAGCAAGTCAGAGAGAAAGAGCACACGAGCAAGGGTACAACAGTGTGTGCAGGAGACAGAATACATGCATTTTGCTCATTCCTGCCATAAACTAACAACCACCTCCTAAGGGCCTCATTCTCTTCAAAGCCTGTTTACTCTTAGAAGAACATGGTAAAACCAACAGATAGAGAACACCTGGCAGGATCATATCTTTTATCTCATATGCCAATTTTTTCTTACTTCACTGAAGCAGAGACTCACTGATGCCAGTCTTTTTGCACCTTTTCCTTACTCCTCCTCCCTCATGCCATCTGTATCACTGCCTCTCTACTCTCCTCTCCTTGTCACATTGCTTCTCACCTCTTCCTCCTCGCCAGCTGGGAACCAGTGGTGTGGGAGCAGTTAGGCTGAGGATGAATGCCATCCATCCATTTCTGGGAAGCTACAAGCTCTGCTTCTTGGCAAAAGCATCTCATACTCCAGAGTTTACTTGAGAACATCACTTACTGCCTTTCAGATGGAACAGCAATGAGAAAGCATATTTAAGACTTGAGAAAACTAAAATTCATGCAACTTCCACTGACTTTATTAACCCACATAAAATCTGTTTCAATAATAAGCAAGAGATTTTGGCCTTGTGTAATAGGAAGGATCAGACTAGATGATTGTGGAGGGCCTTTCTCACTTCAAATTGTGACAATACAGATGCCAGTGAATTTTAAAGATTAGAGGTCTTATTTCCCAGTATGAATTACACTATTTCTTGTTTTAATTTTGGTCTTCCAAAAACACACAAATCCCAAAGGAATTTATGCACACAGCAGCCCAGAGTCTGCCTTTAGATACTGTCCAAATGACACAAAGTTTTGACCGAGGAGATAGCAGTACCTCTGTTTCCATTAATTCCCTATTAAGTATCACAGGATTCAAAATGTTGATTTCCAGCATTACCTCATGCCTGGGCCTCTCACTGATTAATTAAAACTGTATACGTAAAGGAAAAAGAACAAAAAAGCAGAACTGCGATGAAATGAACCAACAGTGTCCCCAATGAAAGAAATGGATTGCTGTTCTCAACTCGTTTCCATAGGTTGATTGTGAATTGTAGCCAGACAAGATCTCCTTTTTCAAGCTTCCAGTAACTGGCAAACATGTCTAATACACAGGAAGTCGTATTTATAGTTCCATTACTCTCTACAATATACCAATTCTCTGGTAATAAGAAGTTGTCTCTAGGCCTGCTAAATGAAAGATCTTAACAGGAAGCTTCTAAAACTACAGTTAGAAGTGACTGTGAAGAAAAAAAAACCCAGTACAGTACAAACCCTGCAGCATCACTAGACAGTAAATTTAGACGTACCAGACTTGTGTTTTAAAAAACAGCTCTGAAAGTCTGCTATTGCAAGGCTTGTTGATTACTCCACTGAATCATGATTTAACTTACAGTACATGTTTAACTTAGCTACTTGATATGTTACTTTTGCTATTTAACTTCAAATTATTTTGGTGTGAAATAGGTAAAGAAACTGCTGCTACATTAGCTCAGGTAGAAACCTGGGCAGGGCCTCAGAACATGCAGATACTGAACAAAAAATCTGAGGCACTTCTTTGCTAAATGAAAACCTATTTCATACTTGCTCCGAGTTCTGCAGGTGATAGTCAGCAGTTTGCTTGTGTGCTGGTACTGTCACCTTGCACTTAGAACATTTTTTAAGTAAAAACCCAAATATCCATTTGAAGTTTTAAAATTCTCTTCCAGGAACCGTATAGCATATTCAAAAGGGTACAGCACTCAGCCAGGGGTTATTTTTTCTTTCCCCCCAGCCCCCACTTTAATACAAAGAAAAATAATACCATTAGTAAAGGAAGACAGAAAAATAGATTAATACTTTACCACAGGAGAATTTCTTTGAAAGCAAAGATCGCTACAAAAGTTGTTCTTACCTAGAGATGAAAGAAAAAAGAAAAAAAAAGAGAGAGAGAAAAAATAGGATTAATAATCATCAGTTGGAACACTGCACCTTCACAACACAGAGAATTTCAGAACAATATTTTACAGACATCATGACAGCCGTGGAACAAATCTAAAGAAAACAAGCTACACCAGAACAGGAAATTGCAATTTCTTTGAAACAATAATTAACCTTAAGAAGGAAACCACTACTAATATAAACAAACAAGTAATAAAGGAAACCGTTTTACCACAGGGAAACCTGTCTTAAAGCACTGCGACAAGGGAGTAGAAACGAGTTTGCCTGAAGAGATGAGTTTCTGAAGAAAATGTGAGCAATTCTGCAGTAAGAAGCGTGCAGACAAAGCCATCAAATTTCAATTTTCAAATTTTTAAAGAGGAGGCAGTACCTCCTACAGAAATTCAGTAGCCTTTAAATAGAGGACTTAAATCTAAAGTGAATACAATCTCATCGGGAGGAATCTGAAGGATCATTGGTCTTCACTAACAGGTTGATTTGCTTTTATAACCATAGCTTTTGATGCCCAATACTTGTCATTCTAAATAACTAGAGCTAAACTAGTTGTCTTGGTGACTATTTTATCACCTTAAAAAAAATGTGAATCAGAAATGAAAAAATATGAAAAATCAGAAACCTGACTTTTTTTTTCCAATCAAGGAAAAAGGCAAGTTGAATGTTTTCTCAGGACAAACATGAATTGAAGGTAGCTCTCATTTTTAGAGTTTAAAACAGTATTCACTATACCGGAACTGCTTCTTAAACCTGAAGTATTAATTTCACTCTCTCTTCTTGTCAGTGGTTCTTAAAGAGTTGCAACAGAGCAGTAGCCCTCCTTTATTTACTGATTTTCAGTATTTACTGATATTCCAGTGGGAGAAAAGTTCGTAGGGGCATAAGAAAAGCTGTAACTAAAATAAACACTAAAAATGGAACTATTTTTCATTTCAGATGTTATTAAGTCAACTGTGTGCAAATAACAGTGTTTCAGATATTGTCCTTATTTGTTCTTGTCTATCACACTGGTTCTCTTTGTGGTTTCTAGTATTTGGCAACAACAACATAAACAGAAAAGCTAGCAACACAACAAAAGTTTAGCAAAGGCAATCATAATTTGATTTAAAAAGAAAAACCAACACACAAACAAAACCAAAACAAGGCACAATACAGCAATCAGCTCTGTAAGCAATGGAACCAGCATAGTTAGGCTTCCTGAGAACTTGCATCCTCTGGGGACTCTAAAAACCTTCAGTAGGCTTGCAAGCTCATGCTGTAGACTTCTGTACAATGGAGCACCAAGATCTCTCTTTTGTACCTGGAAAGCCACTGTGATGGAACTCTGGAACTGACACTTAACATCATCAAAATCTCTCTTTCTCAAGTGGTCCAGAAGTTACTAGGAATTACTGGCATACAGACAGATAAAAGCCTTTCTTCCCTGGAAGAACAAGCTAATTGAGAGAACAATTCTGCTACAGAATTCTTTTGTTCAGTTCTTACAAAGTGGTATTTGACTATGAAAAAGCATTTCCTTGTTCTCTGGATCATCTTAATATTATTAGCATTGTTTAGATTTGTGACTTCATGTTATCTTTCACACATGTTTACAAGGATTACTGAAAGAGAAACATCTTTATAAGATGCTAAAATAGATCTACAGTCAGCAAATCCCAACACTTACCGAGAAGGAGATTTTGGTGAAGGAGGAAATGGAAAACATTTGTTACAGAGTTATGAAACAGAAATACACCCTCTACTGCATCACCGTCACAAAGTGAGTTTTTCCTCTCTCTCCTAAAGGGATTTGGGAAATGGAAATTTCCAAAGCAAGACAAATGGCAGAAAACAACACGTACAAACTAAGAATGGCACAGAGTTACATGCAGGAAGCCTAGTAAGAGATTACCTTTGGAAACACCTTCTAAATGGAAAAATGGTGCAGCAGCTACTGTGAAAGAAGAGGGAAAGTCAGGCCTATCAAAAAAATAACAAAATTCCCCTGACTCCCAGGGGGAAAATTAGAGGAAAAAAACAAAAGATGTTACAGTCAGAAAGATCACTGATGGTAAAATGATGTGTTTTTCTCACACCGTTAAACCAAAGAGTAACAACACACTTGGAAATCCTCTGCACTACCCTGCAGTTGCCTTCCCTACTACTTGACAAGCGATAACCAAGAAAGCTCCAATGGCCAGCAGCAACCTGCTAAGGGACATTTTAAGGTACAGAAAGACTGCAAGCCTGAAACAAAGGCAGAGGGTGAGGCCTGGCAGATGCAGAATCTCGAACAAATTCAAAAAAATCCCAAGGGAGAGACCATACCTGAGCCCTCCTCAACAACGAAAGTGAACCAAAGGAAAGCCTCATATCATGGATCTCCGTGCTACTCTTCCACTGAGTCACCAGCATGAGCCATCTTTCTGTGGCACGTGAGGCCTACTCACCATACCCACTGACCATCATATGCCTATCCTCTGAGATTATCATTCTCTTCAATTCCACTTGCTTTATTCCTCATAGAATATGAGAACTCATAGAATCATCTAGTTTGCAAAAGATCTTTCAGATGGTCAAGTACAACCACTAACCTGACCTACTGAGTTCCATTAAACCATGCCCCTTAATGCCATGTCTGCACACCTTTTAAACACCTGCAGGGATGGGTACTGCACCACTCCCCTGGGCAGCCCCTTGCAGTGCTTGAGCCAAAGTCACTTTTGCACCAGAAAGCAGCAGCAAGAAAGGCAGACAGAAGGAAAAAAAAAATTCTAAATCTTTGAATATTTTGGTGACTTCCTAAGGCCTTTTCTGAATATGTAGGACTCTAATGCCGGCCTCTTTATGCATGTTGATTTCCAGCAAAGCAGAAGATGAAAACTACCAAGATACCAAGAAGATAACACAAAGCATTTAGAGAATGCACACAGAAATAAGCCTGAGGCAATTGGGAAAAATACCCTGTGATGGTGACCAGCACTGTCGTTGGGAAAGCAGCTTGCACACCGACTACAAATGCCTAACAAAGAAAAGCATAAGCAAAAGGCACATCAACCCTCACATAAATATAGATTTAGGTAATCCAGTAAATAAGGCAATGTTCTGGCCTTTTGACTGACTTACTTATTTTGGCTTGGAACACTTGTTATTAGGTCGCCTGAGCCAGGCCCCTGTTGTTCACATCTGCTTCCTGCTTTTTGGGCCTTTCCGCAACCAGGACTTCCACTGACCTGGGGCTGGACCTAGCCCAGCAGCCGCACAGAGATCCTTTCCCATAGCTGAGCTGCTGCTTCAAGCACCAAGAAGCTTGACATTAACTGTGAGACAGGCAACATCCTGCCTCATGGAGTGACAAGTGAGGGCTAAGGGCTTATATAAGTGATTTAAGGACAGTTTCCTCCCTCTCCTCACCCTCACCTTCTACTACATTCAGCACATTTCAATTTTGAAAAACAGACTTCTAAACCTCATTTGGTTCCTTTTCTCATTGAAAGAGCAAAAGATGAAAAGCTACCAATCCGTTCCACAGCCAAGGCAAAGGCTGTTCAGAAAAAAGAAAATAAAACCCAGAAATACCATGTCACTGCTCAAGCTGAAAGACAGATCCTAGTTACACAGCTTACACAATGGCACACGTCAAACAACACGCTTGATTTTTTTCTTCAGCACTGACTCAACTGAACTAAATCTGCACTACTTTGACATGTAAAGAGTTCCTTTACAGCCAGCAAAACAAAGTGCAGACAGCTTTAAGCTGGACATAAACTTTTGCCATCTACATTTGGGCATCTACACAATTATAACTGTTACGTCCATTAGCTTAGTATACTCAAAGTTTGCAGCATGTTGCATTAAAGAACTGAGGGTAGTTTTTTGTTTTTTGTTTGTTTGTTTGTTTGTTTTAATTTTATTTGCAATATGATTACATTCAATATTTACTCATCTGGTGCACTTCATGCAACCAGCAGATTACTGGATGAGGTTGTTTTCCTTTAAAATACATCTGCAAAATGTATCAGTAAGCACATATAAAATTTTATCCCACACATCCTTATAGCCTTTCTTAGGAGCAGTTAAGGGCTATGTTTTATAGAAATAACTTTTTTTGCTAATTGTTTGCTTTGATCGTTCTTCATCCCTGAAATGAATGTTATTTACAAGAAATGTCACTTTTCTAATTATCAAGGTTGTTTACATTCTACACAAATGTTATGTTCTCAGGCTTTCAGTTTTGCAAATATCAAAAAGCAAGGGAGATGATGATGATGCTGTACTTGTAAAAACATTCCATATTAAAAGGCTGAGTCTCATGGCATCTTAGGTTTCCCACAAGATGCTTTTCTGTCTATCGTTTCAGAACTTTTTCCCACACATCACGCTCCTGATATAGACTTTGGCAGGTTGAAAGGTATGCGCTGGCTGGAAAAGGACAGCTTGTTTTCGGCATACCCTTCTACTGTTAAACATTGAACACTTTTTGTACAAGGTAATTCAGACTGAGCAGTGCATACACAGAAAAGCTGATAGTTTTAGTTGAAAAAGCTAAAGTCCTGAAGGATGTCAAATACTTCATGATAGTTTTACAGAGAAGTAACAGTAACCTTGAAAAATAATCAGCATTTCTTGCAAACTGTCTTCGTGCCAATCCCTTAAGAGAGGCCTGAGAGCACAACAGCACACTTTCCAGGAAATTTAGTGGAAGAACAATGCAGATACTCTTTGAAGAACTTATAATTGAAGAAAACATACATGGAGTAGAACAAATACTGACTTTTATGTACAAAAGAGGTGTAATTCCTCCAGTTACGTCCACAGTAAGGGAATTTGAAAGCCTTCAAAGTGTATCAATGTGTTCATCTTATTCTTGATCAGTGAGATCAGTGGAGTTTCCCTACTACTCTGTTAAGGAATCAATGACTGGAACAAATATGAGCATAACAGTTGTACCTGAAGTTAGAGGAAGCTTCCAAGGCTGGAAGTTGCAGCACAAACTTGCCATTTGTGTTTTGCAAGTTCATATACGTGCACATGCACAAGAAGGGACAGGACACTTTATTGACAGCAACTGAATCATGGTCAAAGCTCGCTAATGCCATAACACTACCATTGCTAAACACAAAAAAAGACTTAGTGTTGATAAAATCAGAATTCATATAAGGACAGAAAAAGTTTCCAAAGCTCCTTGGATCACAGATACTTGTGGTTCTTTTCCTTTAGCATTATGCGCAGCTATCTTTAAAAGGGCATTTAATGTTTCATAAAACTAGAGTTTAAAACAAAAGCGCTTCTAATCAGATCTGGCAGGAAAGGGAGAAATGCATACACAGAATGAGGTAAGTGTGATCTTGCCCAGCTGAAGAACAGGGAATGGCAGGGCTTCAGGCCATGACTCACACAGACACTAAACAGTAGAGAGCTAGAGATAATTCTCAGGTAAACTTTGCCTGAGCCACTACGTCATCCCTCTCTACCCTTCCTGCATTAATCATGTCATTAGCAACCTGATGCAAGCTGAGAAGAATGTCTGATTTACAGGGAGCAGAGCAACGCTAACAGAACAAACACACTGGCAGGTCAAAAAAGAGAAGACCAACCCAGATTTCATTTTAGCTCTAGCCACACCCTAGAAGAACGAGAAAATTAGGAAAAAGAAAAACCCAAAGCAAAAAAGTTATCTTCTCACAGCGAGATTGCGTACTTGGTTAAAAGTTCCTGATGAACCAGTTACTGAAAGTACAAATACAAAGGACACACAAGAGCACACAGTTAGAGAGCCAGCCTGAACATGCTTCCAAACAAGGCAAAGAGAAAGAAAAAAAAGCTTTCTTTTGAAGTTTCCACAGCAGTTACATAATTTTCACATTAGCCTAAATGTTTTTAAACATCCTTTATAGCATACAGTTGTGAATCAGTTTACAGTAAGCACACATGAAGTGTGCTGCTAGAAAAGATTTATGTCCCAGTCAGTTACTTTGGCTACTCCACTAAAACAAAAAAGATGAGGAAACACTGCAACAAGAAAAAAAGAAAAAGTTTCAGAATATCTTTTTAAAATAATTACTTGCTCTGGATTGATAGTAGCAGCTTTGAGAAGCAGGCGATTGTTTAAAATACTGTATGTGGTTATTCAACTTAATTACCTCAAAAGGGTAACGGTCATTTTAAGAAACTGCAGATACTTTCATTCTGGAACAAATAAAAAGCACTATAGATTACATTAAAAACAGAATCTAATTATCCTTAGGTTTCTCGAGAGCATTCACAGCAAGCATGTTTACTGAAGTTTCTCTAACCAAATGGAAACCTCAGTGCTTACGAACTTTTGTTCAGGTTCTCATGATTTCATCTGCTTCTAAGTCTTCCTAGAGTAGGCTGCCTATTTTCTCACCATTTCCTTCCCAGAGAACACTCCCTTCTCTTTCACTTTCCTCTCATTTTATCTGATGTCAAACTGGTGAATTGCTAAATTGATCTTAGCTTTATGACTTCAAACCATAGGGTTGTAGGTCTACTTTTCATCACAAAGCAAAGTTCTGGAAATAGAAAAGCAGAGTCAAGAGGTAAACTACTTTATCTCCTACTTTTCTCCTTAGTCTTTGACTCAATTCTGCAGCTGCATTGGAGCTACTGATAGCTACAAACATCAGCTCATTTTAAAATAAATAACCATTTTGTTCTTGCTGATTATTCATGGCATCTCTTCCTAAATATTAGAAGTAATACAAAAAATACTAATTTTATTGCTCAAATATTAAGATAATACATCAAAATATTAGTGGAATATGAGATAACATCAAAGAAAATACAACATACTAACACAATTTGGAAAGCCACTCTGTTGTGCCATGACCATAGGACTCAATCTCCCTTAAAATTGAAATCAAGATGTTCAGGTTTTCTCAATGTACAAATATGGATACATCCCATTCCAAGGTGCTGTTTTTCATGTCAACATTAAGTTGAGACAATCACGCAACGGCTTTGCTCCTGTTAGGTATTCAATATCATATGAAGAAAAATGCCTGTAATCTTCAATCTGAAACAGGCAATAGTCCATTTTATAACTATTCCCTTTCTCAACAGTTTATGGAGGACAGTTTAAGACTATGTAGGCAACAGAGAAAAATCTCTCAGAAGAGTCCCTGCGTAGATAAACAGGGTGTGCCAGAAACCGTAGGTTGGTGAGCGTCATGTTTGTGCCTCATTCAGCAAAGGTGTTAAGGACAGTTTCACAAGATGGGATTTGGGTAGGGGTGTGTGCGACTGCTTCATTACGTCTTAATTTGAGACCTACTGAAATGAAGAAAAAGATTAAGGGAGACAATGCCAACAGCTTAATGCATATTCTATAGAATATGCACTATATATACATTATAGTCTATATGAGCACTCCGGGGAAGCCTGCTCTCTGATAAACCACAATTTTTCCGCAATAAACCACGATTGATTTTCAGGTGCTCTGCAGAATATAAACCAGAATCACAATTTGTTAAGGTTAATCTAGTGATGCCTTTCAAAACAAACCCATTTCAGACACATCTAGCAAACAGACCCCTTCCCAGCCTACATCCAAAGCCTTATCTTCAGTAAAAACAAAGTCGTTCCCTAATGAAGACTTCAATGATATCTTCTAAACCTGCCAATAATTTGTATTACATACTACACCTAAGAATTTTAACTTGACCTCTGGCCCCTTCGAGGAAGTCATTAGTCTGCTCCAAATGACCCATACACTGTGCAGAAAGCCAGAGCCCCCAGAAATTCTCTCAAATGCATAATTTATCTGTCCCCTGGGGTAAGGCTGTGTGTGCCTCCATGCACACTCAAAAGGGTGAAAAGAGCTTTCCACATTCTTGAGTGTCTCACACATGGTCCTTCCAGGCCCTTCCCCTCTCCAAGGCACTGCATCCTTCCATGATCACATCTCAACAGGGGGTCTCAACATTTTACTCACAGCTTGGAGGAAGTATTTTTTTGCATGCATGATGTACTCTCACGGGCATTCACATGCACTTCACTAACACAGACTCTAGAAAGGCATGCAGGAGGGATGAGCACAACCCACTTAACACTGGACACACATTCCTGCCCGACTTCTGGCATGGGAGCACACATTATGAACACCTTCCCAAAAGGAAGAGGCAGCAAAGCCTACTTGATGGTTTACAAGCCCCATGCAAATATGTGGTGTCTTCTGGTGGTGGGAATTAATCCTGATACCCTCTGCCAACTTAAAAAATCTATCCCTAATGAGGAAAAAGAAAAAGAAACAGAACAGACAATGGCTATAGAGACTCCAGAGGAATGTAATGACTAAAAGAAAAGGCAATAACAGCACTGTGACGGGGGTTTATTAATCAGTCAGAAAAACGTGCCTGAAATGATTCATCTACAGTATCAAATCCCAGCAGGATTGCCTTAAATTTCTTTCAGAAATGACAGGATTTCATGCAGTTTATGCTCCAGATCTTTTGCGATAGACCATTAAAGGGAATGATCCATCTGCTCTTCTAAATCAGAAAGGTGTGCTATCAAAGCAGGGCAGTCACTGTCCCTGATAGGAGAACAGTCTAAGAAGCACCTGGTCATACCCTCCGAACAAAGAAGGCGAATCAATGCAGAGCACAAACAATGCCAGCCCTTACCCAAACTGCTACTGGTGCAATTCAAACAGTGATTGTAAAACTACAGTAAGAAAATGCAGGTCAATGGGAGCAACAACTATCATTATGAAAAGGGCACACAGACTATAATGTGCAGAGATATGACAACACTGGAATGACTTTGGTATTTGACTGCATTCATTTAAGGGAAGGTGTGTCTAAGCATCTTAAATATAGCCTTGTTCCTTTAAAACTTTGCCTCACTTTTGCTACTACAAGAAAGCAGGACTTGCACCAGACCCCATATACTTCAGTAATTCAGCTTTTTACTAATGTATATGTACACAACATTCTAAGTATGCCAGTGACAGCAGTGTGTTGAGATTTTGATATTTTGAGCATTTCCACATTTACATATAATTTTACACACTAAATTGATGCTTCCAACCCATCCATGCCAGGCCTTCTTTCAATTACATCCATTATCTCACTAACAACAAAGGTTAAAATTGTTTGAATTGAATGAAAATCTGAATTTGCTAGTTTCAATGATTAAAAATTAAATGAACTGAAGTTCTACTCTTCTCAGTAACAAATATACAGACTTTCAAGTAAAGCAGCAAGATTTTGTCTTCCTATATATTGCATGCACACCATGTGGCCTTTGAGGGGCACAGTGGTAACAGTTCATTCTAGATTCCTAGATTTCATTCATAGATGACAAAGTCAAGTATCAAGTAATCTCTACATTTGATAAGGAAATTCCTACTGTAATGCTTCAGGTGGATGCCTGAAGATGAAGGAGAAAGAGTAGAATACTGTGACATCAAAAATGGATAGTCATAGATCTGGCAAGAATTACGAATGGAAGAGAAAAACTCACCATATGTTGGAAGGGGCTGGGACATGGATCAAACCTCACTGCAGTTGCCAGAAAACACCACGAAGTGAAAAATTAATCTTGTTGCAAACCATTACTCAAAGAGTGACTTAAAACTGTTAAGACTTATTTGATTGTTTGAATTAATAATCAAATTCTATGACAGTGCATCGAATGGTGTTACATTATCATATTATGATCTAAGTATCTGTGAAAGCCATGTAAAAAAGTTTCCTTTCTTCCCTCTCAACAAGTACAGTGATTCTTATCTAGTACGATCTTACACTGCTTGCTCCGGCTAACGACAAGAATGTACCATAAAATATCTAATGGTGCTATACTGATAAGTAGAAAAAATTTTTACTTCTTCAAAGCACATGCAAGCAATTTCCTTATATTCATATTGTTGTTAGTCAAAACTAATCCAGTATACTTTGAAGAGAAATCAAGCAACCAAAAAAAACCCCCAAGACATGGAGACAGGCTGATGAACTGACATCCTTTCCAATACTCTGTATGGTTTTACAAGGAATATTTATATAGCCCTTCAAAGAAGCTTTCTTACTAGTGTTATTTTAACCAGCAGTTTACAAAAATGGGATGTGTCGGCTTTTTTCTTTTCTTTTTTTTTTTATCTCTCTCCTGTAATTTCATCAGTAACCATTCAGCAATAAAAATCTCTCAAGTTTGCCCTTGTTGACTTTACAGCCTAACTTCTGTGGTTCAGAATTTAATGAGCTTAGGTCATAATGCCATCACAGATGTAAAAATCTAGCATCTGTAACGTTACAAAGGAAAATACCTAATATTTAAGTAAGAATATGGGACATTTATAATTTTAAAAACTCCTAAATGCTTCTATTATTAAGAACTGTTATTACAACTCATACGATACTTGTTACCTTATATGGTACTTGTTACCTTACAGCTAATAGAAAAGTGATTAAATGGCACATTATCGGGAAAATAATATAAAGATAGTACTGGAGATGACCTGACATTGACAAAGGAGAGGAGACAGTTCATCACATCAGAAAAGCAGAGAAAAATTGACACAGCATGGTAGAATTTCAGAAATCTAAGAGTTCAAGAAGTTATACAGAACTCATGAGCAAATGCAGATGAACTGGTACCTTCTGTCATTATCCATCTGATGGTTTAACACTATAAATACATTAAGTGGCTTTCCCTCTCGGCAATAAGTTCCAAAAAACAGTGGATAAATATGAAGCATAATCCAGCTTGAAACCACTCTTGAGCTTATGTTAAGTGAGTTGTTACTAGTAAATAAAAAAAATTGGCTTCCTGCGTCCAAGTAATCCCACTTTCCTTCCTTTCCTCTTCTGTTAAATCCTTGGAACATCATCTATAAATGCAGATTACATTCATTCTACTCTTCAGTGTATGACAGAATCAAGTCCAGTTTCACTGAGGTCTTTGCAGCGGCCTGCCTTCAATTCATTTTGTGCTTTAACTAGAAGAAATCATTTACATGGATTTACATGGTCACATCTCCATGAAAAAGATGGTTTCTAGCACAGAATTCAACATCAATACTGTGGTATTCTTTCCACTCCTGTACCCACCTGGCTATGGGATATAACTTTTCAAAAGGTGGCTTCTAGAACAGTGCCCTAACTCCATGAACCACTGAACTCCCAGATGTGCAGAACTTAAGTAGACAATTTGTTCTCTCCCCTATCACAGTAAAGGAATATGTTTGAAACTAAAGAAGAATACAGAAGAAAGCAAAAAGGGAACAAATCTTTAAATGAACCAAAGTCAGAGATTAAATGGCAGCGTTTTATACTAGTATTATTACAGGCATGTGCCAGCCATCAAAGCAGTACATCAGAAAAGCACATTCTGAGTGCAAAATTTGGCAGCATCCTTACTGGAGCTAGTCTACTTATGTTTGATAAAAGCAATATTTACTTACGCTTGTTATAAAAAGTGACATCGACTTCTACATTTCATTACAGATTCATATTACAAAAGAGACGATTCTGGACACGACAAAGGAAATTTAGGGAAATATCCCTAACTATCAAGAGAAGAGATCTGTACTGGTACGGTTTATTTATTTATTTATTCATTTTGCATGTTTTAAAGTGGGTGCACCTGATGGTTAAAAACATGATCTAATTTCTCGTGTGAGTTTTTAGATAACATGAAAGTGAGGGGAATCTGGACACACAGGGTTCTTTTCTCAGGTAATTCTGTAAACTACTAGTAAAAAAATGATACAGATTTTCAAAAACAAATCACTTCCAGTTTCTTGGCAGAAATTTGGAAGACTTTCTCACATCTCCTACATATACTTGGCATTATTCTATCTATCCTATACTTTTCAATGCAAAGACATACAATGTGTGATGAGAAGGAAAAAAAAAAAAAAGATTTTGTTCTGCCTACTAGAGGAAAACTCCCTTTAGGTGAATTAAATGTTTATTAGATACCAAATCAGCCATTGAATCTAAACTAAAAGTAAAAATATATTATAACTGGCTTTCTATTTCTCCTATCCAACTTTCTCAAGCTAAAGATCCTAAAGATCCATTTAAAATAGTACACAGAACTATTTAAAAAGTACCCAACTCCTCCTAATGCTTAAAAAAGTAAGGTTACATTAGGCAGCTATCCTGTTACTTCAAAAACAGAGACTGCTTCATTTGTCTGTTTTTGCCATTTGTACACTAGAACAACATGCAATGTTATTTTGGACAGAAATAATGTTTCTGAAAACACATTCTGGAATTTTACTGTTTTCTTTGAATTAATATGGATCTTTCAATAAGTGGCCCTCTGGGAGAGCACATTTCTGATGCCTTTGCACGAAACATAGCTTCCTGAAACACTTCCTGTCTTGCACCCGTTTTTGGATATTATCACTGTTGTCTGACAAGAGTGAGGTAAGCTAGAATTGTAGGGATACTTTACAGCATTTCTTTGAAACTCCAGCGTCCTTAACGCATTCACTTCCTCATCAAAACAGACTTCACATTGTTAGAGGAACACCACTGTAATAATGACTTTTCAGGGTGCATGAGATGCCTTCCATCATCCAATCTCCAAGTGTTTAACTGAGGGAAATAAAAGACTGAGCTTTTCAGGTGAGCAAAAATGGAAAAGAACATGAACAAGGCTCATTATATAAAATGGAGAAGTGATACCACCTTTGTAGTGGCCAGGCCCAAACACAGCTGGGGAGGCAAGATGGTATCATTTACACAGATGACAGACAGACATTATATTGAGAACAGCAGAGAGAGAGAGCGACAGGTTTAAAGTAGTAAGGTTTATCAGCATCGTCCCATTGAGACCCACTTGGCTGACTCTCAGCAAATAAAATCGCACAGCTGCTCAAGACAACCAGTAAAGCTGAACTAAACCTATTTTAGTGGGAAAACACACTCTGAATTTGCACAGAGCTTAGCTATAATGTACCACCACAAACTTACATCCCAAACACCATTACAAAGCTTCCTGACATTTAAAACAAGCTTTCTCAGGTCAGGAGGGCCATCACAAAGCATTTTAACTTGTTCATGAAACGGTGGTCCCATAATTGCTAGCATGAGCTCAGTGAATGAATGAATCTTTCAATAGCATACGATTGACATGTATCAAACATACCCATATTTTCATTAAATGAGCCAGAATTAGTGCTCAGGTTATATTCATGGTGGTTCAGGACAAAGTTACTGTGGTGCTGACCAATGATGTCTGGAATACCAGTTTTACTTATGTAAAAGCATGTTAGAAAAGACAGAAAAAACATGCTGCACCGGTGTTTTGGTAACACAATTTCTGCATTTCCTTACTTCCTTTTACCAAAGTGCCTTCACGTGAGTCATGTGAATCCCCTCAATTTTTGTCAAGCAGACATAATATACAACTTATTTCAAGGACACTGTGATGCATCTGTGATTTAAATCATGATTTGGCTACAATATCAGGGCTGGCGGAGTTCTAACAGAGAGGTGTTCCCTCCTTAGGCTGTGTACCACTCATACTACACAAAGGTTTGGCAGCAAGCAACTCAGCTCATCTATTACCACACTGCAACACTTCAGGGTGCAAACCAGATCTAACAAAGCATTTACAAACTCACCTTGGAAAAGAAAAAGAAAAAGAAAAAAAAAGAAAGAAAGAAGAAAGGAAAAAAAAGTCCTTCCCCAAACTGATCTTGTCTTGCAAAAGCACTTAGCATGCCTTTGGCTGCTTCTGTCCCCACCTGGGCTAGGGCGTATACAGATGAAGTGCATGCATGTGTGTGCAGGTCTGCAGGGCAGCCCTCTCTCCTCCTTTCCAAACAGTAGCTTTTCAAAAAGCAGCTGCCACGGTGCACCTTATTGCACACAGTAAGCTAAAGGCTGATATGAGAAGGGAGCCAGCACAGAAGAAATTAACTCAATTGTGCCTCCAGGAAAAACAAACAAAATACAATAACAAATGTGAATGTTAGAGATTTCTAAATTTCACTGGGTTCGAGAATCAAATGACAGCCTCCTAACACTGTGTGAGGTTGCACTGCAATAAACATCATGCTGCTCTCAATTAAACAGATTGTTTATGCCAACCTAGCACAACACTGCAGGTAGAAGAACTCCTGTTCCACTTCCCCTCTTTCTGACCAAAAAAGGGAGTTCCTTTATAAAATCCCATGAGTCTGTGGTTACCACACAGTTATGGACAACTGACAGAAGTGGCCTGAAAGTCCAGTGTAGTTTTACAGAAGTTAGATGAATCACTTTGGTTTTATTTCTCCCAAGCCAGGAACAAAATCATCAGGATGAATGTAGTGTACACTATTCTTAATGAGCTAAAGGAACACTGACAATTAGTGAGATGGCTAAGGCATGCTTCATTTAAGCTGATAATTATCATGTAGCACCACAGTAATAGGAGTGGTGCATTTTTATGTGTTGCTTTGTTATTTTTATTTTTTTTCTTTTTGGGTAGTTTCTAAAATAATTTAGTGCTGGAAAGAGACAGATGGACTTGAGTAAGGCAAAGCTGCTGATCCCAACAAAGGATCTGCAAACCACTTAGTTATTAAATGTATTTTAAGTCAATATTGTAGTGTACAGGAAAAAAAATCTGCCAAAAATCAGATAAGATTTATGGAAAGAAAAAAAATGAGGAAGGAACCCTGTATTCGGCCATTTCTGGCATCTCACCTCCTTTGGCATCTCTGCCACAAGAAGCTACGTAAGTTAAGACAGCTGAGCTAGGAACCAGGAAAAAATGCTATTTCTAGATAAATGGGCAAAATTGTCAATTTTCATAGACTTTCTCCCTCTCCTCTCCTCTAAACTGAGAGTGATATGTTTTTGCAAATCAGATTATGAAGGAGTAAGGCCCACAGACAACCTAGAGCCCGCAGGTATTAGGACACAACACAGGATTCCAACAGCTCCTGTAAAGAACTTTTAAATTGTCAGACATCATCTTCTTGCCAAGACCCCTGAACAGGTATTAAAAATCCATTTAGGAACCAACTGTTTCAGGAGCCTCAAAACAAAGGTCAAAATCTTCCTGCCTTTCTAGCTCCAGGAATCCAGAAGCACTTGAGAATTATACAATCACTGGTAATTCTATCTGCACTGTTTCAGCATAAGAGACCCCTGCATAAAGCTCGTGCCTTGTGGTTTCTATTAGCTTACATCCCTCTTTATAGGGCAAACAAGACTTAGTAATTCTTAGGAATCAAGAAAATATGTAACCTCCCAAAGCCAAAAATGAAAACATGTATACTGTCATTTACATTTGTTTTTCGGTTGCCTCAATCCCTTCCCCCCCCCTTTTTTTTTTCCATAGCTATACTGATTAGAGGATATGTGCGCATATATATATATACACACATGTATATCTATGAAATAGAGGAGACTAAGTCAATAACAGACCAGAAACATTCAGGGCTTTGAGTCGATTACAAAAATTACCACAGTCCTGCAGGCTCTTCTAACAGTTCAAATCAATATTGCCTTGTGTTCTGTATGCACTGGCCCCTACCTCTTGAGATACATACAACTCATTCTTCAGGGACAAATTCTCTTTGATGAAATGGGGAAAAAATTGTCCAATCTTATGAAGCAGCTTAAATGATGTCTTTTCCTTTGACCTACTGTTAAATCAGAGACTTCATCTTTATATAGCTTAAAGTGCCTGAATAATTCTGTAGGCTATAATGGGCCTTTTCATGGGGCTATCACAGGGTTTATGCAAAAGCACCTCAGCAGTAAAGAAAAGAGAAGACGGATCAGGGATAGAGGAATGAAGGAAACAACACATGTAAGAGATGCCAGCTCTGTACAGGGAATAGGTCAGAGAGAAACAAAGGAGAATACAGTAAAAGACAGTAGCTACAGCTACTTCACTTAGTCGTGCGCGTTGGCTTTAAATGTTCACAGCATCCTTCTGCAGAAAGCATCCCAATGCCCACGTTAAAACATTTGTAATTTGAAGCATGTAAATGTTCACCGTTTCACCCTGTTAAACAAAACCAGAAAGAGCAGCAAGAGCGGAGCATGGATCATTTTGCCAAAGCTAACAGGAAGGCAACCCCTGTCAGTCTGGGTGCAGGTTCTGTCACGGAAATCTAAAGGCTGGGAAGTATAAACGAGACATCGAGGGAAAAAAAATCACAAAGTCTTATGAGGACTGCAAAATCATTTCCAAAGTAGTGCAGAGGAAGTCTCATCCCTTGTGATCCTTAAAAGTAGATGGAACAAAACAGTGGAAAGTAGCCCAAGGAAAAAGCCAGAACTGGCAAGTTGACAAGCTATATGGAATACATCTTTTCTTGCATCTCTGATTTCTATTAATATTTTCGTGGCTCTGGAGGCAGCAAGGTAGGAGCTCTCGTTCATACTCCTTAAATATAAGCCAAAAGCCTCCCACTGTTCCACTTGGTAACACCAGCTTAAACTGCTCAAATACGCACAGACTTCTGAGAATGAGTCAAGTTCCCACTCAAACATAAATTATGCCAAAAAACGCCCAAGATTATTTCAACTAATAAACACTTGGTTAAAAAACATGTCAAATCAACTTGGTCTTTACATCAATTTAATTGCCTCTTACCGCAGCCATTGCCTAAGCTATAGAGTGCTGCAAGAAACACCAAAAGATAAAGTAGATTGAAAACATTCTCACAGTGCTTCTCTGACTGTCATCACTCATGTGGCTTCAGAAAGCTCATGACCCCCCAGTCTGTAAAAAGACTCTTCAGCAAAATGGCTTATGCTGTGAAAAATCACTTCAGGGATACTAGCTTCCTAACTCCAAAAGACTAGAATCTGGGAGAAATACTGCACCACAATGAAGCTCTTAAAGGGCAGGTCCAAGTATTACATCCTATCATGGTAGGGATTCAAAGACCTCTCAGAATATTGTCCTTTGATTCAGCATTGGCACTGACATTCACATAAAAGACATCTCTTCACGAGAAATACAATACTTCAAAATATGCACAGCGTTACCCCAAGTTTATACAGATGCTCTTCATTAACATATTTATTCTCTTCATAAAACTGTGACATTTGGATTTCAGATATTTCCAAATTCCATTCCAACTCCCCTGCAGTCTTTGTATAATGAGCATGAAAAAGACGACCGAGGCAAAAAATAAAAACAAAGAATTCAACGCAGGGACTTAACCAAAGTGTGAAGTAACTTGTGATACATTGGATTTATTAATGACTAGATCCCTAAATTCTCCTCTCCACATACCTCCTCTTTCCAAAATGTCCAGAATTCATGGGCCTACACATGGCAAAGCTGCTGTAGTGAGCTCATGTCTAAAAAGCCTTTGCAATATAAGTAGATGAATAGATTGCTTGCACAAGTGATTAGAGAAAAATAAGGTAAATTTCTACTCAATAGATAAAAGTAATATAGGAGAAATACATTCTTAGTTAAAACATCAGCTGGAATAGCATCACCAGCAGCAGTCTTAGCACAGATTAAAAAAAACAAAAACCTGAAGTAAAAGACTGTCACATACAAAGCTGATTTTCCAGATTACGACTGAGCTGCATTTGAAAGGCAAAGCTGGAAGGTACTTTTCCACCACAGCGAGCTTTCTTCCTGTGCAACAACTATGCTGATGCTAGCAGTGAACAAACAATAAATTCACTCAAAACACTTCGGAGAGAGAGACAGAAGTTCTTAAAGACAACCCTGTTCAACTGAAAACACATGTACCCAAACATCATGTCTTGTCTCCATTTGTAACTCCAGTATTTCCTCTTCCAGAATGGTGACATGAGTTAAAATTTCACTCCCACAGTGAGATCTCTTGACGACTCATGGAAAGATGAATCACTGTTCTTCATGGAAATAATGACTTGTGACAGCTGTAACTGATGATATATACAGTATAGTGAGGCAAAGTTAGCCTGACTCCCTGCTGTAAATAATCAGTGCATTGCAACAAAATGTATTTCACTATCCAGTTTTAAAAGGTACTAGAGAACAAGTAGTCTCACCCCTACGAAAGAATAAATGCATAAAAAAAGTCAGTGGTCGAACTAACTCCAAAACCTTCCTGACAGGGGCCAAGACAGATGCTTGGCCAAGGAGAAAAAGGGAACATCATCAGAGCGATCCTCCTCCTAGCCTGCCTTCAGCTATGATTTAAGCTGTCTCCAGAGCAACCTGCTAAGCAATCACAACTGAACTGATCCTCCATGAGTCTTCTTACTGAACCTACCAACATTTCTGGCCTTTGTGTTATCCTGTGGCACTGACTACTGTAGTATGAACATGTGCTGTGCAAGGAAGTACTTGACTTTAAGTCTTGTGACTGTTTGAATGGTATCAAATCACATAGTGTCTCCTGACTATCATACTATGAGAAAATATTTATTTCCATTTACTTTGTGTGTCACTCAGGATTTCTGAGCTCTAAATCAGGCACCATATCTACATTTTCTTTCCCATTTCAACAGTCATGGTGTGACAGTCCAAGCAGACAGAGCATTGGTAATCCGATGCTACCTTGTATTTTATGGAGATGAAGAATTGTAACTACATTTTATGTAGAACCAAATATATGCTTGCACTAAGACAAAATGATGCTTTGTGGGTGGGCTTTGTTTGTTAAAGAAATTAATGTTAATTTCTGATCAGTGCTAGGTGCTAAGGCACACACTTCCAGTACAGCAAAGAGGGATCCAATACAAGCCTTCTTTGCTGCCTAACAAGTGATAATGGCTACTTCAGGACTTCTTCATGAGGTATAAACAAAAGCACACTCTTAAGCAGGCTAATAAGCTGTCTATTTAATGACTTTCCATTACAGTTTTGGCCAATTCTGCAGGGCCTCAGCAAAACAAATACAAGTATATTGTGCTGAAGATGCAGTTCAACATCTTTGAGAGACAACATCAATTTCTTTGGGAAGGAGGAGCACAGAGTTTGGCAGGGAGTTCTCCCAGCTCTGTGCTTAGGGACATTACAAGCCAGCCTCTGAATTCAGACTCCTACAAGGTGT
The DNA here is from genome assembly GCF_951394365.1 of Tetrao urogallus. Lineage (NCBI taxonomy): Eukaryota > Metazoa > Chordata > Aves > Galliformes > Phasianidae > Tetrao > Tetrao urogallus. The sequence continues at coordinate 110,019,238 of NC_136813.1, read as the reverse complement.
AATGGTCTCAGTCCTCACAGTTTTCCCTGACAGTAAGTGTTCATATACGTATTTTTATTCATGCACATAAGTACATAGGAGCCTTATTTGAGGATGCAGCATTACTCTCATGCTTCTAGACACTCTGTGCAGTTCATTCTATAATAATGACATATATAGCTTCTGTAAAATAAAGATAAAATGCCAGTAATAGTGGTCACTTCCCAAAGCTGCTGTACACATCTCACCAAGGGCCCCTTTCTTCCCGCTCAGCATATCCTCCATCCTCCAGCTTCTCTGCTGGGCAGCTCTGCTCCCCCACGGTGCAGAGATGTGCTTCAGCACACAGTGGTGAACAAGCGCTCAGTGAGGACTGTCCATCCCACAGGGGACACTGCCAGCGGCTGGGGCTCCCTCAGCAGCCAGGCTGGCCAGCATTACTGTGCCAGGCATGAGACAACAGCCTCAATGCTGCCTCTGCTACACCTGCCAAGCAGAGGAGGGGATGATTGGGGTCCACATTTAGTGACGCAGCTGCAAATTTGACAAAGCTCTTTCTGACAAGTATTGTACAAGCCCCTTGGGAAGCCGGCCTTAAATCTCCACAGGGTTACGTCTTGCACAGGTGGCCTGTATAACTTCACAGGATCCTGTTCTTAATATTTTTTTTCAAAGCTTGCACGCTATATTTATTACTGTAGTTCTGACTAAGCCTCCAAACTATTTTTATGGGCCCTGAACAATAGTAATCATTTAGCATCAAGTTCAACTTGCTAAACTGAATTACATCTAGTCCAGGTTCTTGAAACCCCGCATCTCTGACAAATCCTGCTGATCACAGAACATAAAGGACATCAGTTGGGACACTGTTGGTTTAATGGCTATATGAAGAACACCACAAGAATTTGCCACAAGGCTTTTTCATCATCCAAACCCTGAAGAGATGCAGTGCACTGCAATACTCTCACAGAAACAATTTCACTCCAAGTTGCAGAATGCAGACGCTTTGAGGTAAAGATGACCAGATTTCTGAATGGAGCAATCACTCTTGTCATTTTTTTTTAGAGGCACTTAAGAACTATGTCTAGGATCTAACATGTATCATCATTCAAATACTGATAAAACAGCACTAGAATTGGAATATGCATTTTCAAAAACCTGTTTTCTTTTTACTCAAAAAAGACTGAAGATTTTATTTAACTCTCTTGGAGGGCAGAAAGACAACTTAAAACTGTTCCATTTTAATTAAATTTCCTGAAACAAATTTTGATGCTTAAACCCTGTTATTTACTGCTAGAGCATTTGCTTGCAGCCATACATATTCTATTGATTCAGTGGAGAGTTGTTAGAGTTAGGGTAGTATGGTTAGGTTGTGGTTGGACTTGATGATCTTGAAGGTCTTTTCCAACCTGAGCGATTCTATGATTCTATGAATCTATGTAAGTAAATAAACAATCTCAAATAGCTGAGTAAGTTTCAGGTCTGCATCCCTGAATTGCAAAAAAGAAAACACCCTGAAATTATGATAAAACAGTATCACTCATGCAAAGCTTTTGAGTATAAACGTACATACTCTGTCCAGGACTCACATAAGGTAAAAGTAAGTATCATACACATTAAGCTTTGGTGTATGATAAAACAGTTCTACTGTCATTATTACTAACAGTATTATGAGTGACGACCTACTTCACTTTTTATCATATGTAAGCATTTTTCTTCTCCTCACCCTTCAGCTCTGATACTCTATAAGCCAATCGGGACAGTCAGTTTTGCTTCTCATGTATCATGAAAATACCTTCCCTTCTCCTGTTCCACTGATTTTTGGGGTGGATGTTATTTGTTATTGTTTTCTTTTTTTCTAGATATCCAGCAAGGAAATGACTAACACTTAAAGTAAGGTGAAAATATCTTACTGCCTCTAGAGTTGTTTCCTTCATTAACAACTATGCTTGCATTAATGTTAGACCTTATACACCAGTCACCTGGTGTAGGGAACCTGCTTTGGCAGGAGGGTTGGACTCGATGATCTCTGGAGGTCCCTTCCAACCCCTACGATTCTGTGACTCTGTGATTCTTATGAAAGATACATTTTGAAGCTGGTTGCATAAAGGAAAATATACTTACTCTGATTTATACTAGAAACAAGGGTCACAAAAACACAGTCCTCAATCCTGTTACAAATTTTGTACGTGCAGCCCCACAGCCTTTGCAGGCCAACCTACAAGAGGGCAGCTTGCAGAAATTCACACTGTGTACACTCTGATGCTGGCTGGTTGTTTGGTATGAAATGACACAGGACAGGTTCTCCAGTCTTTCACTTAATAACCTTTTCTTCATTTCAGCTCCACAAATGTGAGCAGAAAACACAAAGCTTTGATGTCAGAGCACTCTTAGGATCTGTGATCATCAATCAACCAGCCGCTTGCACATACAGGCACAGCTTACTGTTCAGGGCCGTGTACTGTTTTAATCAGGGTAAATCCACTCCATTGTTAACACTTCCAAATGCTTGTTCACTTACTCAAAATGGAATTGTTTGGAATAGAGTGCTACAGAAAAATTATCCTCAAAGAGTAAGAACATAAATACTATTAATACACAGGAATGTCTGATCATGAGGCCCACACCCACTGTGGGTAAAAATGACTCCTTTACAACCATTCAACAACGATTCAGAAATCGAATGGGGCTACTTTGGATTTTTTTTTGTTTTTTTTTTTGTGTTTTTTTGAATGCTAAGCAAATGTTCACAAATGGACTTACATATAAAGTTTGAATAGGAATAGGAATGAATTGACTAGGAAGTGTATTTTTTTTTCATATATGCCTATCAGAGAGACGTGTTCTTGTGCAGCACTGAGTTAGGAGGATATGTTCAGATGTGGTACACAGGTATTTTCATAAGTGGCATTTATTTCCTGACATGACATATAACAAATTAGCACTGTTCACGTGCAGAAGAGGCATAGTACTCCCAGGAGCTAAATATTAGTTTCAGATTAAATAATGACAGTGAAGTCTTACTAAACAGCAGCTCTAAGGAGGCCCTGTGTGCCAGCAGGATATGACTCACTACTTCATTAGGAAGGACTTGCATGCAAATGCAAATATTGATAGTTACTTGCTCATGCCTTCCTCAACACACCTAAAAAACTGCATACACGACCATGCTGCCAAGATACCACTAGGAACCAACACGGCTGCAGCTGAGACCAAAACAATTACTCCCTGACAGATCACCCCACAGATGGCACATGCTGCTCAGGCATCGCGTGCTTCCAAAATCTTCCAGTGATCATTGCAATGCTGAACACCATCAGCAGAAAGGCTGCATTTGCAGCACTTGCTCCTTACCTTGTCTGCATCTTGTTCCATCCCAGCCTGTCACCACCATGGTGGACAGGCTGGGGAGCTCCCTCGGGTGCCAACAGCCAGAGAAATGACCTCCAACTAAGCATATGGCAACCGGTGCTGGGGTGTATCAACGCTTTGCTTGGCTTGGGATATCAAGACTTTGTTTTCATGGTAGCTTTGATTACCATACTTTTCAAAAAGATAAAGCAGCCTTTACAGAGGTACGGAGGAGAAGGCATCGAGGCAACAGAACCCCCTTAGGCTTTCTGCAAACATCACAACCTTTTAAAATGCCCACATGTCCCTTCATGCCTGGAAAATCCCTTTTCTCAGCTCCCACTGAAAATTGGACCAGAAGCTGGCCAGAGCCGTATTTGATTTGAACAAGTGGAAAAACAAAGAAAGGAACAAAGGACAGCATGTGCCACCTCTCCAGCCTGCCCTGCTCTGGCCCCGCTCCAGAGGGCTGATGGTGTAATCAAACCCAGGAGAAGTCCCAGCTGAGGACAGAAAACAGCAACATTCCCCTTTTGAGTGTGAAGCTCGTGCAGTGGAACTGTGGTGTCCTTATGGAGCAACGAGAGGAATATACACATTTTCTCCATCTTCTCTATGCCAAAGCACAGAGTATGGCTTCAAGACAAAATTTCAAGCAAGGAGGGGGAAAAAAAAAGGTAGTTAGGGACACACAGGAGGTCCATCTACTTCACTTACTGAACTTCATTCCAATTCCTTTTTTCTATGTGGAGGCAATTTAATTTTATAACTTTTAAGAAACTTCCTATTAGAAAGCTGTGGTTTCCAGTGCATTTTTATTGCATTTTCCAAAGTTGCGTCATCAGAGCATATTCCTGTGGGATCTGAATGTCCCAAACTGTAAGCCATTACAATAAATAATAATGAATGTCATGGCTAGTAAAATCTGTAATCTGAACACATACAAAAATTAATTTCACCCCGTTCACTTACTTTTCAAACTCTGTGCTTTTCACTTTTTCCTGGCAAATGCACATAGCCACAGTCACCAATTAATAAGAACAATATAAAAAAATATATAAGCCATCACTCAAAGTCATAATTTTACTTTGACTTACTTAAGGCAATATCAAACTCAATGAAACATTCTTCAAAAACTTAAAACCGACTACAAAGCTGACTTGAGAATCTACCTGGCAGCTCACGTTTCCTTTGCTTTCAGTTGTGTGCAGATTATTAAGAGAATCCTGCTGCCACAAAATGAGCAGATAGGACCACAATAAATAAGAACAAAACCAACAAAATCAGTAAAAGTCAACAAAAATAAAATGCCTCCAAACAACTAAAAACACATATCCAGATTCTTGTTATAAAAAGAAATTTGATTCAAAAGAGCAACACAACAGTGACTTCATCTTGCACTAAATTCTACCAATAAAAGCATTCTCAAAACTTTTCAGGAGCTACAGTAGCCTGCAACCCTAGAGTGCTCATGAAAGTCACACTGTGCCATCAGTCCTCACAATCTTTGGTGACAGCACAAGAGAGTAGCAGTGGGACAGGGTGGCAGAGGTATGGGGCATGGGTCATCAATGTTTCTAGCCCCAAGGCAAGCAGAGAACTGGAGCTATTCACCAGTATTCCTTCCTCCACCATACCTCCATAACCTGAAACTTCTCTTCCAGAAGAAAATGTCTGCTTTTCAGGTGAACAATCACAGAGAGACAATTGGAAATCTGAGAGAAATGTCATTTCCATTAAAGTCCTGGGAAAAACCACTTAGGTTATTTACCTAATTCATCTAAATTCTCATTTGGATATTAAAGTTGGAGAATGTGGGCGTGGGGACTGGGGTGAACAATCTTCCATCACTGTTAGTTAGCATGCTGCTGCAATTTTGTGGCTGCAGCTGGAAAAGTAAAATGACAAAGCAAAATGACAGAGCAAATTCTTTGCACAGCTGAACCTTGTCTTAGTAAAAAAAATAAAAGGCCTGCTGCCATATACTTATGTGTTGTTATTAATGAAAAAAAAAAGCAATCACACTGTTTAAGTACTACCAAAAATGAAGAAAAAACTCAGGATTTCCCCAACAATAACAATGCAAAATACCAGATTTCCAAACATTAAAAAAATCAGAATTTTAACATATATAATGAAAATCCAACATGCAGATTAAAAAAAAAAAAAAAAAAAACAGCCCTACTACCCAAGAAAAATGAAGAAAATGGAGTGTTTTCACTTCTCAGATAAACAAATGAAAGATTCCTCTCTGATTTCTAGACAGAAGCAGAATATAGTCATTGACACTGAATGTGTGAAGATCAATTAAAAAAAAAATGAAAACAAACACAAACCTGGAAATCCTAAGTTTAGATACAAACCTGAGACTTTACCTAGCATTGTTCCTAGATGCTTGGTGTCAACACGACAAAAACAGTTATCTATTTAGAAAAGCAACATACTGTTCTAAATAGCCTCTTTAAGTATTTTCCACTACCAGACAGCACATAAAGCATTGCTCTGATGTAGAGAAAATGCAGTTTATGAAGTCAAACAGGTATTACAAAAAAAATTAAGAAAAAAAGAACAGTAGTTCGGGAAGAACAAAAATTAAATAGTTGTCCCAGAAGCTGTCTGAAGTGGGAAATTCCAGAAGTTCACAAACTTTCAAAGTCTGGCTAATATGTATTCTGTATCACTTAGATGCAGAAATAGATGATGGAAAATTAAGGCAACGCAAACCAAATACAAACAAAAACCAAAAATAATCAAATACACCATTTCTTTGAAGCCTTGAAAGCCACATCTGGACATTTCACATCAAGTCAATAGCCACAAAAGCAGATAAAATTATGCATTAAAAATGTCACTCAATTAGCACTTATACTGAGCTAGTGAACATGTGTCAAAGACAACTGTTTGAACTCGAACACTGCACACAATACAGTGGCAAAAACAAGAGAGTTTGGTTTATTAAAAGTTTTTTTATTCATATCTTGGTAAAATCAGAGGGCATCTATAGATTCCCTTGTCTCCTTCTCCAAATAATCCTTCTCTCTCAGAGTAGGTTGCAAATGATCAAGTCCACGGAATAATGAAACTGATTGTCTCAGTCAGTTTTCCACAGACATGAGTTCACAAGAGAGGCAGCCTTGCAGCTTCCTCAGACATTCGTAAAGACTTTTGATCTTTCTTTGAAGGAACTTTTCTCAGGATAGTTAAAAGCCTGTGGTTTATTTTCATGTGTGGAGAAAAGCTATGCTGAGAGAACCCTCCCACACAAAGAACTGTCTCAACAGAACTATGCTTGTCAGAAATACCCTTGAAGAAAATTAACATGTACTGACTTTGAAGGTATTGTCCTGGTAGTCCTCACTGTGGTCTCACTTGAGGCCCGTTGTATGGGTTCCATGCAAATATCAAGCAGATAAAAAATGACTAAAATGGAACTGAAGATGGCTTCTCTTTATTTGCCCAGAGAGGCTGTGGATGCTCCACCCCTGGAGGTGTTCAAGACCAGGTTGGATGGGACCCTGGGCAACCTGGTCTTGTACCAATCTGGAGATTGGTGGCCCTGCATGTGGTGGGGGAGTTGGAACTTGATGATCCTTGTGATCCCTTCCAACCCAAGCCATTCTATGATTCTATGATGGCCAAAAGGCTTAAGAAGTTTGGGTTTTGGATACCCAGACCAATTACTGTGGGGTGACAAGATAACTAACACCAGGCAATATGCAATTGATAACTCTTGCTTATCTTGCTTTCACCTTGAAAACAAAGTACTTCAATTCATTTACTGTTTTTTGCTGATAGTTTTCATTTACTGTTTTTTGCTGATAGTTTAGGAAGACCGCTTGTCTTTCCCTCAAGCAACAAGGGTAGAGAATTACACAGACATGCACTAAGTACACAAATTGTAAGACACTGTGTGCATAGGCAAAAACACACACACGCACTAAAATAGAAGAAATGTCCTTAATTTCTCCCTCCTCTGTTGCACAGGTATTATCAGCCGCTGCCCCCCCTTCCCCTCCTCTTTATCTAGTGGGGATGTACCAAGATGTAGCCCAATACGTAATATGAATTATAGCTGATAATACCATAACAATATATTTCTTCAATTAGGTAGTGTTTGGAGAGTTGTGATTATATGCTGTTTTTAAAATGAAATCACACCATGCAACCAGCACGTTTAAGGGCTCAGAAGGACATTGTTTATCACATGCCCTTCTCTGCCTGAATCATGGTCCAGTCCATCAAAATAGAAGGACACTATCATAGAAGATATACTGGCCATTGAAGTCATGTTGGTATGCACACATACACTTGTGTAGGGAAAGTTCATTGCTGAAGACAGAAATGCAAAAAACGCACTGGAAGAGATTTGTCATGCTAATAAAAATATTTTAAGAAAACCATCAAATTGACAATATTCTGTCTAGATTAAAACAGAACATAATGAGTGTCCAACTTGGAGGGAAATGAGAAGTTTTGGGGAGAGGGAACTATATAGAAAGTGGATACATATATAAAATTTGATGATACAAAACTAACCTTGGAATATTCATAATTACCACAAAATGATGGCACTTTGGCTATATCAAGACTGCAGAAGGCACCAAAAGAACTGTGGGCAATAACCTACATTGTCAGGGCACTGGGAATGTCTGCTTTTGCAGGCTTCCTGTTTACTGCAAGTACCTGCCAGCTATGAGACAAGCAAAGATATTGAGCATTCAGAGAGTCTTGTGACAGTGAAATTTCCCCTAGATCTTAAACTCTATCAAAACTGTTACAGATTTGTACACCTTAATTCCACTGTTGAGACATTACCTTAAAGAACTTTTGTACAATGTTTGGTAGAGAGTAATTTTGACCAGGACTTCTATAGCATTTCATTTTGTAAGTCTAGCAGGAACAGGGAGCAGGAAAACTTAGAATAAACCATATGTACTATTCCTCTATGGCAATGGGCTAAGCACTTGGTCCATCCAAGATTTCTCTTCTCAAGCCAATTCCAGAGAGACAGGACAAGAGCTCAAAGACAAAGACATTCCCCAAGTCCAGGAAGACTGGAACCTGAAGAAGGGGACAAGAGATTGCCACAGTGAACAAAAAATGAAACTCTGGGTTCGGCCCCAGCCACAGTAGCTGCTGCCTTCGCTAAGGTGCCCTCCTGGGAGATGTGCAGAAAACATAGGGCTGTTCTGGTGGCTGCAGAGAAGATGGGAGGAGCTGAGAGAAAGGCAAAGGGAAAGAAGAGGGAGAGTGGGTCTAATATCACTTAGGAAGGACAGGTCAGTAGAAAACCTGGCTCCACTAATACTTTCTTTCTCTTTGTTCTCTTCTTAATATTTCATTATATGTACTAGAGCATTTTAAATACATTGGAGCTGAAATTTCTTGCTATGTAAATAGCTACAGTTTAGCTAATCTCAGAATATGCAGAAAAAAAAAGGTGAATTTAGATAAATAACATCTAAGATACTAACCTTTTCTTCCCATGTAGTACTATTATTCACTTTGGATAATGCTGTAAACTACAGAATAATTATCGACTGAAGCCAAAATTACAGCAGCTGAACATTAAGTATTAAACCACAATCACTGTATTAAATAATGTTAACTCATTTTTATGCTCATGAAACGAGAAAATCATATGTTTGGAAAGCAAATTCATTTAGCCAAAATTGAAACTGCTGAATTTTAGTTCAGTGTAATTTACTAACAAAACCCTGTCATACAGACAACTGCAAGGTTAAATTTTTTACTGACAAACACATAATACAGCATTGCAGTTTTTCCATATCGAACACTTTGAATTGATGTTATAGTAACATTTTTTCATATGACCTCCAAATCTCCCTGCACTGATTTTCATAAGATTACATTTACAGTTCCTAATTAAGAGACAAATTTTGAACATTTTACTTTGCAAAGAAAAAATAATGAAACTCAAGCAAACAAACAGAGAAAAAGTCCCCCACGTTAATCACTCAGAAGTACTTCAGCGTAATTGAATAAAATTCCCCACAACTCTCAATTCCCAGAAGTGGAAAACTGAAGAAAATCAAGCTATTTTACTTTTATTTTTGATTCCTCCTCAAACTTTTGAACCCATAAAAATGTGGAATTATACTAATGCTGTCTCACTGCTGCAGCACATTCAAGGTCCACACAAGACTCCACAGTCATCCTTCCGCTAAAACTAAAACCTGATCTACACGTTCTGCCCTTGTGGCATGTGTAGTCCCTCACTGAGAAGATAAATCACCTCCAGCAAATCCACTGTGTCTAACCCATTTCTACAAAAACTGTGTATGTATAAAGTGATGCATATGCTATAGTTTTCTAAGACTACCATCAACTTTGCAATATGCTGGACATCAGAGTAGGAGAACTGCATTCACAAAAAGCCTTTGGAAGAGACAGAATAAGGGTTTAGCAAGAGGAGAAAGTGATGGGAGTGCCTTTGACCGTTAGCTGCACTGGAAGCCTGTGCCAGGCTACAACCTATGACAAATAGAGTTCAGCCCATGTCAAAAAATATTCTCAAAGCACAGCTTTCCAAACTGGAACTCACGAGGAATCCAAGCCTCTGTGATTTCAAAGCAACCAGTCCATTTTGTCAGAGAAGTTTTATGTAATACAACAGGGAGTCCAATCACTGCATATGTGCAAAATGCGGCATCACTGGAATGGGAATGAGACAAGAGGTGGTGGAAGTTGTACAGTACCTTTGCCATAAACAAAGTAACTAACGTGACAATTCTCCAACATTCTCCAAATGGCATCTTACTTACTCAGAACAGGCTTCCTAACTCCAGGGGATGAGAAACCTGACTCGTGGTCAAGAGAGCATAAGCAATGATGAACAGAAAAATGACATCCAGCTTTCACCCGTGCACTTTTCCTGTCTGGGAGTGTTTACATCCTCTGTTGAATCCAGATTTTCTTCCCATATGAGTAATTCCTCTTCTGAACAATGACAGCAGTGTTCCTTCAGGACTCCTGAGGGCTTCAAAGTCCAAGATTTGAAAAGATTCCATGAGAGGAAAACAGACTTCTAATCTATTCTGTCTTGCTCCCACTTGACTCCCTGTGACTCTACATGCCAACAGATGGATGAGGCTAAGCAGGTAAGCACTCCTTCATCAGTTTTCCCAGAAAAGCAGTTTAATCTTGCAATTTCCATGCCAAGATGGAAAAGTGTATATATTCCAGAGCCCTTAGGTGAAGAACCTATTGCAGGAAAGAAGCCTCTTCTCATTTATTGCCCCGCACATGCACCAAAACAGCACAAGAGTCAACTATGAATGAGAGCACGGTCCCAATGAGGTAATCAACCTTACTACAACAGAACAAGCTTCTGGACAGATGCCACTGCAAATGGTTTTCAAGGAAAATGCTAAAACAGTCTGCCCAAAAGGAAGGGCTGTATCTTTGGAAGTAGTGCCAAACTACCACAAAGCTCTGCATTCTCCACTTGAAAGTCGTAATAACTGAGAAACACGTTCTGTCAGAAAGCATCAGTTTCAGAAAAGGCTCAGTGATGCCATGAGACGGCCAGATCCTGGGATTCCAATTAATAAGATGGTGTTTTCATTTCTTCTTTTTGCTCAGCATGGTTCAATAGCTTGCCCACAGGCCACACCAGAACTACAGAAAGAGAACAAGACAAATCTACTGCTTTCTCTGGCACAACACAGGATGTGGCCACTTGCCAAAAGCCCCTTCCTCTGCCTGCACAATACCTGGCACATGGCCACTCAAGAAGGCAAGAGAATGGGGACAGCAGATTAATTTATCCTTAGACAATGGCGCACCAAGCTGAACATGATGCTTCACAGCAGCTTTTCTACATGGGAATGAAAAAAATGTCCTGTAACAAATAAGCTGAGTGCTTAAAAGCACATTCACAGTGATGGAAGGAGGATTCCGTACCTCTTTCCGAAAGAGAAGGTATGCTTTTGTGCTCTCCTGTAACACTGACATACTGAGCAATAATCTCTTCAGTCCTAAAGGTCAGTCTGTTGGTAGAAGTCCTAAATATTTCAGCAAATCAAAAGCGTTATTATATCACCTTAAGAGATGTTAAAAAACAGAAAGACATAATTCCTTGCTTAGTCATGGATTTCTGGAAGAAAAAGAAATTTCTCAACTATTCAGGATCCTTACCCTGGGATTAAGAGAAGATTTGATCCTGTGAGGGATTTTCTTAGCTCATAAGTCAATCACAACCTAAAGAGAAAATAGTAAGGGGAAAAATAGATGGAAAAATAATGGATGCCTCTTAAAACCCTTCGGTGTCTGTGGTGAAGTCATCTCTGAAGGATATTTCAGTTTTTCCCACAAAAGTGCAAGGATTTCTGAACCACCTGCTTGTTCGCTGCTGCCAAAGAGACAAACGCAGTTTCATCTCCTTCAGAATATGATTGAGAGGGTGGAGACCAAGTTAACATCATAGAAACATTTGGTCATTTATTCATCTGGCTCTTCAGGAAAGTATATTTTGATCCCTCAGATTACTTGCTCATCACTGAGAGAAAATGTTTCCTTTATATGCAAGGAAGACAGCATAGACGTTCAGAGATGAGCAAGCTCTTTAGAAAACAGAACGAGAAACAAACTATAAGAAGAACAAAAACATGAATGCTAAGAATAGATTCAAGTTTTGCTGAGTATGTTGCTTGCAAGAATTTGGCTTACCAAAATTTTTCAATGTAAGCCAGCTTTGCTCCATTTTGAAACTGGGACCAGTCTACCAAGCTGCACTGAATGGCAAGCCTGGAAATCATCACTGTGACATCAAGCAAGATACTGCTGCAAACTCTTCAGTAAAACAGACAACATGTATCAGGACTCAAAAAAACAGTACTTCAGAATAGTAACCTCAGCACACTTACAAGGCAGTAAAGTTCAAAAAAATCAGCTAAAAGATGGTCTGCTTGTTAGAGAGCATCCTGAGGCACAGAGAGTTCAAGCACAGTTCTGAGGTCCAGTCCAGGGACTCATCCGGATTAAATACCCAGGACATGATTGTTTGTGATGTCAGTAGGTGTGACTTTGTGATCAGGATGGTCCCTTTCAATCTTCATTTATTTTTATGCAACCAGATTGCGTTCTAATCATATGAGAATGCTGATATGTATCTTCGTTTCTTCTGTTCCTGTAGCTACATTCCCTAGTATATATTATTTGATCCAGATCATAGATGAGGGCTCAACCAAATCTTCTCATTTACTTTCTTCCTTCTTAGAAGCTGTTGACTTTTTCTGGTAGTTATTCTATATTGCCATCATTTTTGGTTGTACGTAGAAACTGGTCTTAATTTTCATAGAGGAGTTTGTCACAAAATGCAACATTTCACACTCAAGGAGAGACCACAGAGACTGTTCATGAACTACAGCTACTACTACAAAAAAGAACACTTCCTTAACCTTTTTTTGCAAGCTACCTTTCTTGTATGCAAACCCCATCGATACCTCATTTATAATGAAAACTGACTGACATGCAGACAGGCAAATGGGAAATTTTGTACTCATCAAGCTGATCTTGAGAGCTAAAGAAGGATGAAATATCTTTTTTTGCGTGACACGAGACAACTTACACCCCCAAATTTTAAGACCCTATTAACATTTTCACCTTCCAAAATATCGAAGAATTTTCTTTTCATTACCATTCCAGTAAATGGAAAGAGTTGTTCAAAGAAGATAACCCAATCTACCAAAATACGCCGCTATAAAATTTCAAATGACACTGCTTCCACTCTCAGTGTTACATTAGGGCCACTCCAGGGGTTAATAACCTTACAGAAAACCAGCATCCTATGGACTACAAGTGATCATTTCTCTACGTTGGTGCAAGGGCAGCAGTAATCTGCCTGAAGTGTCAGGAGCACTTTGTTAGTCCCTTAGACAGTGCTACATCCATAAAGGCTCACAATTTAAAGGTGCACTAGCATCAGACAACACACAGACAGTTTCAAGTACAATAGCCTCTAATTCAGAACTGAAAAAGAATGGGTATTTCCCATCTTCTTGGTTTTAACTCAAATAGAAATTCAAATTAGTAAGTATCCAATGAGCAAACAAGAAATATTCCACCCTCCTCCAAATCTGTCATATTTGTATCCTTTGAACACATTATTAGTACTATCATTATTATGTATGCATGCAGCACTACAGACAAAAAAAAAATGCCAGTCAATGTACAGGTAGTAAGAAAGCCTAAATAAATCAACAAATGAGCATAGCAATAAGGTAGCCTACTAATACCAGACTGTTTGTGTCTCTTTTGTCAGGTATATTTAAATAATAATAAAAAAAGTGCTTAAAGCATACATTTAGTATGTCACTTCAATCATTTGTGTTAATTGCTACATCTGATAAACATTTGCATTAGCAGGTTTAATAGTAGACCCTGGCATTCAGAAATGCTAGAACAAAATGCAAATGAAGTGTAGGTAATGGCTTCAACAAGAAAAGAAAAATCCCCTTTGGGATTCTGGAAAGGCACCAACTCTGTAGGAGGGTGACCTAACCAGCAGGCTCACTGACCTTCTCAGGCACCCAGTGCTCTTTGTCAGTGTAATAAGGACTGATCTACCTGATCAAGGAGCAGGCACAACAGGCTCAAAAGAGTCACCACAAGGCCTCCTCAGCTGTGAAAACTATGCATGGCATGTGGCTTTGAAACCAAGAGAATGTATATAACATAAGAAAATAACAGAAGGCAGATGTCCATCTTATCAGGATTGCTGAGACTTGTGCCATTTTCAAGTTCACTGTTTCCAGTGCATCCAACCAAAGAAACTTGGAAAAGTAAGAATCTCTTTATTATCCATCTGTTTCACTTCCCTTCACTGAAGGATGCCATGTTAACCCTGGTTACTAGTCTCACAGCTTGACATCCAATCGAGCCTGCCCCTGCACCTGGCACATGAGGGGAAAAAAATGGAAAGACTCTTGGGCTATTTACATGTTTCATTGCATCCTGTGCCTGCATGATCAAAGAGAACAGGCAAGCTTAAAGTGAGTTTGGTTATCTGATTTAACTCACAGCTTATGGCTCTGATACTACAACCGCCAGCCATTAACCCACATGTGAAAACCAAGCAGACATGCAACACTTGAAGCTGAAAGGAAATCAACAGTCATGTTCCAAAGTAGCAATGTGTTGTAAGCAAGATACAAAAAAATGAACAAGCCAAATAAGCAGACCTCAGTGAAAGAAGTGATAGTAAACTAAACATAAAATTTAGACTGGAAAAGACCTTTAGGAAAGACAAGACCTTCATTTCTCCCATCACATCAGGTGCATTGATGCTGTAATTTCTCAAAATATTCTAAAGATATTCTGTGTTTTCAGCCAAGAGGTTTTGACTGAACTGCTGTTTTAGAAACAAACGTGACCATTTCTGCCGTGGTACCAAATTACTACATGTTAGCACTAGTTGTGTAGACAAATGTGAATTGCAAGCGCTGATACTTGAACAGGTAATACCCTTCAGGAAGTATAGTAACTTCTCTGGCAAATCTAACAATGCCATCCCAATGTGAGATCATTGAAGCAGAGCTTCATCAAACAGGTATCCAGTGCTCAATGTCACACAACTCTGACACGCCTTGGTTTTTGGACACTAGGAGAAACAAGTTCTCTTATGAAAGACAGGCTATTCTGATTTTGACTAGAAGAGGTTTCCTTCAGTATTAAAGGAAATTTCATTTGCTTTCTCTGTAATGCTTTGGATATTTTTTTTCCTGCTTTCAACCACCATTCATACCAAACCAAAAGCGTTTTCCCCTTCCTCTGTTCTTGCAAAAAGATGTGCTTATAGCAATCAGTAGAAAATTACCATGGTTAAAGAGCGTAGCTGTAGAGAGTACCTCAAGATTTAGATTCAGAACATGGCTGAAGGGGGAGCTCTGGAAACTTTATCAGCCACAGATCTGTATGGCCAAAAAGCAACAGCACAATAATTTCCTGCCCCCCATGGCTCAGAACAATTTTCTGGAGAAAATCACCACTTCAAGTCAAACAGCTGCTGTTGAGCTCAAGCTTTTCTTTCCTCGTTCGTTTGCAAATTAATGACTGATAAGCTTTCACCAATACAACTTCCAGCAATTAGCTTCACACTTTAATATGAAAAAAATGTGATTTATCTGTATGTGGAATGTGCATAATTTCCCCTCCCAGTTGCATGATTGGGTTTTTGTCTGCTAAACTGTATCCATGACCACACCACAGTTTTTCTGTAGAGGTGGATTATAATCCATTCATACCTTAATTGTAACGGTGATAAGCAAAACAGAGTTCCTGAGATTAATCAGTATTTATACAGCATTAGTAATTTGTCTGCACAGGCATTACAGTACATTTATGTAACAGTGGCACTTCAAAGGGAACAAGCTAGGCTAAGCTTCCCTTGGTGGTGAGGTGCTAACAGTTGTATGATGGCCTCAGAGTGCAGCACCAAAGAAGCAGTAAGACTTCACACTGCATGGTTAACAGGGAGGCGTTGTGATCACTGAGGAAGGAGAGGTATGGTGAGGCTCATGCCTTACAGTCTGCATGTACTAACCTCTATGCTTCATGAACTACGAGTAACACAACTGCGTAACTTGTAGTAGTGGAGGACTGCTTTTGTGTTCTCCCTTGGAAAGAGAACAAAAAAACCCCACAGCTATCCAATAAAGGAAATACAAACAAAGATCTTCCTAATGAAGGACCTACCTGAAAAGCATACAGTTCATGCTATCTCTCAAATGGGAAATCTGGACTGCACTGATGCGTGCAATATTGCTGCTAAGGGTGCTGCCTTTGCAAGTGTTAGCAATGAGATTTTTCCAGATGTACAGGACAAGGTAAGTCTCCCTTCAGTGCCACTTGAGATCCAGGAAGGGTGACAGTTCAGTCCTGTTTGTTCATGCAAGGCTGTCAGCTCCTTTCAAAAGACAAGCCCAGTACGGGAGGGGAAACTACCAGTCTGGAGGGAAGGACACTACCATAAATTAGCATAAGATTTTTATACTCTCTGTAAGTTAAAACTTTTATTTTATTCCCCACCTTCCTTCAGTTTCAGAGAGAGAAACCATGCGTTCCAGAAGTAACAGTGCAGAAAGCCCAACCAGACCGAAGCCGTGCCAACAAAGGCCAAAAGGCCACCATAGAGAAGAAACAGGTTACAGTGGGAAAGGGAATGTGCAAAGAAGGCCAAAGGAGAAGGACGATGTGCCCCAAGCCAGCACCATCATAAGAAGCCCTAAGGCTGAGAAAAAGCAAAGAAGTTCTTTCAAGAAAAGAGAGGACCTCTCTCGTGATGATCTGCTATTTCTTCTTAGTGTCCTTGAGGGTGAATTACAGGTGACTTATTATCTTATTTTGTATTCCAAGTTTAAAAAGTTCTTTTTTTTTCCCTCTGCACTTTACTGCAAACACACACAGCTTTCCTATTAAGGAAATATCCTGTCTAGTTTGATGGAGTTGGACTAATATAAACTACAAAACATGTAAAACTAGAGGTTATCCAGATACTCAGAATAGTTATCAACATGAAAAGATGTTATTCTCCTAAATGCAAATATAATTTATTCACAGTGTTTGTATAACACTAAAACACTCACGATCCACTGTATACAACTGTGAAATTCTCAAAGCAGAGAACTTGCAAAACTTTCCCATTATGCTGCCCTGTTGTAAGTATTTTGATTACAAAGTGTTTGTACTGTGAAAACTATATGGAGAAAGTTGTAGAGACCTTTAAGATATGTTACTTAATTCCTTATTATCTTCCTTCTCCCATGAAGTCATGAGCATTATTACAAAACAATCAGTACATGCCAGCTCACCAGTAGTAACTCACTCAAAAGCTTTCTAGCAACTTTTGTTAGCACATTAAAATATCCCTTTTATGTCCCATAATGCATGCAGTTAACCCGCAACATACCAGATTTTGAAGAAAGTGAATTTTTTTAATCTGGAAAAAGTCAGCTGCCAAGCAGCCAATGATGCCAGGAGGCCAAACATAATTTCAGGAACTGGGAAGCAGATTTCCAGTGAGAAAAGAGGAGATAATTCTGCAATGGATAATTGCAAACTTTGCAAAGACAAAGTGACAGCCACTTTAAACAGCTAACAAGTAGAGAGACAAGCAAGCATCCAAAGTAGCTTCAATGGCTGTAGCACATTGTTTCATAGCTTATTGCCTAGACAGCACCTTCGTATTTTCCTCCTTAACATATGCAGCTATATTTACATAATACATACTAATAGAAATGTTTAATGGAACACACGTGCTATATGAGTGCTTTTTGATAGATACACCAGTCTCTGGGGGTGCTCACTTGCCCTGTCTAAACTAAGATTAAAATGCAGATGTCATACACTCCTCCACAAGAGTCCTCTTTTTCCACGAGAGAACTACATACACATCTATACATATACATTTATTTATTTATATTACCCACGTTCAATTCAACTCATGAGATTTAAAACTGGAACAAAATGAAACGAGAAACTGGAAAACAATGAGCCTGACAGGAAAATTTCAAATTGTGTCCGACATTCTAAAGAAAGCATTACAAATGAAAAAAAGAGGGAAGTCATTTTTTATTCCTGATTTTCCACCTCCTGTAATGCCAAGTCAAATCTCTAAAGATCAGCTGACTATCCAGACATAATTAAGTCTCAAAGTTAAGTGCCATAACCCTCTCATTCCAGACCATTTAAGGTGCACAAAGATTGCTCTTTCAGCTTTTTTTTTTTCTGCTCTGACACAGATTAGAAATGGATTTTTTCCTCTTTTTCTTTTAAGCACAGTCACAAATAGACAAATAGGAGTGTTCCTTCCAACAGCAGTCAGAGCAAAATTGCTACTGATCCTAACACACCTCTTTCCAATCCCCCCCCTTCTAGGATTAGCCTGTCCTTGGTTTTGGTTTTAACTGAAGTGTTGCAAGTGATGTTTGAGACAGTGATGTGGTTGTGTCATTGTCACGGAGGCAGAGGACAATGTCTTCCCACAAGAAGCAGCTGGGCACAGCCTGGGGCAGGCAGTCACCTAAGCCAGTTTGTCCCCCAGAGGAAATATTCAGATAAGCAGACATTGCCATGAAACAACACAATCTCTGGAAGTGAGACTTCCAGACAATTAGCGCAATATTCACAGGAGGTATTCTGTCTCCTCCAACTTCCTATCTCTCAGTTCATAACTTCAGTTAGGGTAGTATGGGTTAGGTCGTGGTTGGACTCGATTATCTTTAAGGTCTTTTCCAACCTGAGCGATTCTATGATTCAGAACAAAGAAGTGTTGTTAAAGAGCAAAGTATCTATAGACCATTTCAAATACTGGAGGCATACAGTCCAGCATGGACTTAGAGAGTGCTGTGAAATAGGAAGAAGTTACGTGCGTCTGACTGCCTTCTAAAACCAGTTCTGAAATACATACATGGAAGAACATGTTGAGAATGCACCTGCATATTGAGTCTGTTCTTTGGGAATAGAATGCCATCAGGTATTTTGCCAGATTAAGAAAAAAATGCAGTGACATTAGAAAAGGAAAAGTACAATGCATATTTTTAGGTTCTGCATTTTAAAATGACACCATTTTGAGGCACCAGATAACCAACTTAATGTTAATCCTCACCTTTTAAAATGTTTTTTTTTCTTTAGCATGCATTTGCAAATTGAGAATGCCATTAAAGCAATTACTTCCAAGAAATGATGCTGCAAGATTGACTGAGGGCACATTCACAAGTGTGTGCACATCTACATATCTCTAAGTACAGAAGGCACTGTCTCATACATGTATGCATACTTACATATCCATGCACTAAGGCCCCAACTGCCAACTTTGCAGGCAATCAATCTTGTTTTAAAGAACTGCCATTATTGCATGGTTTTGGAATGCGTTTTGTGAAAGGTCACATCCCCTGCACCATATACTTCCCCACACTCAGTGCTCAAACACGCTCAATGCAATGACAAAAGCAGACTTCTCCAGGCTGGCTTTAACTACAAAAGCCACCACCATACCCAAACCATTCACACGCGTCTAGGCTTCCAGAACCGTGCTAATAACTCACTAAAATTAAAAAAGTAAAAATTAGGTTCTAATGCCACGAGTCACATTTTTTCCAGTACGAGCTGCTCCTGGCATGGCATTTCAACCTCACTGCTAATGAAGTAATTAAGCACCAGTGAAGATTCTGAAAATCCTGTTCTTTATGCACGACTCACAAAATAAAAACACCAGTTCTTCCCTCATGCTTTAACTGTCTTCATGTTACTATCTTGGGGCATTTTATAGATGTAGCGTTCTTCTAAAAGTTCTTCTGTTCCCATAAAACCAAAAGTAGAAACCATCCAACTAACCTGTAAACACACAAACGTGGTTTTAACAAAATGAAAACTTACATTCTCTTTCTGTAGGCTCAAGATGAAGTTATAGGAATACTTAAGGCTGAAAAAATTGACTTGGCTTTGCTTGAAGCACAATATGGCTTTGTTACTCCCAAGAAGGTGTTGGAAGCCCTCCAGCGTGACGCTATTCAAACAAAGGCTGAGCAATGGCAAGAAGATATCTATGAAAAGCCTATGGGAGAGGTATGTATTACTGACATCTAACCATAGATCTCACAGAAATCAATAGTAAAGATCTCACTGATCGCAGAGAAAGAAAGCAAACGTGTTCTTGGTTTAAAATCTAACATAGAAATGGGGTCAATAATAAAAGCAGGTTGCTAATGATCCTCACTCGGGCTACAACCATGGAGAGACTGTTTATGACTACCTCCAACTCTGATAGTCTGCCTTTTGTGTTTAACACTTCTGCATATTTTTCTCTTGTTATCCTAATTCAGAGCTCCTACAGCCTGATACCTCTCCATTAGCCTCGATGAGGTCATGCCACAGCATCATGTTGTGGCCATCTACTCCCTACATATTCCAGCTCCCACTAATTCTGTGAGAATCATGGGTTTACGTGATTGATCTGAATAATGAACTGTCATTACAAACTTAATCCAAGCAGAAATCTAATATTTTCACACTATGTATGAGTAACAGTTTAATTACTCTGGAGCAGAAGTCATACTTTCTGAACAAGCTACAAGGATTTCATTTCTGTCCTGAAATGCAAGTCACTATATATTAAAAGTCCTTCATATCAGTAATGCTTCTTGTTTTCCAAAAAAAGAATTCCCAACATCTCCTATTGGGTCATATCAACATTTCCTTAATGTTCTGCTCTTTATAGTTTTCTTAAAAAAGAAAATTATGAACAAAATTCTTCTACTGAGCATTTTCCAAACTTACTGAAGAGAGAGTCATACCTAAGAATACAGAGCTCATTTCAGAGAAGATTGTCAGGCGAAAGGTCAGCACTCATTTCAGAAGCTCAGAGGTTAAAACCTCTGCCTATAATCTGAAACAGATAAAGTTCAACTCCAGAGGTTAATTTATTTTAGACCGCAGTGGCATTATGTCACAGAAACTTTGAGCACAAATGGAAATGATTTGAAGAGAAGTCCAAAAGAGTTTGAAAACGTAAGTTCAGTCTGTTACTTTACATAAGTTTATACACGATTTTTCCCTCTTACACTTAATGGCAGAGAAAGGATTTCTAACACCACTTGATTTGGCAATTCCAAGAGGCAAAGGTAAACATCCTATGAGCAACTGAAAGGGTAGAAAGACCACTAGCATTTTGTACGCCTTTGTAAACCAAAGGATGCCTTAACTGTCAGATATTTCACATCTTCATACCCCCAAACTAAGTCCAAGATCTGTTTTGGTTTTGCCTGCATTTTTTTCAGATACTAATAAAAGAAAGGGAGGGTGGGGAGAGCAGGGAGGAAGGAGAAGGAAAACCTGGCACAAAAGGTGGGAAATAACCATTAAATCTTCCCCATGCCACCATGGCAATGAACCTCTTTCACTGCCCACAAATTGTTCAGTCTCTCTAAAACACATCAATTTAGCTTTGTGGCCTTGAACATGAAGGATCTACCCAAATCTCAGATGAAAACACAGTGAATTTCAGAGCACATCTATGAATACAGGCTTTTCATCATCCTCTCGCAACTTACTCATCTCACTTAAACTTTATGAAGTTTCTTGGTGAATTTGGTTAAGAATAGAGCACTAAAATTTGGTGACCGGATAGCCTTAGTCACTAGGAACAGGATTCATGGGTAAAATCTAGCAAAATAGAAAATGGCAGTAATATATTTTCTTTGCAAAAATGATGAGGACTGTGATACACCAAAATTGTATCTGCCTTGGCTATGATATATATGTATATATATTTTTAAACTATTTTTTTTTTAAGCAGAAGGTTTTTCAGGTAAATTTGCTCTACAGTATTCCTTTCTGCAACCTAACAAATGCTGGATAAGGTTTCTCATTACTCACAGTTCAAGATACAATAAGTTGCTTAATGTTTAAAGGAGGCTAAAGAAAGGAAAATAGACTTTCTTTGTTTTTGCTTCTGTCTTACACATAAAGGTCTGAAAAGGATTTCCATCTTTGCATGGTTTATAAATTTAGATGATTGAGTCAGATATTCATGAAAAACTCTGGCTTCAGATCAATTGCCACTTCTCTGGAATAGAAAGCAAATGGTATTCAACATTCTAATAAATACTGCAAAAGAACCATTTTCCCAGATTCAAATAAAAACCCCAAATCATCAAAATAATAACATTAAAAACAAAAATCAACTCAGAAAAGGTGATGTAGTAAGAGAGAGAGAAGACCAAGAGGAAGATATTGCAGAATTAACGGCATCTTGTCACAAGTTTCAAACCTTCATGGAATTAGAAAGCCAATTCTGGATTATAATTGATCCCAGATTCAAATCAGACAGGCAAAGATACAAACTCTGGGACCTCACTGGTTGAAACTTGATGAACAGGATCTCTTAACACTTTAAGTGCTTGAAAAGCAGTGATGGTAGACAAAAGCCTATATACTGCGTAAGTCAGGGATAATTAAAAGTGGAACCCATTTTTTAAATCCCAGGCACCAATCGTCTTGAGGAATGCAGCGCTACCATCTGCCTTTTAACAAAGCATAACTGACGGTATCCTCTCAACTTTCAAGGGAAGACAGCTGTAGGAAACCAAAAGAGTTACACTCACAGGAAGAGATGCTGATAACATGGCATTCAAGAAAAGCAGATCAATGTATCCGCACAGAATTCTGGTACAACCAGGATTGAAGAAGACAAGGGAAGAACTGCTCCCACCATCTCCAGAGATCCTCAACTCAGGACTATACATTTACACCCACAGAGTGACCATGAGGGTATTATTAGCAAGAGTAATATTTCACTATATTTTGGATAAATAAATGTAACTAGCCTGGATTGTATTCTGGTTCTGTGCCAAACACAAAGCAGTCTAAAGAGAAAGACAATAAGACAGAATGAATATGAGATGTACCATCTTAATTTGACTTCAAACACGAGTTGGTGGCAAAACAATTAAATGCCTGTGAATTTTTAATGTGCTCAACTATTCACAGTTACGTAAGTTCATGCCTCCTATTTTCCACTGTATTGTACACTATGTTCACTATGTAGAACTATTAATTCTAGCAAAAAGTCCATATGGTTAGCAAGTACAAAACAGCAAATCATTTAATCAAGATTTTATCACTTTAATTTTCCACAGAAGACATTTATATTACTGCTTATTAGTCTTATTTGGGGTTTTTAGCCAAGAACTGTATAGGCTGAGTAAATGCTGTGTGAAATGGGCGTTTTCATATGTGCACATCTAGCATTTGGACAGGGTAACTTGAGGAAGAAACGGGCTGCTGGAGAACACTCTTTTCAGAGTATCTCATGCTAGCTGGAGCTCAGATGGCTTCTCCCTCCTCTCTGCTGGTATGTGTGAGTCATTATAAGATACCAGGAGAAAATGCTGGAGGCAAACTGGCTCCCCAAGGTTCAACCCTTTTCTCCTGCAGGGACAGAACAGAGCTTCTAAACAGCAACACGACACCATATCTCTGTTCTCTGCTTGGTCCCTTGCAAATACTCTACAGCAAACAAACCCATAAAACACCATGCAGGTCCTGCATCCTTCATACCCAACAGTGCAGAAGCAGAAATATTTCTGTTTGATTCATGTTGTTTGCACGGATTAGTTTGAGCAACCCCCATCTTCGTCAGTCATTTATATGTTGGGATACACAAGTCATTTGATTTATGATCAGCTTTTAGCCAGAAATTTCACTTTCTTTTCTTACAATAACAACTTTTGCATCCCCTCACATTCTTAAATGTGCTTTCAAAGCAGTGTTTGTGTCACTATAAATGCATCCTTTCATTTTCTTAGCTCTATCCATACAGGCTTACTGCCAAAACAAGGAAGAGTTTCACATGTTTGCTTTCTTCCTCACCTGACCTCACAGTGAAGGCTGAGACCAGCAAATGTGATCATGCAAGATAAGGCCATAGCCACAAACAGCACCACAACACAGCTTTATCAAAAAGCAGAATGCTGGTTGCTTTCAGAGGACAGCATACAGTCACCTTAAGGCATGGTCTTTAAGACCACAAGGAGCACAAACTCAGGCAATGGTGCTTCATGCATCTGTGATATAGCTGCTCCAAAAACCCCTCTGAAATGATGGACAGGGAAGAAGGCTGATAAAATACAGTGAAAGTTTTCTCTCTTTTTGCCAAATCTACTAGCTCAGCAAAGGATTTCAAATTTTGAAATCCTCATTCCTGGTGGAAGAAGAATGTGAAGAAATTTAAAATAGCCGGATTTTTTCAATCGGACCTTTTAAGGCAATTCAGCTTTCAACCTCTGTAAAACACACAGCCAAGAAGTTTGGAAGAGGTGACACTTGTTTCCTGAGAAAGCTTGAGTATGGAAGGGTTTTGATAAGAAATATTTTCCCAAGAGAAATCCTAATTCAGATTCATAATTCCCATTGACCTTGTAGAAGCAAAAGTACACTAATGCCAGGGAATGGGATGGGGAAAGTCTTGACAACCTGCTGTAATAGCACCATAAAGCAGCTGAGAAGGTCAGCCACCACTTTCTTTATATTTTTAGGTCATGGATGAAATTAACTCAGTTCCATTGCAACAGAAAAGACACTGATGCTGTGAGGAGAAAGAATAGGCCATTTTCAAAGTGACCCATCATTTCTGATGGAATATTTTGGATTCAAATAATCAAAGTTTTGTCAGTAGACCTTATTTCCTTATTCATATCAGCATCAACAACAACAAAAAAAAAGTTAACAATGACAGGAAAAACAAGAGATGCTTAGAAAGAAGCTGAAGTAAGCAGAGGGAGAATGAGGAGCCCATGTAAAAGTAGAGGATTTTCTCAGTCATTCCAAAAAACTCATGTTCAGGTATTCTGATCATTCCTGACATCGTTTCTATCAGCCAAACTGTCAATAAGCATGAAGAGAAGATAATTTATTATAGTTCTCTGAATTATACTGCCTAAAATAAGCAGTGGCTCTAAGAATCTGAAGGCCCAGTGTGCCTTGCGGCATGTGAAATTCCTAGAGGGGGAAATGTCGGAGAACCAGAACCAGTCTTGCTTCCCACACTGCCCATTCGTGAATTCTTTCCTATTAATAGAGTGAACTACTGCAAAGCAGCTCAACTACTAGAATAGTCTGTGGTTAGAAGGAGCTGGATCTGGCTCTGCACTGAAAATTAATCTTCTCCAAAAGAGATTTGAGGATTCTCCTGTTGACCTAATCAGGAAGGCAGCCTCCTCAGAGGAGGATGAATGAGCAGTGAACAAAAGCGCCCACAAATACAAATTCTCCTCAGGTCTCTAGATGGCTTCAAGTGATCCCTCCTCAAACTTCAGCTAGATCAGTAATGTCTAAGGAGGAGGATCCCTCTCATTTTCTACAGAACTACAAATAAGATTTCTACTTCTATTCAACCAAAAATAGGTCTACTTCTGTGTGAAGTAGAGGCTTCATCTGTCAAGGAATCTGTTTCGTATCAGAAATATCAATGACAAAAGCACATTCATGGCAGGAGGAGGTACAGAAGGTGACTGAGGGTCCCTCAAAACAGTACCTTAACTAATTTTGCTGGTTTGTTAGATTCAGGCTGATGGAATTAAATAATTTTTTCCAAACAAAGTACAGAGCCATCAGGCTATTAAACATACTTTGTATTAGTAAGCTTCTCCTATAATCTGTTATTGATGGAAGTCTGAGCAACTAAGAGTTTTGAAGTATTTCAATTTTTTTTTTTTATTTTTATTTTTTTTTTTAGCTTGATAAAGTTGTAGAGAAACAGAAGGAAACTCACAGACGAATGCTGGAGCAACTTCTAATGGTAGAAAAATCACACAGACAGACCCTGTATGAATTAGAGGAAGAGAAGAGGAAGCACAGTGAATACATGGAGAAAAGTGATGAGTTTATAAGCTTACTGGAAAAAGAACGTGAAAGGTAAGGTTACCACTTGGCATGGTACTAAGAAATACCTATAATTTAATATAACGTGTACAGATCTGTCCACTTTCTGCATCCACTGCAAATTAGGAATATTGGTAGTCATATTTTGAGAGTTCAGCTATAAAAGCATAATGAATTATTCCTAAATAACAGCATGTTGGTAGATTCTTCAGCTCCATTAGAGAGCAACAAGTATGTTACAATACAGGGAGCCCAGGGAGATGCACAAATGTGTTTAAAGTTACAACCACATAAAGCAGGTTGGTCTTCCAGTGTGTTTGAGATGTTCAGTGTGCACAATGGGATGTAAGTAAGAGAATATGAAATCTGGACTGCAGACTGCAATGGCAGAAGAAAGACACGAGAAAAAACAGAAAGTGTTTGGATAAATCAAAGCACAGAAAGATGACACAAAGGCAGAAGGTAGTTTGAGAAAGCTTTGAAAATAAGTTCCTGTATCAGTACTGGATAAAAACCGTAACCAAAAATCTCAACAGCTTGTTTAAGCATAATATGAGAGTTTCAAAACCAATTTTCAGAAGGATAAAGAAGAATTTAATGACATTTACTGTTTTTAAAATTTCAAAACACAACTTCTCTGAATCTGCTGTAAAATTGAACACGTTCTAGGGAAAAAGAAAAAATAATAGAACATTTCCTATGCTGTGGATAGCTACTCCAGAAGATAGGAGTATATTGTCTCTGCTTCCTTTTGCTTCAGAACAGCTTCCAGATGGAAATGTTTGGGTGTGAGAATGTCAAGCTTATTCTAAACTCACATTATGCATAGATAATTCTTCCTCTGCTTCGCCTGTGTAACATCACGTTCCATGTATTTTGGCAGCATTTACTACGTTCACCCTTTCCACTACACCTCTCTCCTTCACATATCAATGATAGCACATATGCTTCCCACCAAGTACACAGCCATATTTATGCACTGCAATTAAAGAAGGTGGGGAAAAAATAATTTGCTTCTCAGAAAAAAAAAGAGCATTAATGCACGCAACCACAAGCATGCACAGAAAATCACATACAGTCACCCAGCAAAGGGCAGAATGGATGTTTTTCTCCAAAAATTGCTTTTGTAAAACATCAACTTATTGAGAACTGAAGTCTGAGCTGAACAGAGGTTTTCATCTGTGTTGTCCATTCCTCATAAAGTAGGAGTCACTCATCTATCTCTTAGAGACAGAGCTAAACAACCGCAATTGCTAAATGTTACATCAGACACATGCGCTCTCACAGCCTGAAATGCTGCTCAGGAGGAAAGACTAAACCACGATCTTTGTGAAAACAAAGTAGGCATGGGAATAAAACTCCATTCCTTGCACCTCCCCCTACTCTCCCCATAAAACATTTACCACTATGATCTGCAACATTTAGTCTATCTGCCTGGAAAAACGAAAAAGAAATAAGAAAAAAGAAAATAGTGAGGTGCCTAATGAGACCTTAGAGGACGTAATGATAGATTTCAGATTAAGTCTCAATTTTTCTATTTTCTTTGGAGTGCTTATTTTATGTGGAAAACCATAAGGGGGTGTGATGTCACATATTGAGCTGATTCCAAAATGTTTGCCAAGTCATGTCACCGTCAAGATCTCCATGCAATTGCCTGCCATAATAAAAAGAAAGAGAAAAAACAAAAAAAGACAAACAAAAAAATGCTCAGCAAGTTAAGGCACATCTCTCTGTGTTTACCTGCATGACTTGAGATTCAGAATACACACCCATACACAGCAAAGTGACCTTTTCTTTCATTTCAAAAATCTTAGTCTTATTGTAAATCTTCACAGGATGTAAATTTTGCTCTTGGCTTATGAGAACAAATAAAACTCTGTGAGAAGTTTCATACATAAACAATGACAATGAATGTTGGTTCCCTCTGCTGAAATTCCATTTAAGAACAAGCTGTACAGAAAAGCCATAACCGTTTGTCAAAGAACTTTCTTCCTTTTTCAACAAGAAGTATTCCTTTATCAGTGTGGAAAGGTGCATAACATTAGTAACAGGATTTCAGTTTCGAAGCAAAATCCTGACCTTCCATTCAGTCAGTCAAAGAAGAGTTTTTTTTTATGAAAGAGCAAAGCTACAGTATATGCTTTAAAATAACTTTCAAGAGTATAGAATGCATGCAAGCCAAACAAGGTATCTGAGTAATACAGGATTATATGATCAACATGAAAAGACTTGGACGTTATGGGGTGGTGATGCTGAAGGACTGAGAACTACTGTTTATAATAGGAATAGAATCATAGAATCACAAGGTTGGAAAGGACCTACAAGATCATCTAGTCCAACCCTTCTCCCACTACCCTTACTACCAGAAGCCACTAAACCATATCTCGTAGCTCCTCATCCAGAATAAAGAAACTGTGATTCAGATCCAATTCTTATATACAATTAAAGCTCTTATAAAATAAGGAGGAGGGAAAGCATTTCCTCTTTCTTAGGTATGCTCTCAGGAAGAGTAAAACCATTGAATTCTTAAATGAAAACGTGAGTCATAAACTAGTTTATCAGATGGTTGTATGTTTTACAAAACCAGGCAAGCCTCCACCATAATGTCTTTCTGCTGCATTACTCCCTCCATACACAACAGTTCTCAGTAGAAAGGTTAACTTTGAATTTCTAATTAAATGATCTTAACTACATTTTTAACTACGCTGTGTTTAGATCGTACAAAATATCAGCAGCCTTCAGTGAGTCGGTACAAACACTTCATCTCAATCATTCAACAATCCCTTTGACTCCATAGCAGGGCAAAAAAACTTAAGTTTCTCCTAAGCAATTGTGCATTGTTAGACTTGTGAGTTTAAGACAAGATTAGCAACAGCTTTCTAGGTTTAATATTAATCCTTTAGATATTTCAAACATTGTTTTATTGCCTGCCAAAACTACTCTTCCATAGTCTCAGCTCAGAGATGAAAATGGATCTTCCAAGTTGGAAAGAAAACGTATGCCAGAAAGAGCATTTCATGCCCCCTAGAAGCACGTGCCACTTCATTGCCCCTCTCCTCTTCGTTCTCTAAGGCAACTACAAAGAATCAAGAATAAATACATTCTGGACCACTGCTTTGTCTGATAGTATTGATGTTTCCTTTCTTTCTTTTCCCAATTTGTCAGAAAGAGTGGTTAATAAATAAATGAATAAATAAAACCAATCCTGAAAATACACAACAATTTTTAAAATATAGATTCAAATATAGGTTCCACTGTATCTTTACTGAGGATGTACCTACTTGTCCAGATAACTTTATAAATATCCCATGCTTTTGGAGTACAATTAAGTAATAAAAGTTATTTTAGGACATAATTTGCAAAGCTAAAATAGTTTACGAGATAGACATACTTCTAGTTTGATAACATGACATATGCATGCAAGTGTTCATATATTTACATATTATTCTCCATCTCACAAAACAAAATGAAATGCCTGAGAAAAGAAACAAAAAGGGTAAAATGATAAGCACTTACATAGCCTTTTCCACTGCAAATATCACAGTTTTAAATAGTATGTGAGTACAGTTATTTCCTGTTTTTTGAATACTGAAAGGACAGGAAGGTATGAGTGAAAATAACTTCTCTCTGTTCACAGCATACCTGAATGCTTAGACTGCAGGAAAGGTAGAAATCTCCCAGTGAACAGATGTCCTCCATCTTCAAACTCACTACATACTATGGCTAGCAT
This sequence comes from Tetrao urogallus, assembly GCF_951394365.1. Classification (NCBI taxonomy): domain Eukaryota; kingdom Metazoa; phylum Chordata; class Aves; order Galliformes; family Phasianidae; genus Tetrao; species Tetrao urogallus. The sequence continues at coordinate 109,989,777 of NC_136813.1, read as the reverse complement.
GTTGATTCTCCATAACAACAAAATGTAATTCACAAGTAAGTGAACGCTGTTGTAGAGGACAGGAAAAGAAACAGCAGTTTGACCATCAGAGATGTAAACAGACTTTAAAGGTAGTTAGGATAAATGTTGCCCACAGGAATTCAATTATTGGCCCAAAACTTCTCAGTTGGTATGACAGTGATTAATAAGCTCTTACCTTAAGGATCCTCTATCTGAAAAAGATGAGATTTTTCTATACAGAGTTTTTGCTTTAGCATTTAGTTCACAATCACAAAAGGTCAGACAGAGAACGTAGTCCAAAGGAGAAGAAAACTATTTTTTTGCAAGTAAGATAATCCTAACAGTTCATAAATAAAAGTTACCCATTTTGCTCTAAGCAAGTGGAAAAAGAAAAAGAAAAAACAAAAAAAAAAAAACCCAGCCAACCAAATTCTATTCCACTGCATCACCCATCAAGAAAAACGCATTTTCAGTGTTGAAATAAGTTACTGTCGTACCTATTTGGGGAGTCAACATTCACCAAACATAATGGTTGGAACCTGACCTGCAAAAGTCTCAAAATTTTGGTCTTTCTCATCTTAAAAAAAACACAAAAGAACTGTGCTTGTTGCCTCAGTTGCTATCCCCCTCAATGTCAATCAATTAACAGAGACCACTTTCGAGCACTACAAGTTAGAAGAGGTCTGGAAGCCTCCAGCACAACTTGTTGTGTGCAGGGCCAAGTTCACAGGTTGCTCAGACCTTTCTCCAGCTGACTTGCGAAGAACTCCAAGGAACAGTGATTCTGCTGCCTATCTATAGGCTCCTCCTGCAGTCTTTGCCATCCCTGCCTGGAGACCCTTTCTCTCAGGTTCACTGTAGGCATCATCCTGGTCTCATTTCTGCCTTGAAATAGCTGTTATTACAAGCTCAGCAACCTCCTTTCTAGCAAACCTCTAAACCTAAATCATCATCATAATCTCTTATATTTTAGCTGCCTTGGACACAAATGAATTTTCCACACTTCCTCAGTATCTCACCTGCACAGAGTTCAGTTAATCAGTTGGAACCCCCTTACTTCTCTGAAAGCTTCTGCACAGTGGTCCTCCATGTTGCAAACTTCCACCTCTGCTCTGTCTATGGGACCTTATACATACTATTCTTTAGATCTTTGCCTTTCTCTCTTCCTGTGCTTATTCTCACAGAATCCTGAAATCAGCTACCACCTCTATGCTGAAGATTCTCGGGTCTACTCAAAACACCACAACCACAAAAATCTCACCTTCTGTGAGCAGCCTGAGAATTTTATCAGACAAAAAGGGAAGTCGATCTTTTATCCCCCTGTCTATGGTTTCATCCTTAAGATTCTCCACCACCTCATTTCATAAAAACAAATTAACAAAGTCATGCTGTTTGTCACTCAGTTTATCACATCTAGATCCTTTTTCTCTCAGAGCCTTTCTTTAAGTCTCTTAAGTTCTTCACCACACCTCCAAGAAAAAGAAAGAAGAAACACAAAGAAGATAACCAACTGCCGGCACCTTTCTGTTCTTTCATCCAAATAAATCTTTTATGGTTTCCATATTAGCTACTTCACCCCTCTCCATACAACTCTCCATGGATGCATGGCCATTACTGCATAAAGGTTATCTATTTCCTCTTGTGTACCTTTATAATACACCTTTATCCTCTCATTGAATGTAACTACATGGCCCAAACTCTCTATCACAATACAAATGTAGTAAAATTTGGTGAAATGTGTGGTTTTAGATAATTGTGCATTTAGGGTTCGAGTTCTGTTGTTTGTTTTTTTTTTTCTAATGACATATGAAACTAACTGCTACACGTAGTAGGTCAAGTGAGCAATGCTGGAAAACCAGTACAGTGCATCAAGAAGAGAAGAAACCTCAGATCAGACATGAAGCTAGTTAGCATGTTGTCAGCATAACCCTGCTGTACTTGAATTCTGACACATTCACAAAATATTGTTATTCCAACGTGTATGTCAAGTACTGGAAAATTCAATATTCTGTAGCAATGGGTATAATTAATATTTGCTGTTTTTATTAATGAAACCAATTAAATATTATAAGAAGCAGGACCTTATTTTTACAGAAAGCTGCAGTAAAAATAAACACAGTCGACTTATTTATTCTATACGTTAGCAGCAGTTTTTAATTTCATGCACACTAAACTATTGTTATAGATTGCATTGTACTGAAATGCAATCATTTCCTTTTAGCTTTCTGGCAATGAGTTATATATATTACATATGCCTGAGACTATGTCTTGCAAGTTGTGAAATCGATGCCAGATCTCTGTACATTTGACCTTTTTCATGGGTATCTAGTGCTCTGTAGGTGAGTGAGAGAGACCCACCACAAACAAAACTTTAGCTTTCTTATTCTGCACTGTTCCCAATGGAACAGTCCCACTAATCATAAGTACCACTGAGACACAATGACAAGACACAAGGAAGTGATGTATGCAGATTAATTACCTCATGCTTGTATGTGAAGAACTCTGTACCATTATACTACATAACTTTCAACAGATGTTGTGAAACTAAACTCTTGTCAAAATTCAAGGATTCCATGATTTATACAACAGTTTCTGTGAATGATGAAGGGTAGGGTACTTTATCTTAAAAAATAAATGAATAAGATCAGGTTAGCAAAGAAATTAAAAAAATTCAAAACTGTTAAGTAAGGTCAAATTATGTTTACTCAAAACAAAGAGTAAAGAGAAATGTGAACAGAATCAGTGCTTTCAACTCAGTGTTAATACTACTGAGAAATGTTTTTGGATCTGTGGTGCAATTTTCAATTATTCCACCTAGTGCAATTTAGCCAGCAGATGCAAGATCTGGTGATAACCATTTCTCACGCAATTCATGGAATGAGAGAGGAGTGAGGCTCACACTCAGTTTCTTTAAACTTTGAGTACAGGAGATATCTGTCCATTGCCAAAGGCACTGTCATGACTATACATCCATACTATCTTTGGGTACTTTGAGGCAGAAGAGGACACGATGGAAAAATCTTAGTCAGACACTCTTCTACCCTGCTATCCTATCTCCCCACTTAGGTGAGGAAATCAATGGGCATCATCATATGCTCTCATAGCAAAAGGCAAGGAATTCTTCTGAGAGGGATGAGCATGGAAAGCCACCTTGGTGGTAGCTCTAGTCAGCACTTCTAACCGTGGTGTCACAGCTCAAAGGGAAAGATGATCTTTGAAAGCTGGCAAGTGTCACAATATTTATGGCTCCTGTAAATCAATACCAACTCCATATATTCTATTTGCAACCTAACCAGTGACCAGCATGGGTGATGAAGGACAGGCAAAATATTCTCATGTTGAGATGCTACCCTTAGTAATCGGGCACTTGCTCCACTCACTGATTTAAATTTCCAAATAAGACGCAGTGCACTGCTCCACGTATAGCACAGCATAACTTGCCTCATCACAAGCAACAATAGAAACGGATGACTGCACTGAGACCTGTGACCAAAAAAAGACACAGTGCCCTTCTGATTCACTGCAGGGTGGGGCACAGAGAAGGGCAGAAATTGGCACAAGATACTGTAACCAGTTTTAAAAGAAAACACCCGACATCAGACAGAGAGAAGAATCTATAAATTGTTCTCTGAGACAGCAGAAAAGTTTGATGCTATCATAATTTTTCAGAATAAGTCATTGCTCTGGGAAAAGCTATATTCCTGTTTCGGTGTGGAGGGGAAATCCAAACGAAGTCAAGATCTTTCTCGTGATAGAAAAATGTAAGTGACTTTATGTACTAATATTGGCTTCATATCTTAAGGATAGGCAAGAGAAAAATGGCCATGAGAACAGGGGACACAGGTCATGCACCGGTTATCAGGATCTGTGGTCTACATTCATAACCAAGTTTCTCATGGCATACTGTGAACCTTGCTGCATTTATGCCTGGCTACAAAATCACTGAACATCACTTACAGTTTCTTATATACACATATATACGTATATGAATGAAAGAAGCTTACATGGGAGTTAAAGCACTTTAAGTGCAGTGTCACAGCCCCACACTGGGCAGTAATTTTAAATTGAATAAAGAGGAAAATCAGTAGCACTGAATCTAATGAGAACAAAGGTTACTAGCAAAAAACTCATCTGAAATAAAACAAAATTACTTACATGATAATTTTGCTTTTTGCATAAGCATTTTTTTGTTTCTTTGTTTGTTTCTGGAGCCTGAAATGCTTGCTATATAAACTTCAATGAGAAACAACACATATGTGGACAAAGTAACACACAACTTCCTTAAAGTCTGAAGACCAAGCCCAATATGAGCGCACTGAAAAAGCATGTTGAACATTTCAGCCTTTTAACTATGAAGATCAGGACAAAGCCAGAGAAAGCGCATAAATACAGAAATAAACTGTTAGGATGGACCAGATAGGTGATAGATACAAGTCTACCTAAGATCTGTAGCAGAGAAACCCTGAGACTGGTGCTTGAGTGGCTTGCAGCCACTTAGGTCTGCTACCTAAGAAGCATTTGAATGGAGAACTGCAAAGTCTTCGTTAGTGGGGTTCAAACCATGCCCCCTGGGAGAGAAACTGATATAGCAGCTTCTGTGAGGCATGGTTTGGAGATATTCCAAAGGCTGAGCAGGCAAAGAGACTTTGCCAATCCCTTCACCCTCCCACAGATAAGTGAGTGCTGGAGAACACTAGTGGTAAAAGCCAGAGTATGTACAGACCTACTGACAACAGAAGGCTCCAGTACTAAAAGATCTCAAACTATCATTTGATCGACAACCTTTTTTTTCCTGCCTGAAAATTAAGGAATAGTTGTGATGTCAGGCTAATGGAAGAGGAAAGAGGAGATATTATGCCATAGAAAACTTTTATTCACCCCCTAAATGGGAAGTTGAAAGTGCCGAAGGGACAGTCACTCTGAAAATACCCAGACAGCTAACTGATTTGTGTCTGCCAAACTTGGCCTAACATCAGTTATCTTCTCCCAGACCCTACCTTTGCCAAGAATTTTGGAGAAGAAGGGAAACTCACTGAACACAGAAACTTGGTTGTTCTCAGATGTGCATATGAGCTTGACTAGATATGCCTTGCACAGACCAGCTCAAGATACTCCTAGCAGTTTCAGTGGAGAGAACATCACAGGTTATTGCATTGAAAAAAAATAAAAAAATAAAAAAATCACTAAAACCACTCTTCGTAACAGTGCTGTATTGCTTGCCAGTACATTTAAGTTCTAAATTTTGGTTGAAAACCTGAGAACTGATTTTAAAAACTTGCTACTTGAAGCAGCAGCTCTTCACTCTCAAAGCCACTTATAAGGAATCTTGCCTCTTACTGCCTATCACAGAGCTCCTTAGCCATATCATTTTGATTCACGGTACCTCCAAGTCACAGGAGAAAAGAAGAAAAGAGGTACTGCATCCTGGAAGATGCTGAATACTCTCAAATCCCATCCAGAATTCTATAGGAGGAGATTGCTCCCACCAAAACTAAGCGTACACTCAGGTCAAAATCAGGACTGTTTTACATGAGAAAAATGCTAAGGATGAACACTTATTTATAAAATAAAGTCTTATTAGTAAGTTTCATACAAAATCCATCCAATCTTTTCAGTCTATTTAGTGAGATTTGATAAACACAAGTACAAATGGAAGTATCTAAATGATACCAGTTATTGTAAAAATAAATAAATAAATATCCACATCTAACCAAACAGACTGAAAAGACAGGATGGATTTTGTATTATTTTATTCTAAATTCAGGTGTGAACTGAGACAATAAAAAAGCAGCTCCAAGTAAAGAGAATGAAACCCAAATACACATGGCCACCATAGACATTACAAGTGACAAAAAAAGGGCTTTCTTGAATTATCCTTCCACTTCAGTCAAGTATAATCATTACCAGCTCACATTATCCTTCTTCATAACCTGGAGGCAAAAATTAAAAAAAAGACAAAAGACAAAAACAGATGATCCAGTAGAAACAAAAATATAGAAGAAATGGAGACCTTACACCCTCCTCTTCCTTTAATTTGATTTGCATGCTAATGATTTTAGGAATATCAGAAAACCGCATTCTGATATATATATGTATATGACTGCCAAACTGACATTTAAGGATGTTCAGATCCTCCAGTTTCACTTAAGTCAACAAGAAATTGGGACAACATTTATTCAGATGTTTAGACAAGATTTCACATGTTTCTCATTTGAAAATTTTATCTTACGTCCAGCTGGGGGACTGAGAAGCAAGACACACTCCCTGAAATCCTAAAATTCTCCTTTTTTTCAATAGTCTTGCCAGCTAAACTCTGGATGTCTTCGCATTCTGTCAGACGGGAGAATGAGTCAGTCTGTCCCTAACTGGCCTTCTAAAAAGGAAATTGAGAAGTTTAATGACATATTTGGATAAACACACTCACTGGATAAAGTTACTTACCTTCTTATATCACTTTAAGTTTGCTATAAACCTTCAAAATTCTTATAGACTGGATTTAAGCATAGCCAATGAAAAGTATAGATTATAAATAAACGTAATGAAAACACTATATTAAAACTCAAAGGACCTCATAAACCTGCTTGTCAAAGCCTCACCATTGTTAAATGGTGCCACAGCACTAAACCCATGTTATTAATTGCTAAGTCATCCACAATCTTTATAGAAATATCAGCCCTGCATACATCATCTTTGGTTCAGAACCCAGTTCTCTTATGGTCTCTGCACACAGTGTAACAGCCAACACTGCAGCTCTGACTGAAGAAGCAATGAATAAAACAAGGGCTTGCACATTTCAACTCTCCTGAAAAGACAGTGGAGACCACTGTTACAGTTTATGTGCACTTTACATCTCCTTGACTGTAAGACCTCGCCTAGAAATCGGTAAAATAAACTGCATTGAATCTACAGAAAGACAGGAATACTTAGCTGATTTTGCTTCATAAGCTCTCAGATTACTAAAAAGAACAAGATTTCAAATACCATTTCAGAAATCATCATTTCTTGCAGCAGCACGTATCCAACAGTACGCTATACAGCTCACTAGAGCCTTATTAGTGAATGTATCTTACAGATTCAAGATCCTGATATCCATTAATTCCCATTTTTTTTAGCCCTATTATAACTTCAGGTGCACAGAAAGAAAAGAAGGCACACAACAGAGCTTTTGCTAGTTGAATGTATAAAACATTTAAAATACATGAGTTCTTTTAATCAGGCTTTGTTTTCTGTGCAAGCTTACAAGTGTTAACAAATTCTAGGATTCCCCTGCTGTAAATTCCTTGTCTATAACCAATCCTATGATTAAGCCAACTTCATATTGTTAATGATTTCACTGCCAGCATTTCATTTAATGCGTAGTTCAACTCTTATGCAAAGACCGGAGTCCTGAAACTTCAGACACAATCTTGCTATTGAGTATTCTGATTTCTAAATGCATAGATAGCTGTTTTTATGACACCCAGGAGGCATCCAGAGCATTTCTTGGAGAAAATTGAGAAGGATAAAAATATCACCATACAAAGGAATTTGAAATGTGCTCAAAGGCAAATTTAGCATTTTAACCACCTGACTACAAGCCTGTCTCTATCACTGTATCCCTGAAACAGTACTGAAGTGCCAGTTCTGGCTGCAAAGTTGCATTTCAATATCCAGTTGAAAAAATGCTGCAGGAAGAAATGGCTTGGTTTTACTAGACTGTGGAAGGGCTTTGGGAAGAGATGAGACCTCTATAGGATGCACTACTGCTAACAAAACAGTATTTAATCTAAACAGAGTTTACAAAAAGAAAGAAAAAAACATGAAGGTGCAAGTGCTCCTGTACAAATACAAGAAGTCTAAAAATCTAAGAGAAAAACTCACTAAGAGAAAAACTCAAATCTAAGAAAAAAACACTGGTTTTGTTGATGTAGGAGCAGGTCATGTGAAATTAAAAATAAATAATTAAAAAAAAGGAAAGCAGAAAAGCAGAGTGAAACAAGGTAAATGTAATTCTGTAAAAGACCATGAGCTGAATTCTCTATACAAACAGATGATCATATGAATGCTAGACTGCTGGCCATCAATCTAAAATAACAACACTAACCACAGAGCCATCAGAGGTAGAAAGTGGAGGCGTAAGGGGAATCTGAAGTTATTTTCACATGCTGCATAAGCATCACACTAAAGTACAACAGAGAACAGCTGTTTAAATAGTCTAACTTCTGTAAAACATCAAATCATGAATTGTAAGAGGCGGAGCAAATTATGGTTTTGGCTTGTGCTAGAGCAAGGAACTAGTCCTCAGCATACATAATAAAAAGCCAGGGATGAGTAAGTTCTCAAATTCAACCTGTTAGTTTTAAGAGGGGTGAAGGAAAGGCAAAAAGAAAATAGAACAAAAAACAACTACAATGATATTTAGCTCTAGGTGAGATAGGTACATAACACCGATGGAACCTAGTTAAAAACAGCGCCTAAAAGTCTAAAACTGCTTGAAGGCACCATGGAAACAACAACAGTTTCAAAACAGATTCAACATGGAAACAACAACAACAAAACAGATTCAATGTAAATACGTATTAGCAAATCAAAAGAAACTAGAACATTCTCCTCACAGCACGCTAAACAATTTAACATGAGTAAAATAAATTACGCATAAAGACATCATAAGAAGGGAAAGTGTGCAAACCAGGGTGCAACACAGACCAGAAATAGAAATGCTGCTCAATAGAAATGCTGTTAAAAACTGTCTAGAGGAAAGTCCCACTCGAAGTGGAGAAGAGGGAATTGCTGTGGACATCCTTCTTCTCAGTGAACAGTGAAGCACAAAATTCATTTTTCTGGTCACTACTTCAGGGTTTTGTTTGTTTTTTTGTTGTTGTTTTTTTTTTTTTTTTAATTTTGCCCTGACTGCCAACACTGGATTCCACCATGTGGGAAATCAAGGAAGCGTTCACATGAGTCCCTTTATGGGGTATGAGTTCACAAAGCAAGCTAAAGCCGAGCTGGTAATAGGAAAAGTTTTAAATTCGTGCAAACACAAAACAACAAGCTTACTAACACCTTACCAGGACTGAATGGTATTAAAAAGTTTGCATGAGAAATAGTGAGCCATTAGCTGATGGCTAACTCCTCCCCTAGAGAAGCCAGAGAAATGAGAGAGAGTATTCATTTTTAAGCGGAGATTCTAGGATTAACAGAAGTAGAACTCCAGACTTATTCATTTGATTTGACAACTAATTAAAGGAAATTAAAGAATAGAGCTAACAGATATCACGCAAATGCAAAAAAAAAAAAAAAAAAAAAAATCCAGCCAATTGAGAGGAAAGCAGAATCGTGCCAAGAGTCTGTTTTCCATCCCCATCAGTCCTTGAATTGAGTAATGCTTTGCCCTTCTATCCCCCCATTAACCCTGGTATCTGCAAGTGAAGCAAGACTAACCGAGCTCACAGCAGTTCATTCATCCCTATCCCAGCACAAATATGTTTTTCAAGCACTCACATTCTGACATGCCTAAGAACAAAATTAAAGGGTCTGACTAGCTGCTTGCAATTGTTTGAAATAGATGTTTACAAAGGCCAATTTTAAAATCAAGTTTCTTATGGAGTTTCTGTGTGCCTCTCCATCATCATTCTACTTTGTCACCCATCAGCAAATTTCAGAAGAAATGTAAGAAAGAAGCAGAGATGTATAAAGTATGAAACGCCTGCTGGGTTCCTGACAACAATCATCTTTTAGTGCCCAGGACATTAAACAAGATACCAGTTTGACCCCAGTGCACAAAACGTGCATAATGATTTAAGACACTGTAATATCTTCAGTAATGATGACATAGGAGGACTTGGATTCCAACGCAAGAAGATAATGAAACCATGAACGTAGGGATAAAAAAATCCTGAATCATGTGAATACCATAGCATTTCCTCATAGCTCCCAGATCTTTGCTTTAAGAAACTTGTCATGTTATCTTGTTTATTACAGAATCACATAATGGCCAGAGTTGGAAGGGACCTCAAGGGTCATGAATCTCCAACCCCCCTGCCACATGCAGGGCAACGTTCTATTATTCAGCTGGTATAACTACATTTGGAAAAAGAAAGCTGAGCCTTTGATGTACAACATTAAAAAAATCATTACGCTTCCTAATTAATGCAAGCACTTCACTCTTCTCGAGTATAAAACAGAATGATCACAACACCATGCATCACTACTGATGCCATGTCTTACTCATAGTGATTGCATTCAGGAAAGTGCAAACAACAAAGCACTACAGCTAACGAACACACTAGGTAGACATTCTTATGAAAGCACTGCATGTTGGTTTCCTTTTCTTTTTAAATAGGCTTTGTCTATTTCATCAATTTCATAGAATTATCACAGAATCACATGACCTGGGTTGAAAAGGACCTCAAAGATCATCTAGTTTCAAGCCCCCTGCCATGGGCAGGGTCACCAACCACTAGACCAGGCTGCTCAGACCCACATCTAGCATCCACATCCAATCCAATTTGACCTCAAGTACTTCAGTTTTCAATATTAAAGGAATTATATTGCTTTTCTTTTTTGGTTCCTGTCATCCGGTCCCAAAAGTGTTCTAATTTTTGCAATCTTTCTGACAAAACATATATATTTGGCTGTATCCAAAAAGAATCCAAACCTTCACTTTCTGTTCAGATAATATTCCCTTTTCTCCATTTATACGAGGTACTCATAATATCTGATGGTTATATAACCTCATACTATAGTAAGATTACTTAACCTGGAGAAAATATAATCAGAAACAAAATGTGAAGATGAAAACAACTAAAAGCTTATAAACAGCTTACAGAAGAAAACATCTAAAGTCACATATAAGGAGTCACTACATTCATATGTCTCTGCTATGAGGCAGACAGCTGAGCTCCCACCTCTGCCCATGGATTCCCGTGACGGTCATGATGGCCTGTTCAGTTGACTGAAGAGGTGTCTTCAGGTGGAGTCAAATCCTATTGCAGAGGTGGAAACTGTTAAGATGACAGTTTCACTACTACTTTCTGTGACATGTGTTTTCATAGGCAACTTGAAAGTCAAATTTTCACCGGGCTGTTACTTACATTTATAATACAGTGATCAATAGCACAGTATCTTAGAACACTCCCTTGTGCACCAGTGCAGGCCACTGAATCTGACCCAGCTTAGCAAGTTCACGTCTCCTGTGTCTTTTACTTTCTCTCAACTCTAATTTTCCTTAAATTTACCTTCCCCTCAATCACTACAGCTGGCTCACCAGGCAACTTTTAATTTAATCCTGCCAGGCATCTAGGAAGCAACACCTCACTTTCTCAGTTTATCAGCTCACACTGCACATTTTGCTTCTCTCTCTTTCTTTGTGCAGGGTGTTTATGTTCAGAAATACAGTGTTATGTGATAGAAGCTGGTGCATGATAGGGGATATGATATACCTACTCAGTACAACGCCCAAGTGTTTATGAGCCCTGACTCAATTCTTTCTGGGGTGCCATGTCACCATAAGACTTGCTTTCCAAGGCCCAGAACAGCGTGTTTAAAAAAAAAAAAACCAAAACCTCCAGCATCTAACATAATAAAATCTATGACATGGTTCACACTCTTAGTTATGTCTAGACCTCAAGCATCTATGAAGTGCTATGAAATCCATGTGTGAAAAAAATTCACAAATATAAAGTGGTACGATCAAATTATACTCCTTTGACTTAATCTAGTAAATCTCTGATATACTTCTGTAGTCTGTTCAGATTTCCACCCCTGGTTACACAATTAGATTTCTCATTTCAGTTCTTAAGAACATCATTTCCTTCACCTTTTGAAGAAAAATTCAGGAGATGGAAAAAAAAAAATCCCAGAAATATCCAGAAAGTACAGATTTTGTAGAAGCCCAGTAACTTCTGTTCTGCAGTCTGCATGTGGAGCAAATGGAAGTTGGCTAGCAGATACACAGTGTATGGGAGTTTTGTCAAGTCTCACAAGGACACATTTGCAGTAGAGGATAAGATGGTTAGGAAATTGGTGCTAAAGCCACAGAGTTAAAAAGGAAATGTGAGAGTGAAAAAAAAAAAAAAGTTATTAGGCTAGTGCTGCCTCTTCTCTTTATCCAAGTTACACATTCCTATTTATCAGCAAAGGAAAGGAAAAATGTATCAGCACTGTATCATGGAAAGAAGAAAAAAAAATACAATCACTGTTTCAGTTTTAGCTGTTTGGCTAGGTTTAGAGTTGTAAAATGTATCGACATCAAGAACCTGAGCTTTGTTTGAATGTTTATAAAAACTCCAAGTTGAGAAGCTAGCAGAATAAACTGTGTATTGCTATTGTCAGTGTAAATTACAGGTCTTGTTTGCCACAACCCATTGCAATGAGAAGCTGGCCGTGAGCCAACCAAAAGTGAATAATTTAAAACACTCAATCAGTTACATTCTGAGGCATTTTGTTTAGTGTTTAATAAGCTCTCGAGGGATGGTGAAATTACTAAAGCATATTGTCTTGACATGAGCTAAAACAGTCCTCTTTCATCACCACGTTTTTGGGAATTTGACACTAATGCATTAGATGAACTAATATCTGTATACATATACACACATGCACATGCATACATACATGCATACATTTTTGCATATGTACATTAAGATATATTTTATCGTTTTGAACATCTGATGTTATTTATTAGCATTCCAACATTCCATCTTCAAACTGAAATTTTCATATTCGGTAAAATTTCTATACATATTTATATGTTCATTCTTCCATCTATTCTTTCTACTGGATTTCTTGTTTTATATATGAAGAGGGAGCATAATCAAATGCATCACACACATAGTACATGATGAATATAGAGAAGGCTACTCAGGAACTGTTCTTTGGTTTATCTCACATTATATAACAAAAGAGAGCTTCCACTAACATAAAAACATGTTAACTCCAAAACTAAAATTATATCCAAACGTTTTTTGTTTCTGTTATTGATAAATAGATCATGACATTCACTTCCACCTGAAGTTTCTGAATCTAAGAATTCAGGAATATCTACTTAGTCTTTACACGCAAAACAAGGGCAGGATTCAGGGGCAAGCAAGAAAAAGAAAGGAAAAAGATTTTTCTGAGATCAAATGTATCACTTTTTAGAAATCAAAATGAGGCATTATCACTAAAGAAATTATCCTGCCTCTGCCTACCCTGCAGTTTGGTTTGTTGGGCACCCTAGGCCATTTTCTGTTAAAGAGTCCTCACATTATGTTTGACAAAGTATAACATAATATACTTTGCCCTACTATAGTAATACGAAGGCTCTAATTTCAATGGATATCATTATTTTTAAGGTTTATTCAGGACCAGTATTTTAGAATATACCATGACTGCTCATTGTACATTTTCTTCTACTGTGCATCTTAAGAATCACAGAATCGTAGGGGTTGGAAGGGACTTCCAGAGATCATCGAGTCCAACCCCCCTGCCAAAGCAGGTTCCCTACACCAGGTCACATAGGTAGGCATCCAGGCAGGTCTTGAACATCTCCAGAGAAGGAGACTCCACAAACATCCCTGGGATTCAGGATGCTATATAAGCAGCAAGGAGCAAACAATACTGATGCTTCTCAAAACAGCATTTTACCAGTTGTGCACAGGAAAGGTGCACAGGCTGACGGGGTCACCCTACACCACTGCATGGCTGTTTTCATCCTTGAGACAGCCCACTCACAGTGGTTCCACTCTAAATGCATGCACATGCCACACAATTTCTGATCTTAGACATGGGATCTGCTCAGTTACAACTCTACCATCATCTCAGCAATCAGTTCAATAGAGGGCATAAAAGGCATCATGGCCTCCAGCCACAAGATTCGTGAATGGGATGGAAGAACTCTAGAGAAAGATGGTAAAAGGAAAAAAGCCTGGTGATGTGTTCTGGCAAGCTGTGCCCAACCCATAGGTCACGGAATAGCTCTCCTGATCTAAAAATGAAGCTTTGGAAAAAGAAATTGCGAAAAGGCAGTTATCAGCTAAAACCTCAAGTTATCCTTAGATGCACAAACTTGGGATGAGGTCTGGCACAGAGTTACAGATTATGGTGTATAAAATACATACCCTGCAAGCTTCTAGTTTATCTGTAGTTCTTACAAGCGGTACTGGCAAAGCACTGCCTAAGGACTGACTGAAATGGCGGGAGCAGCAAGACAACGAGGGCTCCATGCCAGCTTTCGGTACTTGTCCCCTCTCATAAAGGACGTGAGAAAGTTTGACTAATCATTTCTCACCAAAATATAACATAAAACATAATTTAGAAATCTGTAAAAGTGATTTTGCAGATTAAACAAGATTAGATTTTGCTAAGCTTCGTGTTTATAGTTTGTCTTTCACAGTATCAACAAAATCCACACAGGATTACACACAGAAAAGGTTAGGCTACACTCCTCAGCTGCTTTTTGTGTTGTGACATTTAGCATTGCTGCAGGTTACTAAAGTGAGTCAAATTGCACAAGCTTGAAACCTGTATATTTTGATGTTTGATCAAGAGAAATTCTTACTGTGAGAAAAAGGATCCAATAAAACTTCATCTCCAAATATGTCTGTCAAGTAAGGAAAGCTTCAGCCTCTATAAACAGTAGCACACAGCAGTATGTATTGCATTTCTCTCAAAAACAAAATTACAGTGCACACCTCCATTTTAAGTTTCTTTAGCAACGTTGTGAAAAGCCAGAAATTCTCCATCTGTAATTTAGAGGAAAAAACAAAAACAAAAAACAAACAAACAAAAAATACTAGGAAAGATTCAAGTAAATTTTGTAAAACTTAGTTTAGTTTATTCCCTACTACAAAGTCATGATGAAATGGCAATGACTGTGCTTGGTGGTACCCTAAACATAAATAAACAAACGCGTAAAAATAAAACTAGGATGTTTTGGCTTCCTTGGAGGGGAAGGGAACAAGGGGAAAGGAATTTACAACATTTATTCCATGAAAGGAGAAAAAAAACATATTCAACCATAAATGTAAAAATCCTGACTTGATGACCATAATCTCAAAAGGTGACCATATTTCAATTACTGTCATCCATTTACATGGTGGAAAATACTTTATTCATTAGTCTACACGGAAGCTTTTTCAATACGCTTTCATTTCTCCACACTAATTAGCTAATATCATACGATTTTACATCATTTAAAAGCATACAAACAGTTTCCTTAAAAGGAAACAGTAGAAAATAGCATCAGATGACATTCTAGGCTTTAAAAAACAAATATTTACAGAGGATCTGTACTCTAGTCATCTTACGTCCTTTTCTTATAATATTTACAAACTTTACATCATCATTTGCAATAAAGTCCTAAAAGCATTAGATTTGCTGTCTGTTAGTTTACCAAGAGTATGCAATTCTTAATCATCTCTGGACAGATTTACAACATAGAAAAGAATCTACAAGAACAACAGCAATGTGGGCAGGCTGGGGAAGTAAACAAGAAAACTGAGCCCCAAGACCCACAGCAGAAACTCATCCCAGTGGAACAGACCAACTAAGCCCACATCAAATCCTGAAAAATTTACTCTGGTGACGCTGGACAAAAGGAGGAAATTATTTCCAGGGTTCTATATCCCAAAGAAGCTTATATCTACCCAGGTTAAAAGTCTCAGTTTAGAGAATACTAGCACTTTCTCAGACTGTACCAAATATGGCAGTGATTTCCAAAGCCTCATTATAACCAGTACCGACTGCTGTGTAACAGCACAGATAAGACAGGAGAAGGCAGCCCTGCACTGATGAGTTGTGCCACTCAGCAGTGGAAGTAGTAATAGTAGTAGATACGATTTTAGAACTTCTGACGCCTTCCTACATCCCGTGGAAAGGTACCTAAAAGTGAATGAATAACAAGGTTTTGGGAAAGAAGGTAAGGAGAAACGCACGATGAGACCACTTAGTTTCACATCCTGGGTGGCAAATTGAATGGGGTTTCAGAGCAGCAGGTACAATGTCCGTAGCTGGAGGAAACAGACTTCTGATCAATGCCCTGTAATTCTAGAACCAAGTAGTCAAAGGTAGACCGGGATCAAAATACATTTCTCCTAAAGCCCTGATAACAAGCCAAATTAATATGACACTATATAATGAAGTTCAGTTCCATCTGCACCAATAGTTGAGTCTAAAATATAGCAGACTACTGAAAATGGAGCGTTAGATGGGTTTTAATTCAGGCAATGGAAAATATTCCCCTTCCAAACCGACTGTCCCACTCTTGCCACAAATACTCAAAGCAGCTCTCCAATTAGTTCTAAAGAGCACGCTTGGTCAAAGTCTTCTCAAAGACTGATGCATTTGCAGATCTTGAACATGATCAGCAGCCCACTGATACTTTGACATGATTACCTACCTGAATTCTCTACAAAGTAGATGGAAATTGGGCACGTTTTCAAAAATTAAGAGCTGCACACATGCACATATCAAAGCTCCGAAGATATGTTTTACGCAGCCAGTAGCTCATAAAAAAAAGGAACTGTTTATAGGGCAACTGATTGCCAGGTCTTATGGAAAGAACAAGTTCCTAAAGCTCAGCTGATCTTGAGAAGTATATGTTGCTCCAATAGAAAAAAAAAGCAAGACTTCTAGTGGCATAGAAGACCTTTCAGGCATTTTAGTCTTCAATCAGGAAAGAGCTGCAGCAGTATCTGGCTCTTATCCAGCATCTTTTGAATGGGCACAGGGATAACAGGGAGCAGTAGAGTCAGCAATGGACACGAGAAAAGTTAGGAAGAAAGAAAAGGGATGAGTTCATTTGTGCTGAAAATGTTAGCATTACACAAGAAATGGAGACACGTGCACATATTCTCCATGCCCAGCAGGCAGCCTGCATGTCTGTTTGAAATTTGCTCTTCTGCAGGACTTTTGCCAGCCATGGCACACAGACAAGCTGCAACCCTCATGCTTAACAAGGCTATACAAATCATGCGGAGTTTCTCACACCATAAAAATGTCACGGTTTCATGGTTGTGGAATACCATGATGTACATGCTGTCAGTTAACTCTCTTCTGTCACCTGACAGTGGATATTGGTTGATATAATTTTAACAAATATACTGAAGCAAAAAGCTCTGTGTCACCCAAGGCAAGTCATAAGAGCAAGTCAGGCCCATGCAACAGCCAGTTCATGAAAGACTCAAAACAGGGATACAAAACGTAGCTATCTCCTTCACAATTATTTTCTCATAAACTGAAACCCAAACAGAACACCAGAGGGACAGAATTTCCTTAAATGCACTCTGCAAAACAGACTCTTAATCAGGGATCAGAGCACTAAGCCTTTATCCTATTTGACCCACATCGCTCCAGACCACATAGTGACTTTAAGGATTCTGTGTGCATGTAACTGACTTCAACCAAAGTCAACTTATCAAAACAACCCAGCAAACTAGGGGACAACTGAATGCAGAAAAATAAGTAATACAGAAGTATATTTAAAAACCTAATCAGCTCCACAGATTAGTACAAATACCAGATACATTTCCCCAGTGCTTAGTTAGAATGGGTGACAACAAAAATAAATTGGTTTCCTTTAGCAACGTTTGTTTTCATCCTTTTTGACTATGGTATTTGTTGTGATGTCATGACTGTGGTAAAGAAATGAAAGAATCCCACAGCTCAGATTTCTCAACTCTTCAGGGTGCTCAACACAGAGTACTAATTAGGGAGCTGATAGAAAAAAAACTAGATTTAGTTGCTTATACTGTGTGCTACTCTTCTCCATTCCCAGTTCAAGCTGAAACGATAGAGCCTCAATCCTTCACCCCAGCTCATTTGCTACTCTAGCAAAACCACCTCATAAATGAACATTGCTTTATGATCTTGTAGGACTCATTTCGAAATTAAACCACCAGACCATAAAACCCCAGAGCCAGAAGAGGTCACAAAGAAGAGTGAACAAATAAAAATGTCACTGAGTTCATTTTGCTTTCCTATGGAAGGGTTTAAAATCTGAGGAGCACAAGCCTCACACACAATGGATCAAGCAGCATTCAGTTGCTCAGTTGCAGCTTTCCAAGGGCCACACTGCCCTTGAGAAGGACAGAAGCCATATTTCCAAAGGCAAATATGGTGAGGGGCATTCTCATCAGGTTTGCACAATCATTTTTCAATAGAAAGAAAATGTTCTACTTTCCTCCTAAGCTTTTTTTTTTTTTAGAAAATATTCTCTGGACTGAAGAGTTTTTAGTTGCAGGCCAAACTATGTCCCTGAACACTTACTTTATATGGCAACAAAAGGCCTTTAAGACCAGTTTTGATTTTGACCCTCTCAGTGATGCTCTCACTTGCAATTGATTATCTCAGTACACAAAATTAACCAAAACAGAAAGAGCTGCACATTTCCTGCATGCCGCATACAGTTGGGGAGGCTGCATTTTGCTTACAATTGTACACAGATGTGTGCTCAGGCTAGCAATGCTCCTTTGACTAAAGTTAGCGGGTTACCTCAGCATGTACTTCACACTGGAAACGCTATTTTGGGTGATGCCTCTTCTCCTCAATAAGTAGTAAATCTTAAGTTGCACTGATCCATAAACACTCTTGCTAACTTAACATGGTAAAAGAAAAAAAGAAAACCAAAGAGTAAACAATATGAAAATATATGAGGTTTTCATTTCTTCCTCCTTTAAAAATGAGAATATGTTTGAACACAGGGTTGTGTTTTGCATCCAGATTTTCCCTCTATTCCTTGGCAAAGACACTCTGAATCTCGCACATCACCTTCCATTCCCTTGGAGAGCTCTCTGGGCAGACATTATGAAGGAACTGTAAGATACAGGCTACATACAGAAAACCTGAATAAATGGAGCAAGCATTTTTGTCTTTAAATAAATCAGTCCCTCAGAAGTTAAGTGTACCAATTATGTGGCTAACATTAGGGCAACAAATTTTCCCTTGCCTTCCTATTGCCATATGCCTGTCATTTTTTTCCCTACAGTTTCCACTCACTGTTTCAAACATATGTTGCCACTTATGTGCCAAGAAAGGAATCTCTGAATTACCCCCTTCATGTATGATGAAATGGCAGACTGAATGGAGCCAGAGAGAGCACCATTAGCAGTTATTCACACTTCTGTTTTCTCTTAACTTCCTCTTCTCTAAAGTTTATTCCTCTTATGCAAGGGGATGTGTAACTATGAAGCCATCCATGAGTCATGCTACAAAATATATAGCTGTAGCCATGCACTGGAGAAGTATTTTATTTTATTTTATTTTTTTTTTTAAGGCCACCTTAAATAAACTTTTTCTTCTTTCAGTTTCCAGATGGAGGATTCTTTTGTGAATTGCTTACCCAAGCATCAACACTGGTGATCCAACATTCTTTTCCTGTATACTCATTGCTCAGTTTACCAGTGGTTTGCAAGCTTTGTCCCTGGAACTTGTACTTCCCCGGGGTCAGCCTAGATGCGCACTCCACAGTTTCAGAGCAGTGGGCCTCTAAAAACATGCATAGCTGTATCTATGCTTTTGTTTTTCCCCTCAAGAAAAGACCACCAAAAAAATAAAGTCATGAACATAATTCTTCAAAGAGGAAAAAACATCCAGCTAAAGAATCCCCCAGTGTTGAGGAATTCATTCTCCTGAGGGTGGTTATTCTGGCACCTTGAAAATCTGGCTGAACAACTGCCCATGGGGATGGATTATCTCAAGCATTCTAATAACTCAGTAGAAAGAAAAACCCATCTGCTAAAATGGATGCCAGCAGCTACCTTTCAACCTTGCTAACATTAAAGAGGGGTTACCGGAAGTTCATCCATCAGGAAACATTTTCAAAAGCAGATTAAAAAATAACCAAGTGTTTCCAGGAGCTGCTCAATGACAAACACAGAACAAAAGAAAGATGTGTTCGATAGTTTCAAAAGAACTTATCTATCCCCAATAAACTGTTCATGACATAAAAGGAGAGGGTCCAGAGGAAGGCCGTGAAGATGATCAGAGGGCTGGAGCACCTCTCTTATGAGGAAAGGTTGAGGAAACTGGGCTTCTTTAGCTTGGAGAAGAGAAGGCTCAGGGGAGACATCCTCGCAGCCTTCCAGTATTTAAAAGGAGCTTATAATCAGGAGGGAGAACAACTTTTTACATGATCTGATAGTGAGAGAACAAGGGGAAATGGTTTTAAATTAAAAGAGGGGAGATTTAGATGTTAGGTTGACATTTTTCATTCAGGGAGCAGTGAGGAATCCCCATCCCCAGAAACATTCAAGGCCAAGGTGCAAGGGGTTGGAACTGGATAAGCTTTAAGGTGCCATCCAGCCCAAGTCATTCTGTCATTCTGCAATTCCAAAACGTGTTATCAAACTAAAATGAATTCTACTGAAAACTAACACCTTCACTATTTTCTTATCTGATGCTCTTACAATGAGTGTCAGCATAAAAAATGCCACTTTGTATTTCTACATCGTGGTGGGCTTTTTGGTTTGCGTTGGTCTGAGATTGTTTGTTTTGTTTTCTGTACATGAGGACATACAGATGGTTTTCAAAGGAAACTGCAAAACCACATGATCAGACAATGAAGAATTACCTTTTTCCTCCATTAAATTCTCAGGAGCATAACGAAATCAATGAAGATGCACTGCATGAAACCCAGTATTTTTTTTAAGCGATGAACATGTTCCTGTTAAAAAATTAAAAATGTACTGGTGATAAGAGAAACTACCCAACACAGTTTGCTTTTGCAGTGTTTTGTCACTAAGTGACTTCTCCTGAAAATAGTTGGGTTTTTTTAAACCTGTTTTTTAAATGTAATTGTTATTGCACACACATGTCCCAGTTGTTTTTGAAGTACCAAGATGAATATTTTCAGGCTTATACTTTCAAAATCAGGATCTTGTTTTGAAATCTTGTGGGAGCACTGACTATCAGGGATAGATTTAGACAAGAATTGGGGGACTTTAAAAAAAAATTACCGATCAAATTTAATATTTCCGAAGACACACCGGGAAAGGCACATGAACAAAATAGCTGCCAATTACTCTGGCCTATTTATCTCAAAAAGAAAGTCAATATTAATGGATGACTCACTGTGGTACTTAATTCAGTGTAGGAGCAAGTCAGGTTGGAAGAGATGAGAAAAATTCATGGCCTTGGGTTGAGCTGGAGTTTTCACTGAAGAACAGTCCATGGTCTAAAAGATAAACTTGTCCAAAGGCTGTTGAGCAGTCTTACTTTGAAAGTTTGGTGCAATTTCACCCTTAAAGCACACATAAAAACTATGTTACGACAACACAGGAAATCATCTGTAGATCATCAGGTCTACAGGTTAGGATTTTAAGTGTTATTTTTTAATATTTTTTTAAAATACAGTCTCATTTTCCATCAAGTAAGGACCTACCTATTTATTTTATTTAAGCTAAGATCTATGGAGTCCGGCTTCATTAAAGCTAGACTGAGATCACACACAAAATGTCAGCAATAAAAGACCAAACTCTGTATCACTTTCATATACACCTCGAGAGCTATAAACCCTGTATGCAATCTTTGACAAAAAAAAAAAAAAAGAAAAAGGTTCTTAGTAAAATCAGATTAGTTCTAGACTAGCCTAACTAAAGTTGCCAGACACATAGCAGTAATTTTGCACATATGGTCCTCACCAAGTGAATCCTAATAAGAGCTTAAATTAGCTTTGAAAGACAAATTTAATATCCCATAACCAAAGAGTTTCTTTCCAACATTTTTAAGAGGATCATCTTCCAATAAATCAAAACTACAGACTTAGTGGAAATTGGTCTGCCTCCTTTGAATTCATTAACAACAGGAATTACACCACATGAAATTTCAGCAAACTGGTCTATAAACATGTCTGTAAAAGTCTTCTGGCTCTTTCTGTTGTTTACAAAAGTAAAGTGAACCCTTTATCAATTCTAAAATCTTGTTTTCCCTCAGTTACACCCTGCCCACATTAATTCTATCTCCAGTCAATTGTTTAACACCACAGTGTTAATAGGACGGTTAAGAAATGGTTAATTTTGAAAGATTACGTCTTCCATATGCAACTACCATTCAGCATCCCACCCTAAGGGTACAATCAACCAATAAGAGCATTGTTCTGATTATGTAATGCTTAATAATTTGATATCCCACTTGAGAGCTCTTTTGGATGTAAAGACAGCTATAGCATAGTGACTTTGCAAATAAGATGATGTAATGTTACTCTGGAAGTGACTGCTCTGTAATGAAACATATGAGCATGTCCCGTAACAAGCATATGTTTCAAAAGCCAAAGTACATTTCAGTCTGAACTATTCAACATCAGTTCTTTCCCTTTTTGATTTCTTTGCCTCTGCAGCTCTTAAAGGCATTGATATCAAACCAGAACTAGGATTTTCTTCAGAATTAGCCACAAAACTCCCTCAATTGTAGTTAACAGGTTCTCAAAAAAAAAAAAATCAAGTAAGCTTGTCAACTTGTATTTATGAATCAATGTGAAAAACACATTGTATAGCTAATTTTAAGAATTAGAAGGAAGTTGTCAAAAGAACACATTAAGAATTTGTGCAATTTTTAAGACAGAAGTTTTATATGGAAATGCAACTTAAATCAACATACATATAATTTAAGAGTCAGGAAGACGTTTTTACTTGGGGTTTACATTCAAACGTTGAAGAGAACACATACACAGTACATTCATTGTCCATCAAAGCAGGAACAGCAAGAGCTTATGAACATCTTAAGAACACACATGTGCACATAGTTTTAAAAAGACTGTGGCTTTACATATATATATGTATATATAATATATATGTATATATATATATATATGTATATATAATGTATATATATATATATATAAAGTTACTACTACAGGACAATGAAGAAGCACTAAAAAAAAAAAAAAAAAAGAGAAAAAGGCTTACAAGAATTAAAACATTCTGACATTTACTAGAAGAATCACACAGTGAAAAACAAAATTCTACTATCATCACCGTAAAATCCTTTCTCAACTCAGATTAAGGCTAAATGGAATTTGAGATTCTCTGAGGACCACTCTGTTATATTAGAACTCTTCTCTTTTCTAATGACATTCCTAAAGGAACCAGAAGTTTGATAACAAGCCTCCCTCCATTAAGTACAAATGCTAAAAGTGTCTATATCATTTCTTTCCAGTCACTTTAGTGGGCATCAGTATCTTCACATGGTCCCTCCCACAAATTCCAATAACCCACTCATTGAATTTCTTCAATATCACACAGGCAGACTAGTGCTTGCCTCTTTTACAGCTTTTGGCTCCTGCATGCCCTTAAAAATCTGAGATGAGCATAGAACAGCACAAAAAGAGAAAAGCAAAAGTCATATTAACATCTGGTGAAGTCGTCAAAAAATTAACAGGATGGTTGTACCTACCTGTTTCTCCAGTAATCTTAAAATAAATAAATTACTATACTTATAAAAGGATCCTCAAACACGATTTCCACCTTTCTTCTGTATTACTTAAGTCATTATTGCTATTCCCCGAAGCCTGTAGGAATTCACTGCCAAAAACGGATAGCTTTCCTGCTTTTATGATATACCTAAAATAGAGAAGATGCTTCCAAGAAATCATTTCCCACAATACTGAAGCAAAAATATAGGAAAAGTTCATTTAAATGATCCAAATTCTGATATCAATACATGTGGAAAACATAGTGGTATGGCATTTAAAGCTAGAAGTATCATAAACAGCTCTCAGACACATTTCTAAAGAATAACTCACTGAATAGATCAACAACCTTTGCAACCATCATCCATAAGTGTTCTGCAGTATCTACAGTTCTTTTGTGTACATTTACACAGGCAAACTTCTCAGAGCAATTCTCAAAAGGTCAGGAGGGATTTCAGATTTCACTCCCACTCAAGGTCTACCAAAGCAAAATCACCAGTAAGGGTTTCAACAAGCTATGCATGTTTCTTCTACACAGGTTTCTATCCCACCAAAACTGCTCCAAGAACTCTGCTCACTCACCACAATGACCACTGAGCAAGCTATACATAGCAGCATTCAGACATGACTTGCCCTGATTTAGATACACGTGGATAGCTACAAGACTCCACGTACATACTCCAGCTCCAAGGTCAAAGACATTTTTATAACTCCCAAATAAAGTGTTTATTCTTGTCAAGCTCCATATAACCTTATGTCACTCTGGACACAATTTAGACTTCTAGTAAAATAATCCCTTCTATTTCAGTAGAGTTGGATGCATGTATTCTCCTCTTTACTCAGAAGGAATATCAAAAAGACTGATTTTTTTTAATGCAAGAATAGCCTTTGCTCATCTACTATGGGGATTCTGAAATAAATAAAACCAGATGACCAGGGTAAAACAAAAATGCATCAAAGAACAAAAAAATTCAAGCCTCACAAATGCAGACATCTTAAGAAAAGCCAACTTTAATCAAATTTTACCAGGTCATCCACAACTGGGTTTTATTTAACCAACACAACATATCTTAGGAATTTGGAAAATACATGGTTTGGTTTTTTGTTTTTTGTTTTTGTTTTTTTTTTTTTTTGTTTTTTTTTTGTTTTTTTTTTTTTCAATTGCCAGTTCTAGGCCTCTGTTCCTCATATGCAGAATCCAGACACTTCTTTAGGTATTGCTTTGAAAGTTTAAATAACCATAAATGTTATTTTTCACAAAACAGTTGCAAGCAGTACCATAAGCACTGTGCTACAGTAACTAGAACTGATTTCCTCCTTCTGTCCTCGCTACTGGCTAGAGTTATGCATATATTTTTACCTATACATACATTTATGTTTTTATTTTTGAAGGGAAAAAAAAAATACTAAATTTACCATGCTCAAATCTCTGTATTTTAAGGATCACCTGAGAGCTCTAAAGCCTGTACCACTGTATCACCCTCACTGGGAAAAACAACTTATGTTAGAAAGATAAGGAAAATTACAACTTGAAATTATGTGCTCATTTAAGAAGACAGCTTACTTAATGATTATTGAATGTACAATGGGTTTGGTAGCAAAAGGACTCACTTCAGACTTCTCTTATACAAAACTGCATTACTATATGAGAGAACCCAATGCATCTCTACCTTTAATCAGTTCTACATGGTACATCACATGATCACACACATAACATACACACAACCTTTTCTGAATTGTAACTATCATTCATCTAATGGATACTGATCTTTACACTGTGAGCTTGAGTTCAATAGCTAGAGCAAACAGAAATAATGCCCTGGGAGAATGCTTCCAACCAAGTTACCAAGGGGAAACAACATTCAAAGGAAAAGAACAGAAATAGATTAAAAATAAGCTACCGAACAACCAAACCAGATCAAAACAACAACAACAACAAACAACAAAAAAGAGAACAACCAAAACAACACAAGGTAAAGGAGACAATAAAGCACAGGGAAGGTTGCAGGGAAGACTGTTAAAAGAGCACAGAATTGTAGACACTAACAAAAATATTTTGTCTTTGCTTCAGGTGCTAAAATAGAATTGCCTTAAGTCATTTCTTTGTGCTCTAGTACAGCATTCAAGAATGAAGCAATCTGTGGGTTATTCAAGCATTTACTTCATCTCCTGAATGACCTTCTTAGTAACAGTCCGTCCTGTTGACACAACTTCCAAAGGCATGAGATCAATAAAAATGTCCCAAGATACAGGCACAAATTTAAGATTGCTGACTTTAAGGTAATAGGTATTAATGTTGACATCTTTCTTGCAGGCTGCCATACAAACAAGCAAAAAAAGCCAAATTAATACCTTTTTGCATTTATTCTCCTTCCTCACTCAAGGATTCTGTGAAATTTTTGTTGCAGACTCTAAAGCTAAGGAGAGTCAGAGTCTGCTAAATACATTTCCCCATGCCCAAGAGACTCCTTGAACAGTACCTGCTGTGGGCAATACTAATACAAAGAACTACACGAGACAACATGCGAGGAGATCAAGAAACTCTCTAAATGCTTTTCCAGACTACAGAATTGAGCCACATGACAAAGTCACATTTTTAAACCATTAATCTATCAGATAGCTCTGCAATTCTGAATCCCAAAGGGATCGAAGTTTTTCAGGGTACGCTACATCCCTGGGAATCCACAATCTAAAACGCGCTGGATCGAAGTTTTTCAGGGTACGCTACATCCCTGGGAATCCACAATCTAAAACGCGCTGTATGGGATACACTTGCCTCTGTGTTTTTTCTGTATAGATTCCTTGAATCACCAATAACTAAAGTCTACTGTATGACTAGCGAAATTTCAGAGAATAAGGAAAACATTTTAAAATGTATTTTTAGCAGTCCAAGGCACCTGTGGGTCAGCATCACTCAGTAACAAGTAAAGAAACAACAGACACAAAGGGAAAAGTATTAGTGAAGAGATGTTCAGTGATATGGAGGAACCAAAGGGATAATTTGATCTACATCAAAAATCTACAATTTGTTTCATCTGCCTCAAAGCCCTGAAAAGAGCAACCATCACTGACACCATGCTTAGGTCATGCCTATGCAGCAAGTTAGGTCAACAGCTCAGAAAGATTTGCTCCATTTAATATAATGACTGGACTCACAGCTTAGGTTAACACACAGAAAAAAAATCCTGAGACAGGGATTCATGTGGAGCCTGATTTGAAGCTTAAAATGCGTCAGTCACCACTTCAGTGAAGTTCTACTGCTTTGGCTGCATTTAAAAGAACATGGAGGAAGAAAAGGGCAACTGAGTGAAGTGCCGCTTTTTTTTTTTTGCTGGGTTCCAATGACTAAAATGAAGATGTTCTACTGAAAATACGTTCTACTTTCAAATATGTCTCCATATACATAATTTAGCTACCCCCAGTCAGGCCCCAGCTGGAATACTGTGCCCAGGTCTGGAGCCCCCAGTACAAGAAAGATAGAGAGCTACTGAAGAGGGTCCAGAGGAGAGCCACAAAGACGATCAGGGGACTGGAGCACCTCCCCTACAAAGACAGGCTGAGGGAGCTGGGCTTGTTCAGCCTGGAGAAAAGAAGGCTGCAGGGTGACCTCACTGCAGCCTTTCAGTACCTAAAGGGAGCCTACAAACAGGAGGGGAATCAACTCTTTGAAAGCACGATAACAGCAGGACAAGGGGAAACGGTTTTAAGTTGGAGGAGGGAAGACTTAGACTAGATATCAGGGGCAAGTTCTTTACTATGAGAGTGGTGAGGTGCTGGAACAGGCTGCCCAGAGAGGTTGTGGATGCCCCATCCCTGGAGGTGTTTGAGGCCAAGCTGGATGGGGCCCTGGGCAGCCTGGTCTAGTATTAAATGGGGAGGTTGATGGCCCTGCCTGTGGCAGGGGGGTTGGAGATTCATGATCCTGAGGTCCCTTCCAAACACAGGCCATTCTGTGATTCTGTTATCACAACCTCCTTGTGCTACCGCATTAATAGTGAAATGGCTGCCGTGCTTCCAGAAACAGCCTGAACAGACAAGCGTATTTGCAGAACAAAAATTTAAAAAAAAATTAACGCAGAACAACACTAATAAAAACTTCTGAGTTCAAACTGCTTGGTAAAATACACTATTGTGCAGAGTTTTCATAGACCATGAAAAGTTATCTCCATTCATTATGCAGAAAATTTACTTGGCCAAGATTTATACGTGAAGACATACATATTAAATTCAGTTAATGTTTGCTCATGGCAAGCTCTGTCCCACACAAAAATGCCTTTTTCATTAAAATTTATCTTGGCTCTATATACAACAGGACTCCATCTCACAAAAAGACATGGAACATTTGCCAGTTCCTCTTAGGAGAGAAGTCATTAGTAACGACATGAAAAGATGCTGTCATACACTTCTCATGGCAGAGCCCAACAAAAAGGGATCAAATTATCCCTAATATTTGGCTAGGAATTTTGTTTGTATCTGACAAAGTGGGGAGAATAATGGAATCTGCAAACAATAGGGGACTTTGGGAAAATATTTCTTCCTGCTGCCAAAAAAATTAAAAAACACACAGTAATGAAGATATGAATCTCTTTCCGTCCACAGTCCATAGTCAAGACACATGAATCTTAAGAATGTTATCTTTAGAACTTTCTCTTGCTTTTCCCCCTTGCCTTCCACATGCAATTTATCAATAGTCACTGCATTTCAGACCATCTTTTAGCCACAGTGACATTCATATTTCTTCCCATAATATTTAGAAAAATAATACATGCAGTGGGATACAAAATACTAAAACAGTCTTTACTGATGAAATCTAAGAGATCGTCAACAACAAAGCTAGGAAAAGCAATAAAAACAAATTGAACAGAAAATTTTAAAAAGATGTTATTAATCCAGGAAAACATTCAGAAAGCGAGCCCTCTTCCACTGACTTAATGGTAAAACTCCCATAAGACTTCAGAGAAAAGGCTGAGTATACGCTGGATAAAAATCCTTGAAATCACATGAGCTATTAATACATTAAATGTCAGATCCCATTTATACAAGCCACTAAATTAGACTTGTCAATATTGTATGCATTTCAGTATTCCAGTATCCCTTGCAAAGCTTAAGCAGAACTCCATCCAAGAAAACAAACAGTTTTAAGTAATGTAGGATCCTAACAAATGCTTTGATGGTATTTGTACTTCTGTAGATGTCTATTTTTGGAATATGAAAGTAACCTAAAGATTTAGATCCCACAGAGAACTTTGAAGACTGAGCCTCAGCGATTCAGCGATATCTACATGGAGGAAACGTGACTAAGAGCCCAATCCAGCCAAGAATTTTAATATATCATTAAAATCAGGCTTATGCTGAAGCCCTTACTTTTTTCAACAAAAATACACAGGACTATGTTTAAGTGCTCTGTTGAACCGAGGCCCAAGTTCTAATTTCCTTTATTTATCTTAGATACAAAATGGCTACAGGAGGGGGGTCAAACACTGCAATAGATAGGTTATGAGTTTAAGGACACTGGAACGGCTGCTATGAGCTGCTAAGGGAAGAAAGAGAAATAGTTTTAATGGTGCAAATAATGGGAAGAAATGAGATATTTTAAGATAGAGTCTAAATAAGAGGCTCAAAGTCATTTAGCTTACTTGCCCCATCTCTTCCCTGCCTGCTAACCTGCCATCTTTCCAGCTTCAATTTTTTAAAGCTGAATCCTAAGATAGTGTGGGTGCAAATAATAAAACAGAATGGTAAGCAGAGAGAGAACAGAGACTAGAAAGAAGATGCTGCAAACAGGCTGCAGGGAGCAGCCCCACATTGTCAGAGAATGCAACAAATAAGGTTTTCATTTTGTCTTCACTCTCTACAGATCCACTTTCTTTTGCTGTCAACAGTACCTGCAAATACACCAGCTCTGAACAACTCTGACTAGTAACTAAGGAAACCAAATTGGTTCACAGGGAGCAATGGAAAGTGACAAAGACATTTTTTCCCTCCTGTGAACTTCACCATAGACAGATCTGCACCCAGAAATAGTGGAAGACACTGTCAGAAGGCAGTAAAGGAGAGCTTCTTAGTCTCTAATACAGGCTTTTTATGTTACAGGAATCCAAGAGCTGGAATTTTTAATCATGCATCTCCTTAACAGTGCTTGAAACAGTGCTGTACTCTGTCTTTTATGAAGTGGTGACAGTGCAAGAGAAGGAAGTCAGGTCACTGCACACTCAGCTGATGCTCTTTGACAAAGCACTTTTGCAGAAGGTCACAGATGTGCACTTTTATATCACAGAGGAAAATTAAGAAACTTGAAGTTCATACTTCAGCCGTTCCCAGATGTAAACACAGATTTACAAACAGGAGGATTTGCATTCCCTGTTCCCTGCTCTAGCCTGCCCCCAGACTGTCAATAAACTTATCACCAGCACTATCTGACCCGCGTTCCTAGCAACTCGAAAACAGAACTGGAACACAAGGATGCTCTTTTGTTTACCTGCTTTTAGGAAGTCTTCTTCTAAGCTGTTCCTACGCTACAATAACTCTTTCAGTATGGCAGAACAAACATGCAGGAAATTTTTACGCAATGAAAACCAAAGAGATAGGGGATGTGTAGGTAAAGGGGAAGATGCACATGAACAAAAAAAAAATAATAATAATAATAGAGAAGGAAAGAAAAAATCATTAAATAAAAAAGAAAAATATTTTTCACTCTAACTATCTGTATGGGTAAACACACATTTAGAAGAATGCATACAAATTTAACTCCTAGCTACCTTTAACAAATACGTTACACACGGTAGTCCCTTACTTACCTTCAGATAAGATTCTGAAGATTCCCACCCTGCAACCTTAGTTGGATGCAGCATTCCCCACAGCTCACTCTGCGACAGTCCCTGCACCTGCAGCTGTCCTCATCTTCCAGATAATTGCAGAGTCCCCACAGAAGAGTATGTAGGTGACTATGAAACCAACTTCATGTTTCTCATACCAAGATCACCTTGATGAGCTGCTATGTAATGCAAATGCCACATCAGCACAGTACTTTTAAGAAAAATAAACCAAACAAAATAGTAGTTCCCAAGAACTTTAGCCAAGCCTCCATACAGCCCAATTCTAGCTGGAAGACAGGCTCTTTTTTGTTTGGATTTGGTAAATCTTCTTACAGTACAAAATAAACGTTATCCTGGTCTGTCCATTGGTATTTTCACACAATACATTGTTATCCCTAAAGTCAATTTTTAAAGGATCAGTACAGAGGTATGACACTATTAAAGAGATCTGGAAGATTTTGATCACACCAGCCTGAATTTCCTCAAGGACTTACAAGGGGACAGCAGAATCCTCCATGCACACAAGCAACACACTTCTGAATAAGCTCTAGCTTATTCAGGCACAGTGCAAAGGCTTGGTTAAAAAATTCCATCTGAAAAACAAACACATTTTTAAGACTACGTTCACGATAAGTATGAGCAAGTAGCAAGCAGATATCTTTCTTTTTAATGAAACATAAACATTTTAATCACCATTTGTCTTCAAACACATGGACAGTACCCCCAAATAAATGAACTGCATTATGTAGTGAGGCAGTGGCACAGACTGCATAGGAAGGTGGTGGAATCACCATCCCTAGAGGCGTTCTAGAGCCATGTAGACACGGCACTGAGGGATGGGGTTAGTGGGAATGGTGGGGATTGGGCCAGGTAGGTCATATGAGGAGTAGATCATAGCAAAGTTTATCTGAAGACTAAAATTCAAATGTTCAAAGTGAATTGTGGAGGCATCTAGTCTTAAGAGAGCTGCACTAAACAGCACGGAATGCCCTTTGCATGGCCTAATTTACTCATCAGCACCAGAAGAGTTTATTTCAGTAACTTAGTGGAATTTCCACAACAGATCTGACTGTTATTTCAGGTATTTGTTCCTTGTGTTCTCCATGTTTATTCAGGGTGTACGCTGAAGGACAGGGAATACAAGAGATACGCTTTAAGCTCCACAGTCTAAATCCCTCTTTTTGGCCTTCTGCCTTTTTCCTAAATATTAAAACAAGCGACTCATTTCTCTAAGACCTTACTAAAAATAGCCAGTCGGGCCACTTAATTGTGTTAGCTGGAACACAAACATGCGAGAAGGAAAGGGCTCTGCAGGAAAAACACTGAGGGGAGAAAAAAAAAAAAAAAAAAAAAAAAAAAGAAAAGGAGGAAAAAAAAAAAAAAAAAAAAAAGAGATTTCATCTGGCCTTCCCATCATCACTCGGAGAATTGTTTGGTAGTTACATCATCAGGAAATAAAATACTATCCTCTGCAGACCCCGACTCTTTAAAGAAGGAGGGGAGAAAAAAGAACAGGCTGAAGTTCCTATCACCCTCTGAGGAGCTGAGCTAAGATCACTTTTTCTGTCACGGGAAAAAGCAAGTGAGAGAAAAATAAAAAATAATTAAAGAATAATAATAATAACAACCCCTTCGGGACAAGTTACTAAGGGAGATGCGGTTGGATATGACATACCCCCTCTTTTTTCAAGTTCCAGCCTAACTGCAAAGCGTTACAGCTGATCAGCCAACAGCTCGAGCGCCTGCGTTACAAGTGACCTGCCGCAGCCCGGACCGTTCCCCCGTGGTCCCTGGGCCACGACCCGGCGGGCACGGTTGGGGGCACGGCCGGCGGCACGGCTCCCCGCAGCGCCGCGCCGCCACGAGCCCGCTCGCCGCGCGGCGCCTTATATGGCGCGGCCATGACGTCATGCCGCCTAGGCTCGGGCCGCCCGGCGCCCGTCTCGCAGTGCTGCCGGCGGAGCGGCGGCGGGAGGCGCGCAGCCCGCACGGTCCCGCGTAGCCGGCTCTTCCCTAGCGGCTACGGGAGCGGCAGGTAAGAGCGGGCGGGCGGGGACGGCCTGCGGGGACCCTGCTTACGGAAGGGCGTTGAGGAAAAAGGTTGAAAGCCGCCAGGTTTCACCGGGATTGCTGGCAGAGCATCCTATTTCCCTGTAATCTGGCATAGGTGCAGAGCAGACGACAGGAGGGGTGAACTCAGCGGTGAGGAAGGAGGGAGACAGGGATGCGGGAGCTCCTCCGTAGCCGGGTAACGTCGCGGCTGCACTGCAGCTGCGTGGGAACGCGGCAGGTAGGGCTCCTGCCCCTCTGCGCTGCCCTTATCCGCACAGGTGGTGTGCTGAGCGTATGCTCAGACTTCTGAGCAACTTCTGCTGTAGTTCATGGGGCGACGCGGGAGTTGCCACCAGCACGATTCTGCCCGTGGGGCTGCGCTCCGTCTGAACCGAGCAGTTGCGACCAGCTCGGAGATCGACAAACTTCCCAACTTCTACACGCTGCTTCCCTCTTCCGTGTCTTGTGTGCAAGTGTCAAGTCACAGCAGCGCTGAGCTGTCAGACGGTGAGAAGGAAACTTTAAA
Source organism: Tetrao urogallus (assembly GCF_951394365.1). Classification (NCBI taxonomy): domain Eukaryota; kingdom Metazoa; phylum Chordata; class Aves; order Galliformes; family Phasianidae; genus Tetrao; species Tetrao urogallus. The sequence continues at coordinate 109,957,025 of NC_136813.1, read as the reverse complement.
TCCCGGTCACCGAGCAAACGAAATCTCGAAGGAGAGCAGCCGCTGCAGAGCGGGATGGGCACCCGGTAGGCTCGGCTACAGCCTGCGGCTGTCAGCTGCAATTTGCGGGGACGCGCTCCTGTCCCCGGGCTGAGGAGCTGTCACATCTCCGCTTGTAGGAACAACTGTGCTCAGGTCAGCTCCACCGTGCTACCTGCTGATTCAGGCTGCCAAGCAATGCTCTCCTGAGGCTCATGTGCGCTTCCAAATGTTGCCGCGAGACCTTTAAAGTCGGACAAACTCTACTTGAAAGAAAAAAAAATCTGGTTTTGTTGTTTTCATTTTCCTTAATATCAAGCTACGTAGCTACAAAACACTAGTACAGGCTCGAGCTACGTAGCTACTAGTACAGACAGCAGAAAGCTGTGGAGATTTTTATTTATTTAGTTTCATTCAGTGCTTTAAACCCTTCAGAATCCTTGTTCAGAAAAGTTTAAGCTTCTATTATACAGCCATACGCATTACTGTGCTATCCTGCACACAAGGCATGGGAGACTGAGAATTGAAATCCCTTGTGAATGTTTTCGGGACATTTTTCCTCTAAAAACAAGTAGCAAACAGTATTTGAGTAGTCATTTTCCACATGGCTCTAAAATCCTTTATAGATATACCCTTCCTTTCAAACATAACTCAGGTATTTCTATATTATATTATTATAACCCTGGCATTTAAATAGATGTCATGTTTCCAAGGTAGTTTTTCTTGTAACAAGCAAAATTTACACTTCCGTTGATGCCATCAGTGCACCAGACTACAGAATCACGGAAGCAATGTCTAGTATATATGGAACGAAACAAAGCCCATAAAGCAGAACAAATGGAAGTTTATACTAGAAAACTAACAACTCAGACCGGCATCCTAAACCCTTACCAAGCCTTCTGCTTGCTATTCTATTGTAGCTGCAGACTAGCAACCTAATTCTCCTTCCCTGATAAATTTTGATTCCTATACATTATAAATTCAGTCAATTTAATACTTTAAAAATGCATTGGCAAGTTATAATGTGGAAATGTTAGCTAAATTATGAAAAGACATGTTAAAAAGCAGAATTAATAAGCAGCCCTTCACATATATCTGAAGGAAAAGGAGAGGCTGAACTCAAAGGACTACACTATGATAAAGTAAAAAGCATTTGCAGGAATACTATAAATGCAATAAACATGTTTTATGAAGGTAGTAACTAGAAATAGAAAAAAGCCTATCCATATCTAAGAGACTACTTCAGCTCTTCCAAATCCAAAACAGAATAAGGGCAATGCGCATCATTATATTATTTTGATAATAAGTGTCATCTGTACTGTGAGTACTACCAGTCTAATGCAAATCATGATATCTGTTAAAAAAATAAAACTACTTCATTTCCCATAGTTTGCCTTCCACACACCTAAAGGGAAAACATTCTTTGCCTTACACCTCTAGACGAATTTTGATCTAATTTCTACTGGTAAATGTCCAAAATAATTAGACTTGGGTATAACAATCTTTCGTAGTTGTTTCCCCCCCCCCCCCCACAGTATTGTGTGCCTTTGTTTTGTTATAGATTTCCTAGTACGTCTCGAAACTAACGAGTTTTAAGTAAACAAAATGTTAGCTGATATCACTTAACACTAAGAGGAAAGAAAACAGTAAAGGGAAAGAATAATCATGTAATTCAGTCTTCAGCACCTGGATTTCTTCTGTTAACTTTCTCTGTACCTCTCAACTTTTTTTACAACAGGTAACGTAAAGAGAAAGTGCTTTAGGAGCAAGCACCTCCTCCAGAAATGAGGGTCAGCCTCCTATCTAACTGCATTGACCCTTTGTTCCTTCCCTGTCACTCCCTTCCTTCCACTGACCGATGTCACATAAATGCTGATAGGGGAATTTTTAGAGATTGATCTCATGGATCAACATATCTAACTTGCCCTTATTTTATTTTCCCCACCAGTACCAGTATAAGCAAGTCACTGCTTGATTTGGCTTAATAACATCACCCGTGTTACTTACCTAATGCTGGAATGATTTATCACATTTGTCACTGTCATGGGAGGAAAAAAAAGAAAACCAAACAGCCTGATTTTACTCGCAGCAACAGTTTGCATTTCATGTCAGTTCTTAAAAGCTGGCATTTTTCTTTAGAAAAAGTCCTTTATAGGGGTAGGCTGGCATGGGAAAGTGCACAGCCAACACTCCTTGGGAGCTCTCCTGCACACAGCTTCTCTCAGATCCTGGGTGTGGTATCACCAGAACACAGCTCATTACAGATGCAATTAAAATACCCTGGAAAATATCTAAGTCAGAGAGTACTAAGGAGGTTATAATGTAGGAAGACTCGCCTTTAAAAACCATCCTATAAAATTTAATTCTGACTCATTAATAGTTCCCTTTAATCCTCCAGCCTGTCATCAAATTGATGTGAATTAGAAACCATGCCTTACCATTAAAAAACAAAAGCTTTCACTGCTTAGGTTTGTCTTTTCATAAATGGATTCTTCATAAATGGATATCCACAAGGTTTATCTTGAGTTTTCTCAATGTGGTCGAAGGCTTGGTTAGTTTCAGTCCCTCACTCCTGTCCCCTAAGAGGGTAGGAGACATTGCTGAAATACTTTAAATCAGCACATATGAGTACATATAAGCACAAGGCTGAGCTTGTGCTTATGTGAGGTAATGGGCATTCTGTGTCTTAACACCTCTCAGTCTGTTCCACTGATGTTGAGGTTTGCTGTGTTTCCTGCTAGTGAGACAAGAACCACTCTGACTGCAACTCTGGCACCATCTTGTCTCTGGGAGGTCAGAACAGCACCTCGCTGCCTGACTGATGGAGCATGCCCACCATCCTCGAGTTTTCAGGAGTTCAAGGACATGCTATTAAGAATTCAGTAGCACAGCGTAGCCTCCTGTTTAAAGGCAGTACAAAGCCAGTCCCACCCGAAGCATTGCTGGCTAAGCAGAGTGACAGAACCGAGGTGACAGAGCAGGGGAACATTCCTGCAGTAAGTGAGCGCCAGGTTATCCAAGACAAGTGAACACCCAGCACCAGCACCATGCAACCCTCCCTTAATTATAAAACAGAAAGCTTGAGGGTGAGAGTTCAAACTGACCTTGTTAGGCAACACTTCAAAACAACTACAAGTCATTCAGGTTGATAAACACACTTTTTTTTTCCTCTGTTGCAGAAGTCACCCCTTCTGCTACAGCTCATCGTGCATGTCGTGATGACATTACACACACTTTTCTTCAGCCTTGAGCTGTGTGTGGGAACCTGTTGCTGACCACCAGAGAGTGGCTGCCATGGTCAAGAAGCAGAATTCCTACTTGCAGAGCCCACTCGGGCTCAGGCTTCCACAAACCGTTAGAGAAGTACCACAGGCAGGGTACACAAAGCTCTGATGAACATGACAGAGAATGCAGATGCTAAGAGTGAACTGAAATACTTCTGACAAGGAAAAAAAAATACCTAGCTATCAGACACGTTTTGATCTTTGCACAGTTCCACAATAAGACCATTTCTAGTTTATAAAAAACCTTTCTGCTAATCTTGCCAGATGTTGCCAGATGCCAGTATCATTCACAGCATTCACACCCAACAGGACAAACAACATTCAGTTTTCATGTTTATACAATATCCAACACAATCAACATTGAGACCTTGAAAAGCCTTACCATTATTTCTTTTTAGACGTGGGCTGGTGGATTAATCTTGCATACATTTCAGGGAAGTAAAACAATACATGAACCAAATTTCATTGTCCTTTACAGGCTTCCAAAGGCCTGGGAAGGAACACGGCAATTACACTGAAGTCAGAGGAAACAATAGGTTAGAAGGTTTAGAGATCTCTCAGAAGCAGCTTAATAAATGCCACACTTGTTTTAGTTTTTAAACTTTAAAAGTGCTCCTCTCAGTTATGCAGTTCTTCAACTTCAGTCATTCCACTTTCAGATCCCTTCCTAGAGAAGAGGAAAGTGAATTAAATGAGCCTAATTTGTACCTCAAAGTTTGGCCTCCTGAACTTGGGGGTACCACAGTACCACATTCAGAGCAGCTAGCCCCTGACCTATGTGTCTGAAATCCAGCACTGCTCGTATTAACTTGGATGTGGCTCTCTGAGAACTAACTCATCAACAGCTATTAGTGTATAGGAACATGGGAAAAAACGCAATTTGCTAATGCTCAAAGCTAAAACATTTTCTTAACCTGCAAATAGCACCATATACTTTTTCATGTAAAGAGAAAATCTTTTGACTAGCAGCCCACATCAATCTTAAATTAAATATGGAATTCCCTTCAGTGAGAAAGCCACCATGAACTTTGGCAGACTTAAAACTTCTCCTAAAACATGTGTTTCTAAAACCAAGTCTTATACACATTTGGATGCATATGGGTTAACAGGATAGGGGATATAAACCCTCTGAAGCAAAGTTCTCAAGTACAAATTCTAGATAGGACATTCCAAGTTAGATAAAATAGATTGCATGCAGTGCAAAAAGCAAGGATAACAGTGTTTAGGCTTCTGCTAAGAGGTGGCACCTTTATTCTCTTTTGGTAAAATAGCAGAGAAAAGCTGACAGTAACCTTAAAGCTTAAAGATTTTGCTAACCTCTATAAAGGAGAAGGAAAAATGCAGCACAACATAGAAAGGAGCCTTTAGGAAAGTGTCTGCTTCTCCTTGCCTTGTTCCCATTCTCTGCTTGAGAATCTTTGTAAATGGCTAAATTCTCCTGTTTCAATCAGGATTAACTGAGAGGGAAAATATCAGAATTTGACAAGGTAACTTTTTATAACCTGTATGTGACCTTTGCATATTTCTAAACCAAACAACTAGCAAGTTCTGTCTAGAGATAATGGTGTCTTCTTTATATTCAGCATTTGAAATAACTTTTTTAATTAATGATAAAAGCTAAAATGTATTACATCAGAAACATACTGTACATGAAAGCATACTACAGGTCCTTCATTTATAGTGACATTTGAAAATAGGAAAATGTAACCTAAACATCACAGATCATCAGCCAAGAGGTAAGAGATCAAATAGGGCACGTAGCCAAATGCCCTTCAGTCACATAATGATACTCAATTATAAATCAGTCTGGGGTACAATCATGAGGTAGGGATTGCTTGACTGAACTAACAGTTGTTTGAAGATCAGGGAATACCTGGAGTCCAAAAGTCTTTATTTGAAGGGGCAAGGGAAATAGAAATTCACAGACTTTCCTCTTTACTAAAACATCAGAAGTAAAAGAAAATTCTCAGACTATCATCTATAGCTCTCAATTGTACCTTTCCATCCTACATTCTAAAACAGTGCAAGATCCTCTTGAAGAGGATCAGTTTTGAGAATGTTAATGTAAATCGCCAACAAGAGCATCTATGCTAAGGATTTAAATGCTTTAAACGTCTTGACTTTGCACCTTTAAATGATTCACTGACTACTCCCAGGCCAAGGTGGACCAGTGTCCTACTGAAACAAGAGAAAACACAACAGCCAAGCATCTCACACTTCAAGTCTCAACACATTCAGATGTAGGAGACATAGAGCAAAACATTTTGGAGGATTAGGACAGATGGCAAAGAACTGAGTTATTTCCCAGGCAGCAATGTCCACAGAATTGGAGCTTCAATACCTGAAACTGTGCTAAGAAGCAATTTGTAATATACTGGGATAGTTTTAATACAATTTTGGAAGGAACAATACTACAGATTTGGAAACTAACAGCATCCTTCATCACTTTTTCACTTCAAAGCTATCTTTAGCCAGTGAACTGCACTGTAATGCATTCCTACAGTCTCCTTTTCACTTATGTCCTCCAAGGTGAAGTGCTGGAAAAGTCCATTTTAGAGAAAACAGATACCTTCATATTAACAGGCCACTAAGAAAAAGATGTATGTTTAGCTTCAAAGGGAAATCTCTGTTTTATATAAGTGTTATTACTGTTCTTATTGCTTCCAGTCTTAGCTACTAGAAAGAACTGCATCCATATCAACAAACCTGATTATATTAAAATCCCTTGCTTTTTTTGGGAAGCCTTAACAGCACTGCTTCGTGCAACTCTGCATCACAGAAAACTTAATCATCTCAGTCTAAATTTTCAGTAAAAACTGAGGTTCATGTTTTCTGCCCCGAAAAAGTAGAATGGGGTGCTACCCCAGCCCAGCCTTCAAGCACCCAGAGTTTATTATACACAGAGCTACGTCAGGAGCAAAGCACACCAAAAAGGGTTTATTTTTGTCCTAGGATGTATGTATATAATAAAGACTTTATGGATACGAGCAGAACTTCAAGAAGCCACATAGTTTTGTCCTCCCACACAGGAGTGATGACACTGACGTCACGCCTGAGGAATGTTTGTCCGATTGTTTTTATGTATCTCCTGTTCCTCAAAATGATAGAGAACTCAATGTCTTCTCAGAAAATCCCATTCTAGACTTAAATACCATTAACATTTATCTTACAATATTTAATCTAAATGTAATAATTACAATTTAAGCACATACATTCTTGTCATGTTCATTGAGTACATGAAGAACGCATCCCAGTTTGCAGCCAACTTCCACCTTAGAGCAAGTGGCCACTGTATGACTGAGCAGCCTACCCAGCATTGGTGGCAGCAGAAAGTTCAGCCTCTCAGTTCAACAGAAGCATGCATGGGAGCATGGAAAATTTTAAATTTTATCATTGTTGCTAGCCAATAACATACAAATAAGGCCATGCCAGCATAACAGAGAGGCACAATGCCTATATTGCCCTTAGATGAAAATGTGGCCCCAGACATTTACTTCTATATTAAACGTGTGTTAAAATTGTTTTAGAGAACATCCAATTCCTGTAAATGTTATGGGAAAATGACATTTATGACTAACCAGTCTCCTCTGAGAAACATGATGTGTTTTTGTTGGCTAAATTCCATCTTCTGTCATACCAAAAATATTAACCAATTAAAGTAGAAAAAAGTTGGTATGAATTGGATACTTGCACAATCGTGCTCATTTCTGGTCAGGACAGCAGCACAGCTCCAGGTGAATCAGGTAGCAGAAAAGCATCTATTTACCTAACTGCCTCCAGAAGAGCACTGGTAAAGTGGAGGTCCACCTTGAACCTACGCACTATAATATCATATACCTAGGGGAAAGGGGGGAGGAAATCAAATTAAATTATAGGCAGGAATTATCTATTGAAATTGTTTAGAGATAACAAATTTCAGACTGTTGTCTTAATCTAGTAGTAACACGTTTATTTAACCAAAAAGTGTGAAAGGAAGGTTTAAATGTTACACACTTTTATAGAGCTAAAATGACTGACACATTTAGGGATTCAAAACTTCTGCAAACTGATCAGTTACTTAATTGATGGAGATTAGATACCTAAGACAAAAAGCCAACCCTCAAACTGTTGGCACTTGTATGAACAGGAAACACAGCATACAGTGTATTACATGCAGTGTAATACTAGGTAGAAGTCCGCAGTGGTAACGGTACAGATACTCCATACAGAGAATGCAAACACATACATCTGCCCACGGGGAATAAAGATGAGTAAAAATGGTGGGAAAGCACTATCCTGTTTACCCCTGTGGTACCAAGTGCTTCATAACACTGGTGATTCTAAGAACAGTTCAACATCATGGGGTCAAGCAATAACGCTCTAGCAGTAATGATTAAATAATTAAACATTAAGTACACAGCTCAGGCTCATAAAGACACATGATCTTTCCTACTGATTTAATTTATTCAAAATGAAGTCAAAGTGACACTGTCATTTAAAATTCACAAATTACACAAAGCATTAGTTGCCTTATTTTGTCTAGTAACAGTATCATTAAAGCCTCTTTGAATTAATTCTCAAAATGGTCTGTTATAGTAAGTCAACACTGCTTTTCCATTTTAATAAATCTGAAGCTCAGGCACAAAATTTTACTTGTTTAAGATGAAAAGAAAAAAAGCAGGACCTGGATTAGTAACTGAGAAGATTTGCCTCAGTCTTGTTGCTTTGACCCCTATACCACATCTCTTGTGGTTCATCTTTCCATTTCCTTCAGAAAGCTTTCCATCTGCAAAACTATAATTTCCTGGCTGACGCAAATTTGAAGAGTTCCAAATTCTGAAGTTACTTGTTTTATTTCTGACTTTACAGGCAGTTTGCTGGGGGGAAGGAGAGAATGCACTACGGTAATTTGATAAAATCCCAAACTATTAACCAGCAAAACCCAAGTCGTATTCCTGTGAGCCTGTGAAGTTATTCATCCATTTAAATTCTGAACAGAAGAGGATTAACACTTGCATGCCACTGAAATGCCAAGAGAAATAGATACTAACTTCAAAGAATAATTAAGTAACCTGAAATAGCTGTTAATAGAAAGAGGGAAGGAAGGAAGGAAGAGACATACATCTCCAACATGTAACGCACCACAACACAGACCACAGCTCATCGTGCCATGCTTTCCAGTAGCTGAACTCTGTGAGACTTATTAAGGCTAACCCCAAGTAAAGATTATTACTACTGCGGTCAGACAGAACTCATTACAATTATGTTTTTCAGGATATGCAGTCAAGAAAAAAAAAAATAAAGCTGTCTGCAAGTGAATAGGATAGCAACATCTTCACTCCTAAGAATCCTGCTCCTTCCTTTAAGTCTCAGGTGTTGCAAATCTCAGGGCTAGCATTACAAGTCTAGAAATCAAAGGCCAGAATTAAGAACTCATAACTTGCAAATACAAGCAGTTATTGCCAAGAGATTTATTTATGAAAGACTGATGTTCTCATAGATGATTTACACAAACTTCCAGATATGGAAAGGACATAATTCAAGATAGACGTTTCTTAAACTGAGGTTTAACATAAAATTTATGATAAAATGAAACTGAATTTTAGTGCTGGACTAAAATGACTCCAACCACAGTCCTAATATCTGTATCTCTATCCCACAGGATGATTTTTCAGCAGCACAATAGTTGTGAAATCATGGCCACAATCAGTGTTATTCTTACAGATTAATTTGGTTTTCAAAGACCAAATAATCCCATTCACGTTTACTCAGCATCACAGCTAAATATTTCTGGTTATCCATTTAAAATTTTGCCCAAGTTAACCCAGAACTGGCAACGCCATTCACCATATATGACTTGTATTAAGCCTTTTGAAGCAAGTCAGCATTTTAAGCATCAGATAAAACAATGACTACCTCTCTGCAGTAGTCTGTGGAGTAATAAGCAGAACTCACACTCCCCTCATTAAAAGTCCTCATTTAATAGGATAAATTTCCTTATCAGGAAATCTGCCTTACAGACAGTCTCTTGCTGCTGAAACACCCTTTGTGGAGATTTGCATCCTAGTATAAACTAATGATTTAAAAATATCTATACATAAATAACATACTGGAAAAAAAATATTAACGTAAGTGCTAGCATTCTGTTGGGAAGTGCTGACTGATTCAGATAAAGGCAACACATTACCCAACAGCTATGGTATGCTGTTGCCGCTGTAATTTCAAAGGCTTTTGACTTTCTTTATGACGGGGGAAAAAAAGAAGCATCAACAAAGATAATAAAGAGAGCTATAAAAGTAGCCAAAACATATGTCTTCATAAAAGCTACGCATCAGAAAGTAGGACTGCAGGCAAAGAAAAGAAATGTGCAGCCACCCCAAGGCCAGAAACCCAGTTCAGCAAACCCAGATTTTATTGCCACAAACTGCGGAAGGCACAGACAGACTGGCTTTCTGCCGAAAATAAATACTTAACTGTATTGGTGTCAAAAATTACACCAACTTGTATGATTTACCAGAAATGATGAAGCACATTTCTTCTCTTATTAAAAGCCAGACCGTGGCTTATTGCTAACTGGGAAGAATGCCTCAGACGGAGAGGCATGACTTCATCTACATTTAAAAGCTTTCAGCTTAGCATTTTTATTTGCATTGTACAGGGGGAAATTCAAGTACATGCCCAAAAACCTTAGACGCAAGTTTCCTTCATGTTATAACCTGCAGAACCTCTGGTAAGCCACGCATTTAAGCGAGGAAATAACACATGAGCTCAATAAAAATAGGTGTATTGAAAACTTACCAAAAAAGCACCAATGACATTCAAAATCTCTGCCATTTCTGCTGAATCAAATAAAAATCTTGATACTCATCACAGATATACTAAGATCACCAGTAGTTTGGCGAAAGAGATGACAGAAGTCCAGCTTTAAAAGCCAACACCTGCTGCACTAGCATCCTTACAGAATTCACCCTGTGACTGCTTAAAAAATTTTAAAAAAGCATTTAAAAATTATTATTATAATCCTAAGAGTAATGATTAATTCTAGGCAAACTAAAAAGTTGTGCTGCTAAGTGTAATGTCATACAGCCCAAGACAACGCAATTAAATCCATGATATCAAGGACAAGAAGCTATAGGATGAATACTGAGAAAAGCAATTACAATGAACAGAGGAGAGCTTACAAAGACAATGTATTTCTTTAAGCTAAAAAGACTGGTATTGCAAACAGGTAGGACAGTAAGACAATAAAACAATAATTTATAACAGAAGCCACATAGAAAGAGTAATAAGACACTGCCCTGACTCTGTTTAACTACCTACCATTCAAGTTCATAAAAGCAGTTTCCAATGCCTGTTTTTGCTGGCCTGGATTCAGAAAGGGTTCTTGTAGTCCTATGAAGTCAACTCCTTGGAACTATCTATGAATGCTTTGTCTAAATGAGATACCTGCCTTTGTCTAAAACAAAATTACTTGATCACAAAATTCAACTGGAAATGAAAATGCTAAAAATATTTTATGGGATAGGGGGCGTCTATTCATTTTATTTCTACTTTTTTTCTTTTTAAAGCCACCTTTTTCTGACCTTCGCACGCTAGAGCTTTTGGTCAAATAGCTCCTTCAAATCCAGCATACTTGGGTCCTTCAAATAGACCTGGTAGCTTTAAACCTTATGGTATGGCTAAAAACACAGCAGGCCCAAAGTCACATCTTCACTTTTACTTTTCCGCTACTTATGTGGCCAGACTTTATAAGAGAAGACAAGGAAAGCCAGACTTAACATTGGCAGTGCAGAAAGTCCACCAAGTATTCAGTTTCCATTTTGCAGTCCCACAGTCACCAAAAGCAAGTGCAAAAACATATTTGATTACATATATTAAAGTAATAATATTACACCCCTTTTCTTCTATTTAGAAAAACATTAAAATCATTTAACAGCTTCTAACTATGCTCCATAATTTGACTTCACTGAAGTCATGTTATAGATTTAAGGGGTTAGAAGTATTTTCTTTATATGTCTGCTTGAATTTTAAAATTGTACTTTATGTTTTCAATCAAAGAAACATTTCCATGTACCCTAGAGTGTTTTGGAATGACCAAGGAAACAAAATCTCCTGAAAATTCTTATCAGCTTATACAACAATCCAGTTGAGTTACCAATAGTTTAAGCACTTCAGTTCGAATAACCACGGGAATACATGGTTACTGATCACAGTTTGGGTTAGACTCTCTCAGATAAGCACTCACTTTGGGCTGGAACCTCAAGCATACTGCTGAATCAAAGCTTGGGAAATGAAGTTACATGACAAAAAAGGAAAATGGGAAAATAATACAAACTGTACATGTACGTAATACTCACTGGAAGGACTTGTGGGATTATTCACTCAAAGATCTGCCAACTGACTTTACCGATTTATTTATGAACAATTCTCTTAGTTGCACCATAAAATATTGCACAGCATTCCCATGAAAATCAGAATTGTTGGGTTATTATTTAGCCCAAGAGTCTTCCTTCTAAAGCAATTTAAGGGGCATCAGTCACTGTGGCATTACAGTTTTGTTTGGCCAGAGATATCAACTAGCTAATAAAGAAGTGTTGAGTAAAATCTCAATTAATTTAGGTATTAATCACGTTAGCTAAGTTTGCCTTACAAAAATGAATTACAACAAAGCGAGCTAAAATAAAACACATGCTAATAGCTCAAATCTATTTCATCCATATTAATCTGTCCTAACTTCACGCACACACACAAAAAAATGAGTCTATTCCAAATGAAATCGTTAGTTGTGCTTCTGTTATGGTTTTTATATCTATGGCAACAGTAAATCATCGATTGAACTTCACTACTAAAGCATTCAGAGACAAGGGTGGGGAGAGGAGGGTGATTTTTTTCTAAAAGGAAATCAGACTCGCTAACATTAAAAAGATGACCCAAGTTTATGCACTGACAACACAGTAAAAAGCCGCCTTTGAAGATGGCGTAGACCTCTTGTTCTGTCAGCCAGCAACATTCTTCCGAGCTCACTTCACAAACCGCTCCCTCTCCCCTTACACCTTTTCATGTCAGTTTTCCCTATTACGCTAATCTACTGTTGTAAAGAACTTGGGGCTGCTTGACAACTTTGAAATCAACTCACTTTTTTTTCGCATTCCACCAATTTTTCACTACACTGTATTTCATTACACTGAATGTAGTGAAACTGCTGCACTAAAATAAAGACTGTAGGGGCGGTGGTAAAGGTGTTACAAAATTTGATAGTCATAGATTTCTATTGAGTATCCTCATCCTGGAGCAGGTCCAAAGAGGGGCAACAAGGCTTGTGAAGGGCTTGGAGAACATGTCGTATGAGGAGCAACTGAAGGAACTGGGGCTGTTCAGTCTGGGGAAAAGGATGCTGAGGGAAGACCTTATTGCTCTCTTTCAATACCTGAAAGGTGATTTCAGCAAGAGCAGGGCTGGTCTCTTCTCACTGGTGACATGACGAGGGGAAATGGCCTCAACTTGCACCAGAGAAAGTTTAGGTTGGACATCAGGAAACACTTCTTTACAGAAAGGATTGATAAGCACTGGAATAGGCTCCCCAGGGAGGTGGTTGAGTTACCATCCCTGGATGTGTTTAAAAACATGTGTGGTGGTGCTCAGGGACATGATTTAGTGGCGGGTTGGTAGAGTTAGGGTAGTACGGCTATGTTGTGGTTGGACTTGATGATCTTTAAGGTCTTTTCCAACCTGAGCAATTCTATGATTCTGTGATTAAACCACACAGGTCTGATGGACAGCTGCAGAATGGCAGGGGCTTCCTCTTTACATGCACATAAGCTACCATGCTACCAAAGAGGATGTTGCTGAGGCAGGCCCAGAAATACATACCTCCAGTCAGTCAACAGCTAATAAAGAGCTGTGCTAAGGATGCCATTATCTAAGCTCTTCCTGAACTAAAAGGCTAGCTGCAACAGAAGCTTGTCAGTGGAAAGGTAAAGACTTCCTGCTTGGACATCACAACACTGACCAGGCACAAATGCAGAACAGGAACCTTATGCATCAGTACTTACTCTGGAAAGTCCTTATCATACTTCAGAAAGAGGAAAAAAAAAAAAATAAAAAAAAAAATAAAAAGGAAAGAAAAAAAGCACGGGGTTTCAGCTAATAAGTGCTTAAGCTGTGGAAGAACACTCTTGAAAGGCACTTCCTTCTCCTCCTTGCCACTCCATGCAATTCAATATATATCATATGAACAGCAGTGAAGCATGATAAAATTCTAAAGCTTCATTAGTTCAATCTAGGCTGTTAAGTACTTTATTGAATATCAGAAACATACTTAATGTATAGATCAGCGATGGGAAAAATCTAATTGAAAGGAGGTGCTCCCAAACCTAATCTTGTCTCATATGCACTGTACAAGTACCTCCCTGACAAAGAAAAAAATCTACAAAAGAACCTAATTATTATCTGAGATTTCTGGAGGTTTCTTGGAATTTTAAATGAACAAATGTGCAACCTAATCGCAGGCATTGAACAATTTAAGTCTGTTGCATCTCGGTTAAGACAGCATTAATACAAATTTGTATGCAATGATTTGGGAGAACCATTGTGAAAAATTTCAAGAGTCATAGAAAGTAGAGATGCACTTCACTACATCTTCAAATTTCTAATATAAGACCAAATCCGAACCCAGCAGGGAGCAGAAAATTTGGCCTTCTTATGTTCACAACCTACATTCCCGTTTATCTCTTTACAGAAGATTTTTGGTGATATAATGTAATAGGGTCTGTATTTCCACAGAGAACAGACTCAGAGACATTGTTTGGTTTTTTGCTTTGATGCACTGTTTAGAAAGTGGCATTAGTTAGCGCATCTAATAGCCCAGTGTGGGTACATTTCCTTCACGCACTTTAACACTTCAACATTAAAGGTTTAATGATAAACATTGTAAAAGATCAGGATGGTTTACAAGTCGCTTAAAGGTATTAGGAGGTTTATACAGCTGTAAAGTATACCTGCCCTTGAGGGCTGCACTGATTTAATTTCTCAACCATGTGATTATTGCATTTTCAAAATAACCTGCATGTACACACCTAGTCTCAGCAGACAGCAAAATCAGCATTGTTTCAGAGCAGAACAAACAGCTGCATTGTGCTGATACTTGTCAAAAGCTAAAAATGTAATTAAAGATGCACAACTAAAGAAGTTTTTAAGTGTAAACGATAATTATTGAAGTGTCCACTATAAAAGAATTCTGAGTAGAAAAGCTAAGACTAGGGTCTTCCTTATGACACTACAAGGAGAGCTCTGCTTCTAGTTACAAATAATGTTCATGCACATCTGGCAGATGTCATAATGTTTCAAGTGTGTTTTTAAATGCCCATTGAAATGGCTTCAAAATATTATATTATTTCCTCTCCCTAGACTGAAAAAGCTTCTTGAACAAGAAACAGCATATCAAGAAAAAAAAGAGAAGGAAAACAACAAGAAAATAGCTAAACTGAAAGAAGAATTGACTAAACTGAAATCCTTTGCTTTAATGGTTGTGGATGAACAACAAAGACTCACTGAGCAGTTGAACCAACAAAGTCAAAAAATTCAAGAGTTAACCACTTCTGCAGACCAAGCACATGAGAAACTCGCTTTTGCTGAAGCAAAAGCTCAAGAGCAAGAACAGAAAGCCAGCAGGCTGGAGGCTGAACTTCAAGTCCAAAACAGTAAGGTTTCCCAAGATCAAGAAGCAATGATGGCCAAACTAACCAATGAAGACAGCCAGAATCGTCAGCTCCGGTTAAAACTGAATGCACTCAGCAGGCAAATTGATGAGCTGGAAGAGACCAATAAATCTTTAAGAAAAGCAGAAGATGAACTGCAAGACCTAAGGGATAAGATAAATAAGGGAGAATATGGGAACTCCACTCTTATGTCTGAAGTGGAGGAATTAAGGAAACGACTGCTGGAGATGGAAGGAAAAGATGAAGAGCTCATAAAAATGGAAGATCAGTGCAGAGAACTTAATAAAAAGTTAGAAAAAGAAGCATCACAGAGCAAGAACCTTAAAGGGGAAGTTGACAAACTCAACAAAAGAATTATGGAGCTGGAGAAATTAGAGGATGCTTTCAACAAAAGCAAACAGGAATGCTACTCCCTGAAATGCAACCTAGAAAGAGAAAAAATGGTTACAAAGCAGTTGTCCCTTGAGCTGGAAGGCTTAAAAGCTAGGGTTGGAGAGCTCGAAGCAATTGAAAGCAAGTTAGAAAAAACTGAGTCCACACTCAAAGAAGATTTAACAAAGCTGAAGACTCTAACAGTGATGCTTGTGGATGAAAGAAAAGCTATGAGTGAAAAAATAAAGCAAACAGAAGAAAAACTGGAAGCTGCAACTTCTCAGCTCCAGGTGGAAAAAAATAAAGTGATGTCCATTACAGAAAAACTAATTGAGGAAAGTAAAAAGGCACTGAAATCAAAATCTGATGCAGAGGAAAAAGTGTCCAGTGTCACAAAAGAAAGAGATGAGCTGAAAAACAAACTCAAAGCAGAAGAGGAGAAAGGAAATGATCTTGCTTCCAAAGTAAACATTCTAAGAAAAAGACTTCAGTCACTGGAAGCTGTTGAAAAAGAATTTCTTAAAAATAAGCTTAAAGAGACTACTAAATCCAGCACTTCCTTGCAGCAGGAGAACAACAAAATCAAAGAGCTTTCTCAAGAAGTTGAGGGGCTTAAGCAGAAGCTGAAAGAAATGAAGGCCATAGAAGACGATCTTATGAAAACTGAAGATGAATTTGAGTCTTTAGAACGAAGATATGTCAATGAACGGGACAAAGCCAAGCTCCTGTCAGAGGAACTGGAGGCTGTGAAAATGGAAGTAGCTAGGTATAAACTATCAGAAAAGGCAGAGTCCAATCAAGAGCAGCGTCTTTTTAAGAAGCTCAAAGAAGAAGAAGCTAAATCGAGTCACCTTTCCAGAGAAGTAGATGCACTGAAGGAGAAAATTCATGAATACATGGCAACAGAAGACCTAATCTGTCACCTCCGAGGTGATCATACTGTCTTACAGAAGAAACTCACCCAACAAGAAAACAAGAACAGGGAGTTAGCAAGAGAAATGGAAAGCCTCACAAAAGAATTAGAGAGGTACAGACGTTTCAGTAAGAGCCTCAGACCTGGTGCTAATGGAAGGCGGATATCTGACTTGCAGGTTTTTTCTAAAGAAGTCCAGACAGATCCAGCTGACAACGAACCACCCGATTACAAAACCCTCATGCCTTTAGAGAGAGCAGTCATAAATGGGCAGCTGTATGAAGACAGTGATTATGAGGACAAGGACAGCAATGAGGAGGAACAATCAGTGGCTTTCAAAAGCAACTCATCCATCGGGAATGCCATGCATAAGAAATTATGGATCCCTTGGATGAAGTCCAAAGAAAACCACCACCAGAATGGAAAGATTCATACAAAGCAAAATGGAAACTGTGCACAGGCTGGAGACTTAGTGCTAAGCCATACACCTGGCCAACCTCTGCACATAAAAGTAACTCCAGACCATGGGCAGAACACAGCAACGCTCGAAATAACAAGTCCTACTACAGAAAGTCCTCACTCCTATACAAGCACAGCAGTTATACCTAACTGCGGCACTCCCAAGCAAAGAATAACTATTATTCAAAATGCCTCCTTCGCACCTGTAAAGTCAAAAGCATCAGAAGGTTACATGAGCCCAGAGCAAGCCATTTCTCCCATTACTATGGCTGCTTTTGCAAGATCTCAGACTCCTGACTCATGCGGTTCCTTAACGCCTGAAAGAACAATGTCCCCGTTGGCTTTACCAGGCTCAAGTTCTCAGGAACAAATGCTCTCCTCAGAGCCTTTGGAAATGGGAGCCAAGCATGCCGTTTTCAGAGTATCCCCAGACAGGCAGTCATCATGGCAGTTTCAGAGATCTAACAGCACGGGATCAAGTGTAATAACTACTGAGGATAACAAAATCCACATCCACTTAGGAAGTCCTTACGTCCAAGCTCTCACCGGTACCAAGACCGTCAGCCCCTGTACCCCAGTGCAAGATAACAGAACTCCAGCACTAGCTAATGGAATACCCAGTAAGCCCACCAATAAAATCACCAGCAGTATTACTATCACACCAACAGCCACTCCTCTCCCACGGCAATCACAAATTACAGTAAGTAATGTCTATAACTGACCCTCATCCATGCTGACACCCTTACCAGCAACCCATCCTGTTTTTCATCCCAGCAAGAATTATTTGGAACGGCCCTTTTCCTATGGGAGAGATCTGTGCATGAACTTTACAACAGTATATGAAACTAACGTTAAGTTTTGCCTGCTTAGTGTTATCAAGTGTGCACTTACTGTATATCTTCTAATTGAAATACAGTTATGTAAAATATCTAGTCTTGCACTTGTATAAATGCATCTTTATGTATTTCCATTTTCAAAATAACTCACATTACTTTTGACTGCAACTTGCCTTGGTGAAATATTTTAACATTACAAAACCAGTAAATAATTGATTATTTTTATCATTGCTTGCAGAACATTTTTGGTTCCTTTGTGTGTGTGTGTTTGTATTTTATTTTATTTTTTGCATGTATGGAAGAATTTGAATTAAGCCATAATGTTGCCTGCTAACTTCAGAAAAGACTTAACTTGTTACCTTCCATTTCTTCTAAATTCCTCCTAGCTCTCTCATTTCAGATAATTATCATTATATCACACACACAATCAACAAAACATGTATTGTATCTTGTATCAGATTTATGATGCATAAATGATAAGCTCCAGACCAAGACAACCACTTTTTTCTCCCCATCCTTTTATAAATCTCTTTTTATACCCTCATGTAAACCCTACTTCCCTCCCAAAAAGGCAAACATTTGTGGTTTTTTTTCCCCATACAACAGAAGAATTGCTATCACTTAAGTACACTGTAGAACAATTAACATGTAAAACAATTAACAGAAATACATTTTTAAGTTGTTAATTCAGAATGCATTCACATACAACACTCAAATTTCATATAAGCTCTTCATTATCACTCCAATGTGCTATATAAATACACTGAAGGAGAAACAAGATTAGCACTTGTGGCCCACCGTCATATTTTTCACATAATAGGCAGAGGAAGCTCGACTGAAGCAATAAGTAGCACTAGACCACCTCTCTGAACACACAGGCCTCTAGGACTAGGGTAACTTGCAGTACCATACAGCACAGACAAAACAGGTTAAGATATTTCAGTGATGGATATGGAATTAGCACCTGAGGAAAGGACAGAAACTTAAACAATGCTGCCTCAGTTTACATGTGGGCCAAACAGCAAATTGTAGCCTCCCAGAAAATATTGCAAGTAGTAGACCAGCTTCATACTGAACGTAAGTCAAGCCAAAAGATCTGAAATTCACTTTCACTTTTTTCTGAAAGTGAATTTCAGATCACAGATTACAAAAGCTGTCTTGGAGGGAAAAAAAAAAAAAAAAAAAAAAAAAAAGGAATTTGGAAAGGCAGGCACTTCTTTAGAATCAGAAGCTAAGTAACTTACATCCAGGGGGTGGGAGGATTGGAATTAAAATAAAATCTCCTTATCAACAAGGAAGTTTGCATGTAAGGACAAAGTTCCTATTCATTTCTTCACTAAACCTGTATCATTATTCTGCTTACATTATCTGGAGTTCAAGAAATAATAATCGCATCTGCAGTATAATTTAGCAGCTGATTCAGCAAAGGACTTTGGCACACACTTTAATAAAGGGACTTTTATGGGACAGGAACCCAAATGGTTACAGCTGTAGGTAATAGCTTATATTTAAAGGAATAGCTTCTATTGAAAAGCAAAACCCACCACCCATACACATTTCTTCTAGGTAAAATCAGCAATAGGAAGGAAAATTATTAAGTTAAAGATTTTGCGTTTGGAACTCAATGTAGCAAATGTACTTTGAGGTCCCTTGGTGATCTGTGAGGTCCCATCCAACCTAAGCCACTCTGTGACTGTGATTCTATAGCTGAGCAGTGGAAACTTTAAGGTCAAAATATGGGATGGTTTAAGTCTAGCTTACTGTCATGAATAGCTTCAAGAACTGCTGTATCAGGTTATCAGGCTTCATAAGAGGTCCTTCACACTAGATTTGTTTCAGTTTATTATCGCTGACTCGAAAGTGAGATTTGATTAAGATCTGGGTCAGAAGAAATGAATGGTCTCATCCTGCAAAGCAGACTGCAAGTTGGCTCCCACCAACTTCAGCAGAAGTTACAAGTCGAGACAGTAGCTAGCACTCAGGCAAGTCAAGATTCTAACTTGATTTTTATAACAAATTTACCATAACTGTGCCAATTACATAAACAAGTAACTTTCTTGCATTCAGCTTACACATTATTAACTGAAAGGCTCATCCAAAATTAAAAAGCAGAAGCAGTCCATTCAGAGCGCATTCTATGCACATCTAGAATTTGGAATACTGCATGTTCTGTTGATTGATACCCAAGATCTCTGCAGGGGCATGTTATAAGCATGGTACTGAGTAACTGTGCCTGAAGTGCATACTTGACAGCATACTAATGGATGCCAGATTCTCTACAAATTAAAGGATAAACAACTGTCCTTCAGAAACACTAGCATTTTCTTCAATCAGACTTTAAAGCCTTGTGGAAAAAATATTTCACTTTATAGCCATGTTCAAATTGTACAGAAATGTGTTATTAACTACCTGCCCATCTATTGCAATGTCTTTGAAAGACAGCACAAAACAGGACATAATAGCAACAAGCATACTTAGACCTTTGGGCAATTCCCAAGCTATTATGAATAAGGACTTCATAGTCTAAAGCTAAGCTTTCAGTACGAAGCCTAAGCCAAAGTTCACAACACTTACAAGTTTAATGATTAAAATGGGGCAGTACTTCTGCTCCTGTCTCAGGACTTCTACTGGTGGTGGTTTACCAGTAACTGTCCAATTAACAAAACACAGAGGAAGTAGTCACTCATTACCATTAATTCCCAAATAAGATGTACCGATATTATATGTAAGTGAACCTACTACATTTCCTCAAAAGCATGCCTTGATTAAGGGCACTGATTATATCCCCCCATTAATTAAATAATCTACATACAGACCTCAACTGACTTCACACGGGAATTTTTGTCACAGATTTTCAACACATGAAAAACACAATTATTATTTTGCCTAATAATTTTATTTGCAGAATACAACCTGTTCAATCCATTCAAATTCCCAGTATCTTTTCAAAATATATAGCAGAGAAGAACACTTGCTCAGACGTACTTCTTGAGAGCAGAAACTTACACTGAATAAAAATAATCTAGCTCTATTTTCATCATAAGAGAAAGCATAGCTTAATGAAATTGCAATTGTTTACAAATTTACATCAAGTTGTTCAGATCAGCACTCCATATTTCAGATGATTTCTTTTTACTGAAGGGGAATATTCACCTGCTTGCTTAGCAGGCAAAGAGAAAACACAGCAAGGGAAAGATTACATTTCCTGTCTGAAGAATGATTTAAACACTTTGAACAAAAACACCAAGCATAATTGTATTACATTTCAACCAAGCAAGGCAGTTTTCCCAGGATTCAGATGCATCCAGGTGGTAAGTACTGCTGTTTTAGTATTGGAAGATGAGACACTTTAGTTTTCAGTGTTTTCTCAAAAGCCTAAAATTTGACAGATACTTACAACAGTGATGTAAATAAATATTAATGGAAAATACGATCGCAAAGAAAAAAATCCAAACCACTAAATAGGGTATATCTGAGGGATTAAACTATGAAATGGAGCATTAGAACAGTTTTCAGCAGACCATAGTATCAACCCATCCCCTTTTCCAAAACAGCATGCAGACATCTCCTCTCAGATCTACAAATCTGCTCTCTCCACTGGATGTCACGTTAAGTCCTCAGAAACAGAAAGGAAAAAAATTAAATCATAAAGGAAATGGCAGAAATTATCAGCCTGCTTTCTCTTTTCAGTTTTAGTTCTGTAAGCAAGCAAAGGAATACAAGTAAAGGCAGCATCAACAATTCAGTACTCAGCATTTCTGAGTCACTATGTTTACGTAACAAAATATTTCCTTTTGAAATATTTATAATTTTTTGTCACAAAAGGGAGGACAGATGAGGGATGGGAGGGGAAGGAAGGAAAAGAATAACGAAGAAACTAAGAGCCAATAATGGTACTGCGAGCTGAGTGCCCATACATCAACTGAAAGGTATCTCAAGTTTAAGAAAAGAACCCCTTCCTCCAGTTGCTAATTCATGAACATAATTGAGAAAAAAAAATATGGGACTAGCCAGCTAATCTTCCTATATCAAAGCGCTGTAGATAACATCAACATGGTACCTGGGGACCGAATGCAAGGCTGTAAGAAGAAAAAAAGAACTCTATGTATGGATCTCATAAAGGCCTAAAAAACATGCTTCCCATGCTAAGGAAAAAATAAAAAGCAGAATTATAAAGTATTACTTTCTAATTAAGGCTGAATGGATTCTGCAGGGTTAGGTGATAGAAATGGAGTACCCATTTTCCCAGGGACTTTATGTCTAGGGACTGCTACTGATACAGGCAAAACAAAACTGGCAACTGCCTGATCTCCAGGCATAAGTGAAGACTACCACACATTATGTTAACAAGAAATAGAAGAGGAAAACACCTTATTTTCAGTTCAGACACAGCATGAGTGGGTGCATAAAGACATCTCAAAATTAGCACCGAGCAATCTAAGCGGGAAAGTGCTCAAGAAAAAGGCTTTCCTTAAAAGTTTAAAATGAATGAAGTGTTTCCACAAACCTGCGGCCAGCAGCCCCCTGCTGTGGCCAAATTCTGTCTCACAGCCCATCATCAAATGTCCCTCAATTGTGTGGGCATCCAGAAAGCCTCAACTATCAGAGCTGCCAACTGCACTTGACTGTCGCCAGACTACTAAGGTAAGCACTCTTGTCAAGCACATTTTGAGTGCAGCAGGATAAGCCTGTTTCAGTCAGGGACTCTCCACTCTGTAGGCACTGGCCTGACGTAACAGGGTCTTCATACAAGGACAGGCAAGAGAAGCTACTTCCCCTCTTTATCCCTACTACAGGGTACTGTCCACTCCAGTTTTGTTGACATTACTGCACATGCAGTAGCACTGTAAGACCAAGAAGCAAACCTGGATTCAAACTAACAAAAAGAAGGGTTAATTTCATAGCATAGCTCAAATAAGCAGCTGTGTCAGTAAAACTGCTGGGACAAGTAACAAAAGATGAGTCTTCTTAATACTGAAATTGCTGCTGAAGCGCTGGCCTTATCTCCTTAGATATCACCATGAATGTCTGCAGAGATGCAATCTAGCACATAAATACATCATAAAGCACTCCAAATATACAACCACCATTCAACAGTCCTACTAGCAGCCTTCTGGAGTAAAGAAATTATTCTCACTTTACAGCTGAGAGAAGAAAAAAATAGGGGAGAAATTAACTGACTTGTATACAGGCATAGCAAGGCAGCTCCAGTCATGACTAAAACCCAGAATTTCTTGCCTTGAATGTCTCACACTGAAGCCCTTATAGGTGATGTTTTATCCCACATCAAATCAAATGGGGACAAATGTAGGGTTTTTTTTGTATGTGAGTAGTATATATAGAGAAAGATTTGTGATTAGACATATTAATTACATAATTAAATGTATATTCATCATAACAATGTAATTAGCATATAATATAAAATAATTATATAATTAAATATGTCTATGTATAAAATATGTAGCTAGTTTAATTACACAATTACTTATATATTAATTGCATAGTAAAATATATCTCTGTATGTAAAAATGGAACTCTTATTAACACACTGTTAAATGTGACCTTCACAGAGGAAAGCAGCCTGCTCCCAAACAGAAAAAAGGCCCTGATGATAAAAATCACAAAGTTCTTTTTCCTCCTCCATTCAGAGTATTCTTGGACACGACCTGGTTACCTCTTACCTCTGTAAACTTCTTCAACATATGTAATATGTTGAAAACAATATGTAATATGAGGAAAAGATATATTCAGAGCTTTTCAGCTGATGATTTTAATACTGAGAATGCTTTCATGTTAAAAAGTGTCCGTAGGTGTGAGTTCAATTCTATTCACCTTTGAGAGGTGGATATTTACGAATGTACAAACACATCCCTCCCTAGATGCCCACCATCCATACAGAATGAGACTCAATGTCAAGACTTCTACTCCACGAATGGCAGCAGTGATTTAAACCGAGAGAATTGATGATCTCATAAACATTTGTAAAATAACTCATTGTAGAACTACGCTACCTTTTAAGCACTAGCAGAAACACTGAAGTGTCAGCACTGCCCTCACCTGGACAGAATTAATACTGCATGGTGCCCCGTAGCCCAAAAAGGACGCACTCTTTCTTCTTGGGGATGGTCAGTTTCCCAGTAGGGCACCTGAGCGCCCTTCTCATTCAAGAGGCACTCCATCTCAGTAAGTAAAGGGCAGGTTGCACTGCCTTGTGGGCCCAGGCCAGTCCTTCCCCTAGGAGAAATGACCCTCAACACAAACTCACCTTTCCCTGTGTCTTGCTACCTGTCTATTAAAAAAAATGAGCCTTTAACTACCTTACATTTCAAGATTATCACATTTCCCAGTGAAGATGTCCCAAAAGAACAAGGCACATGGCAGAACTTTGATAATTAGGAAATCAAATTTTGTCCCCAACTCTGTCCAGCACTTTCTTTTCCCTATTGTCAGAAAGTAGATGCAAGCTTGGGCATTCAGCAAACAACACCATGGTGGCACACGAGTACAGTTTATCAAGTATATGTTATTTCTAATTTTAATATAGGAGTTTCTGTCAAATACTTCATGTTGTTGAAATTACAGGTACTGTAATAGGCCTACCATCAGCAAAACAGTAGAAATCAGAAAACTGAGCACAGAAAGGACCTTGGGACATTTTTCTGCCTCTTTTCCTGTTACACTTTGACCTAAACCCTTCCAAATGCCTGTTCCTCCTGTTCTAAAACCCCTGCAATGATAATTTCTCAGTTACCTCAGGAATCTGTAACAGGACTGAAGCTTTCCTGCCACTAAAACTCCTGCTAATTTGTAAGCTGAATTCCCTTTGCTGAAATTGATATCCAGTTTTTGTTACCAATCCTCCCACTGGAATTGGAGAACTACATTCCCAGCAGCAGCCGTTCACATATTAGAAAACAATTAACATATCTTTCTTCACTTCTGTTTTCTCCAGGTTAAACAAACCCAATCGCTTTCCTGCCTAATAGCTCAAGTACTACAGCTATACAGATCAGTAATTATTTCCCCACTGCACAGCTACTTAGAATGGTGTGTATGTTTCTGAAAATGCAATGCGCCAAGCCAGACAGCGACTGACTCAGACTCTGGCTGAGGTCTTACCGATATTAATAAGGACTACTAATCCTGCTCCTTCCAACACATTTGAACACAGTCATGCACATAAACAAGTTGCACAAAAGGAAATACAGAGCAACTGAGAAATTTCCCACTGGATCCCTAGACGATGGATGCCAGGACACAGTAAAAGAAAAAGAAATACTCAAATGCCCTGCACAGCTCAAGAGGCCCAACTGAAAATTTCAGCCTAAAACATCTTGCATGGACACCAGAGGGAATATTTAGTTTTGCCACTCAATCTTAACTCATCCTCACTTGCAGACCTGGCTTATGTTCTGACTGCATTCAGTCATCCAGGAAAAAGCTGCAGCCTGGCAAGGCTTCTTTGTAAGGGCTTTAGCACCATCCCCTGGCCGCTTTCATTAAAGCTGCAAATGATTCTTTCTACTGCTCAAATTTCTTAAACTAAAGAAGTTAAGGAGTAAGAGAGAACCAGATCTGAAGTTATTTCTCCTAGATAAAGTTCTACAATGACACTAGAAACATAAGTGAGAAAACCCACAGCAGAAGTGCAACGCACACTCTTCTATTCAAATGAATACAGTTTGAACAGGAAGCGACGCGTGCACCACACTTCCAGAGCAAAATGAGATTAGGACCAAAGGCAAAACTACTTGAGCAGCACATAAACAGGTGTATTTGCCCTCCCTGACACCTGCACGCACGCCTGCCTTAGCCCCCTCCCCAGAAAACCAGCACTGCATTGTGGCAGAAGTCCTGGTACTGATCAGCTGCCTCTGTGCCCAGCAGTTTTCTCATACCTTAGATCATTGCTTTAACTACTTGTTTGATACTTTTTGCATCCAACACCTAAAATTAATATAATTATGTTACTTTTGCAGATAGACATGCTCCATTACTGGCTCGTTTCAAAAGCATGACTAGTTTTATGCCTTTACTGTTGTTGTAACTATTTGCCCGCATTTGCATCAGTGCATTTACAGACATTGAAATAAAGGAAAACCACACAACTGCTAAAATCTCATTAGGTAGCTCCTGAGAAACATTTAATTTCTAGGAGTGTTTTGAGAGCACTGATGGAAATGGAAAAGGCAATATAAAAAGCAGTTCAGCCTGGTTTTTGAAGGATAAATGTCATATTTCTTCTTCCATCACTTAGAAAGACAGCAAATATAAGAACTGCTTTACAAATGAGAACTCAAGGAGCTATAACTTAACAGCAATCAAACATGGAGCTGGCAAATTCAGGAAACAAGTGGGTGGCAATGAAGAATTGGATAGACAGAAAACCATTCCTTTTGATGGAAGAAATGAATTGGTAATAAGGGTTGAAAAGATTTGAGGACATTTTTGGTGTGCATGCAGACTACCCATAAACAGATAAGAGCTAAATATCAAACTGAAAAGACCACCAATATCTTTTCTAAGAGATGAAAGAGGAGGGAGAGAGCTAGGTGAATTGTTTGTTAAATCCCTGCCTATAACAGAAATCACTGCGATTTATCAAATTTGTGATACAGTCAAATACAGTCCAATTGCAGAAGTGCATGTTTAGTTATCCTAACATAGACACTTAACATTGGTATAATTCATTCACATGTGGAAAAAAAATTGTGTTTTTTCCCTTTCATAATAACAATCTGAGTGATAAAATTATTTGTCAAATGCACATCCTTTTTTAATTCAGCATTTAATTAAGTTTCAGTTCAGCTACAGTAAAATAATGATGCATCACACACCTACAAACTTTGCTGCCACCTAGAGGTAAAATCTTTCAAAGACCACAAAGCAAAGCAAAAATCATTTCCTTTCTTTCTCATTTTCAAGGCCAAACACTTTCCCTTCCCAGTGTACAGATAAAAGCTACAAATAAATACTTTCTAATTTCAAGAAGAAAAATATAAAACAAGTCACACACTGTTAGACATAGCATCCATCTATCTCAACATCAGCAGTGACCAGCAGTAAATGCTTACCAAAAAAAGCTTGTGTATCAAGCAAGCAGAGCAACAAGTCCAGCTTCTAGCTGTCTAAAACTTAGGGCTCTCCTCAGCTGAAACCCGCATCGCATCTTTATTTTTTCAGCAGTCCCTGATGAACTTCATGAATCATTCTAATCTCTCTCCAAAGAAATTTATGTGATCATCTTATCTGCCTGTGCCAAGGCGTTTTTGTTCATTAGCAAGGAAAAAAAAAAAAAAACCACTCCTTCTCATCTTTTACCTGTCTTTTGACAGCTTCTGTGTATGCCCTCTCATGTACGTCATTTGAAAGAGCAAATTCCCCCATTCACCATCCATGGACTAGGAATAATGCTAGAATTTTGTGTTGGTTTTTCTCTCTACAGCCTATTTTCTAAACATAAGTTTCAGTATATGTTACCACTCTTTACACAGAAGGCATTACATAACTGATCACCCTTGCTATCTTCCTCTGCATCCTTTTATACCCAATTCTGAGCCAGTTCAAACAACTTCTGACTGGTTCAGACCTCAGAATTCCAGTTCCCTACTGGGGTTGGATGTTAGGAAAAATCTTAGAAAGAGTGATGAGACATTGGTGCATGCTGCCCAGGGAGGTGGTGGAGTCACCGTCCCTGGAGGTGTTCAATAACTGAGTAGACGTGGCACTGAGGGATGTGGTTAGTGGGCATGGTGGGGGTGGTCTGATGGTTGGACTAGATGATCTTAAAGATCTTTTCCAACCTTAATGGTTCCATGAATCTTTTTTCCCTGATTTATGATCCATTAAGCAAATATACAAAGTGCAAACTTCTCCCAAGTTCCTCCATACTGAAAAAATACATGCAAAAATTTAATGTTGGCTTTTCCACTACTGCTTTATCCTTTTGAGAACTTGTATCATATACAGTTGTCTGCAGCCAAGTCGTAGGCTCTTAAAATGATACACTCCAAAAATATTTATTCCATGTATAGTTGATTCTGGATGGAGAGTTCCCTCCTACAAATACATTCACTTTGTGTACACTGCAGTCACTCTCAAAGAATGGGTTTCTCACATACAAGCTAAGTCTTTTCTGCTACTCAGGACTCAATCATGTCCTGCTTCTGCACATAGAAATTCTCTGATTACTCACCCAGAGAAGTCAGAGTTCGCAGCCTTTGAATGCCATGCCATCACTTAGCCCAAAGGGTTGCTGTCCTAGTCAGAGGCCTGACAGAAAAACTATTAATAGGCAGAGAACTTCCAACCTTTTGGATTCTTTGCTATTTATCAAACAAGCAGGTGAGTTATATACAGTGTTACACTCTCGTTACCAATTAGGGTAAGGAAGTTTGGGCAGACAGTTCTAAGTGAGAGCAACATGTTTAATTATATGAAGTGGAAAAGAACAGTAAAGTGCTAAACATACAACCAACCTCTCCACCTAATATGACCTTTTGTTTGTTTGTTTCAAGATTACTGATGCGTTCCGTCAATCAGTTCCAAGTCGGATCCCCAAACCAAAGCCAACAAATGCAACTAAACTACCTGTCAGAATTCCTGCAGGACATCTCAACAAGCCACTTCAAGACAGCAGTTCTGGAAAGCTACATATTATAAGGACTGTGTCTAAAGCCTGCCTTCACAGTGGAGGGAGAAGGTAAATCATCTTCTACGATCTATGACACGGGTTTAAGCAATCTGAACCTCAACAGCAGTTATTTGCACTGGGGAGAAGTCTGAAACCTTCCGCATGGTCAGTAGGTTAACAGCCACCAATTATAGGAGACCAAGAGAGCCAGATTTTTAAGAGACACAGGCAACTGCATGTCTGTAAGGACCAAGGTCTGCTCTCATTTTTCTGGCATAATTCCAGAATTTGTCCTTTGCAGTGGAGAAACAATTGAGATACAAACCAGTTTTGACGCATTCCACAAACAGCAACACCAATGTTGTCTCTACAGACTTGTGCAGTGAACTACATGAAACAGGGCTGAACAAGGGAATGTTTCGTTTATCAGTCAGTCTACTAAAGAAGTGTTTCAATCTGGGTGTTTTACCTTAACTAGCAAAAGACAAAATGATGAGAGGGATAGAAAAAAATTTACTTTCATAATGCATAGAGCTTCAAAAAGTTGTTGTGTAAAACATCACTTAGGAAGCATAACCTGCAGATGAACAATTCTCTCCTCAGTGAGTTGATTCACCCCACTTGCATGCATGCAGATGTTACCTTTAGAAAACAGTTGCAAAATTGAGATTGACATTACTTGTATTAGTTATTTTAACTATCATCCTTTTATTTAGACTACAGTATTTAGTTTTGAGTTCACTTAAACAGTATTTATTGGAACGGATCAAAATTTGTGTCAAGTGTAACAATACTTATGAGTTTAAAGAAGTGCAACTGTGTTATTTCAGTCCTCTGCAATTCTGCCCCTCCCTTTCAATTGCCCACTGTCATGGAAAATGGACAGTTGCAGTCATATCTTCTAGTGAAGATATAGTTTTTAATCATAGATTAAGATATAGTTTTTAAATCATAGTGAAGATACTTTTTTTAATCAAATTAATTATTTGCACAAGTAGATCTTGCCCACCCATGAAAGAATTTGCCATTTTCTTGGGTTTTTGTTCCCCCCCCCCCCCCCCCCCCTTAACGTATACCCTTTCTAAAAGACTTACAATTTAATCAAATTTACTTCCAGGAGAGGCAAACAAACAAACAAACAAAAAAAAAAAAACCAAACGCTAGAAGAGTCTCCACATCTGTTCTTTGTTTTTAGTTGTCCGCAAAATAGCAATTGCTGCTCTAACAAGAAAATTCCTGACTGTTTTATTGTAGAAAGTTAAAACTAACAAGATACTATTACTGCAAGTAACTCTCCCACAGGAAATCCATAATGCCAACTAACCCAAGTTACTGTTGTAGAATATAAAACTTAATTTATTTCCCTGGTATTAATGTCTCCCTCATTCTTCTTCCCCTAACAGAGTGCATTCCAACAGTCTAAATGGCTCAACTGATAATTTGTGGGAAAGCTCCTTTCACATAGGTCTTTCTTTAAGAACTGCCAAATCTTAATTCCTAAATAAAGCAAAAGCTAGTGGTGATCGCAACATCACAGCCAGAATTGGGACCGTTTTGCTGAAGCAAAGACAGATTTTGATGCGTTCGGTTACCCAATTTGTTTCCCTTTTATTTCACAGCTAAAAGTTTAACTTAGCCACTGAGCCAGTACAACACATTAGCACTCCTGCGGGACTATTTTTGCAAACCCACAACAGAAATCTATGCCTCCCTCAACAGCCTCACAAGAAAATCTCAATGGGTAGTTAAAAAGTGAAGGTTTCAAAAGATCAGCCTACCGAAACCTTACTTCAGCATGTGCCTTACAAGACACATTTTGGCAAAGAAGAAACAGAGAAAAGACTCTTCTACATTAGAAAGAGAAGCACTCCAATTTAATTCACTAAATCTACAGCTAACAGTAAAGTTCTGAAGCTACAAGTGACACATGCTCAGGTCCAAATAAAGCTCACAGAAGCACCCCGTGATACGTTCTGCAAGATGCGGAACAAGCGTGCACGACGCAAAGAAGCAAAATGATTTCCAAAAAGCAGCTGTCAGCCTGGCATGCTCATCAGACAGATGTGAAAAGGAGCATCAGCACAAAAACAGCTTTCATCAGAAGGGACAGCAACTGATGGATGAGCCAAAGGAAAGAGAGAAAACTCTCCATACACAGGTCAGCTCGCCAACAGATCCCAGCTCTGATTATGCAACAAAACTCTTAATAATTGAGCTACAGTGAACAGTCCACTTCTCACTAGTTGCAAAGCCCACATAACAAACTGATGCCATTTGGCAGCTCTTATTACCAGCCTACAAACAGAAAATAAAAACGTATGGGCAAAAAAAATGAATTCCCACAACAACATCCTTTGCTTTACAGCATATGAATGGCCCCACAAGTACTGTCAGATCATCATCTACAGTACAGTGTTATACTTCATACCTGTTTTTACTGCTGGTGTAAAAGAGTTTCCCTGCCTTTTGCTCTAACTTGGGATGACACAATTTATTTCAGCTTATAAGGGACATGATCCACACATCTTTTTCTTTAAGGATGTAAAAGAACTGACAAGGACAGATACTACAGTCTTACGGATAAAGGAAGACAAGGAAAGCACAGAGAATGAAAGACAAGGAGTGGTAACAGAAAAAGAGGTAACTGGAAGAATTTCTGGAAAACAAAAGCCTGTCCTCCCTCCCTCAACCTGCCCAAAGATGCGGCACACGCATAACAGGCAAGAGAGACATTGTAATGCTGTCAGAAGTGCTCTTTCTGCTCATGGAGAGAAAAGGAAACAGCTGATGTCTTACACCAGCGCTAAACAAACTCCTCAGTATTCCTTAATCTCTCCTTCTAGTTCTGAGTACAACACAAAAATGGTATTCAGTATTGCACATAGCTGTGGCATGAACTGGTAAAACGGAAGGAAGGAAGGAAGGCCTGAAGTTATATGACCTGGGACGCGCGCAACACTAAGCAAAACTAATAAATAGCCAAAAATCTCCAACCACCCTCTCCACATCTCTGAAAGCAAAAAGTATGCTGAAAAAGTTACTGAGCAAGATGCTTTAGTTTTTGTCTTGTGGCAAGGTAAAATAGACAGCTAATCCTTTCATGTCCCAAAAGTGGGAGTAAATACCTTCAATTTTTAATACAGACTCTAAACTAATGGTTTCTAATGATGTGGTCAAAATCAGATTAGGAATTACTCATACATCTATCTATTAGGATATGTGTTCTGTTCTTTCATACCTTTCTAGCGGGTCTGAACACTTCTTACACACTACTTTTTAGAAGTGGTGTCTTCTGAGTACAAGTTGCTAAAATGGAAGACACTTACAAGGGCTGAGATATTAGGATGAATACTTCATTGGTCAGTTTTTATTCTAGGGCTAGTTGTAAGGGACTTGGCACAAGGTAGGTATTTAAAGAATTTTTTTTTTTTTTCCTGCTTTCTACCCATCATTATGGCAGAGATGCTTTTTAAAATACGTCAGCAATTAAAGTCGGATAGTTTTTTAAACAAACTATGTGTTTCACAGAAATAAACATGAGCAAATCTGTCAAAAGCTCTAGTGGGAAATTATATTCTTGTATTTCTGCTTACAGCGTACATTGTAAACCCTTGACTTCCTATTTCTTGCCACTTGATCTTAAAGCACTTTATAGTGTCCACAAGACATGGTACAAGTTAACAATTGATTTTACATCTGCTGTACATGAGGAGCAGCAACACAAAATAAAAAAATATATGGACCTTCTACCTACTTAACTGATGGCTTGTGTCAACATCATACAACAGCAGGCTCCACATAAAGAACCTGCCAGCAAGTTTGCAAAGGTGGGATCTGGGGATCAGAACGCATATATGGCATGCACAACATTCACCTGCAATGTAAGTAGTAAAACATTCATATAGTGTTGTATAATCAAAGAATATTAGGATGTTATAATCACAAAACAAACAAGAGAGTTAAGCAAAGCAGACTATGATAACAAAAGAGAATAAATAGAAGGCTTACCCCTATCCTGGGCTCACTCAAAACACCAGTAGATTGGATCTCTAGAAGAGATCCTTCCCCACTGGTAGCCAGCTCTTAAATAGGTCATGGAGAGGTGGAGCCAGCCTCCGCCCCTTCCAGCAGCACAGGAGAATTGCCTTCACCTGTGCTCCTCTGTCTGACTCGTGGCTCGCCTCAAGTGATCAATCAGAGGTTCAGGCTGCGACTCAGCAGTTCCCATACAAGTATTTTTGGAGTTCACTACATTTAGTGCTTTTAGCACAGGGCTGGATTAGACACCTTAGCAACCTTACAATTGCAAAAATCAGGAAGAGTTGTGTGTAACTGAGAGCTGGGGTTCTCAGCTCAAAGTCAGATGATTTATACATCATGCCTAAGGTTTATCATCAAAGCGAATAAATATTTTCCTGAAACATATTCAGTTTCTAAAGGAAAGCTGTCAAAGCTTATCAGCCACCGTATAGGTAACCTCTAGTTGGCAGGGTAAGCACAGAGGCTTAAGGAATCCTAAATACCTTATGAAGAGCACTTTTCATGGGAATAGGAAGTGCTTGTAGAACACAGATGAAACTGAGAATTAAAATGAAATGTTCAGCAGCCTCATTAAGGCTTGTGATCCCCGCCTCCTTACAATATATGTGTACAATTCATCTCAAATATTCTCCTAGTGCCTCTTTAAAGGAAATTGGCATAGGCTGCCCAGAGAAGCTGTGATGCCCCAACCCTGGAGGCCCTCAAAGTGAGGCTGGATGAGGCCCTGAGCAGCCTGAGCTGGTGGGTGCCAGCCCTACCCACGGTACAGGTTGGAACTAGTGATAATTAAGGTCCTTTCCAACCCAAAATATTGTGTGATTCTATGATAAGACACCGGGTATAAGAGCCAGATATCATCATCATTGGGAAGAGAAACAAATTACCTGCTCAAAGAGCAGTGGCTGGGGAGAAGAAGCCATTCAGCTCCTGTCCTTTCACAGCACATCACCAGGGCGGTGAGTCCACCCGCTGAGCACATGGGTGATGCACTCTTGTACCATGGGTACTTTTCCCTCCAAAGGCTCTTCTTTGGGTTTAGGATTCCCAAGGCCTTATAGAACCATACATGCGCTCACGATAACGGTCATCAGCCCACAACAAGCAACATCCTTTCATCAAGCCCCCGAGCTGCGGGAATTCAAGGAGCCTTCGTACACGGCACTGTGACACAGCGCTTGGATTTTGGCTGCTCCTTCGCAGAGCCACGAGGTGGACTCGGTGATCCTTGTGAGTCCCTCCCAGCTCGAGATGCTCTATGATTCCATGACCAGCTAAGCCCGGTTCTGAACGCAGCAGTTTACAGGCTAAGTATCCTCAGGGACAGCCGCCCTCAGGGCTCGTTGCCTTCTCCCCCTCCCTCCCCTCTGCTTTTAAACTCTCGTAAAGCGTATTTCTGGCGGGTGGAGAAAGAAAGAGGAAAACGTGGAGCGGGACGTGAAAAGCTGAGAGTGGGAGGGGGCAAACGGGGCTGGGGAAGCCAGCGGACAGAGGAAGGAGGGCTCAGAGCCTGCTCCGAGCGCGGCATACCTGAGCCGCTGCCTTCCCCCGCCGCCGCCTCCCACCACGGCTCGTCCAGCGCGTCCCCCATGCTGCCAGCGCCACGCGGGCCCGCCTTCCTCTCTGCCCGGCTTCCGCATTTTGCGGCCGACGCCCTCACTTTGCGACAGCACCGTGGAGGGGCTGGCCGAAAGGTGTTGCAAAGAAACAACAACATACCGACTCCCCGGCCGTGCTTTACGGCTGAGCGGGGCGGCACGTCAACAGCTATGGCGGAAGGGGACGGGGCGCCGCCGAGCAGCTGGTGAGTTGGATGCCGCTGCGCGCCCGCCCGTTCCCTTCCCTCCCGCCTCTCCCAGGAGCGGAGCCGGCGAGCAGAGGGGGAGGCGGTGGAGAGGGAAAAAGAGATCGCCCCGTGCTCGCCACCCTCTCGGTGCCATCCTCCCGCGGGGCCCGTAGGCCCCAGAGCGGGGCGAGCGCAGCGCATCCCATGCCAGCCCTTGGAGGGTGCCGGAATGGGGAAGCGCTGCCTTCAGAGCGGAGCGGCCGGAGGGAAGGGCGCTGTCCCAGTGCTAGGCCGTGGCTTTAGGGCGGGACGGGAGCCTTTGGGAGCGGGCACTTCATGGATTTGCTTTCCCTGCAAACCTGCCAACCGTAGGTGCTGGGCTGTTTCTAGAATAGCTTTGCTCCTCTGCCTCCCCCAGCGCAGATATTACTTCTAATGCATTTTACATCGAGTCCCTGGTCCGTTAGTGAGGGACTGCTTCTGGTGTGTGTGTAGCATCACTTCAATGCTAACAGTACCGATGGGGTCTCAGTATCAGCCACATTTATTCACTTAAGATTTCTGAGGCTGAATTTAATCGGGTTTAAACATTGAAGTTGTTTTCACTGCACCCTGTGCTTCTACGCCTCCGTATCTTCCCTTTTCTCTTTGCGTTTCTGCATTGCATGTAGTGCTGTGCTATTGCCTTGCTCTTTGTCCCCTCCACATAGGCACTTTGCAAACAGTGTGTTGTGGAGCTGCTCCTTACCATCGTTCCCAATCTTGTTGGTTTTGCTTCTGTGCTTTGATGTGGAGGATTCTAAGTTTGATGCTTCCTGTGCCCAGGCTTCTTTGTGCATTGTTGTCTCTCTATGAAAACAACCAGAGCTGACAAGCATGCAGATGTTGCTGGTGCCTGTTCTTTGTCTACACTGGTTTTGCAAATACAGCTCTTGGGGATGAAACAACCCAGAGTCATTTAGTAGCAAAGGGGAATGAATGGAGTTTCTTTTTTGTTTGTTTATTTAGGGTTTTTTTACAGCTTTAGTGTTTATGAAGTGTTTATACAAGTACAGTGTCTGGTACCATTATTTCTAAATAGTCCTGACTGTTGGTATATATAGTTACAAAGCTAGGCAGTTCTCATGTAACTGGTGATAGAACTAGAGGGAATGGCTTCAAGCTGCACCAGGGGAGACTTTTCTGAAAGAGTGGTCAAGCACTGGAATGGGCTGCCCAGGGAGGTGGGGGAGTCGCAGACCCTGGAGGTGTTCAAGGAGCGTTTGGATTTTGTGTTGAGGGACCTGGTTTAGTGAGAACTACTGGTGATAGGTGGATGGTTGTACTGGATAATCTTGAAGATCTTTTCCAACCTTGGTGATTCTGTGATTCTGGATGGAGTCATTGACTTTCAATCTTGACACTTTGGAACATAACCTTGGAATAAGGTTATGGACATAGAATAAGAGCCATGTTGAAATATCTGTGAAAAAACTTACTGCAAACCTCGTCCATTACCAATGATCAAAGAGTATTACAGTCTTCCAGACTGCAACAAGCTGGTAAAATTCCCGTTAGAATGAGATGCAAGGGCTTGTTCTTGACATATTTTAAGACTCAGTACTGCAGTATTACTATTCTGACTAGCCCTGTTAAAAAGTAGTTACAGCATATTTGGTACTGTATTATCACGGTGTTAAAGTCTACATATAGTGCTGTGCACTAACATTCACATTTTAAAAAAAAAACAAACAAATAAAGCATAAAATGATGTGCATGTACATCTGAACTCTGGGACCAAAAAGGCCAGCTCTGTTTTGTTGTCCTGTGTTCAGTTCCTTAGAGGGATTCAAAGGCAAGTGTAATTCTATCTCCAAATACATCATTCAAGGCCAGGCTGGATGTGGCTCTGGGCAGCCTGGTCTGGTGATTGGTGACCCTGCACCCAGCAGGGGCATTGAAACTCAATGATCATTATGGTCCTTTTCAACCCAGGCCATTCTATGATTCGTTCTATGAATGTTTTGTTTACTTTTGATTTGATATAGCTCTTGTTGAGGCATTTTTCCATTGGTTGGGAGGATCATAAACTAAATTCGGAAATCATGGCAAATAAGTTATATTTCTGGGGAATATAGCGGCCTTTATGTAGATGGTTTCCTGTGTTGGGAAGGTAAAAGATGGCTGTAGAAATACATTTATATTAGCCATTGACATGGGAAATGTTCACAGGCATTTGTCACTTCCCCAGTTTTCTTTTAAGTAAACCATGTATATAATTAGAATGTTTTATAAAACTACTAGCAGTTGTGAGCTTTTTCAAAGTAAAGTCATTTGCTTAAAATACAGTTTAGCTCTTCCTTCCCTGTTACAAAAATTTATTAGGAGAATAAAATAATCCAGTCTGGCACCAACTTTGATAGCCACAGTCTGTCCCAGCAGTTGTGATGGCACCATTGCTTTATGTGTGCCTATCATTGTCTTATCATGCATTCCCAATAACTGTAGCATGCAAACTGGATGTGCTTGATGTTCTAGGACACAATGGCTTTCATGGAATCATTATGATTGGAAAAGACCAGTAAGATCTAGTCCAACAGTCAGCCCATCACTACCAATATTACCCACTAACTGCAACCCTCAGTGCCACATCTACACAGTTCTTGAACGCCTCCAGGGATGGTGAGTCCACCACCTCCCTGAGCAGCCCATACCAGCACCTTAACACTCTTTCAGAGAATAAATTTTTCTTGATATGCAACCTGAATCTCCCCTTGCCCAACTTGAGGCCATTCCCTCTGGTCCTATTGCTGTTTCCTGGCAGAATAGGCTGACCTCCATATTGCCACATCCACCTTTCAGGTAGTTGTAGAGAATGATAAGGCCACCCCTGAGCCTCCTCTTCTCCAGACTGAACAATCCCAGCTCCCTCAGCCATTCCCCATAAGACTTGTGCTCCACACCCCTCACCAGCTTAGCTGCCCTTCTCTGGACACACTCCAGGGTCTTGATATCTTCCTTGTATTGAGGAACACAAAACTGAACACAGAACTCAAGGTGTGGCCTCACCAGTGCCTGATACAGAGGGTAGATCACCTCTCTGCTCCTGCTGGCTGCATTATTTCTGATACCAGCCAGGATGCTGCTGTTCTTCCTGGCCACCTGGATGTACTGCTGGCTTCATTCTACCAGCTGTCAACTAACACCCCCAGCTGTCAACTAACACCCCCAACTGTCACATCTCAAGTGTCTAGATTAAAAAAAAATAGTGGAAAAAAAGCATTTGACTATTCCTGAAGATCATTGGTCTCTGGCTTGAATATCAGAGATCCTTTGAGTATGCAAATTTACTCCAGAAACACTAATAGCATTACTGTGATTTATAACATTTAAAGCCACATGCCTTGTGGGAATTAACCTTTCGGGTCATGGCTTATGTGTGGAATGGGATTGTCTACATCTTTATCAAAGCTTTGGATGGCTTCTTGAAATAGACTGCAGCCATGGTAGAACGGAAAGCCACGATCAGTGCTGCATTCTTTCCAAAGTAACTAAAAAGCTCTTGTCTGTGAGAACAGAGAACTTCCTAGCTGATATTCACACAAGGATGACAAGGATCCAGATTGCTAGCAGTTTGCTGGAGCGTTTATAGTACAACACAGAGTGAAATCAGCTAAAACATGGCCGGGGGGGCGTGTAATAAAGTATCAAAACCACTCTCACAGTACTTAACCAGTTAGCTTGAATACAGTATTTATTAGGAAAAAACTTCTCTTAACCTTTGAGAAGTCCTCTTTTCTGGCCTCTGCACAGACTGAACAATGGTCGCCTTCATTGAGTAGAAAGTACTTGTGACAGCACTTAGGAAGATTTTGCAAATTGTAATGTAATATCAACCAAACAGAGGAAGCACACCACTGCAGATAATGTATCAAAGATGATCTTGGTGTAGTCCATTTGCTGATTTTTAAGCTGTGAATATTAGGTACTTGTAAGTGGTAAGTAGCTACTCGTAGATTCGTGAAGCTTTCTTTGACAGGTATGTTTTTGTAATTGGTGTAGTTACATTTTCACGTGTTGTTCTCCATATATTAAATGACTTTTTTTTCCCCCCAAAATAATTTTCTTTGAGGGACATAGAAATCAAATTTGAATATTACGTTTAAAGTCCTTGTTGTGTACAGTACAACTTGCATGCAACTACTGCATTCATTCCCATGTTCCCATTCAGTACTTGGCTAGTATTTGTAGCAACTAACCGTATTTTGTATGTGCGATAATTCCAGCTTGGCTGTTGCTCTCTGTTCTGTTTGTCATGCAGGGAGTGCACAGAAATATGCAGTACAGGTGAGAGCATCTGTCTCCCTTCAGCTTATGTCTGATATTGGCTTTTACTGGCATTAGATCACCCCTCAGTTCATCCAGCTCTGCAGAGCACCAAGTCTTTTACGTACATGTCCTGGAAATCCGTGAATTGTATTCAGGATGAACTAATTTGGTGGTTTAATTTTTCCACCATCGATGGTTATGTACACAGTTAGACAACAGGATAAGAGATGTGATAAGAGATGTGCAAGTGTGCTCGTGTATTTTTACCCCTCATTTTTCTATCAGGGAGGTGATATTTTCCCATGCAGTCTGTAGATCTATGAGCTTTGGGATATTATTTTCAATACTGAAGTATATGGAAATTATTGTAAACTGTACTTTAAATTAGCAAAGGTACCCAAAGAAACAGACTGCTGGCTGTGCCCTACTGTATGCTGGAAATACAAAGTGATGCCAAGAGGTGCATTGTTACAAGGAATGAATCTTTATACTTCACTATCTGTCCTAACAGCCATATTCTGTGTTTTGCACTGGCTATTGACTTCCTGGGTGTGTGTTTGGTTAGTCAGGTGGTGACACAGAGTCATTCTTAAGGCATGTGTCAGAGCTCCTAGTAAACAGTGAAGGGGATACAGGGAGTGAGAAGCTTTGCCTAAGGGACCCATATATCTTTGCCATTGCAGTTTTTCCAGTGAACCAGATCTTTTGCCATTGCTCTGCTACGTGATCCTAAAATAATCATCAGCTGTGGTTGTCTCATTACCGACAGCATGGGAACACTGAAACGGTCTGCAGAAGCTGTCACACTGTGAAGCAGTCACTTCTGAATGTGCACTCTGTCATCTATAAATGCATAATAACTTCTGTTGTCTTACTGTGGCAAAGTATCGTTACTGTTTAATTCTCTTGTGAATTTGTTTTTCTACTTTCTACACTATTACTAGTATTTGTGTGTGTTTTATTTCAGTCTAAAGCACACATCCACAGTTAGAATACTGGAACCTAAGTAAACCTGAGTTTAACTAAAAGGTCCTTCCCCACTTCAGGGAAAGATAGAGTTAGGAACTAAACGTTCTAAATCTTTGAAATAAGTTTTCCATTCTCTAGATCGTTCATAATTGACCTGTAAGAGCTCTGCCATCTAATTTAGGTTTAGCATTTGCTTTGAATGTAGTGTGTGTATGTGGGTGAAAATTTATTGTCTCTATTGACTTGTTAACTAACACTGTATTTGCGTTTTTATGACACATTTTCCAGCATTGTCACTTCATTAAAAAAACAAAAAACAAAAAACTGATCTGAACTTATTTTTTCTCTCGTGTAAATAGAATAGAATGAGAAGTTGAACAAACAGCCTTAAAAATAAAGGAGTGAATAGTTTAGCCTTTTCTTCATCGTTGCTTCAGTAACTGGGAAATTGTATTATGCCTTTACATGTGTGTCTTTTTGCTTGATAGTAGCCTCCTGTCTATAAAGACTTAAGAGCATTGCATTGTTTTATGGTTTTGGTTTTGTTTTTAATATTTTTTTTTAATAAATACGTTACGTATTGTTATTGTAGGGAAAAGGATCTTGCGGAAGCTCTAGAAGAAGGAGGCTGTGATCTTGAAACTGTGAGAAACATCATTCAAGGAAGGCAATTGCCTGCTGATCTGAGGGCCAAAGTTTGGAAGGTGAATACAGTCTTAAAAAGCAGGAAATACCTGAGGAGGTTGTGTGTGATTAGAGGTGAATGAGTTAATTATCAAGCATCTTCACAAACAAGCCAACTTGTTGATGTGTACTGGAATTTTAATATGTGTGTATGTTGATTCAGGTTTAGGATGTTATTTAGTGAATTCAACTTTTGAGGACACTAAGATGTTCAGAATTTTTCTGTATTCTTCTTTCCAGATTGCACTTAATGTTGTAGGAAAGGGGGACAGCCTCGCATCCTGGGATGGCTGTTTAGATCTACCGGAACAGAATATAATTCATAAAGATTGCCAAGAGCTAATTGGTAAGTTAGTTGCATTTAGATCACCTATGTGAAAACTGCTCTCAGTTGTCTTAGGGCTTTGTTATTTGAATTAAATAGCCTAAATGATATTTACATTTTGGAGGAAGCTTTGAGAAGGATGAGAAGCAACGCACAGGAAATCAGAAACATTGTAAGAAAATAATATTTGCTCAAACTTTGAGATGGTGGATCTCATGGAATTTTAAAGTAATGACTCATAAGTTATAGCATGTGTGGACACAGTCCAATAGGATGAAGACTCCAGGAGGTTAAGAAAAAAAAAAAAAAAGAAAAAATATCTTTTTTCCAAGTTCTATCTTCTAAACTTTCCATGGTGTCCATCAAGTTTTTAATTGTCTAATTGTCAGTATTTAATCTGAAAAACTGCCATAGCACAAAAGTGCATATAACCTCTAAGAGGAGGAGCGTATTAAACATCTTCCAGTTAGTAAGCTGGTTTTTTTTGGTAAGAATTATTTTCTTAATCATTCTTTTTTTCAGGAGAAATGAAAGGTTGTATTTCTGAAAGTAGGGCACTGTCCTGGCACTGGAACTCGTATTCCAGCATGCCTGTAAGGAGCTGCTGCAGGATCTGATTGGCAGCTCATTACAAAAATGGCCAATTTCCTGATGGAACATTGCAGCAATGGTAGCATCAATGATCTGCTTATGGAGTCAGTGCTGACTGATCAGTAAGGATACTTCTTCCCATGGCATCAATAAGAGAATCTTCCATTTTGTTTCCTGGCACATTTTAATTTACTTTTACAGAACTGAAAATTAAGGCAGAGAATGGAGTTGTTCCATGCATGCATACATACCACTTCTAAAATAGTTGTACATTTTCCAGCTTGAAAATGTAGTAGAACTTGTTTTCCTTCCACGCCTGTCCTATAAAGGAAAGGAAAGGAGTTCGACTCCTGTCAAATCACATATCCCTTCAGAAAGATGGCAACAAATCACAATTATTATTCATATCATATAAAATTAATCACTTCACTCTCTACATGCCATTATTTCTCCTTCCTTCTCTCTTTATTCCCAAACTTTCTAATATATAATAGTATTAAACTGATTAATTAATGTAGAGTCAGATCAGAAGAGAAGTTATATAGCGATTTCAGTTTAGGGTTGGATTAAATATGTCTTTTTCATGTTCTTGCAATGCGAGTTGTTTCCCAGTTTAAAGTAAATCTTTGGATGACATTTGTGTTTTGCATGCTATCTTTTCTTCAGAGATGCTGAGGAAAGGAAATATTGAATGTCCAATGGCTTTGATGGGAAATTACTAAAAGCTTCTGCAACAAAAAAACTTTAGTTACCAGTAGTGAGACTCAGGGGCTTCTTGTAACTGATGGGGAAAGAAGTTTACTAGAAATACAATGCCAGTACTTTTTCTGAAGTGTGCCAGCTTTTTAAGTAAGAGTCTATGCAGAAGGATGCTTTGTAAGTAATGAAAGCTGAAGCTTTGTGTAAGTATCCAACTCAGCCATGATGATATTTAAGAAGTGTAAGCCTTACTACTTCAATTACAGAACTGCTTTTGTCCCAATTTTTTGTGCTATTTAATGGGTCCAGAATTAGTCTGTCAGTAAATAGGGGACATCTTAACTTTCCAGCTCCTCACAACATTTATAGGAAGTTGAACAATGTACTGCACTGTATGAAGGAATATATGTTCACAGTGTATTTTCTGATTAGCAGCAGTGCTAAACCTGCTAAATTTAAAGCCTGTTTGTAAGCAAATTGTTTTCTTTTTATGGTTACCCAAGAAACTCAAACACCTTTTACGAAAATAATTTACGAGTAGATATTAAAATGTGATTTATACATAAAGACTAGATTTTAAGTCTCTAAGCCTTGCTGATTTCAAACTACTGATATTCATGAATCTGCACATCAGTGAGCTTTTGAGGAACTGGAAGGTGTGAATTGTGAGTTGATCAGTGCTGAAATTCAAATGAAACTGTTGTGGAGTTGACCATAAGCTATTTGCTGAGCATATGAAATAGAAATGGAAGAATTAAAGGCTCTATCTTTTTGTTTCCTTTAGATTCCAGTAAATCTTAACTTCTCTCGTTTTGCTGTAATATTAAATGTCTTACTCTACAGAGGTTAAAAAAGTCACTCATATTTTGATGCGTTTTAAGATGTATTTCTATTAGTATTTAATCTATGCTACTAATTTGGGGTTCTTTTTTTTGCTATTCTCTTTTTCCCAAGCATCCAGAATTCCATAGTGGTGCAGTTGCACTATGAACTAAATGTATTCAGTCTTTGAAAAGCCATTAACATGGTTTGTATTTCTGTGCTTATTTCAGACCGGTTGTCTGTGCCAGAAGACGAGAAGTCAGTATTGCTTTTGGACATTGAGTCTGTTATTACTTTTTACTGTAAATCACGCAATGTTAAATACAGTTCTTGCCTTGGTTGGATACATCTCCTCAGACCTCTGGTTCACCTTCGATTGCCACGCAGTGATCTGTACAACTGCTTTTATGCTATCATGAATAAATACATTCCAAGGTAAAATGCTTTCTTCTGTCTGTATGCTATTTTTAAGGGCATTAGAAGTATTTTGTGATGGAATGTGTATGTTGGTATGGACTACAGAAGCGTTGTTTTTAGCAGTGTTGTCAGATTCTCTGATATGTTGATAAATTGAACCATTTTTCAATGCCTGTTGGTTATAAATTCTTGATCAGGTGGCTTGTTTTTCTTATTCCAAGCTGGGTATGCTGTTGAGAGTTGATTACTGCAGAAAATACCAAGGGAAAAAGAAATCGAAAAAATGCTTGGGAAAAACTCAAACAGGGCTGCTTTGCTGTCACTAGAAATGTTGGAAGGTTCTTTTTGAAGTTATTTTTGGATATATATCCATCCCTAATGTTAAAATGTGGTAAGGAATTAGTGACTGACTTGAATAATTGACCATATTAGCCATTCAAACAAAATGATTTGCAAGTGTAGAATCTTATGCTAAATTCGGTAATAGAACATTATTCTTGTCACATTTTTTGTCGTTAACTTAATGGGAAATCAGAGATTGCGTGATAATTTCCAGAAAGAATCTCCACATGGAATTTGCTATGAATATTTCCCTGTCACTAATGTAGATGTACTTTTGTTTAAGGAAGTTAGGTTGATAACTGTATGGAGATTGGTGTATCCCATTCCACATATGCTTACTTAATGTTTTGTAGCACTTGAGATTTGTTCTTAATGCCTTATTCACACCCGCTTCTTCATTCTAAATAGTACTTTATTTCCTGCCTGATGAATTGACATTTCACTGTTAGTTGTGTGCAGAATTACCACCTTTTAAAATTCCATTGGCTGCTGTATTAGAATAATACTGTTTTGAGCTCACAACACTGGGTTAACTATGCAATGTTTATTTTGATATTTCAATCTTTTTAATACTGCAAATATTTGAGAAAGGGTGTAATACAGAAGTATTAAATTCTTTCTCCTGCCTTATCAGCATAGTGGTTTTTTGGTATCTGTAGGTCCTTTTTGTTTTGGTTTGCTTTTCCTGAATTTTATGAGGTATTTTGGTTTCATGGTTAGCGCTTGTAAATCACAAGAACTATGCTGGAAATTACATTATCAGAGCTGATAAAGAATTGCTACTTTAAGTCTGATGACTGAAATTTTATTGGAAAGGTTCACGATTATTTTCACTGCTTGTTTTCAGGGATTGTTTTCTGAAGGGAAGACCATTTCACTTATTCAGGTTGCTTCTTCAGTACCATGAGCCTGAACTCTGCTCCTTTCTTGATACTAAGAAGATGACACCGGACTCATATGCACTCAACTGGGTAATAAAGTGAAAGTAGGGAAACATAATGAAAACTAAATTTATCTTGCACTGAAATATACCTTACTAGTTTAGCAAAGAGCAGTACAAGAGATTACAACTTCGTAAATTGAAATAAATTACATAGCATAGTGTGGGCTTCTTTGTCTTCAGTTGTGTGATGCAAGGTGTAAGATCTTGTAAACATTACGTTTTTATTGTTCTATATGTTGACAGAGCCATTTATGTTAGGAACTATGT
Source organism: Tetrao urogallus (assembly GCF_951394365.1). NCBI lineage: Eukaryota > Metazoa > Chordata > Aves > Galliformes > Phasianidae > Tetrao > Tetrao urogallus. The sequence goes on along the minus strand of NC_136813.1, from coordinate 109,912,623 downwards.
GGAATAGCTATGAATGAGAGCAACCAATACGGTCAAAATATAAGCAATTATAATGTTTGACATTAGTTTTTAGAGTGGGTTGTTGTATAGTTGTAGATATGGAGAAATATCAGCATAACAGATCTTTCAGAATAAGCTTTCTAATTGTTTTAAGAATGTCCATTCCAACAGATAAATTTTACTACCTAGTACAGTGCTACAGCATACAGCTGTTATGCCTTTTAGAGCTTAGACATACATATATTTCACCCTTCAAGAATCATCACATGTTCCAGTGTTTCTTGGCATCATCAATAAAATCACATGATATAGGACTTGCAGAACATAAATTGAAAGAAGGCTTCATTACTGTCTCATGATCTTTTCCATAGTCTTCTGTCTTTGGCTTTACAAAATTTTTTGTAATTCCATTCACTATGTAAGTTAAAGAATAACGTATTAAACTACAAGGTTAGGATTTTGCTTGATTGTTTGTGTTTAAAAAGACTTTTTAGGCTGTTACCAGTTTTAATATTAAAATATATCCAGAAATCATTTTGTATTCTCTGGCCTTTGGCCAGTCGTGAATCTTCAAAAGAGGAATTGAGTCTACTGGGCCTACCTCCTTTTGTATATTTTTCCCTAGTAAACAGAAACTTCTTTAAAGTTGTTTATTAAAAGTAGAGTGATTTATTAGGAAAAACATCTTCTGTTTGAAAGGACGTAGGGAAATGAGCTAATGTTACTGTCTCTCTCAGTGTCAGGCTCTCTGATGTACAAGTTTAGAGAACAATCGTAAATCTTATTTTATATAATTACATTGAAACTCACTACAAACTTTATATAGAGCTTTCTCCAAGTGTAGAAATTCATAAGCAATATTCAGAGGCCTGTTGTGTCACTGTTCAGAGACATGCTGACTTCAGTGGTGTTTGATGCTGGAAGCATGGAAATATTCCATGTTAGTGTATTAAGGCAGCTAACTAAGCTTTTGAAAGCTGTTATTTTGTTAATACCAATTTAAATGTAACAGAAAACTCAGTAAGATGCCAATGAAGCCAGTTGGGATACATTTGAATTAGGTGAGATTACAAATTTTATCTGGGATGCATAAAAGGAAATTGCTACCTTCTCTTCTATCCACTTTGAATTTTGCATTTCAGATAGTGTATTTTTAAAAGGGAGCGTGGGAACAGCCAGTTTGTTAAATGGTAATGAAAAGTTTCTGTTGCTTGCAAATGTTCAATTAGTCAGCCCTAACTAATCATAATAGAATGTTAAATAACGTCATCAAACTAATGTACGACAATATTCAATTAGCTTGTTAATTGACTCCTTTTATTCTTGTTTGCTAAGCTACCTGACTAAATGTTATTAGTTTCTTGTAACTGACTTAGCATAGTATATTTGGTTTTGAGTGGCCGTGAGCTAAAGACCATTCCAGTCTGATTGCTGCATCACTGGTTGAGTTTTCTCTGCTTGCAACATAAAGCTGAGTTTGCCTTCCCACAAGGAATATTTATTCACACTAGAGCTGTAGCATTACTGCACTGTTTCCTTAAATATTGTTTTTGAAGCTATAAGTGTGTTTCAGTATGTAGTACAAAGGTATATTTTCACATGTCTTTGTTTGTTTATTTGTTTTCTTTTAGCTGGTTGGTATCTCTTAAAAATCTTATTTTGACAAGACTGTTTCTATGTTTATCTCTTGCTCACAATATTTTCTAAATTCTTAGCTTGGAAGCCTTTTCTCCTATTACTGTTCAACTGAAGTAACTCAGGCAATATGGGATGGTTATCTACAACAAGCAGATCCATTCTTTATTTATTTTTTAATGTTGATCATCCTTGTCAATGCAAAGTAAGTGTACGGTTAAATCTTTGAAACTTTCCATGCTGACATTTACAATTTATTTTTTGTTTCATTTTGGTTTTACTGTCTTAACCTTTGCCTGTGACTTTACTGTTTTCAGAGATGTTATCTTAGCACAGGAATCAGAGAAAGAAGAAATGCTAAGTAAGTATTTCACTTATACATCTACTGGTGAAATATTCACCATATAGCACAATCCTCTTTGTTTATGTTTATTACTAAATAAGTGAATTATCACTTAACTGTTTACCCACTCGTTTTTCTCATTGATACATCCTCTCACATACTAATTTCTTTCTTGTTCTTTTGCTGTGTTACATCTGCCCTGTCCTGTTTTCTTTCATTTCTTTTTAGCACTCCCACACCCAGTTTTCTTCATCAGTTCAGAGTAATTGAAATAATTTGTTTCCAAGCTCAAAACAGCAACTTTCAAATCCTTCTTTAGAACTACTGCAGTTGCATTTTCGTGATTATTATCTTTGTATGCACTTGATCCAGGCTTAATGTGTTGCTCTTTTCATAGCATCACAGAATTGTTTGGGTTGGAAAAGGCCTTAAAGATTACTTAGTCTAACCTTCCTGCTGTGAACAGGAACATCTTTCACTTCACGTTGCTCAGAGTTCCATCTACATTGGCCTAAAACACTTCCAGGGATGAGATATACACAGCTTCTTCCACAGATTGTCCCAGTGCCTCACCACCATTCATTCTCATTCAATTTAAAACCATTTTGCCTTCTCCTGTCACTACTTATCCTTGTAAAAAGTCTATCTCCATCTTTCTAATAAATACTGTTTTGTTTTAATATGATTAATAGAATTTACGTTAAATTTCTTGTGAGCCTATTTCACTACCTTTATATTTTTTTACATGGCAAAACACAATACAATCAATAAACCAGTTCTGATAGCTAAAAATGAGATTGCTCGGGGTTTTGCATCTTAGCTGTATAGTGCAGAACTGCACCCTTGTATCATTCTAGGCAGACAACAGTACAACTTGTAAGTAACCTGTTCCAGAGGGTTTTCTTGTTCAGTCTGTTTTAGGAAAGGCAGCTGACTTAATGTTACAACAAAAACTGAGTGTGGTAAAATTGAACTACTCTGTATCAAAGCCTTGAATTTGTGTCAAATAGGCTTCCTTAGAATGAGGAGTAGTTTCCTTTAGAGAATGAATCAACATTCATGTTGCACTTTATTAAAAAAAATAAAAACTTAAAAAGAGATTCAAATTAAAAAAAAATTAGAAATAACTTAAAATATGGCTCTTCTCTGTCTGAAATAATGATGCACTTACATTGTTTCTATATATATATGTCAGAATTTCTAGAAACTTCACCAGCCAATCTCGAAGTAGAGGATATAGAGGATCTCTTCTCTTTGGCACAATATTACTGTAGCAAAACTCCAGCTTCTTTCAGGAAGGTAATAATAAAGTAATTTTGAAATTCTTTTCTTTTTGGTGACTGAAAACTTCTACCAACAGTATCACATTATTTTATTGTGATATTTTAGGCATCTTTTCCTTATTATTACTCTGGCAGCATTCACTTCTAGAATCTTGGAAAGATAAGAAGTTTAAGCGGAATGTATTGGCAGGAAGCTTCCCTACAGAATTGCTGCTTCATTACCAGTGACCTTGTTTTGCAAACCAGGTTCTTGTAAGAACAGATGAAGTACAAATTCCATGCCGACAATACTGTTTTGTAGCAGACTGCACAGCAGTCTTAGCTGTATTTGTAACAGCAAGCAGAAAACAAGTCACTTACCTGAAGTAAAGCTGTGGTCACATGCTCTGTTCTCGCAGTCCTTCCTTACTCTAAGAAATCCGACTTCAGTGAATTCATGGAATGTATTTGATTATGCGGACAAAATGTGCATATGTTGGGCTTAATATTTTTGATATTGCAAATGTATTTTTACTTTGTGCCTTCACATTTAAAGACAGTGGCTTCGGTTAACTTTTTTTTCCCCTCTTGTCTTTTCAGGACAATCACAGTCTTTTTGGCAGCAGCTTACTGGGCCTCAAAGATGATGACACAGACTTGAGCCAGGCTCTCTGTCTAGCAGTTTCAGTGTCTGAGATTCTTCAAGCGAATCAGCAGCAAGGAGTCAGTATGCTGAATTACTTTTCTCCAATTTTAAGAAAAATAAAGGAATCTCTGACTTCTTCATGTATCAGAAATGCTCTGAGTGCTAACACACAAATAAATATTTGCTATTTCATGAAAAAGTATTCTTGTACTGAAGTTGTCTCCCCTTGTAAATAATCTGTTGACTGCATTACATCTGTTCTGTAGCAACCAGAGGCTACAGCGAAGGGGAACTTAATATAAATGATTTGGACCTGAGGGGTGGATGCTTGAAGTAATTCACTAATTTGAATTCCTTTCCAGATGTAGCTATTGTAGAGAAAAATTTTAAACCCACCACCATTGAGAAAAATGCTGTTTTGAAATAATGGTCTATTGTCAGTGAGCTGCTTAAACACACAAAAAATGGATTCAAGATATTTCTGTGGTAGTTCATTGCAGACATATTTAGATGCAGGGAACAGCACGTAAGACCTCTTCATACCATGCTTGCAATTTTTGAAACCAATACATGGATAATGTTGTAACTAGATTACGGTGTTTCTTGTTCACTGCTGGTATTATGTAGCAGCTTATAGGTCCCAACTGGAAAATGCATGTGTTTTTTCTCCTACTGCAAATAAAGTTATGCATGTACTTATATTATATTTAAGTTATTGGGACATAAATCTATCCATATGTGCTGTGCTTAGTAGAAATGAATTGTTAGATTAGAGCTTCAGAGCCTTCTTGTCTTGTTGCTGCATGTTACTGTATCCACTACATTTATTAAGAGTAGAGGTGAAATAACTGTACTGCGTATTGTACTCTGTGATCTTTTCTGATCTGTAAGCTTGTGTATCAGTGAGAAATCACTATGAAAACGCTGCTGGTCATCTGATAATAGTAGTATGGAGTTCTCCAAAATAGAGTTTTCTGATAGCTAATAGCCCATTTGAAGAAGGTTTGTGAAACTTTGGAATTACTACTAAAATATAGTTGGATTGTGTACATTCCTGTCACAAACTACATGATTTTAAAATTTTTGTAATCTTTCTCTTTCAGGAAGGAGTGAGGTTCTTCGTAGTGGATTGTCGTCCTGCAGAACAGTACAATGCTGGGCACTTATCAACAGCTTTTCATTTAGACTCAGATTTGGTTCGTATGATATTTGTTTCTCTACTGATTTTTGAATCCCAGGTTAAGTGGAAGGAAAGAGGAATGTCTGTCCTGAAAAAACAGCTTGTCTGGACAACTGTAGTCTAGCTGCATTACAACGATTCAAAACTAAAGACAACTGGTGGTACCATCATTTTACTGAGAAATGTAGTCCTTTGAGACATTGGAATGTGGGATTCCAAACTTCCTGGTCTCTGGTGAGAATTGGCAACTCGTAGAAGCAAAAGTCTAGACATTGTTGGAGAAATCATCTCTTTTTAGCACTGCAGTAGCCTGGTCATAAGAAGCACACGTCCTGAAAATGGTGTGGTTGCTCCTTTAAAATGCTGGCAAATAGCATGAGAGAGGAAGTGCATTAATCTTGGGACTGAGATGTACTATAGACTAATTACTTTATTAAAAATTTTGCTGTAGTTTCTATTTGATTATGAATTTCTAATTGAACATTCAATCATACTTCTATCATTTTTCCCCAAATCACCTATGCTTCATTTCTGTTTTAACCCTCTGCTGTTTCATTCCATACTGCTTCCATGAATGCTCTGAATTAATTTTTCTTTACGTATGGCACAACAAGCTGTTTTACCTTTCTCAGTTAAGGAACACAATCCTGCCTCTAGTATCTTAATCTCTGTAGTTAAGATACTGTATTATTTGGTATGATTTGCACAAGCATAAATGTTTAGTGTTTGGGGTTTTAACTTAGATAAAACATTATTTAGGAAGAACTTTCCCAGCAGTACATGACAGTGTTTTTTTCTAGACTTAATTGAATACCAGATTCAATAAAGTAAAAATAAGCATTATAAACTGCTAATGAAGCTTGTTAACATATGGGGGAAAACATCCACAAAAGTAATTTTTAAATTGGACATTATTGGTTATTGCATATTTAAGTTACTCTGTAGAACTGTGTGTCAGTTGACGTAGATAAGATCTATTGCAAATCATGCTGCATGAAGGTTGCCATGAAGGTTGCCAGGCTCACCTGTATTCTTAGAAATACAGTGTGAGGAAAAAATTACAGAGAATAATCTTTGAGACAAAAAACCATTCATGGAAATTCAGTGCCTTTTGTGTATTTATATATATTGTATTTGGATGTGGTGCTCAGGGACATGATTTAGCAGAGGGTTGTTAGAGTTAGGGTAGTATGGTTAGGTTGTGGTTGGACTTGATGATCTCTAAGGTCTTTTCCAACCTGAGCAATTTCATGATTCTATATGCAAAGAAAATACAGTTTGCTTTAGGGAAAGACTGTGGATAAAAACACAGGCAGTTTTAGATAGGTGCTAAATTTTACTGCATGCTCTAAGTTATAAAGCACCAGCACTTGGTTCTAGGAAACCCTAGTTAAAATTCAGGCAAATGTACTGATGGCTACCCCACGTGCTTTGTAATTCTTCTTTTAATCCAGTGTAAAAGCTAGGTAAGGATGATGTTTTCCCCTGTAAATCCAGTTACAAATCAACATTTCCTCATTAATTTGATTAATTGCCTTCCTCATAATAGCAGGCAGAAATTTCAGATGTATCTAGAATGTCCACGTTTCTCCATCTCTTTTGTGTAGCAGTGCATTGCATTTGCGTGCATAATAGGCCTTCGGGAGACCACAGCCTTAACTTTTTGAAAGTACTAAGAAATCCAGGTATCTCCTTGTATTTCTGATCAGCTTCTTTCCCTAAATCTTGATAGGGCAATGAAAAAAAGCTCTGCAAAGAGACAAGAGGAGAATCTTACTGGCACCTGTAAATTCTAAGTATTTTAAAGGCTTCCAAAATGGCAAAGTTAGAAAGTGCTGTACTTGATCATATAGAAGTAACAGAAATCAGTTTCTCTGACATATTGCCAGCTTACTGCAACATAAAAGTTGCAAAGACTTTTTTTCCATCATTATTTAGTGTCTGCTATTAAAATAAGCTGAGGTACTGAAGTTGTATTTCTTTCCTGGGGAGTGCAGTGAGGGGAAAAAAAAGGACCATTCTCCATGTTCTTTAGGAGGAAGGAGGTCTGGGTTGAGCTGTCTGATGTGTGTACGTCTGTCTGTCTGTCCAGTAAAGTGCTGATGCTGCATTGTTTGTGCTCAACAAATTACAACCATTTTCAAAGTCTGTATCTTTTCACAAGTTGTGTTGCAGTATGTTAGTGTCAAACAGACTTTCTTGTGCATTCCACAGATGCTTCAAAACCCATCAGAGTTTGCACAGTCTGTGAAATCCCTATTAGAAGCACAAAAACAGTCTATTGAGTCTGGCTCTATAGCTGGTGGGGAACATCTCTGCTTCATGGGAAGTGGCAGGGAAGAAGAAGATATGTATATGAACATGGTGCTGGCACACTTCTTACAGGTACAACTAAATTACTGCTGATTTTAATAGTTGAAATAAAGTTTATCTGTTTGTATGATTGATACTAAATGACAGAATTTTTTCCCCTTCAAATATGAACTGTTTTAACATTATTTAGATTTTGTGGTGATTTTTTTTTAAACAAACCTGCATTTGATTGCCATGCTTGCAAAACTCTATCCAAGGATGTTTTCTTCAGCCAAAAATATATTTTCTGTTGCAGAAAAATAAGGAGTATGTAAGCATAGCCAAAGGAGGATTTATGGGTAAGCTTATTAATAACAACTTTTGTATTAATATTATCTTAAGAAAACAGGGTATCTTAATGTTGTTGATATTTTTATTAGCCTTCAGCTAGAAATCACTTAAATGAATGGCAAATTTGTTTCATTTGCCAGATTTATTATTTGCTCAGGTCTGCATTTAAACATGTATGGATAACTGTTACAGTGTACCTGCATTTCTGATTGGTGCAAAATTAGGGTAGAAAGTAGGGGAAATTTTCTCATCCAAGTGTTCATTCCCTGTGTTTAGTCTCTGCACACTGCAGATCCGTGTGAAGATGCTGCTTAATAATTATTGTGTTTTCTTTAACTGTTAGTTCATCATTTCACAGTTGGTTGCTGGAATCAATCAGTAAGGCTCTACAGCAGTGGGATGTCTATACCATACACGTACAGAGATATTGCTAGTCAATATGTGCAGCTACCTGTAGGATCAAAGCAGTGACTTATTTTTTGCTACTGCTGTATTTGACTTCTTTGTTTTTAAATAGTAACTGTGCTGATGCCTTTTATTACTCAAAAAACAAACAAACAAACAAAAAATAGTTATATTATAGCAGTATCTGTATTTATCTTTAACTTTACTCATGCAGATGGAGCAAAAAATTGTTTCAGATTAGTCTTGGTTATACAGTATTTTTATCTACAGATTAATGCCACTGTAATTCTGAACATTTTAACGGCCTTTTAACAGCCCTTCAGCAGCACTTAGCAGATATCAACGTGGAAGGACCAGAAAATGGATATGGTCACTGGATTGCTAGCACCTCAGGCTCCAGAAGTAGCATAAACTCCTCTGTCGATGTAAGTGAATATTAAGCTCAAGTGATTCAGTGGTTTCAGAGCCATTGAATGTACTGAACTTTTTCTTCAGGCTCCTCCTTTTTACGTGTGAAGTGCATTACTGCATGTCACAATTGTTCTCAGATGTATGTTTAATTTCAGACTTTATTCAGCTCTAGTTGGAGGTGACCTAAAGATTCTTGTCCTCTGGAAAGGAGGAGCCTACTTATAGAGAGGAACTCTCTAGGAGTTCAACAGAGTATAAGTAGTCATTCTCCAACAGAGTATAAGCAATGGGCAGTGCTCTTCTTGGCTTCTTTTCACTCTGGGAATAACATACTCCAAAGCTGGCTTACAGTTTCATAGGAAAGCTCACAGTTGTCTTTTCTCTACAGCTAATGTGTTAGACCTAGAACTTGGCTTTTGATTTCGATGCAATTTGGCACAAATGGAATTCCTTTTCTATTTTTCATATATAATGCTGATTAATAGGGTTTGTTAGCTTGCTTTTTCAGGTTTTTAGTTCAGACCCACGTTGCTGTTGTCATTTGATAGAATTCAAAAGAACGTGTAATGCTGTTGTTGATGTTCTGTTGAGTTAAATATCTTGCAGTCTGTTTTGTCTCTTAAAGAAAACAGGACCCCTAATTAAATTGCCCGATTTTTTTTAAACGATTAATCCTGAGAAGAGTTACTTTTACAGGGTGATTCTCCTAATGGTTCAAGTGATGGAAAGGGAGTCAAGTCCTTGGTGAATAAAATGACAGTTGCTTTGAAGACTAAATCTGTGAACGTGAAAGAAAAAGTTATTAGTTTCATTGAAAATACATCCACTCCAGTGGACAGGTGGGTCATTTATATCTCACTACGATTAACAGTGAGGAATGCCACCTACTTCAGGTGGCCATTTTGTAAATGTGAAGACAAAAGTTACCTTATAGTTTCAGCCTTTAGATTTCACACTGCCTGCCCCCTCACAGTTTTACCACTGATAGAGCTTGTTGTGCTGCCTTAGAAATTGCAAGGCCACTGTGAGTAACCTTTTCTTTTGCATGTTTATCTAAAATTTGTCACTATGTGATTAGTTTGAATTACTGTCATACATTTTCTATCTTCAGACAAAAAGTTGAGAACGATTTCACTATTTTGGTGAAATACTAACTCTAATGGAATGGGTAATGAAAGAAAGATTCTGGACGTATTTCTGTTGTGTTGGGTTTTTTGGGGGTTGGTTGGTTGTAATTTCTTACTACCCCATCCAATCAAGTTGAGGATGAAAATTTTTGAAGATAGCAATTTTCAAGTGCTGGTGTAAATGTAATTTTTAAACCACAAATCAACTCTTGTTCATTTGTTCATCTGCAAGTAGAAATGGGAATGAGAACAGGCAAGCATGTTAAAAGACACTTTCAAAGTATGAAGTCTTCTTTCTAAATACTTACCTTAAATAGATTAAAAAATAGCAGCTCTCATCTGAAGTTTTAATTGAATAGTCTGTTTCAGAATTCTTTCAAATTCAGCCCTTGGAGTTGTATATGGCAAAGACATGAGTATTCCAGAATCTCACAGAGGTAGTGTTTGCTTGATAGCAGGAATTAAGGCATAGGTCAAGCCAACAGCAGTTTTTTGGTAGTTGTGCATTTAATTAAATGTACAGATTGTTGCTGGTGCGTTAGAATTATATTTTTTTAACTGTTCACAACAGGAAGCAAAAACTTCTTAAATCACATTTGTCTTGTGAAGAATTTTGTCTTTTGTCTTGTGAAGAATTCCAGTAGGACACACATTTATATAAAAGCCACAGTTAGCATTAAGGAATATGTTGTTAATAACATTTTTACAGATTTCTTTACCTCATGGCTAGCTGTCACGAGGAATTGCTTAATTTCTTTATAAACAGTCTCTTGAGAGAGATACATTGCCAGTATAGAGCATTTCCATTGCTTCTCCAGGTTTTTCCCTTGAACTTTTTTTTTTTTTTTTTTTTTTTTTTGGTAATTCTTTTGTTCTGTCCTCTGCCCCAATTTGCTATAGAATACCTTTCAATATTCCGTGGCCAGACAGAGCAAGCCTGGAGCGGTAAGCTTGAGAATTCAGCAGTCTGACTAAAACCACCCTTGTCGTATTTAGCATGGCATTGCAATATTTGTAAGCATTGGTTACACTGACAAAATTGCTCAGATGTTTTCATGTTAATTCAGTGGGTTTAAATCTATCAAAGCTTTTTACAAGTACTACTCTGGGGACTAGAGGAAGAAAAGAGTGCATTGGAAGTGCTTTCTTCTCTTGGGTTCTGCTCTGTTACTCCCGTTTTCTTCCTCATGGTGGCTTTCTGCAGAACAATTTTTTTTCTGTTTATTTCTAGTTATTATATTTTATAAATGACATGTACTAGTGAGACACCAGGAACAGGTACTGATGTTACTGAAGGAGTTGTGGCCTCAGAGAGACTGCAGCTACAGAAACGATTTGCTTCAAATTATTCATAAAGTATCAGAACTTCAGGAGATAGACTTACTCTGTAAGGAGCCCATTCTGAAATTCTGTCTGTCAATTTGGAATTTATGTGCTTCTTACACCTCAGCATGCACTGACAGAATACACTGATAGAACCAGAAGTACTCATTACTGGGAAAGGGAAAATGCTGAGGTAATAAGTAAACGTGCCTTAAACTTTCCCTCATCTTATTCACGTAACTACTGCATCTCACACAGAAGTGGAGTGCCCTCACATTTGCCAGATATATTACCTCATCGTTATTTCACAAACCACAAACGTGGCTTTGTGGTAAATGGAGGATTTCCACAGCTGTACACGCTTCCACAACTCGTGCATAATCACTTAGGAACTTTGCTTATGCTTTAGGAACATTGTGTTACAGCTTTTTGCCCTCATGGACTGAAAAGTACTAAGATTGGTGCCAAAGGGATTAATGGAGAATTAAAATGCTTTTTGAATTCTCAACAATTTTGGTCCACTGCTTTCCAAGTAGATTGCACGTACTTGAAAATAATGTTTGCCTGTGGGCAAAACCAATAATAATGCTAACCAGTATCCTTTTACAAAAATAATTAAAGAAGTGCAGCTGTCCCAGTAGCACTTTACATATTCTGTTAATTTTAGAAATCCTAAATATTGTGGAAATTTTTACACTCGTTTTGTTGATCAGTTTTTAGGATGCTTTAAAATGCTCTTTCATTTCTCATCTTGACTAACGTTGCTCTTTACCAATAAGACCTTCTCTTAAATCTTCCCTGTGTAATCCAAGTCAACATGACTTAAATGTGTTTCTTCTCACTCAATTGGTTATGTATTCCTAAAACAAGTCCATGTTTACAAAAATGTACGTAAAGAAACACTGCCCTCTTGAATTGTCAGTGTCATTGATGCTTATTGTCTTAAGCACTAATTAGCATGTTTCTGTATGTTTATTTTTTGTTGTTGTTGTTGTTGTTTTTTGTAGAATGCATTTTTTCCTATTAAACATTTCCTTGTTTTGTCTACACTGATAAGTTTTAGTCACAGAAAACACAGATTGCTTTTTTAAACTTTCAAATTTGCTTTCAAATATATATAAATACAGAGCGTCAAATGCATTAGCATTTGTTTCTGTATTACTGGAGAGGTGGCCTTCATGACTTGGTTCTACAGTAGCGTGTAAACAAGTGTGTGAACATACTCAGAACAGGAACCAGGTGTTATAGTTGATAGGAAATGTAGATATTGTGGAGAAAAAGTTATAGAAATTACAAAGGGAGAAATGGACAGATGTGTTTTGGGGTGATGGTTTTTGTTTTGAACTGTTACGCGTTGCCTGTTATAAAGGCAAAAATCATGAATTTTTGGGCATTGTTGTTTTGGTATTGTTTTTGTTTGTTCTTCGGCAGTTGCACATTTGGAGGCTTTCTGAACACCTTAGGTTTTCTCCTATTAGTTTCAAGTATTTCTCTGCAGTTAATCTCCAGAACCTTTAACACGGCAGCTGTGACTGTCTTCACATTACTTTGAGCTGGAGCTTTAAGCTGTCTCAGTTGGTAACTGCAGACACCTTAAACATTAAAACTCAGTTCTGTTTGCTTGTGTGATTTAACATCATCTGTAGAAGCAGATTTAAATGTGATTTTGAAGTCAGTATCTGTGCAGAAATCCCAGTGATGCTGAGGTTAGCAGTAGGCATTGCTTGACTAAAGATTATAGGACTGGACTCATTGAGGAAGCAATCCTGACAGGAACTCAGAGTTCACACTACAGTGAATGCTTTACAATATTCCCCCTTTGAAATGGTTAAGCTATTTCATCTTTCTGAAGAGTGACTATTTACTAGAAAAATGAACTTCTAGTCTTGCTAATTAATAGTCTTCATCTGTTCCTCCATCCCAATTTGGCACTTTCTTTCATAAACCTATCCTTGATGTTCAGAAACACTTCAGATTGAACTCAGGAGTTCCATGCTTGAAAATTCATAGCATGTCTTCAGTTTTCCAGTCTCTTAATGTATTTTGTCACTTGAGAAGGTGATCAAAAGTTCTTTCTAAGCATTTATTTTACTTTGTTACAGTACTGAGCCTTGCCAAATAACTATGAAATACAGGCTTTCACTAACCAGAATGCTTGATGGGTCGACCTTCCTTGTAGGCTTTATGGAAACTTCTCTTTTTCAATTGCACGTTGTGTTTACATTTTGCTAGTATGTTTTGATAGGATTCATACCATCAGTTTGAAGTTGTCTTCTTCCCATCCATCCAATGTCCCTTCCTCCCTTTTCATTGCCAGCAGACATGTCAGCAGCAGTGACAGAGTAGGAAAACCTTACCGTGGTGTGAAACCAGTATTCAGCATCGGAGATGAAGAAGAATATGACACTGGTAAAGCAGACAATTTTCCTCTTGCTTACATAAACATGCTTAGACATTAAGTGTCCATAAGTCAGAAGGTGCATATTGTACATCTTTGTCTTACAGTATGACATTTTTCCAAGTATTATCATTGATCATGGTTGTTAATGCTGATTTTATTTTTTTATCCACTTGAAAAATTATAGGCAAAAGTGGAACACACATCACAAGTAGCCATTCTGTGCCCAAACAAATATCTAGACTAGGAATTGTTGACTTGAAAATGAAATAATTTAGGAAGATAAAGAAAAGAGATTTATAATACCTGGAGTTGTTTAAATGATCACTTGTTTTCTTCTATAAGAATTGGGAAGGAGCAAAATGAAGCAAGCTTTAACAATAACAAGATACTTCTCCAAATCCCATATAGCTAAGTTTAAGTTTGTGCCATTCTTTATCACAAAATATTATGGATGCTCAGAGCCTATATGGTTTCAGAAAACCAGGTCCTAGAAGATTAATTGCCTGGGACATACCTACTGTAATGTCTTTTAGCTAATTTCTACTCAATTTGCTCTTAAAAGCACTATTAGACTCGAGTAAGAAGAATCACTGCAATGATCTGAATAAGCCAAGTCAACACATGCAGAGAAATGTGTTATTTTTAGTACAGAAGAGTGCAAAAAGTGAAACTAATCTCTTTTTTGTGAAGTTTTGATGTGGTTTAGGCATTTTTGTTTGGTTGGGTTGTTTTAATAGTTAAATAACTACAATCAGCTAAAATTGCAACTTGCTCAAAGAGGCCCTGCTTGAGCCTAGGGGTTGGACCAGATGACCTCCAAGCAGATGTTTGTCCTGACCTCGGCCTTTATGTGATTCTATGGAATGAGGGTGGGTTTTGTCTCATTCCTTCCAACTTCACAGTTATTTTTCCATGAGAACCTTTTCAAGCGTGTGTTTATAATTCTGAAAGAAATAATATAACTAAGTGTAGAAAATTGGCACTTTAAAAAGGGACACTTTAATAAGTTGTCCTTGGAAGTTAATTCTGGGGGTATCTTCTATGTACATCTTCTAATACACTTCAGTGCTTCAGATAAGTAGATTGATTTAATTCTTCTAATATAGCACCAAAAGTGCTGTTTAAATGTAATCATCATATTAAGACATAAAAGCAGTACTTTACAACTTGTAGAAAATGTTAGGCTGATTTGGCTGTTGTCCAGCCAGTGGTAGAACAATAGGTTTATGATAGGTCAAATGCAAGCAATTAATAGGAAAGGGACAGAATAAAACTGAGGTCATTCTGTCTCTGTATAAACCTATTGTTCTCCTACACATTGAATATTGTGCATCTTGATCCTCTATCAGAAATAATGTGCTTGAACAGGAGAAGGTTCAGAGGGAGGTAGCAAATGTGAGGACAAGTGTGAAATGGCTTTCACATTCAGGCATAATTGAATATATTAGAACTTTTGTCCTGTAAAATACTCAGCTTAGGGAAAGAAAAGTGGCCTATAAAATAAGCTAGATCTAGGAAGGGATCTACAGATCTTTTCAGATTTTTTTTTTCCGTGCAAGAAACAAGGAGCCATCAAGTAAAGTACACAGTCTGAAAACAAATTAGAGGAGGCCTTCTTAGAATTATGCCATATTTTCATTACTCCTTACTGAAAGATACTGGTTTAATAGATGAAAAAAGTTTACATGAGTTCATGGGGAGTCTGAACAAACCCATGTAGAAGAGATCTATCACACTTGACTGAAAGAGCAAAAAAAAAGCAGTTTAAGAAATCACAGGAGCTGAAAAGAGCTGTCTGCTGAGAGAGAACTAATAGAGAAGTATCAAATATGCATGCTGCTTTTTCCCTCAGAGGAATTGTATATGGATGCTTAGGGGCTGGGTGGACCCTGGTTTAAAATAGCATAGTTCCTATTGTTTCGAGTGAATTGAAAAGTTGTTGACATGTAATAATCTTTTTTCCTTATAAACCACCATCTTTTCTTCAAATAGATGAAATTGACAGCTCTTCAATGTCTGATGATGATCGAAAAGAGGTTGTCAACATCCAAACATGGATAAATAAACCTGACGTGAAGTATAACTTCCCCTGTAATGAAGTAAAAGAAAATGGACATATGTTTCCCAGGTAGTGGAATTAGTCCTAAACTTAATGAACATGTCTGTCTCAATACACTTCTAAAAATATGCTCAAGCAGTTAAACTGTTCTTGATACTATATCAGAAAATGAAGATGTGAAGCAACATAAGAACAAAATATTACCACTGTATTTCCATTCTTGTGTTTTCAGTGTTAATTATGTACAAAACATAGTATGAGGGTTTACTTTGTAAAACAAGAAAGGAAGAAAAATGTTCTTAGTATACGTAGGCTTACTTTCAAAACCAGGTAGACCTGAGTATCAGTTATTCAGTTTTTTCTTATCTAGCTCTCTGCCTTGTACTGTTTGCTCATCTTGCCCCTAAGATTCAGTGACCTTGTTTAACCTGCAAGAGCAGAAAATGATGCTTTAGGGAGATTTAGGTTAGATGTTAGGCAGAAATTCCTTACTCAGAGAGTGGTGAGGCCCTGGCACAGCTGCCCAGAGAAGCTGTGGTGCCCCATTCCTGGAGGTGTTCAAGGCCAGGTTGGATGAGACCCTGGGCAGCCTGAGCTGGTGGTTGGCAGCCCTGCACAAGGCAGGGGGTTGGAACTGGATGGGCTTTAAGGTCTCTTCCAACCCAAGCCATTCTGGAATTCTATGCTTACTGCATTTTAGCTTCCCTAAAGAGTACAAATCCTACTGAATGTGGATAACAGAAAATTACGATGATCGTTCTCTTTCATCACGGTCTGTTAATGTCTTTTATTTTTTGTTAACATAAACCAAATGGAAGCATAAAATTATATGCCATATGAAACGTGGAGTGATCTGTCACTCAGGTACCACATGGTCACACACATGCATTGCTTCTGGGAAGAAGCCAAAAGTGGGTCTTGAACTGAGTGGGCAAGTGAGGAGTTCCACATTAGTGCTTGCATAGCGACAGTCAGTCATGGCGTAGGTCTGATGCTTCACATGTAGAGTTGCAACTCTGTAGATGAGGAGATGGCATTGGGGTATGACTGAAGGATGGAAGATGAAAGCTGGAGACATTTTCCCCACACTGCGTGACCTGACTTGTTCCAGGTGGTTTTTGATACTGATAGCACTCATAACGTTTGTGATGAGGTGATGATGCAAACTGCTCAATCTGATTATGTATGTTATGAGGCTGCCATGCTTGTTTTTAAAAATGGTTATGATGCACTACTCTGGGAAAATTGGAAGTATTTTGTAGACATACCTAATTGACAGAAGTACCAAATCGTTTCTTAGATTAGCAAACCATTCTACCTGGTTCTCTGTGTGACTTGTTTGTAAAATTTAGCTTTGTAAGTAGCTGATATTTAGTGAAACAAAAAATGTGATTGCCTTCTTTCTTTCCTTTCAAGTCACCTCCTAGTAACGGCAACCCATATGTATTGTTTGAGGGAGATTCCGTCGCGGAAGGGGCTGGCTTACATACAGTCTCGACAGGCACTCAACTCTGTAGTCAAAATCACATCCAAGAAGAAGCACCCAGAACTGATCACCTTTAAATATGGAAATAGCAATACTTCAGGCATAGAAATTTTGGCAGTTGAAAGGTAAGCCCTCTTAGTAGCTACTGGCATTAGTAGCAATGATACACAGGATGCTGTCAGCTGGAAATCAGATGTGTGCTGTAATTCCCAAAACTGAGTTAAAAAGTAATAGATTTTGTTTGGGAGCAGATATTCAGATATGAGCTAGAAAGAATATCTGCCAGTAGAGTGAAAAAGTAAGGAGAACAAGCTGGGGGAACTCCAGGATCCCCAGTGACTGTTGCTGAGGGTGAGATGAATATGAGAGTTTTCTTGCTGTAATGCCTTAGTTGTCCTTCATTTCATGTATCTGCTCCCTGAAGTACAGCTTTCTGAAGGGTGGGATTTAAAGGAGAGGTCCTCCTTCTGTGCTATGCTTTTTGAGACATTCCGTTTTTCCCGTGTCTTGTATAAGGGTCTGATCTCAAACTCTGAACTCCTGAAAACCTAAGTTCTGAAAATTAGACACTGCCATGATTAGCACTGAAATATTTAATCCTGGAGAAGATGCCAGGGAGATGTTGGTTTGTTTGCTTTCATCAGCAAAGCCCCCTGTTTCTTGACACTGCTTTAACAAAGCTGCTGACATCAGTTGGTCATTTCCTCATCCTTTTCCTTGCTGCAAATGGTGTGCAGCAAGCGCTCTGTTTTCAGAATAAGTGGGAGATGACTTTCCTGCTTCACCAGGAAAGTTTGTCTGTACCTGCTGGCTGCTTAGGGTAAAATGAGTTTGGTATTATGTCCAACACAGGTAAGTTAAACATATTGCAGAAAGCTGTGCTGCTTGTTGAATTACTTCCTCACCAGCTTACTGACTGGAGCAAATACAAAAGAGAAGATGGCAACTTAAATTACCTGGAGATATCCATAGCAATAAAAAATAAGAAAACCAAGGACTGCCATACATGCGTCAGACATTGGTACCTGTAGCAATCAATCTTTGCCATTGTTAATTAATAAAGAATTTTTTCTTTCTAGAATGGTTTGTGAAATACTGAACAGATCAAATTTCACATGCAGAAAATGTTTTGTGAAAAATAAATGTTAGTTCCTCAGTAGGTCTTCATTTTAATAGCTTCCCCTTCGCTTTGCCCTTAATCTGTGCAAGAAAGAAAAATGAAAGAAAGAATTTCAGTTGATGCTTGAAAGTTTTGTAGTGAATTAATGATGGCTTTTATTTTTTTTTTTAAGGTATCTGATTCCAAATGCAGGTGATGCAACCAAAGCCATAAAACAACAGATCATGAAAGTATTGGATGCCTTGGAGAGTTAATAACTAAAGACGTTGTAGAAAAGAGTTTATAAAGAAGAAGTAACAAAGATACTGTATGTGGACATGAGCTGATGGTTTCCCAATCAAATACTAACTTTGTGTTTTTTCAGTTTACTGACGGGAGTGCCTGGATAGCAGGCTTAAGATAGGGTAAATTATTACCAATTTCTGAACAAGATTTTTAATTTCTTTTATTTTGTAGAAGTACGTATTATAAAGGTCAGTTTGTTTCACTGCGATGCACCTTTAATATGAGTGATGTGCACATTTATAAGAGGGCGTGCTGCTAGGTTCATACAGTATACATTATACAGT
This sequence comes from Tetrao urogallus, assembly GCF_951394365.1. NCBI lineage: Eukaryota > Metazoa > Chordata > Aves > Galliformes > Phasianidae > Tetrao > Tetrao urogallus. The sequence goes on along the minus strand of NC_136813.1, from coordinate 109,894,013 downwards.
ATACAGTATGTTACAAGAATGAAGCAAAGTGGAGAAGCAGTAGAAGACAGGATGGCTTTAAATGACTGATATTTGAAAGCAAAATATCTCCATAGCCTACAGTCTATAAATTTGATTTTTGCCTACTGGGTAATAAATTGAACTATTAAAAACTTAGCTTTGTAAGCAGAGCAGATAAAATCTTAGGAATAGTGCTTCCTTTCAGTCAGAAATGGGCAAGTGCAGATGAAGGGGAAGAAATGCCAATAATTTGGAAAACTAACATTTTAGCAGTCCTACGAAATTAAATTTACATTAAATAATTGGAATGGAATATAAGGGTATCTTTAAATACCAAAACGAACCATGCGTAATAAACCTTTCCTACAGGGTTGTGATTTCATTAATTATGCTAAATTTTACATTTGATAGGTTGAAATTGCTTCTCATGTGAGGGTGAGTGCACGCATTGAAATGCGTATGGCAGTGGAAAACCAGCAATCTGGCTCCTGTCAAGTAAAATGTCTAAAATAGAAGTTAGGCTTTTAAAAGCCTTCAGTTCAGCACAGAATTGAGTTTATGTTGACTAAAGGAGTGTTGAAGATTGAAGGTGTGGCTAGAAAATTAATGCGTACAAATAAAGTGATTTCCTGTGCTGCGTGCTTGCACTTGCAATAAATGCTTGCAATAAATGCCACCTTCATTGGTTCAACATTTGTTTCTACTCCTTTAATAACTGTAAGCTAGTGAATGTTTGACAGAAGGCAGCTGTGTAATAGTGCATTTTTGGCCTTCTTCGTGGTACAGGAATGGATCTCTTGCTAGGAAGCCCAGTATAGGAATGTCCTTATGGCTGAGGCAAAGTACCTTTGTAGACAGCTTTGTGGAAATTACCAAAAATTGTGAAGTTAAAAAGTTAGGGGTTAGTTTTGCTGTGTGAAGTTTTCTGGTTGAGTCAAAACCTGTGAACTGGTACATCATCGGGAGAAAAAATAAACTGACCTTTATAAAAGCCAGTTATTCTAAGTTATTTTACTAGGAATCAAGCTAGGGCACCTTAATTCTGGAACTAATTCCTTTTTTTTTTTTTCCTTACTATCTGAGTAAACACCATTAGAACTTGAACGGTTAAAGATATTTGCATGAAATTGCACCTGGGCCAACTCTCGTGTATTTATAGTTTTGCCCAGCAGCTGTTGTATTACGTTTTCTTCTTCCTCCTCCCTTCTGAAAATATCCTGAAGAGTCTCTGACTCCGTGCCTACTTCAGCAATGAGATTTTTTTCATGTAAAGATGTTTGTGTTACTGTTTATAAACAACGGATGTAAATAAACCAGTACAATTTGAACATAATTTCTGTCAGCACAGTGTGGGATTCATTGAATCAGTTAACAGGTTTTCTTAGAGGCATGCTGTAAATGGGAGCTATGAGTGGAAGTCAGCCTGTCGTTTGCAGAAGAGGTGGTTGATTATGGATCACGGGGAGCTGCTGGCAGTAGCATGTTAATGTAAGTATGCTGGAATTTTGACTGATTGGATTAAATACTTTTGGGTGAACCGTGGTCAGCTTTCCCAAAAGGTCGAGATAACAAATGACCAGATCACAGAGGAGGTATCTGTAAATTCCACCCATCTCAGCATCACACGCTTATATTGCACTGACAAAACATTGAGAACATACAGCAAATTTCTTAGCCACGAGAGTGCGAACAGGAGAAATAAAATAGAAAACATAATTAGGGGAGAATTAGGAATTATGTCATGTGCAGGTGAACTATATAGCGATATCTTGAAGGATCTGATTACTTGTAATGAGCTGCACCTGCTGAGAGAGAGGAGCGGAGCTGAGCCGAGCCCTTCTGCTTGGTCACTTGTCTACTGGTGCGCTGCTGCTCCGCCCTGAGCCGTAGGCAGACTCCGGGACTACATTTCCCAGCAGCCCTTGCGCCGCTCTGGGCGCATGCGCCCGGCCGGGGCGGAGCGCGGAGATGCAGGCGGCGCGCGGAGCCATGGCCAGTGAGTGGCGGCGCCGGCGCGGCGGGTCGATTGGAAGGGCGCTTCCTGGCCACGCGGCGCAGCTCGGGCGGGCCGGGGCGCTGCGGGTGTGACCTACTAATGGCTGCTGTAAAGGGCGGCTCGGCAAGGCTGGCACCGGCTCCGTCACGGAGATGACCGCAGAGCTGCCGCGGGCCTGCAGCGCTTCGTTCCCGGTTGGCTACACCTGGCCGGGGGTGCTGTCCTACAACCTGCCCTACCACCTGCTGCTGGAAATGGAATGCTAGACGCATTCAAGGCCAGGCTGGATGTGGCTCTGGGCGGCCCGGTCTGGTGGTTGGTGACCCTGCACGTAGTAGGGGGGTTGAAACCAGATGATCGTTGCGGTCCTCCCTGCACTAGGAGGCCATTTCCAGAGTCACGCAACCACTGCAGAGCCATTGGAAGTGGTTTGTGCTATGTCCACATGCGGGCAGATTTATTCTGTTAGACACTCATTCATGAATTAAAGTTATGAAGTTTTACCTGGGGGAATTCTGCTGAGTAATTTCTTCTTTTCTGCCAATAGACTTCCGCCTGGCACTGATTCAGCTTCACGTATCTGCTGTTAAGTCAGATAACCTTCAGCGAGCCTGTGGGCTGATAAGGGAAGCATCAGCCAAAGGAGCAAAAGTTGTGGCTCTGCCCGTGAGTAAAGATCATCATTTACATAATTAAATAAGTGTTTTTAACACAATTTTGCATTGTGATTCAAAATGCCTATATCTCACACTCTTGGCAAACCTCTGTTTACTGTTAACTATGCATTGTCTATTCCTTTTTCTCTCTGGATATGCTTGGATAAACTGGGAGGTTTAGCTTAGATATTAGGAGGAAGTTTTTCACACAGAGGTGGTGACGCACTGAACAGGTTGCCCAAGGAGGCTGTGGATGCCCCATCCCTGGAGGCATTCAAGGCCAGGCTGGATGTGGCTCTGGGCAGCCTGGGCTGCTGGTTGGCGACCCTGCACATAACAGGGGGGTTGAAGCTAGATGGTCATTGTGGTCCTTTTCAACCCAGGCCATTCTGTGATTCTATGTGTGGATGCTGTAGGAGGCTACAGAAGGGAAAAGCATTCTTGTGTGGAAACTCAATGACAGCATTTTTGATCGCTTTTGATTTCCTTTTTGGACTTCATATCTGTTTCTCTGTGTCAGTGAGGTGATCTTCCCAGCATACCTGGAGGTACACGTACTGTGCCCTGCAGCATCTGACTTAGGAGGGCAAAGTTCTTTTCTGGGTGAACTTTTGGTCTCAATGCTTTACACAAAGAATGTTTCTCTCTCCTGCTCTCACGGGCAAAACATTAAGCAACCTCCCCTTCTTTTTTGTGCTAACACAGCCCTTTTATTGCAAAAATGACCTTTGATTGCTCTGTCTGGGCCTCCTAGTTATCTATTATTTGCTACTTTTGTCGTGTGTACAAACAAATAGTAATTTCTGTTCATAGAGTAAAACCTCTCAAACAAAAGCACTTTCTGTTTGGGAAGGTAAACTTTGTACTAACACCAAGAGGTGAAATATTCTCACCTCCACCTTGTTTTTGAAGTCACACTACATAAAGAAGCTATATGCACCAAGCATATAGCCTACAGCTTTTCACAATTCATTGACCATTTCTTTTGTGGTGTTGGTCTTCATGTGTTTTTGATTTATGAACCTAGAAAAATGTGGAAGAAAAATGCTTTGTAATACTTATGGATAAAGGAATAATAACAGCAGAATCCATTTTAATCTGGAATGTGATTGAAAGCCATTCAAAGGTCTGTCCCCACATTCTTCCCAATCTGGAGAGCAGGGGACGAGATGATTTGTGCAATCTGCAGTTCTGTTCTAGCACAGCCCCATGAGCTGCTGCAGCTCATACAGATCTTCACCTGTTCTCCTGAGTCTGTGGTTTCAGTGTCACTCGCACTGCCTTGCAAAAGCAGCAAGATGAAGGTGGGGGCAGCTGGCAGTGCTTTCATTTCCTTGAAGTGCTGTCCAGATTTCAAAAGCCCAGGGAGCAGATCTGACAGTCTGCAGAGACTTGCTTCCCTCCTTGGACCTGCAAATTGTGCTATGGATTGGCCAGCTCTGCTGGCCCAGTGTCATATATATGCAGCCAAAACAATTTCCATCTAATTCTGGTTCAGTTCTATCGCCTCTGCTATTAGATATCCCATCTGTGGCCTTCAGCTGTAACTCCCTTAGAAGGAGACAGAGGTTGCAGAGGGAGGTGTGTCTCGCATCCTCCTGGAGCTAGGAAACATAAGGCCAAGTGAAAGTGACTACTGTGGGCCTCTCAAGTACCACACAGAGCACTGTTAATATTAGCATCTAAAGATTACATGCCTCAGTCTGGGGGACAACAAATTTTAAATGAATGAGATTCCTCCAGGACAAAAGTACAGTTCAGCTGTGGGGAAATGGTGTCTAAGTGATTGTCCATAGCAAAAAAAAAAAAAAAAAAAAAAAAAAAAAAAAAAAAAAAAGTAATCTTTAAAAGTGCTACATGCCTTTTAAAAATGAAGAAAACACACTGTGATGATCAGCAAAAGAATTCCAGGGTTTTGAGATTTGAACTTAATTCTTTTATCATTCTAGGAATGCTTTAATTCTCCGTATGGAACCCAAAACTTTAAGGAATATGCAGAGAAGATCCCTGGAGAATCGACACAGAAGCTCTCAGAAGTTGCAAAGGAGTGCAGCATCTATCTTGTTGGAGGTAGCTTATTCCTAGTGACTGCTTCTATTGAGGGGTGAATGGGCAATGTCTACTGGTGCAACTGAATCAAAACTCTATAGAATACAATGGGGTGGGTAAACCTTTGTTCTCTACTTTCTAAAGGATCCATTCCAGAAGAGGATGGTGGAAAGCTGTATAATACTTGTGCTGTCTTTGGTCCTGATGGTGCTATACTGGCAAAGCACAGGAAGGTAAGGTAGAGAATCGTTATTATGTTTCTCATCCACATGGCCAGTATTAGCAGTGTTGAGAAAAATGACATTTGATAAGCAGAACACTGAAGTTACAGGTTTTGTGTGCTCAGTTGTTTTTTTGTTGCTGTTTTCCCCAAATAACTTTAGATATGTATGTTTCTGTAAAGAAGAAAACTGCTTTACATCATCCTTAGAAGCTCTTGTAATCTTCAGCAATATTTAGTTGGGATCTTGCTAAAAGAATAATCCAGATTACAGTGACTAGCATACGTGTCACATAGGAAAAGGCTCCAACACCAGGTGGATAAATTGTTATTAATAATATTGTAATTACAGATTCATTTGTTTGACATTAATGTTCCTGGGAAGATACAGTTCAAGGAGTCTGAAACACTGAGTCCAGGGGATAGTTTCTCCATGTTTGATACTCGTGAGTAGAAGACAAGCCTTTGGCACATTGTTTCATGTGAGGATGGTATTGTAATGAAGGCAATCAACTGTAAATCCTATCCCAACATCCTTGAATCAACTACATCAGATTCAAACAAGCCTGCTACCCCCACCCCATCTTCAGAAATCAACACAGACCCTTAACTTAGATCTCCTAAGAGTCTTGACTCACACTGACTTTCTCCTCCTGGTAATGTGCACACCCTAAGAAAGTATGCCACTGTAGCTTTGGTCCGTGGAGCACAAGGAGCGCTTTCTTTACCACTGAAAAGCTTGCAGCTAATCAGAGACAAATACCTCTTTTCTGTGCATGTGACAGTAATACAGCTGTTATTTCTGGTGTTTTGAGAACAGCATACTGTAAAGTGGGCCTGGGCATCTGCTATGACATCAGATTTGCTGAGCTGGCTCAAATCTACGGACAGAAAGGTAAGGCTGGGTCATGCTTAGCCCTAAGGCCTGAACTAAAGGGGGTTGCGTGTAACGTAACAAGAATTCCCTGTGTGTTCCTTGTCCATTAACACAAGCTGCAGCTTATGGACAGGATTTTGTTATTGAAATGAATATCTACTCTCCTTGAGTAAAGTAACAGTCATTTTCTGCTACATGGAGATGTATGTGGCCCCACACAATTGCAATGTATCGTAGCACTTTGTTGGTGTAATCATCTGTGTGATGCATGGATGGGGTCTATTTGTTTCCTGGCAAAAGTCAGGGGAAAAACAAAAACAAAAACAAAAAAAAAAAAACCAAAAAAAAACAACCAACAAAGCTGACCTCGAGCTTCTATGTGCAGTCACCATAGGTTAAACCTTCTTCTCCTTAATGATGGCTGGGTTCTACTTTTGTTTTAACAAAGGTTGCCAGCTGCTGATATATCCAGGGGCTTTTAATATGACAACGGGACCAGCTCATTGGGAACTGCTACAAAGGGGCCGGTAAGAACAAAGTAACTGAGCAGGGAGTTTAGGTGTGAAACAACTGTTTCTGTTGCAGGAGCCCTATGCTGTCAGAACTTTACAGTTCTTCAGGTCTTTCATGGGACAAAATGACTGTGCTGGGAGGGAGAGAAGGAGAAACTGTTTATCCTTCACTCCTGTTCTTCCCACTGCAGCTGTGCCCTCACAAAGACCTTTTCCCCATGGCTTTGTGAGCACTGTTCACAAAGAAATTTCTACACAGAATGGCCAACAGACAGGAACAATGATGTCAGAACTGCTTTAAATGCAGACAGAAATAGATCCTGAGACTCCCAAATAGGCAGTATTAATCACCTGGTCTGCCTCCATCAGTTGTGCTGCATACTAAACTAACACGTAATTCTTTCTGTCCACTAACTCTGGGGCAGGCAGCAGAGACTCCTTCCACTTTTGCCTCTAAACTTTGTGTCCTTTATGATTTTGAAAAGCCTACAGGAGGCTGGACAGCCCATCCTTCTGCAGGAATTCTGACTCCTCTGCTTGGTTAATTGGTGGCATAAGGGAAAGGAGGGGAGGGGAAAAGGCTACTCATTTTCTTCCCTCCTTCCCCCTGTCTTTTTGTGAACACAGAGCTGTCGATAATCAAGTCTACGTAGCTACTGTATCTCCTGCTAGAGATGAAAAAGCGTCCTACATTGCCTGGGGACACAGCACCGTAGTAAATCCATGGTGAGTTCAGGAAAAAAACCCAACAAAATTATTAAATGTTTTATTTGAGTCTCACTTCAGTCCCACATTTCCAATTACTCTTAAAAAGAAAAAAAATCATCTTTTTCTTTTTGTTTTTCAGCCAACCAGCTTTAAACTAAAACTGGTTTAACAGCACACATTCCAGTAGGAAGCACAATAGCCAGTTTAGTAGTATTAAGCACGAATTAAGCTGCTGCCCTTTTCAACTTGCTTTATGTACCGTGTATGGGGGTAATTGTGTAGAACAGAGCCATCTTAACTTTATATAAAAGCATTTAATTTGCTCAAAGAGCATCAGTTTGACCTAAGAAAGAACAAGAAGGATGTCTTCAACTAGATGAGACCTCACTTCACTTAAGCAGCAATTACTCTTCCCCTCGCACATGGGTAATTGGGTAAACAAAGTTTTCTGATAGTTACTTTTCTTCCAAATAAATCATTCCACTGATATTACTCTTCTAGATAATTGCAAAGTTTATGTTGAATACAACAGCACCTAATGGGGCACATAAGTGTGTAAATGTATGCTCCTATTAGAAGCTGATGGGATCTAAAAGGAGAAAGTACCAATCTTTGCTGCCGATGGTTCTTCCTGGTGAAATTGCTTCCTTCCCCTTGAGGTATATTCCACGTTCACATACTAGTTCTCATAAGTGCTCTTATTTTTGATCTTTGGAAATGTGCTTATATTAAGTATGTGTATATGCCACACTCAAAATGCGCCACATGTAAAGCATAGAAGCTATTTCTATCACACAGTTAAGAATTATGATGCTGTTTTTAGGACAGCCCTGTGTCTACAGCTGTGGACATCAAGGGTAGGAACTCCCTTTTATACAAACAGCAGCAGCTGATCTGATGCCTTGAGATTGTGTTAATGCTGTGAACAAATGTGCTTCGTGTTGCAGGGGTGAAGTCATAGCCAAAGCTGGGGCTGAGGAAACAGTTATCTACTCAGATATCGGTAAGCAAAGGTTTTTGTCCTGCATAAGACTAAAGAGACAGGTTGTTGGTTTGTTTTTTTGTTTTTTTTTGTCTGTGGCCTTATTCACCCAGTTCCAGCTGAAGCAGTGTTGCCATCCCTTCTCAACCTTTACTAGAGGAAAGAACAAGCAGCAGCAGGACTGGACTATTACTGCTTCTTTGCCTATGAGGAAGCTACCACCTTAGGAAAGAACAAAGCTGAGGCTTCTTTCCTGGTTGCCCAGTTGCTGTGCCCTACACTCAATCATCATGAAAGCAGCGCTCTTCCTGCCTTGCGTCAGCAAGTCCCTTTTGACCACTGTTCTAATAGCTCTTTCTTTCTCCTTCAGATTTGAAGAAACTTGCAGAAATCCGTCAACAAATTCCCATTTTAAGCCAGAAGCGTCATGATCTCTACAGCATAGAGATGAAAAAGTGAAGCTGGGTGAACAGGAAAGGTTCTAGTAGCACAGTAGCTGCTGCTTCCATCTTCAGGATTCCCTTACTGGTTGCTCCACAGGCTACTGTGATAATTGATTAGGGGCAAAATGACTTACTGGTATAATTCTAAAATTGACTGAAGTACAACTTTAATTTACAGTATTAAACAGCTAGGATGAAGCTGGAGGTGAAATCAATTAAGTAGCAGTTAACCTTTTTAGTCGTTACTGCATTTAGATACTTTTGTTTGTTTTGCTCTTAAGTTTCTGAGGTATTTTTTAGGATGTAGAGAGGTGGGAATTATGTTCTCTCTGGAAATCCTCTGAAGTCAGCTTTAGTATTATGAACTTTTCTCTGAATTATCAGGGGCTTTACAGGTATGACTTCCACATCAGTACCTAAATGATTCTGAGTTTCTTAAATGCCCAACTTCAAACCAGGCAAGCTTAAAGTTTAACACACTAAGCAAAATAGGCCAAATTCCACTTGGAACTACTTAAAGATAATGTGATTAGCAGTCAAACAGAATCGTTACTATGCAAGAATCTGTTAACAGATCCTGGCTGGAATATCTGTATTAAATTCTTAATACAATTCCTGCTTATTGCTGAAGTGATGTTACTGTTCTGTCAAAGCAGCTCACTTGTCACCACACCCTTGCTCTATTACTGCTTCCTGAGTGTAATGTCTGAATTGGTTTTAGTTTCGCTTTCTTGTTGTGTTCTATTGAAAAGGCTGAGGGGTCAGTCAAAACGGTTGGAAAACTGGTTGCCTTTCTGTCCACAGTGTCACAGAATGCAGATACCTGTATCACTAAACATCTACAAGCATTACTGCTACCAAAGGCCAGCTCCCTCCAGCTGCGTGGATATGTTCCCCACTGCACTGCTCTTGCTTAAGAGACCAGCAAACTGGTTAAAGATGGCTTTAAAGAACTTAAAGGCAGTCTTGCACTTTGTAAGAGATTTTTTCTCAGGGGGGCACCTTAGTGGTTCCATTTCTAATGAGAAAGCAAAGTATTTGCTGATGGCAAATGTTTTCCTGAAGTGGGAAGCAAAAAGAAGCATATATGACTATTCATGCTTTACCTCTGTGCTTTTAGTTTACCACCAACACAAAGGATGATCGACAGGCAAAAGGAGATTTCAGATTACAGAAGAGGACAGCTGAAAGCTTTTGTCTTGTTCTATCTAGTTACTTGTGCCCAAACCATCTTACCTGTTCCTTCTTCAGCCATCCTTCTCCCTCAGCTATCCTCTTTTTCTGATGTTCCTTTGACTTCTCTGGGGTTAGTCAGCTGCGTTGTTCAGAGGCCCCAGCCACCTATAGGGGAATTAATGGTTACATTAAGTTAAACCCTAAGAAGTCTTTCCCCTAAAAGGCAGGTCCCATCGTTCCATTCAGTGGCATTATCTATTCCAGCAGCCTTCTGTGCCTGTGCTTTCTCAGCATTTTGGTCTACACACCGTAATGGAACTCTTAAGAAACACGCCATGGAGCGTAAGGTGAAGTGAAAATTTATTTGTTGAAAAATAAATATAGAAAAATTAACATTGAGTCAGATTTACTGCATTAAATTGGTGCCTGTCACATACATAACAATCAACACTACTGAAAGGCCATCACAGGGGTCTGGCTTCTAAACCACACCAGCTATTATATATCCTTCTGAACTACCACATCTTTCCTACCACCCCTACACTATACTAATATACAGCAAAATGGAACACTCATCTTTGGAGGATAAAAGAAATGCAGGTCTCTCAACAGCTAACCACTTCAATGCGGTGATGTAAGATCCAGTCTGAAACAGGCAATAAAACAAAATCTGTGGCATGGATGATCCTCCCCTGGAATTTCAAATGGACAGAACAAGTGAAAATGTGTCATGGCCCACTTTGGTGAACAAAGCTGAAGAGGTGATGTGAGCTCAGCCCTATTTGTCAGGTCGAGTTGTAAGTACCTTGTCCTAGGAGGCTGCATTGGGAATCTCCAGGAAAATTTACTCAGTCACTCAGAAGTGATACCAATGGACTGTGAACTTGAGAGGGTTTTGCAAACAAAATGTACACAACTGGTTCTCAGCTAGGTAGCTAAAGCAGCCAGTACTCAATTCTATGTTAGCAGGAGACAGGCACTTTAAAGTATCCATTTTTTGCATGTGCACTAATATTCTGTTAAACATATAAAACTAGCCAGTAACAGCTCTGAAATGGCTGTGAAAGTAGATCCTACTAAATCAAGGCACAGCTTTTAATCTCCATTTTGGCAAACTAACCTCTGCATCTTAACACAAACAGCAGGAATTATATGTGATCAGAATTAAGATGCATAACAACTATGCGAAGAACCAACTTCCCACAGGTTTTACCATACACAGTGTCTATCCCGACCTTCATTACTAACTTCCTATATGACTTCACTGTTTTTTCTTTAAATAGCAGCAATAATTGTTTCAACAGTAGCCCTCAACCCCTATTTAAAAAAAAAAAAAAAAGAAAAAAAAAAAAAGAAAAAAAGCATTTCAAGGCAAGTTCACATGTACACCTGGCATAAAACAAACCCTCACACATCAGCCAATAAAAAAAATGAATTCCCTTTCCCTGGAGGAGCCTGAGCAGAATCTAACTGCACACGCATGTGAAGAGGGTGTCAGCTACTCAAATTCCCAGCTCTATCTCCCTGCAAGTTTCAGCCCTCCAGATCATACCTCTGCAGGGGATGGTAGCAATCAGAGATAAGGTTCCTTCATTCCATGTCTCCTCATCTTTTCTTCAAGGCTCAGGTGAGAGATGAGAGGCAGTCAGTTATTACTAATTCTTCCTAGATGCGGAGCGACCCAAATAAGTGCAGAGAACACTTCCATCAAAACCTGCTCTTATTCATGTCAGAGAATGATACTTGAAGGTAATATTTATTTTTTTTTTTTCAGTTTACAGGTGATACGTCATTTACAAAAAAATTACAGACAATGCATCCTTTTCAGTGCAGTTTCAAACTAGTTCAAGAACAGGCAAGAGTCTGTGATGATTTGGAATGCTAGTATTTGAGAGCACATGCTTTTTTCCCTTAATTGGTTTGGTGGGGACAGGAACGGGGTAAAAGTAGGGTGAAGAGGAGAAAAAACCAATGTAAATAAGGCCATGCAAATAAAAACTCCTCGGGAGAACAGGACAACTCGGTCAGAATGGCATAGTTTTGTTCTCGGGAACAAATGCAGGAACTGATGCAGAGATAGCAAGTTCCAGAAGGCATTTGACACTTGTTACACACAATGTCCTTAGCAGCTGCAAGTACCTTCCAGTGCCTTCAATTCTATGCCAACACCACGATTTCGGATCACATCAGTAAGCTAACTAAAATACAAAGATTAACTCTCCACATCTACAGTTCACCATTTCCATTCTCAATTGTTTTTGCTGGAAGAAAGGTAGGTCAAGTTGAAAACACAAGCTGCTGCTATGGAGTGCCACAAGGAGAGAACAAGACAGTTTGATGGCAGTCTGGTTCATTTCTTTAAGAGGTGAAATACATTAGAAAATTCAACACAAGCAAATCTATGATTTTAGAACGGGTAGAAGCACAGATCAATGTATGGTAAACTAAGCGACATCAATTACATAATTGCATGAGTTTTATCCAGCCACATCAGCCCAGGGAGAGGCACCACAGACTGACTACAGTATCAGATGGATCAACCCAAAGCAGCAGAGAAGTGCTCACTGAAGTTCATAGTTAGAGGATGAGTGTTTATGCTAGCAGTAACTTGCCAACCTGCTATTTGCCAAACAGTTGCTTCTTTTGTTCAGTATCTGTAATCTTAGACAATACAGGGCCTGAGGAACAAGGGAACTAGCAAAGGTTCTGAATCCATGATTTGAGGGTTTAGACTATGCCTTGTTCTTTATCTCACTTAATCCCGCAGAGGGCTATTACAAGGATTAGAGCAGAACACAGAAGTCTCTAGGGACCAAAGAAGAGAATTTAGACAGTTGTATGAACTCTTAGATTTCAGCAATGGACAGATCACAAGCAAGCATGACCGTACCTTGGCAGCTCCACTCCCAGCAGTGCTTTCTATCCTTGAAAGTCTCTCAGAACCCTACAGAACAATTTCTTGTGACATTCAAGTAAGGACTGCTGCACAGGAACATGGCATCTCTTCCAGTAAAATCTGCAGTAAAGTAGCATTACCTAGCCTCTTTCCCCAAAAAACCTTTGTACTAGCTCTCCTACATGGACACCTGGGCTTTCTGGGGTGAGAATAAGGACTATCAAATTAATTCCCTAATAGCTGCCACAAGACTATTTTTAAGTTGTAATGCAGAGGGTAGGAAGGGCTTTAAGGGAAGATTGTGCATGCTTGCATATATTTACAGAATTCTCTTCACAGCTACTGGCTTTAAAAAAGAAAAAATCTGTTAACAAACAGTTTGTAAATTGTTTTTTTTTTTTCCTTTTTGCAAAATTAAAATCAACCCTCAAGAATTAATATAAAAGAGATACCTATTTTACAGCACTGACTAGTATTACCTTTAAAATCAACAGGGGGAAAAAAAACATGCTGTAATATTATTTAGTAAAGCAAAAATCACCCATAACGTAATCACTCAAAATGAACCAATATAAAGTTTTTATTTGCATGGCCTAAGTATCTTCCATTTGTTCCTCTGCAACTTTTTTTCCTCTTAAAACGCTTTAAGGTTTTTGTTGCAGAAGAAACAAGATGCAACAGTGCATACTCCCTTGAATAACCATTCCCACAACACCTAAACATTTAACAGATGTAGCAAATGACAATACCACGAACGGGAAAAAACTAAGTTCCACCATTCAACATGGTTTGCAACAGCGTCTTTAGGGCTGACTGAAGTGGGCAACTTCTAAAGTGAAGTCATTTCCTCCTCTTGTTTGTTTTGTGTTTGTTTTTACAGTGTTGGTGGTTTCAATCCATACTTCTTTGCAACTTCTGTCTGGGCGTAGGCAGCATCGCAGAGCGAGTAGAGGTGGGCCATCTCCATTTCAGATTTGGCCAGGTTGATAGCTTTGTTGAACATTTCAATGGCTTTATCTAGATTACCTCTGAAATAAACCAAAGCATTATCCAATTAAGAACAGCAAATTAATTTTTGCATCTCTGCAGCACCTTTTCTGAAACCGAATGGTCAGCTTTGGGTGTACAGTTCAGGACTCTCAGTACAAATAGTCCATTAAGGTATGTTTAAGGACTACATCAGATACATAGGAATTCTAATGAGGATTAATGAAGTAATTTTAAATGCAGAAGGGATTATTTAAACACACAGACTCATCTACACGCTATCCAGTAAGTATGAAATTGGCCAGATCATAAACCAAAATGATACCACAAATAAAAGCAAGGCTTTGCCCAAGAGTTACAGAACAGTAATCAAGACAACAGTTAAGAACTGGCCTCTCACTGCACTTGGAGATGATCTTAAGAAAGGTTTAAGATCTTTGGGGAAAGCTAAAGGACTGCTGTATTTCAAAAATAACTCAGAATTCTTAACACTGTGCTTCATTATTACCTTTGCACTTCAATCGTTCCCATGGTTTCATATGCAAAATCACATTTGTTATCAATTTCAATGGCCTTGCTTATGAGTTCTAAACCTTTGTCTAAATCTTGCTTCCACTGAAGCTGAAGTAAACTGAAAAGAAAAGAGAAAATTTAGAACTTCACATATTCTCCATAACCCAGATCACATTTAAGGGTAGAGCACGGCAGACGTTAAGATGTGGTTAAAGTGACAGTCAGATACACTTCAAGCAGATACTCAATTGAATGATTATTGATGAAACTTTACTGAAATTTCAATCTCATTTCCAGTTCCGTCAAGAGAAACTGCAGAAACAACAGCACCAAGTTGTTTTTGCAAAGCCACTTTTGGCTAAACTTCTCAACACCTACCTTCAGTTTGGATTGATTCAACTAAATATGCCAACTGTCCCTGACCCAGAGGATTGCAAACTCGATACATACCCTTTATGAACATATGTAGTGGCATTGTCTGGCTCAAGATCAATGCATTTATCATACATTTCATCAGCCTTGCCAAACTGCTGTTGATCAGTTAGTGCCTGCAACGAAAGAGAAACCTATGTATCAATATGTAATCAAACCTTGCAGCCCCAGCTAAGCTAATTCTAACATTAGATTGGATATAGCTCTCTTATCAGAGAGCAGGCCAAGCCTGTTTCAAAATTGTGTCTTTTCAGAAGAAGGCTGCTTGTTATGTGCAAAAGTTACTGATCACAGTACCATCTGTAACACGAGATCCCCAAGTAACATGTTAAAGAGCACTGCAACTAAAAATAACAATAAAAATCATTCTGGAAGTCCATACATGCACATCTCAACTTCCTTTTTTAATGTATTTCTGCTTCAGTTATTTCTTTGAACTGATCAAAAGGAATCAGAAATACATGCTTCCATAGAACCCCCTGCTTTAAAACAGAACATCTGATATTACTACAATCAGCAGCATGTTTTCGTAAAGAACAAAGTGCATTCTTTGTTACAAGTGTACTTCAAACATCAGTAGTTTAATCTCCTTGACCAAACAGAGTATATAATTTGTAGTAGAACAAAACTGCTACCTTAGTTCTGCACGCATGACTCCCAAATTAGAGACAGAATCCCTGCCATTAATCAAATGAGATATTGTATATATGCAGGAATTCAATAGGAAGCGTACTTCAGTCCTTTCTGTCTTAATAACCATCTTTTATTCTCATTGTTTACCTTCTGGCTGCACCAATTCTGCCTACTACCTCCTCCATCCCAGCACCCCCACACCCATAAATTCAAGCACTGTGTGTTACCTCAGAACTTACCTTCAAAGACTTTTATTTCAAGAGTTTTACCTTATCCAAGACAAAAGGCACAAAAAATGCAGTTGTTTTTATAAAGGAAGAGTAAAATGTACCTGAGCATAAAGAGCATAGCCTTCAGCACACTTTGGAAACTTTTTAATGACATCTTCAAAGCCTTTCATAGCTACTTGCACAGGCAAAGGATTATTCCCTGTATATGCTTGGCGATACTATTCAAGGAAATAGAAAAAAGAAAAAAAATAGTAAGAAAAATATGGTTCATCGGACCTACTCACTTCCCCAAGAGATGCATGTGACAGCAATTCCAAGTTCTAGGAGGTGAACCTATCAAACCTGCTTTTTAGGAACCCACCATGTTTCTGAGCCTCCTAGCAGACTGGACTACTAGAAAAGAAAGGGTAAGAGGAGGAATCCATAAGATCCAATAGTTGCCAAAAGCCTCCCTCTACTTCAAAAGCCTAGACATTACAAGCTTAGAACTGTTCCTTTCTCACACCACGCAAAGCTGACCCCTGGAGATCTCTGCATGCAGACATACCACAGCAGCTTCAAACATTGTTTCTATCTTCTTGAAGATCAACATTTTACATAACACTGAGTTAAATAAAGCTTTGTGTGATACAGTTAAATTGCAAATTTCTGCTTCTCGATCACAATACAGGCAAGGCAACCTACTGTTAAATAGTGAGCACTGTGAGATAATAGTAAATCCTTATTCCAATGAAGAGATCATTATTTCCTTGCCCTATTATTGTAATATATTGTTTGTTGCACTACTTTTCCATAAACTCGGAAGAAAACAGAGAAACAAAGTATGCTTAAAAGAAATCTTTAAAATTAGAGCGTCCAGATAACATTACCTACCAGAGCAAAACATTTCTGTGCTTGAGCCAAGGCAGAATCCGGTCGCAATCGGATACATTCATCAAAGTCTTCCACAGCCTCTTCAATTTGGTCAAGCAGAATTTTCAGCTAACCAGAATAAAAGAAAATCCTATTTCTGTATTTAATCTGTGCTTCGTACATTTAAGTGATAATTCAATTAGCATCAGTTATTCATATTGTCCACAGTTCAGTTTTAGATCTAGAAATTTACAAAAACCACGAGTAAAAAAAAAAATTACTGTCATAAAACAATAAGGCCACCAATGAAACATCGACTTCATACATAAAAAGGCAACGTTCATGTGTAGAGATTGAGAACACCTTCATTTTAGACTGGCGTATTGTCATCATTGCTTGAGCTTATTGTCCAGTCTCCAAAACTGTTCCATACTTTCTCAAGTCACATTACCTCGCTGCAGCTAATGCCTGTGAACTGTCTGGACATCAAAATATTTTGGCTTTCCCAACTGGTGTTTTGACATTCTGATTCGTTCACAAGAGGCTGCACAGCACAGAGCAGAGCAGGACAACCCTTCCCCCTGCCTGGTGGCAGCATTGGGCCTGATGCACCCCAGGGTACAGTTGGCTCTTTGGGCTGCCAGGACACGCTGCTGGACCACATTCAACTTGCTGACAGCTAGAACCCCCAAGACCCCTTTCTGCAAAGCTGTTCTCCAGCTTCTTGTTTCCCAGTCTGTATACAGATCCAGGGCTGCTGCATCCCAGTTACAGAATCCAGCATTTATTCTTGTTAAACTTCACAACTGCCCAACCCTCTAGTTTGTCAAGATCTCCCTCTGCATGGCCTCTCTACCCTCAAGGGAGTCAATTTAGCATCGTTCACAAACTTAGTATACTTCTCAGTTCTACATCCAAATCATTGATTACATGGTCAAAAATCCCAAACACAACTTGTTCTAAAATGGAGCCCTGTGGACCTCCACTACAGTCTGGACATCAACCTGATCTAAAAAACACATTTACTGTAACCCTTTGAACCTGACCTGTGAGCAAGTAACAGTATCAAAAGCTTAGCTGAAATCAACAAGACAACATCTACTGGTTTCCCTTGGTCAGCTAAGTGAGTAACTTCATTATAAAATGAGATTAAGTTCATGAAACAAGGCTTTCCCTCAAGAACCCATGTTGGCTGTTACCAATGACTGCACTGTTTTACAGTTGTTCACAGTAACTCCCAGAATAATCTCTACAATTTTGCCAGGCACCAAAGTGAGACTGATAGGCCTATAATTACCAGGGTCTTCTTTCTTGCCTTTTTGAAGACTGGGGCAAAGTCTACCAGCTTCCAGTTGACCAGAATCTCTCCTAATGTCCAAGACCATTGAAACATAATTCAGAGAGGTCCTATGATAACATCACTCAGCTCTTGGAATACCCTGGGGTGAATCTAATCCGGCCCTATAGAATCCTAAGCACACAGCTGGAACAAGGTGGAGTTGGCTTGGAATTACTGCAGTCAAGTTCACCAACTCAGGGATCTGGGGTCCCAGAAAGCATCATCAGTGTTAAAAACATAGGTAAAAAAAACATTGAATGTCTATGCTTTAGCTGTGCCCCTATCTGTAAGCCTTTTATGTACCAAGGCAGATTCTGAGTTAACAAAAACAGGTGGTTGCATTTGTTCTAACAAAGTTTCCCTCCAAGTAGCTACTGCTCTGACATATCAGGCCCCTTTACAGAGCAGTTTAAGTATATATAAGCTCTAATACTTTCAAGTCAGAGTTCATATTGACAGAGGGCTGAACTTCTGTTACTCTGCATTGTCTCCTACAGCAATTAGCTACTTCTCCCTGACCTCAACCTGCAGATCTGAATGCAACAGTTCCAAATTAGGACTTTAACTTTTTCTACCATAAACAGTTCAGATGTATATATACACAGCCCACGCCTATGGGCATTTTTAGCTCTTTACTATTCTTTTAGTATACACTGAATTATTTGAGTATTGGGACTAAAATCTCTAATGATTCTTACTTGTCCTCGATGGTGGTAAACATCTGCATTTTGAGGATCGATATCAGCAGCCGTGTTAAAATCTTGAGTGGACAGTGCAGGTTGCTGCTGCTGCATATACATACTTCCTCGTTTGATCAGAGCATTAGCTCGGAGCTGAAAAAAAAAAAACAAGTTCCAAGAAGTATTAACCACTCCAACACTCCTCCCAGTTTAGCTCTTTGTTACAATTACACTAAACTTGTCAAGTGACTGCTTTCTCCTACAGACAGATATCATTCATTCTAAAGAAGGAATAAACTTCACGTTGAGTATAAAACAAGTAAATTCCTTCACCTAGTTTCAAATATATCATCTTATGCTTCCATCCCATAGGATTTGCACCACCCCCCAGAAATTAATTCAAAGATGGTTTCCCTATGCATACAAATAAACCAGCATTTTTAGCAGTTCAATATGCAACTGTAATTAATGTCTTCTTATTTATTAACTTAATTTTCAGATTGCATAAGCCTCTAATTGATTTAGCTTCCTTTGTTCTTTTGTTTCTATCACTTAGCACAGATGTTTTGGAAATAACCCCTTGAAAAAACTATTTGTCAGGGAAAAAAAAAAAAAAAAAAAAAAAAAAAAGACAAAACAGTAAGAGAAACTAAAACATTTCCATGAAAGCACTTCAAAACTTGGAAAAAAACAAAGAAAGGTCTGAGCTATACTTCAAGTTTATTATCTAACATATGTTTTCTCAACCCAAACTTCAATCCAGCTGTGACAGATTCTTACCTTCACATTTGCATCTTCCATGCTGATGACCTGATCTAGGTCTGGTTTGGCAGCATTTGCATTGCCAATAAGTAAGTAGAAAGTAGCTCGCAGAAGCAAAGCTTCTGCCATGTATTTTCCCTTTGCTTCAATTTCTTTTGTGCACTCACTGATAATTTTGTCATAGTTCTCCTCTTCCATATATTGTTTTGCTCTCAAATAGCCAGAGCTGTAAATGATGTAAGAACAGTTGTATTCACTGAACACTGCAATTTCAATTCCGACTTTTCTTTAAAACTAATTTCTGCTATACTAAATTATAACACTAGCATTATAAGTAAAGTAACAAATATTCCTGGGCAGAACCATCACAGATCCAGAACAATTCAGACATAAAATGCCACAGTAACATTGGAAAGAAAGATATTTTTTTTTTTTTTCCACCTACTTGCTTCATTTGTCCCTTGAATGTTTTTCACATTAAGGACTGTGTGAATCTCTACTTTAAGACGGAAGGGCTAAGATGGCACAGCAGGTCAGAAAAATGAACAGTGAACCTAGCAACGTGCAGTTTATACGCGGACGAATGGATTTCAGATTTAAAAAAATTACAGTAAATGCTGCCTTGTTCTCAGCTACATGTCCTGGATTCACTGAATCTGCCTGAATATCAGGCCACTCTATCCTGATTTTAAAAATTCATTGTGCTGTTTGCAATGGTCTCCATATTGACAGCAGTGGTTATCTTCCAAATAATCAACTGGAAACAGCATAGTAAGTCAAAGCCCCATTTACTTAGTACTCAAACTTCACTCAGAAAAAAAAAATTAGTGCAAAAGCACTCAAGCTTTTCTTTGTCAGAATGAAACTTGTTTATGAGGCATTTGATTCTAAAAACACAAATATCCTTTCAGCCTCAGTTGCTGTTGTTCAGTTCTCATCAATAGACGGGTTTTTTTCTGAGCTCTTCCTTCTCCCTTTCAATCCAAAGGATGATTTGCTCTCTTCCTTCAGCATAACATACTCCCTTCTTCAGGAGCCACTTTCAGTACTTTCTAGTTTTCTCTTACTCTCTATCACAGTATTTTAGAAAATTTTGGCTTGTCTGCCCCATTTTGCACTTCCTTTGTGTAAGGGATCAAAGACATCTGCAGTTTGGAATTAGCCAGTCAGCCCTCCTAGTTTCCTTTTTAATACAGATTTTACTTCATAGGTTTCTTTTATTACCACAGGATCTCCCTGGGCAGGTACTATAAAATAACAGCAACTTAAACTGAAAAGCACATCAAAATCACTAAGAACAGTTTCAACAGCAAACAATTTCCAACTGTACTGTACACTCACTTTTCTTTTACTTCAGAAGCCTCTCCCTCCTTATCCTTATCCTCATCTGATTTCTCACCCTTAAGCAAAGGCTGGGAGATGATATCATCCGTAAAAGAACTGAAATAGGATTTAATGAACTGTGGCGAGGGCATCAGAGGCTCACGATTCTGAAACACAAATACAATGTCAGTTCACTAGATTGTAAGATCAGATGGCAATATCCTAATTCTTACTTGGGGCTCGGCTCAGACACCAAATATTTCACCTGAAGCATGAGAAATAACACCTTGAATGCAAAATCCTTTGCACAGCCATGAAAAGTTTTTACAAAAGAGAATTACGATTCAATCTTTCCTGCAAGTGAAATCTGAATACACTCCTCTCTATTAAATTCAGTCATAATACTCCTGACAGAAAGAACATCTGTTTTATGATGCTACCACTATCATACTAAAAGGAGGATTTTCTTTTTGTTACCTTGATGTCACACAATTATGTAAGTTTCGACAGAAAAGAAATTCAGCATCTCAAAGCCAATGAGCATTTCAGTAGGTGAACTATAATCACAAATAACAAGCTAGAATAATTTAACATAATTTAACATAAACCTAAGGCCACTTAAAATGACTCTTCCAGGCTACCTCTATACTTCCACAATTCTTGCTGCTGCAGTTTCCAAACACTTACGCAAAGAAATCTGAGTGTCCAAATAGAAAAGTACAAATGTAAGCACCCATCTACATAAATGGATCAGAAGAACAGTGACTGTTGCAAATAATTTGTGAGGGATTAAATCATATTTATCAAGACAGAATCAGGAAGTCTGACCATGGATAAAAGGATGAGATTTTGTTCTGCACCATTTTTTTTCAGCAATGTTTTCTGGCTTTAAGAAAAAAAAAAATCTCACCCAAACCAATAATACTATTAAACCACTTTCTAAAATCCAGAAATTCCCCTGTCGACCTAATCCTTCCTGCATGAAATTTCTATTTACAAAGCCAAGAATAACCTAGGGGTAAAACCTCCTCTATTATCATCCTTCTCATTTTAAGCTAGTCATTACCTAGTTTTTCATTACAAGTTTTTTACCCATTTTCGTTTATTGTTCATAAACTTTCTTATCTCAACACCTGATGTGCAATTGAATATTTGACTGCTGTTGTTCTAACATCCATTATCTTCCAAGTCAAGAAAAGCTGAAGTAAGGCAGCACATCAGCTCAGGATTGTCTCTTGAAAACCATCATAGTTTTGATTATTACAAGGAAACAACCTGACTGTTAGAAATAGGCCCTTCTTCTTACAAAGGTTTCAAATTGTTTGATCAGATCCCAACATAAAACAACGGTGACATACTAGTCTTGTGAAGACACTGACAAACTTACAACAGTCACCAGAATATCAACAAATGCTGTTTCAACAGTCAAGTGAAATTAGCATTTGTCAGCAGCATCACAAGCCTTACCTTGTATTTCTCTTTGGCCTTTTCTTTTCCAAGGAGTTTGAGAACTTTATCAGCTAATAACATACTCTGCTGGTTTTGGAAGGCTTCTAAAATGCAGACTGCAGTGACATCTAGGAAATAACATAGAAATTGAGATTATCAACCAATTCTGATAATTACTAAGCACTAAAATGTGCCACAAGTACAGTGAGTTATTCTCAAACTAACACATGTCCTGTAATAACAGCAAATGAAGGAAAATATCATTATTACTATTTTTAATCTTTATGACTTCACACATAGACATATAGTAAAAATTCATACATCTAGCAGGGGCTCTCAACATTTTCAAATGTTAAGAATAGTAATTAAGTTAACAACCTGTGCATATTAAAAGAACCAAAGTGGTTTGTCATCTGGAATTGGTCATAATTCTCTACATAAATTTCTGCTTTTAAACCTCACTTTTTGTTCATGTCTCACTCCTTTCTCAGCTTTCAAGAAATCTTCCCATATTACATTTCCATCTTTTTCTGCCTACCTCTGTGCCTTGGGAAAGAAGCAACTTTAAAAGATGTATCTTGCTAGCACATTGGCAGTGTTAACTCCTATCACTTTCATTCACTGAGAGCCTTTGAAAATGTTAACCCATTGATGCCTGAATAATGCTTTGCAGTGTTAAATGCACTCTCATGGTACATTATCCTTATTTCTTCTAATTAATGCAATGCTACTATTGATACTTTCTATTTATTTTCTAGTTAAACTGCTGTTCCATTAATGGAAATACACGAAGAACAAAATCAACAAAAGAGGTTTATCAGAGGCCTCAGATACAATATCCCATGAATAAGGTTATTAAGTGAAGATGAGCAGAGTTTGGACTTGAAATTCAAACCCTGTCTCGTTTGAATAAACTTGAAAAGCAAGTGTCCTACCTTGGAGTTTATGTCTAACTTCTGTAATACTACACTGCTATGCAGCACAACTCCCTGTAACTTGGGCATGGTCAAGAAATGCAAGAGCCCCTGGAAAAACACAGCACAATCACAGCATATGCAGTAATACCATACTCTGCCACTTTAAGTGCCTGGCAGAGACGCTTTGCCCAATATAGGCAAGCTGCAAACTAGTGCCCAGGCTTGAGTGAGGCATCAACATCTTCCCAGACTACCATGGATCAGTGGAGAGGGGTTTTTACCAGTGGTGGCAGATTGTTTTGTTTCTGCTTCTTTCCATTACACAAACATACTCTATTTCCAAAGACCATATTGCCCATATATGGTTGGCAGATTAAAAAAAAAGTATTTAATAGATGCATAGCAAATTGCAAGCTAAAAATCAAGCACTGAATGTAATTATTACAAACACTGCTGCTTCTAACAGACTAAGAGAGTCATACTATCAGAACAGCAGCCCATTCTTAGGGCTTTTATAACCTGTTTATTCCAACTCTGTAAGGTCATTGATGTTATTACAGTACTTGGCTTAGCTGAAAATTCATTTGCCTTTTAATCTTGCATCAGGAGAACAGCATTGCAAGAGTTTAACACAGCAGATTCTGCCAAATACACATCATTAACATAAAAAAAACGATTTTTATTCTAATCTATTCCAATCTGCCTCCTCCGTATCAGGAAAAAAAACGGTACTGAAACTGTTTTCCCTTTTACACCTGCCACACGCATTTAAAGGGCTGTAACACTGGTCTCTGACTAAGCACCTCCATCTGTGAAAACACCTTGTTTTTGGAACTTTCTTTCTAAAAGCAAGAAACTTTGTTACCATGCAGAATTAGAATGATTGTTGCCTGTGTTACATACCCAACATAATGTATGAGTTCTGTTTCAATAGATAGGGAGCTTCCTGGACAAAGAATACCCGATGTGGCTACAGTAAGATCTATTTTGCAGCAGTTATTTCAGATCTAAACTTGAAAAACAGTAAAATGTTTCTTCTCAAAAGAGAAGAAAATGTATCTGTTATAACTATAAATGGCATTTAAAAATATTTAGGGGTTACTGTAGTTACAAGAAGTTAAAAAATAATAATTATTATGTAAGTTTAATCATCTCCAAAGTGCCTGAGCACTATTAAGTACACGTATCAAGAGACACTCACCTTCTAAGCATTCCTTCTTATTGTCCAGCTTCTCATGAGCCTTTGCACGTCTGAAGAGAGCTTTCACATATTTAGGATTAAGCTCCACAGCCTTTGTACAATCTTGTGCCACTTCTGTCCATTTTTGCTGTGGGCAGAAAAACACGATGAAAGAAGCCCTACTCAGCTGCATGATGTAAGCTTTCTGCTACCAACTCGAGGGTCATGCCCACCTAACAGTAGCTGCAGTTCCCAGGGCTCTGGTTCTACCTGCTGGCTTCTATTTCTGCAAGTTTCTCAGTAAGAAACTGTCAGGAGCCACTGGAAGCCACCTGCACCAGAAGAGCCACAAAACAGAAAAGCAATTCCTACAGAAAAATGAAACCAGACAGTTTTTGTACAAAGCATATGGGAGAAGATGCAGATACTCGCAGGAAGTAACATTGGAACTGAAAGACTGGTACACATACAACAGAAGAAAAAGGGTGAAAACACAATGAAAATCAACAAACAAGTTTAACAAAGTACTAAAACTGATAGTTTTGGGGTGTCTTTTTCACTCATTTTTTGTTTTCATTTGTTTGTTAGCTTTTGATTTGATATTGCAATTCACTACACTTACTACAAAGGAATGATAAATCCATATGTAGGAGCAGAACTGGCTATGACTATTAAAAACTAAAAATGCATTTATCTTCTGTGAGGTTATGAATGCCCCCTCCCTGGAAGCATTCAAGGCCAGGCTGGGTGGGACTTCAAGCAAACTGGTCTAGAGGGAGGTGTCCCTGCCTATAGCAGGGGGTTGGAACTAGGTGATCTCAAAGGTCCCTTCCAAACCAAACCATTCTACGATTCAAAATTAATGATCAAAAGAGGCTTTTCTAATAATTGAAAAAGAACCACGCACATTTTTTAGTCAGCCATTAATTATGGCGTGAATTAGTATTACAAATGGTACTTCATTAAACAAAAAACAATTTTATCCGTCCTCTATCACAGAATTAATGAGTCCTTAAGAGTTGGAAGGGACCTCTGCGGGCCGTCTAGTCCAACTCCCTTAGCAGGTCCCCTGCACTTAGCAGGGACACCACAGCTACATCAGGTTGTTCAGGGCCTGATCCAGCCTCGCCTTGAAAGTCTCCATGGATGGGGCATCTACCACAAGACTAGGCAACTTGTTTCAATGCCTCATCACCCCCACTGTAAAAAATTTTTCCCTTTTATCTGACCTAAATCTAGCCTCCCTGAGCCTGAAGCCATTTCCCCTTGTTCTATTGCCTCAGATCCTGCCAAAAAGTCTGTTCAAGCCTTCTTTTCTTAATCATTGTTTCTAATTTGATACTCCAGACTACATAAAGCCAATTTTTCCGTTCCTTTATACAGCCTACCAACTTGACCTTAGAAGCAGATCTACTGATATCATAATGAAAAACACATGTTAGTTGATTTCTAAAAACTAATATCACATATGCACAGCTACCAAGTAATTACTTCCACGTGTGCAAAGTTTAGAGCTTGGGCCTTAGTAGACGCTCTGTGACATTTCATTTTTGAAGTGGCATCCCCTGAAATATTAGGCCTTTCACTCAACAGTTAAAGCAATGGTCTTGTAAAGAGAAACAAAACTAACAAGTAAACAAGAAAGTTATTCCAGAGGGTAAGAAATTAAAACCCTGTCTTATAAGAGAGGGGTACTTAAGAATCACCTAAGACAGACTCTAGTTAACAGAACATTATTTGAGTTGTATGTGGAATAGCACGACAAACAAGACAAAAACAGCTGCAAGCAATGGCATCTTGCTGTGAATGCAGCCCATATCACCACCTGGGATCTTTCAGTGGACAAAAGTGAAAGTATACATAATTTAAAATTCAACTTTTTAGAATAAACATAATTCACTACTTTCTTACCAGCTGTTCATAGGCAGCAGCTCTATTTTGGTAGAAGGTAGAAAGATCAAGATTTCTCTCAGGAGGGCACAGGCTGATAGCCTCAGTATAACACTGAATGGCTTGCTCATATCTTCCAGCTTTAAAATATTTGTTTCCTTTGTTCTTGGCTGCTTGGGCTCTATCAAGAGGGCTCTGAAAAAAAGGGAAGGAAAAACAGTGATTGGTCAGTTTGAGTAAGAAAAGCTTTGCTCCTCACAAGCAAGGTACTTAAGGGTCCATCTTCAAAAATATACAATGGAGGTCTGTGTTAAATTATAGCCTGGACTTCTGAAAACCTCCCTTCCTTTCATTGGGAACAAAAAAAACAATTTCAGGTGCAACCATAGGAAATAGCAGACAAGCTGCTAGAAGATTCACTACAAAGGGACAGGTTTTAATCTACTGTGACTGGTGATCAGAAGAACCAATGACATTTCTTGTTGAAATTGAGAGATACTTCTCCAAAGACAAGTGTGTGAAGACCACAAAGCCCTCAAAGCAATTCAAATAGGAAAAGTTTGCTACTGAAATACATACAGCCCATGAGATCAGAGTTGACTCAGTAGAACGTGAACTAAGAAAAACACTTCCTGGAAAAACTCAACTGCTTTGTCTCCCTTCCACTGGGCTAATTAACTTCACAGCCTTACACAACCTGCTCATCCATCCGCTAACAGAAAGTGCTGAACCATCACAGTTCTGTCATTCTTAGCAGATGATGGAAAACTCTGTGCTACCCAGCCTGTGACCTTGCTAAATGAATCTCTACGTTGTGCGCTGCCCGTTGATCACCTGTGTTTGTGAGGAAACCTGTGCATGTAACTCCCAAACTGGTTATCATAAACACAGCTTATGATGAACGAGATGTAAAAAGGGCTTTCATCAAAGGCCTATGACTCATATTCAAGACACACAGAGCTACAGAAGATCCTAGCGCTTATCTAGCACTAAACGTCATCCTTCTCTGACCATACTTGTCTCTCATTGTGCCTCATTCTCTGCCAGCATCACCAACTACACCCAGACTGCTGTCACATACACTTCAAAGCATCTTTTCATCAGCCCATTTGCCCTGATGTCTGCTTATTTGATGCCAGTCTGACCGTTTTTAGCATCTAAACCATTTTTAAAACTGGAAACTTGAAGGGAAGGCTAGGAGTTGCAGTACAGGCCTCTTCTAAAGCCTGGTTTTCAACCATGGCATGAGAAACATCAGACAGTGGGTGCCAGCCTTAAGTTCCAATAAAAAAAAAAAACAAGTGTTCAGATATCACAGAAATATTCTACAGGCATTCTCCTGGGGAGAGACTTACCAGTGAAACCGTATAAGGAAGAGTATTTTTTAAATATCTCTACTGCCAGCAAAGCTCTTCAGTAACGCCTCACCAGTCACTAGGCTTACAGGAATGCCATCTGTGCCATCTCCACTGCTCGCAGAACAAAATAATCTGCACCGCTAAGTTTTTATTTTAGTGATTTAAATTCCAGTTGGTAAAAGATGATTAACTGCAACCCTTTCCACTCACTGTTTTCAACTGTGTGGATACACAAACTAGAATTGGAGTGCAAATTCTTCTACAGGAACCAAAAAATTGTATTTTTGATCAATTGTTACTTAAAAAATTAGACCTAAATCTGAAGGGAAGGTTACATTTAATTCAAGTATGTTCTAAGGCTTTTTCCTTCAACTCCTGCTTCTCATACAACTAATACATGAAACAAACAAATCTAAATGCACAGAAGTCAGCTTGATTTTTTTTCTTCTGTATTTCTACAATGGAAATATCCTTGTGAAATAACCTACACAATTAATTGCTGTTTCAAGTCACTCAGTATCAAACAGAAAAACATCCAGGACAAGAGAGCCATGTTGCAACATTCAGACCTCTGTCCCCTATATCAAAACTTCTTAAGACTGATAAATTGCTAACTTGTGGTCACTGCCAAATCCCTTAGCCCAGGGATGTACCACCCCAACCTGCATCGCAGGCTGCCTGCTCCGTCTGCTCCATCCCACGGACTTTGACTGCCCTGCACTGTGCTGCCATTGCCATGGGACACACCACAAATGACAGCTGCATAACAGCCAGGTGCAATGGCTGCTCCAGTGCTCTGACCCATATCCCGCAGCAAGAAATCTAGTTCTGGGGTTCTCTGCTGGCTCCTGGAAATCATCAAGCCTTCAGAAAAGCTTAAGTGTATGCAACAGGGACTGGGGCACTGGAGAATATGGGCAAGATGCCAAAGGGAAAACCTTCAAAATCAGTAGCTGTTACCAGAACAAGGCGTGATTAATAGCAGTAAAGCCAAATAACATACAGTGAGCTACAAGGAAAAGACAATTCAGTGATCACTCACTGCCTCATGCATTACATGAGGCAAGTAATTTGGGGGCAGAAGGGCCCAAGTCTGAGAACAACATAACATACTGCCATGTAATAAAGCCATTAATAATGCCCATGCAAGAAGGAAATGAACTTTTTTCTTGTACTGCCTGAAGCAAGCAAGATTCCTAACTCATGAATGGTCACATCTCTGCAAGCTTTGTCACATTATTCTGCTATAGCTCTCTCTACACTCACAATGTACCATTCTCAAATGGCTGCCATGTTACACTCAGGGGCTGATACAGCTCTGTATCATGAATAAATCTATCTGATAGGGATTTATACGAAAAACAGTTGTTTTTCATGGGTACGGGATGGTAAACAAATCCCATACAAACCGTATACAGAGTGTGCAATAGAAATAACAAAAATGGCGCATTTACGTCTCAAAGCCCCGGAGCTTATAAACCACAAGGCTTCCTTCTACTCCCAACTTCACAAGAAGGGAATTTTATTTCATTCTCACCAGTGGCACTCTGTCCCATCAAAAGACAGAAGATACACTTTCAGGGCATTAATACTATTATTTCAGCAAGGAGATCTCAGGCTGACACACTGCACAGACATAGAGAATGTAGGACTTTCTTGGGTGTTCTCACCGCAGAGCCATAGGACCACAGGTGCCAACATAAAGGCAGCAATTACAATAACTTTCACTAACACATCTCCTCTAGAGTACAATTTTTCTTACTATTATTTTTTTTAAGACCTGGACTGGGTTGTCATACAGATGTTTGACACAGCCACACCAAAACAAAGTATGGATTTTCCATTACAGTCAAAAGCTGGGTGATTTTTTGATATGCGTCACGGTTTACTCTGCTGTTTAATACACACTCCTGACACCCACCATTTACATGTCTCTATAATAGTTATGTTACAAAATACTCAATAAAATGAGCAAAATATAACTCGGTAAAAATAAATGCTTTTTTTTCATATCTTGACAACGTTTCAGAATTTGTATGCAACTCGGAAAGGAAAAAACAACCCAACCACATCTCTGTATTTAGGACTGCTTTTAGCAGCTGTTCACTACAAGTCTTAAAACCTAGACTTCAAGCCAGAGGACACTTGTGTATTTGAGAAGCGATCAGTTATCTAGCTAACCAAATAAGCAGATTCCTAGTTTTCCAAAGACCAGGCAGCATGGGCCAACGTCTGTTAACTATTACTCTGACCTCAGCAAATGTGCTCTCCTCACAAACTGTTCAGAAACTGCCATGCAAACAGCAGCCACTTCACAGCAAAAGGCAGGCAGCTGCATGAAGAAACCACAGCAACCTCCAGCAATGCTGATACAAATGAATTACAAGTTTGGTTGGGTTTGAGGGATGTCGTTTTTTAAAGCAGGATGAGAAATTTGCTGCCAGCAATGATGGCAGGAGTTTACAAAAAGGAACACCAGTGGCGTGTTTCAGTATTTTCTTTTGACTGAAAAGGATCTGCATGATTTGTATGAGCCCTTTGCTAACAGACAACATGGAGAAGGGGGACTAATACTCCAGCCATCCATCTCAATTCATCAGCTTCCAAAGAAACTGTGGTATACACCACTTTCTTCCTCTCCAAGCAAGAGGGCTCTCTTGATACGATCAGGCACCAAAAAAGTATTGTTTTCACTACTACTCAATATCCATCTTTCCTCCTTTTTTTTTTTTTTTTTTTTTTTTTTTTGACTAATGTTCACTTCAAGTCTTATCTCAGAACCACACTGAAAGGTTTTAACCAAGCATAAATGGTTTTAAAACTCTCCTTAGCAATAAAAACAATGGGAGAATAGATATTCCACAAATATAAGCTACCAATTCAGAGCTCTAACTAGGATGTGTTACAAACAATCAAGTTCAAACTTACAGCACAAGTGGTCAATGTTCTTCATCTGTCACCTTCCTTTTAAATGAGCGCCATCCATGCCTACCATGAATAAAAGAGCTGCCTGAGCTGCCAGGAGTCCAGCAATTGTTCCACCACTATTACACACGCATTTAGGTTTTCTACACCTGTCTCCTACAGCTGACATGAAACACAGAACTCACAGTAGGTTGATAAGATCTATTACACAACAGGTGGACAATACAACAGACACGACTTCTTACACTTTTTGCTTAAATTAATTCAAAATGAGTACCAAAACAAATACATCTAGACAAAGGCAAAATCCTTTTATACAGTGATTTAACATTTCAGCAGAGAGACAGGTAACATTCAGCAAATGCTATTAAAATAGATCCTGGAAAGAAGCCATGCTTGCTGGCTGTTGATCCTGGTATGTGGCATCACACAAGCCAATGAGCTTGGTCACATTCACCCAGCACTGCACTCTAGTAAGCATACCCAGCTCAGAGGAAAACACTGAGCAAAAATGTGCTTGACAGCAAAGTCCAGCTGTGGACTGAAGCAGCTTTGTCTGTGAAAGACATTGCCACAGAACAGACAGAACTGCTCAATACTTCCTGGCATATCAAGCAAAGGGTTAGCCTCAAACTTGATGAAATAGTGAATGGGTGAGATATGGTCTATTACAGATTTGTTAAAGAAACAATTTCAACTTAAGTGGAAAAAAATACTGAAGCATCCAACACATTACCCACTGATTCCTCTCATTCGTCTCATATAAGGAGGACAAACTTGATAAGAAGTTACCACAGAGTAAGTAAAGAACACAAATCAACTGAGTATGAACCAATGCAACAATTTTAAGTTACGCCAATATTCCCCACAAAGTAGAGCATCTAAAAAGCAATTACTGTCACTGAGTAGTTAAAACACGTTCCATCCAAACTATGAGCCATAATGACAACATTGGTAACGAACAGATGCAATATGGTTTTCTGACCTTTATTTGAACATCCATAGATACATTTTTATCATCAATGCTTAATTGGTAAAAGAATACCAGCTCACTGTACTGTTGAGGAGCTAAGCTTATAAAAGAAGCAATGTCAAGACTCTTGGAGCTTTTCCCAGTATAGCACCTGTGCTAAGGGCTTCTGCCAACACGACGCCAGTCACAGTCGGCCACTACATCTATGCCAGGAGGCTCCTGTAGCACAGACACAACCTGGAAAAAAATGTGAGGCTTCTGCAGCAGGTAAAACAAAAGCTTCAACTGCATGCAAAATAGTAATAAGTGGAAATAAAGAACAAAGAAGACTTTAGATACTTTTAAAGAACAGAAAAAAAAATAATAAATTGAGGTTGTGCCTTCAGAAACAGCAAATGGAACAACAAATGAATGCAGAAGCTGATTTAAATAAATTCTCAAGCTAAAAAAAAATAATCTAAGTCCTAAGTAGCATACATAAGTAAAAGAACAGTTGCCAGACAAACAGTTACACATCTCTTGGTAGCCCATCCATTACCAACCAATGTCTTTTCTAAAGGACTTTCCACTTGTGTTCAAGCCGTGAAATGAATTACTGACGCTTAATCGCCATACAGATCTGTATTCAAAATCTGACATCCCAACTTATTAGAAAGGTAGACCAATACAATGCAGAGCAGGTAGTTAATAAGTAAAGCATCTGCAAAGATCGTATTTTGAATCAAGAGTCCTACCAATGGTATCTATAACTAATAAAATGTGAGGAAACATGACATCTACATGACATCATATCTTTGGACATGATGAACACGAAGACAACCCTTTCCATACACACGGAGAGAAGCAGCTGCCACATGAATTGCTCTGCAGCAGCCGTATTTAGACCAGCTAGTCCACTGTCATATGTAATCAGGCAAATCTGATACCACCTTCTTCTGCTTTCCTAAGTAATGTTCATCATTTTGTTGCACTACACAATGACACTCATCAAGTAACTCTGGGTCATACCATTCAACCATATACTTACTGTTAGATGCACAGGGTCCAACAGCAAGTTATTTTGGGGAGCAATTTGAAAGAGGCAGACACTCAATGTTTCAAACCAAAAAAAAGCTGCTTACAAAAGATATTTCTTGCTTCACATTCAACAACGGAATGACTACAAACTACTTGACAGTACACACTGAAATCCAGAAATACAATCAAGTAATGCAGAGCTAACGTACACTAACAGAAAAATCACTGCTGCTGAACAAAGTGCACAGATAGCCTAAAAACTGGAGCTCACCTGTAGTAAACAGTCACAGGAGCACCAGATGTTGTTTGCAGCCTACTACAACAAAGTAGTCCTCTGTGCATCGCTGGCTCAGAACAAATCATTATACCCAAATGACTGCCTCCAGGTCCAGCAAAGGTTTTATAGCTCACTGCGGTTCTATCATGGCCTATCTGTGAAGCTGTCACCTTCTCCACCACTCCTTTGTGTTCCCCTCACTGCCGGTCCATCGCTCACAGAACATTAACCTTTATCACTGAAGTGTTAAGGGTTAAAAATTACCTTCTCATACCTCCTAAACAGCTTTCTCACTACACACAGACCAGGACAGAGTATCTAGGTCGTTTACAAGAATGAAAAGAAAAAGAAAAAAAAAAAAAAAAAAAAAAAAAGTAGGAATACCTTAATGGGATTTACTTAACAATGGCAGCGTGGCTCTAAGCTAGCTCCAGTCAGCCGAGTTTAAAACTAGCTGCTGTACGCCAACAAGAACTTCAACACAACTAAAACAAGAGCACTGATTGCTCTCCCACTCAAGCACGCTGCCAGATGTAACGCTGGAGGTGTGTTTACCAGTTGCAACTTCCCAGCAGCACGACACGAGTGTCACAGTACACTTGTGACTGCGGATACAGTCACGGGAAGCAACGGCAGAAATATCTCCCACAGACAGGTATACAAGGGAACCGCGCATCTGATTCTGACTTCGATTCTGAAATCGCCCTTCAACTGCTGGGGAGTTTTGCCTGAAAACCCTCAGCAAAGTCACTCACGGCGGGATAAACGCAAGCTTCGACAGCGTTTCTACGAAGGCTAACCCTGGCCCGGCCGTTAGGCACGACGCCTGTCCCCTCCCCCCACCCCAACGGCCGTGCCGGGGGAGTGGCCGCGCCAACGGCCGCGGCACGCGCTCACCATCTCCTCGTGGCCGGGCCCATCGGGCTGCGCGCCGCCGCCATAGGGGCCGGGGCTGGCCCGCCCTTCGGGGGTCTTTCGCTCGCTCGCGCCCTTCCCGCCGCGGCGGGCCGCTCGCCGCCCCCACAGGTAGACAGCGCCGGCGCCCAGCAGGATGGGCGCCCCCAGCACCAAAGCAAGCTGCCAGCGGGACAGACCCGTGCCGGAGCCGCCGCCGCCCGGCGCCTCCACGGGCTTCGAGGCGGCCATGACTCGCCCACACAGCCGCCTGTGGGAGGGGAGGGACGGGGTCACCGGACACGCGGGGAGGCCGGGAGAGCGCGGGGCGGGAGAGCACTTCCGGTCTATTCGGCTCACAGCGCCGCCTGCCGGCTAGGAGGACCCCAGATGCTGTGCAGCGCGGTCTTAGAATCGCAGAAGCGTAGAATGGTGCGCGTTGGAAGGGACAGAATCACACAGAATCACAGAATCGTAGGGGTTGGAAGGGACCTCTAGAGATCTTCGGGACCAACCCCCCTGCCAAAGCAGGTTCCCTACATCAGGTCGCACAGGTAGGCATCCAGGCGGGTCTTAATCTCCAGAGAAGGAGACTCCACCACCTCCCTGGGCAGCCTGTTCCAGTGCTCCGTCACCCTCACTGTAAAGAAGTTCTTGTGCACATTCGTGCGGAACTTCCTATGCTGCAGCTTCCGGCCATTTCCCTTTGTCCTGTCTCCATGTACCACTGAAAAGAGATTGGCCTCACCACTATGGCCCCCACACCTTAGATATTTATAGACCTGGATTAGATGCCCTCTCAGTCGTCTTTTCTCAAGGCTAAACAGACCCAGTTCACTCAGCCTTTCTTCATAGGGGAGATGCTCCAGGCCCTTCACCATCTTTGCGGCCCTCCGGTGGACTCTTTCCAAGAGATCCCTGTCTTCTTTGTACTGGACACAGTACTCCAGATGAGGCCTTACCAGGGCAGAGTAGAGGGGGAGGATCACCTCCCTCGATCTGCTGGCCACGCTCTTTTTAATGCACCCCAGAATGCCATTGGCCTTTTTGGCCACAAGGGCACACTGCTGGCTCATGGCCAACCTGTCATCCACCAGGACACCCTGGTCCCTTTCTGCAGAGCTCCTCTCCAGCAGGTCATTCCCCAGCCTGTATTGGTACATGCAATTATTCCTCCCTAGATGCAAGATCTATGCTTGCTTTTGTTAAATCTCATCTGGTTTTTTACTGCCCAGCTCCCCAGCCTTTCCAGGTCTTGCTGAATGGCAGCACAGCCTTCAGGCGTGTCAGCCAATCCTCCCAACTTCGTATCATCAGCAAACTTGCTGAGGGTGGCCACTGTCCCCTCATCAAGGTCACTGATGAAGATGTTGAACAAGACCGGACCCAGCACAGACTCGTGGGGGACACCACTGGTTACAGGTCTCCAGCCAGACTCTGCACCACCAATGACGACCCTCTGCGTTCTGCCAGTCAGCCAGTTCTCAACCCACCTCACTGTCCACTTGTCTATCCCACACTTCCTCAGCTTTGTTATATGGATGTCGTGGGAGACAGTATCAAATGCCTTTCTAAAATCAAGGTAGACTACATCTACCGCTCTCCCCCCACCCACCCAGCATGTGACAACATCATAGAAGGCCACCAGGTTGGTCGAGCACGGCCTCCACTTGGTGAACATGATCTCAAAGATGATCTAATTCCAATCCCCTGCTATAGGCAGGGACACCTCACTTTAGACCAGGTAACCACGGCAGTGTAACCGCTTCTTTTTAAAGTTATTGACTGAATCTGTCATGGAAATCATTAAATATGCAATACTGGAACTGTGTATCTGTTGTGTATTCATGTGACTATGTCAACTCTGCACACTTATCGATAGGAAGGGAAAACTGACATTCCTATCTCCACTTACCCTGCAGAATTCAGCTCATGATATGGAGAAGCTGTCCCTGGTCCCATGTCATGCTCAGGTAGTTCTTGTCATCACATAGCAAAAATTTCCTAGCAAGTGGGAAGGAAAATGAATAGAAGTGAAGACATAGAATCAGAATCATAGAATCATAGAATTTCTCAGGTTGGAAAGACCTTAAAGATCATCAAGTCCAACCACAACCTAACCATACTACCCTAACTCTATCAACCCACCACTAAATCATGTCCCTGAGCACCACATCCAGATGATTTTTAAACACATCCAGGGATGGTGACTCAACCACCTCCCTGGGAAGCCTATTCCAGTGCTTAACAACCCCTTCTGTAAAGAAGTTTTTCCTGATATACAACCTAAACCTCCCCTGGTACAACTTGAGGCCATTTCCCCTCATCCTGTCACCTGTCACCAGTGAGAAGAGACCAGCCCTGCTCTTGCTGCAATCACCTTTCAGATATTTGAAGTGAGCAGTAGGCACATGTAGCACTATGAAGGAAGAAAAAAGTGCTGAAAACAGAAACAGTGGCATGGTTGTGAGGCAAACACCTCAGAAGCCCTGTTAATGTTTTCCAAAGTGAGTTTGGGTTTGCCCTGAGTGCTGATGATCTGAGCACCAGGACATCCTGGCCTCCTGTTTGCTACAGGGTTTATTCATTCAGCTGCAGCAGCGGCTCCTTTTTTATTTCCCACTCTTCCCATATCTCATGGAGCCCTGGTAATTTGCTTGGTGTGATCTGCTGTCCTGCTGGACGCTCAGTATGTCTTGGTGCCTGGTAATAAACAGCTCTTTCCATGTGTGAATTATCATAATTTGCCTAAGTATATTTTGCCAAAACTGTGGGATTGTCTCATTTTTCCATCAGCTGTTTCAGCAAAGCAGAAGCACTTTGCACTTTATGTACAGAATAGAAGAACCTTATGCCATACACTACAAGTGGCATATCTACAGGCTGATAGTTTCCTACCAGGATGGTCTGAATTTCTGCCACATGTTGTCTTTTATGACCCAGGATAGTCCCTTGCATATACCTTTCCTGTAGCCTCAGGGTGTGCAGAAAAATTTAGGCTCTCAGAATATGGTCAGGAGTACTCTTCTCTACTTGAATAATCGGCCTACATGTTCTTTTTACTCAGGTGTATTTTTACTGTGCCATTTTGTAGGTATTCTTGTCACCCCTATCCCTTCACACTTTCACCAAGAGCACATCCTGCTGCAGGTTTGCTTATGACTCTACGCTCTAATGTGCAACATCCAAGGATATTCTGTGTGTATACCCATGTTCTACAGTTTTCTGTGCTACACATGGTCTCATTGCCCCAGAGAAAACAAAACTCACATAGGTATCTATTACCAATCAGTTCTTTCACCTGTATTATTCAGAATGAAGAGTCCTACATCTGAGTTATGGTACTGGGAGAGCTTAAGCCTCACATCTACACAGACTTGAATGAAACTAGAGTTTTGCTATCATATCCGTATACTGCTAAATAGATTAGAGACAAGCGGCAAGGTTTAACGCTGTATCATTGATTGCACATAATGCTAAACTGCTAGTAAGCTTTTCGGTATACTTTTGGACAGTGCTGACTAATATCTCCAAGACGATATCAAAGCATCAGGAGAACACCTGGCTACCTAGAACACACCAATGCTTCCAATAAGAAGATAGATTTATGTATTTTCTCCTACGCAGTTTTCCATAGTTACCTCAAGAGGCTCCACATCCTCTAAACACTCCTTCATTTCCTTCATCTGTGTTCCAAGGCATGTAACACTGTAACATACTTCAGTTTCATGTTTTACAAACAACATTTTAATGTGCTACAAACAGAGTTTTCAGGTTACATCAGCTATGTTGAAATTTAAAATAAAAGCCACAAATATTATAACAAGATACTGGTAGCACAAAAATGTAGTGTAGAATGAATGAGTCCAGTCTAGCCACTTGGTCTCAGGAACGAGGAACAGTCCCCTACTCTGTTCTGTTTTACGGTGTAGACACGGTCAATAGTCTACACCCAGTGCTTGGTTAGGAGGTCAGACTCATTCCTGCTCTGTGTTCAGTGTGCTCAAGCCAGGCCCATCATAAAGCAGATACAACAGATGAAACTATTTTGGTGAAAAGCAAACGATGCACATTCACGCATCATGCCACGACCCAAAAATGAACTATTTTCTCAGGAGAGCCTTTGTTCCAGAGAGACCATATTTCCTGGACACCAAAAGGAAGCACAGAGGCAACAGAGATCAGCAGCGAGGGCAGCATGAAGAGGGCTATTTGTCCTGCCTTCCACAAAGTCAGTTAGGCCTCTGCAGGCAGATGTGCCAGTTTCTGACCACTGTCAATATGTCAATTCTGCTTCTCAAAATCACAAGCCTGCTTTGGGTTAGAGTACACGCCTTCCAGGCATGTTACTGTGGGCAATTCTCCATTGGCATTGACAGCTGATGCGCTCAACTGCAATGTATATGGAGTAGAGAACATATTTCCCTTCCTATCAGCTCCCTGCGGCACTGTCACTGAACATCTCTGCAATGGAAAGATTAAAAGAAACCTTGTTGAAAATAGATGAGAAAGGATTGATTTTATGTTTAGACAGTGCCTAGGGTTGCAGTGGGTTGGGCTTTGGGGGGTGAAGTGCAGAAAGAGTGCCTGAAACTGCATCTCCTCTTCCTCTTGACAGAACAGTGTGAGGCTATTGGCTTACCGGAAGCCTTCGATACTGCTTTTCCTTGTCTGGCTGGGAGACTGCTGCAAATTTGGAGTGTCTGTACATGGAATATGAAGAGGATGATGATATTTCCTTTGCAAGATGGATGAGCAGTTTCTGGGGCCACAGTTTGATTGATGAGAATGAGAAAGAGAGTAGAGGCCACAAGAAACGTCAAACAAGATCCCTTAGTGAAAGGAGAGCCTCCCTTCCGGTAAGAGCTGCGTGCAGTTTTCTGTGTTCATGTGTGTGTGGCTTATGTATAATCTTCAGTGCAGACATCCCAAAAGTTAACCCTAGAGATCCACTGGGATGAGAATGCCTCACTTACCTTGTCAACTAGGTTCAGTTCCTACTGGCAGAAGTTGCTTCTCAAACTCAGCTCCCTCCAGAAGCCTCAGAGGTCTTTGGGATAGAGGAAGATGAGAAAACTTCATGATGAGGAAAGACAGGACCAAAAAATGGAAGAAGAA
The DNA here is from genome assembly GCF_951394365.1 of Tetrao urogallus. NCBI lineage: Eukaryota > Metazoa > Chordata > Aves > Galliformes > Phasianidae > Tetrao > Tetrao urogallus. The sequence goes on along the minus strand of NC_136813.1, from coordinate 109,855,749 downwards.
GGCTGCGATAACTGCTGGAGTCCTAGCTATGCATTATGATTTTCTGTCTGGTAAAGCATGACCTGACAGAGATACAAGCACTTCAGAAATCTGGCGTGCATGAACTTGTGTTCAATGAGTATGTTCTCACATGTAAAACTACATAAGCCTATATACATTCATTGGATTTTGACCTAATTCTACAACCACTCTTCTCAAGGAAGCTGTGTGCTTTTCTCTCTGGAATTTAGCTGCTTGCTGGTGTAACTTTGAATTTAAGCTAGAGGATATGGTCCCTCCTTGTTTAAAGTATCTGAACCCAAAAATACATAACTAAGCTTATTATATTATGAAGTAAATTATTAAGGGAGAAACAGCTTCTTTTTTCCTAAACCATCAGAACAGTGGGGAAAGGGACAGGGTTCAAATGCCAAAGCAGTTTTTTAAGGTAGCTGACAACTAACTAATAATCAAAATGCAAAAAAAGCAGATATTCCCAGTCCTTAAAAAAAAAAGTGTAGGTACCTCAAACCTGTCTCTTTTTTTTCCAGATGCATCGATTGGCTTCCCAAAGTAATTATGTTTACTTACAAATAATTTTTCAGTTATATCCTAAATCATAATGTCTGCAACAAAGCCAATACTATTTTATTCCAAAGATTTTTTTCTGTCATGTACTATATTTCACCTTGAAAATCACCTTGCACTGAATCTGCCATGCTCTAAGCGGTGGGATTTTTCCTTTACATAGAATCATAAAATAGAATGACGGAATCATTAAGGCTGGAAAAAACCACCATTCCAACCATCCATCTGCCCATCATCACCGTGTCCATGCAACCACATCCCACAGTGTCACATTCACATTTACACATTTCTTACACCTCCAGGAAAATTTTTTTCTTTTCTCAAAAATTATGGTTAAGAGGAGCAAAACAGAACAAAACGACCTCCTTACTCTTTGAATATCATCTTTACGATATTTTAGTTTTGTTCTTCAGAGAATTATGCATACACAATTTCTTTACGCCTAATACAGACTGAAGCATCAGAATGTACCTTAAATTGCATTCCATTCAGCAAGTTGCTGAATACGGCTTCATTGCATGCTTGTGTGTGTACACATACATTTAATTTGAAGCACGTTCTTAAATTCAGTTTGATCAAAAGCTATTTCAATGCTTTTGCTAATGATAATTGTATCCCTGAATCAGCACTTGAACTTTAATGAAGTTAGCTTAGAGAGAAAAGGCTGTGACTTTTTGTATGATTGTTCAATCAGTTAAAGTTACCCTGTACACTTAATTATGTCTGGCCTTCATGTTAGTGCTCCACAGTTTTTTTCTTGGCTCAGCTATACTATGTAGCACATATAGATCTCAATCTCAGTGCCAGAAATAGACCATGGGAATGAAAAAGGATGATTTGTTTGGATTTCTTATAACAAATTCTGATAATTTTTTATAATAAACTATTTTAATAGAAATTTCTGATCAGTTGATAGTGAAGACTACTAAAATACATTGTGTTAAATCAAATCTAGAAATTATTCAATTGGGTGCACTAGTAATTCCTTAGAAACATCTTCAAAAAGTGCATCTCCTTCTCAGAGCCACGACTTGCTATTGCACCTAGATGTGCTCTTTAGACTGTTGTTACAAAGAATAACTACTATGAGAATCAAAACAATTACCAGTGCTAGTTAAATAACATCTTTCTTTTGTCAGAATAGTGCAATTAAAAAAGCTTTGTAGAAGAACTCCTCTGTGATTTGCTTCACAGAAACTAACAATAATTTGTATTTCTTTTTCCCCAGGATCGTATCATACCTTATAAGACAAACATTACTGAGATGCGGTTCACAAAATGCTTTTGTTGTGATCATTCCCATTTTGCAGAGGAACACAAACTTATATTCATCCCTCACTGGGTCACTGGCAGAACATGTAACTGGCCTCAGGAATTCTCATGCCAAAACAGGCTAAAACAATAAGTCCAGAACTCTCCATTAAAACAAATACATCCACTCCCCTGAAAAGCATCAGGTTCAGATAAGTCATCACAGGCCTGCAGTGAATGTGGAAACAGCCTGAGGAGAACTAAGTCATCTGCTTTCAACTGCTTTAATTAATTTGCTGTACACTGCAAATTTTAGATACAGTAACTGATTCTCTTTCTGAAGCTGATGACTTTGCTTGATGCATTCTAGTTATCCTCCATCATTTCAGCTCAGGACTGTTTCCTACTTCCCAGGCATTTTGCTATGGGGAAAATATTGCATGCTGAGGAGCACTGGTTAGAGTTTTACAACCCTATATATGGGAGAACTTTGAAGTAGACATTGCTCATGACAGAAAAGCAGATAAGAAACAGCCAAGGGTGAGAGCAGAACTTCTGACTACAGTTGAAGGTACTGACACTTATTCTAAACTAAAAATCAGACTAAACATCTATTGCAATATCATTACTACAGATCAGTGTAAGCCTAGGCTGAAACATTTTTAAGGAATTCATGCTTGGCTATAAGCTTCTTGGGAGGAAAGAATGCTCTGGGACAGAATCGGAATGTCAGATTTTCCAAAATATTCCTAGAGAACTGGGGTCGTTATGTAAACTTGAGCAAACAACAAATGCAACGCTGACAGTCTGAAGATTAATTGTCTCACTGACAGCTGTGTGAGTCCTCAGATCAAAGCCAAAAGATGGAAGAAATTATCTTGTCTCCAACAGAAACTGAGAAATAGAATAGGCAAATAATATTGGCACCAAGTTCTTGAGGATTTTTTGTTTCTGGGCTTTTTCTGCGTTAGCAAACAATCTGCTGCCTATTATATAAACAGACACTAAGCATGACTGGGATTACACAAAGGCTCATACAGAAAAAGGGGGTACTAAATGGAGTGAGAAACAAACGCAGAGAGGTAGCAAAAATTCCCTATTGTGATATCAAAGAACAGATATAATTCTTACTTCCCATGCCTTTTTCCTTGTTTCACCTCCTCTCCATTTCTCCAGTTGAAGAACTACTCAAGGCAAATCCTAGAGGCCAGAGATGATAGAAGCTTGCTAAAGAGGCATCACATGAAAACAGGAGCCAGCTACTGGGGCAAGGATGGGAGCAGACATTGGAGCAGCACTCAGAGGCTTTTGGAAAGGGAAGGCAGCAGTAGTGGGTGGACAAGAAAGCATGGATACAGAAAAAAATCTCTGTTTCCAGCAGCTCTTGAGACATCAGGAAGGGAAGCATAGATTAAAGATATCTCAGGCCTGTTCTTATTTGCAGTGGTATCATGCAATCCATTTGGCACCAAATCTATGTATTAAACACATGTATTAAGTCGAAGAAATGGATCTTACGTAAACTCATTGCCAGAATTTATCTTAAATAAAAGAGGACTACTGTTTTCTACTAGTAATAAGCCATGAAATGTTCATTCTTAGCAATTGTACTAAGGCCTTTGTCCTCTGTCAGGTTGTGCTGATAAGACAGTAACGTGCTAATGTGTGTGTGCACTGTGAGAGAAAGCATGGCCACTGTAATGAGATTACATGATCATAGTATCGTAGAATGGTTTGGGTTGGAAGGGACCTGTAAGGTCATCTAGTTCCAGCCCCTTGCTAAAGGCAGGGATATCTCCCACTAGACCAGGTTGCTTAAAGCTCCATCCAGCCTGGCCTTGAGTGCTTCTGGGGGGGGGGAAGGGGGCATTCCTAACCTCTCTGAGAAACCTGTTCCAGTGTTTCAACACCTTGACTATAAAGAATTTATTCCTAATATATAGTCTAAATCTGGCCTCTTCCAGATTAAAACCATTTCCCCTTGTCATATGTGTAGCTGTACCCTAGGTTCACTGAGACAAATCTGCATTTCAGAGGAAGGCCTGTCTCTTTTCTGAACCATAGTGTCTATGTTAGCATGTGAACTACATTCTTTTTGTTAAGAGCATCACTATAATTTCATCTCTGAAGGAAAAATAAAAAGCAACATCTTTGTAGCATAAAATATTTACAGATAAAACAAAACAAGATTGATGAATACCATCCTCTGCTTCATCTGTTCTCCTGTTTTGTTTTATTTTTCTTTTTTTAAAGCCTCTAAGAAAAAATACCTGTGATTTTTAGTGTGAAACAATGTGTGTTTCCAGGAAACAATATACACTGATACCATTAAAACGACATAGAAGATGTTCAGCTTGTACAGCTTGACATGGCATGTGTACTCCTGTCCCTCAAGCACAATCCGATTGCTTTGGTGCTTTTCCAAATAAGAATACGATATGACCTTACAGAAATCACAGCAATATCGATTAGTGTTGTAACAGTATGCCTCAAAGTAAAAATAGCATAGCAGGAATCATTACCACTACTCTCAGCAGCAGTCTGTAATACTAGTTGCCAGAGTTAGCTTGTGTCTGGAAATGAAGTTGAACTTGCATCATATGTGCTGAGGACCCTTTGGTGTTAAGTACATCTAGAAAGTATAAGACTTATGTAAAAATAAAAGAAAACAACAACAACAAAAAGAGTTTCAGGTGACTGTGAAAATGGGAAGTATAAATTAATAAACAGCAGGATATACGGTCCCTCAGTTATTGCCAATAGCTGCATACAGGAAGTCATAATGAGGGAGGCAAAACCTATATGGAGCTGTGGTATTTTGCTGGAAGATGCAACAGAAGTAGATTTACTGGTGATTTAGCACCTCTCATCAAGCCATTGTGAAAAGCCTGTTTCCGTCTTTCCCAACCTTAATGATTGCATGATTCTATCATTCTATCATTTTTCTATTAGGGATGTGTCCCTTAGTGCCCTGAAAATGCTCTCTTGTGAGGTCAGGATGAATATGCCCAAGAAACCACTAAAAAAACTGGAGCTGAACAGTAGAGCATCTTGTCTGCATTTAGGCCAGGCAGCAGATATAATAAGACTGGGCTAGAAATGGTCTCTGTCACACTCAGTTGACCTCAAAATCTCTAATAAGACCCAGAGCACCTGTGAGTCAAACTCAGTGTCTGGTTCATCTGGCCACAGAAGGGCTGGGTCTCTGCTGTTTAAAAGCCCTGCCTAGAACCCATTCCCTGAGGGGATGGCTGGGTGTTTGGGATTATGAAGTGTCCCAGTTCTTTTCCATGACAGTGGGCACACCTCACATTTCAAATGCTTATTTGGATGCCAGAACTTTAGATACTCAAAAATGGGAATGAGTAAATTTCGTTGCTGCCCCAAGGAAGCAAGCTCTTTGACAGTGTGATTCTTCGGCACAAATAAGGAAAGATACAGAAGTCTGGGAAAGGTTATTTGTTCTGTAGTACTGCTTGGAGAGTACTCTGTAGTAGAGAATCTGCCCTGTGTGCTCTGCTTTAGAATTCAATACTCAGCAAAGACCTCTTCTTTTGCAGGCCAGGCTTTCCTCTCTTCATACAACACGACTTCATGCCTCTGCCAAAGGTTCATCTTCAGGTCATCTCAAGGGCTCCAAGGAATTTCAAGAAGACCAAGATGTCAAATACCACTGCCACAAGAAGGCAAGCAGAACACCTTCAGCAGACAGCTCAGGCCCAGAGACAAGGTCAAACTCCATGCAGGAATTTGCAGAGTCCTTTGAGAAGCAATTGCATTTCAAGAGCAAACGCTCAGTTTCTTTGGTAGGTGACAACTAGCAGCAACCTTAAGAAGACTTCAGAAATAAATAAATAAAATAAAATAAAAAATAAGTAAATTAATAAATCAGGCTAGCTTTATCCCTTATGTAATCTTTGTGTCTTTGCTTGGGGAGGAGCAGAAATAAGCTTGAATTAGAATTTCTTGAATGATGTTATCCTTACTGTAGTTGAAGAAATGTAAAACTGCTAATGTCATTAACATGAGCATTTTGGATGTAGTGTCACCACCTAGACTTGTTCCAAAGTGTGTAACTTCAAAATGAGACACTGCACACCCTGTGGCAACAAGACAATATAAAAACAGACCTGCTTTGCTTTTGCTGTGATATCCAAGTGACTTTCTCATTGCTGTTGACCTGGTTTAACCACATGCCATGTTATCTGTAAGACTGCCAAGCATCAGGGTGTTTGAGGGATTTCTCTTCCCTGGGACTCCAGTGTCATTGCACTACTGCAGCAGCAGCCATTGCTATATTTTCACTGTAAGGGCATGCAGCCAGCATGGAACCTTTTCCTATTTCATTCTTCTTCCTGTTATTCTCTCCTGAGGCATGATTCTGCATGGTTTGCACTGAAGGAGGAGCCAATAATGACCTTTCTGACAATTTAATGCATTTATTATAATGATACATACTATCTGCTGTATCGCATACTGGAGGGAAGGGTACTGAACAGTAAATCCCTTTTAAGTATTGGAAGAACTCTGTCAAATTCAGTCACCCCACTGAAAAGCTGTGCTTGAATAACTCTGAATAATTATCATCAGTAACAACAAATGGAAGTGTCCTTTATTTTTTCAGTTTTTTGACATTGTCAGTTTCATATGGAGAAGTAATCGTTATCTCTCTATGCAGACCTTCCATTCAGCAGTAAGAGAAGAAACAATAAAAATCTCTTTTCAATAAATAGCATAATTACACGATCAGTCCCACAGTTACAGTCCTTGCATGCTCAGTCCTCTAGGAATATGAAGAGTTATGGTGATGACAACTCTGTTATTCAATTTTTAAGATTTTATGTGAATTCTGTAATCTTTTTTCCTTTCAGGAACTACTCAGTATTTATTTCATTCAGAATTTCCCACTGCCTCATTTGCCAGCCCTCATCAGTAGCTGATTGTTTATCATTTCTCAAAAGACTTCTGCTAGGAAGTCTGTGAGCATGTCAGTTGTGTGATAAGTACAGCGAATATAATAAACTAAGTTTGACTTTGGTTGCATTTTAAAAACACGGATTCTGGAACTCTTCTGTAATTTACAGCAAGGTGTGCTGGGCTATACTTTGATCTGTCTTTCAACTAGGCCAAACTATTAAAGCCTGTAAGATGTCAAGGACTGAAGAACCTTGAAGAACTGAGTGATAGGTATTAGAGATCTGAAAGGAAATTTGTGAGTGGGCTTAAACACAGAGCTCCAAAAAGAGTGTTGAAAAATCCTTTTTTGCATTTGGATCCCTACAAGTACTGTTCAAACCACCCTTTATACGACCAGCAGATTAAAAGAAATTAAAAGTGGAGAAAAGGTAATTTCACTTCATCTCCTTCCCTGCACGTTGCTTTTCTCTAAATAAATGTTTCAGCACTTGTTTTCAGCATGGTCTTTGTAACTGTCAGTGAGCAACTTTCAGATTTTAAAAGATGGATCATGTGAAATAAGAAAAACAAGGAATCTAAGCTGAAATTTCAGAGCCTCCTTTCCCCCTCATGTCTCTTCTCCCAAGCTTGCCTTTCAGGCAGACTACCCTCCTACCACCCAAAAAGTATTAGAGCGTGTTGCTCTTTGCTGATTATTAATGTCACTGGCTGGGGCCATGAGTTTGAACCCATTGTGTTAAAGCTGATCTGCCTGATATTTTGGTAAATGTAGTATTTTACTATGTATTACTACTGAAATATTGTTATCAGATTTTGTTGATGATGTAAGAGTCACTTAATTCTATTCTATTTTTCTCCTGCCTTTTAGCAACCTGAAGGCATGAAGGAGAGAAGAGAGAGACTGCATCTGAGAAAGAACAAGTCTCACAAGAGAATGGGAGAGAAATCAGAGCCAGGGAGAGTGCAGAAAGATGAACACTCAGAAGCTATACCCGCAAAACACAACGAACAGTTCCCTTCACAAGCAAGCACTGAGAAAGGATATTGATGCACAGGCAGCTAGAATGTCTTGGGCTAATGAATTTTAGCACTATCTGTGATGAACAGAGGGAGCGTTCTTGTTTTGACTAGAAGAGGCTTGTTAGCTAGAGCAAATCCAAAGCTGCAAAATGAAACTAGAATTCAACTGCATAATTGATACCATTTTACTACATTCCTGTCGTTTTTTTCTCCAGTAGGAATGTGACCCTGCTCAGAGATATGGGGCAATGAACCACACCTTTAGAGGGTTTCAGGCAGATTTAGCATTGCAGCAGGACAATAGTGGATATGTTTGTTTAGGAGGAGAACACCTATGTATTACAGAGCTGTGGAAAGTCACTCAAAGCCATATATTTGTGCTTTAATTGTGAACAGAAAGATCAGGAAAGAAAATGTACACATAAATTATCATCCATTACTTGGCCCTGACATAGACTTAGAGATGGTTTGGAAACGGGGATCTCTTCTCTTTGATAGTCTCCCAATCCCAAATTTGTGGAGATGATAGGAAAATAAATAAGCCCTCACACTCTCCTCTACATGTTGCTGTTGTCACTGTCCGTGCAATAAAACTCTTTTCTCTCCATGTCCAGTCTCATTTCCCAAGTCACACAACTAGTTTTTCTGCCAGCTTTTTCTCTGCTGTGGCCTTTCCTCCCTTCATTTTCTATTTTGTAGCTGTGACTCGTAGCTGTAAGACTCTTTTATTACAACTCTAGTTCTGCCTCATCAAAATTTGAGCCTTGCTCAAACCTCTGGTAAAAAACAGAGATGATCAGCCTCCTGCACTTCTATATAATTTCTTCAAGGGGCTGATTATACTTCCCACAAATTCAGGGTGGTGGATCCTTTTCATTTTTTCCTTTTTTTTTCATGAATTAAGGCCAAACAAAGGAATTGGGAAGTGACTCTGCCAGGGATAAGCAGGTCTTGGGAATTTTTTTTCTGGCTGAGGATTTTCTAAACTCAGCTGTAAATCTCATCATCTGTAAGTAAGATTTCCTTCTATGCATAGGAATACAATTTCCATATGCTTAGAAACACAGCTTTTTGACATGGAGTCTTCCCTTCAGAGAAAATCACTGTCATTGGGAATAATTTCTCCAGGCTTAGTAAGAAGAAAGCCTGCTTTGGTAATAGAGGATAGTGAAGACTGATGGATTTATGAGCCAGAGTCAAAGCCTGCTGGGTATCCTTCTCAGGATTTTCTGTAATCAACAAAGGTTTTATTACTTTACTTTAGAGCCTTAATTTTGAATGTTCAACCTTTTAAGAGCTTAGGGCATCCTCAAAACTTTGTGACACTTATCTTCATTCTGGGATTGGTTTTGTTTCTGTAGGACTTTGAGGATATAAAAGAAAGTGACTGAACCCTTGCTAATGCTTGTAAGATGTTTCTTGCCTGGCAACATATATTACAAACTAATAAATCTGACTGAAAAAATATTTGTTCTTATGTATTGTTCCTGTCCTCCCCAGTTCAGATGGGATTTTCAGAAAATTCTTCCATTGGCCAAAACTTTTGCGCAGATAACTTTCCTCTTATAATCCTGATTTGAAGACTGCCTTACAATAGACCTGAATAGAATCACAGAATAGCTTGGTTTGGAAGGGACCTTAATGACCATACAGTTCCAATCCCCTGCCTTGGACACTATTGCCACCTACTAGATGATATCAGATAGATAGCAGCCTGCTCTCACATCTCATGAGAGCTGAATGTCATAGCTGCATCAGTTTTGCCTGGATTTTGGAGGATCAACATCCTCCTCCTGTTTTGCAGCTACATTAACTCAGCAGACCCAGCAATATCCAGAATTTGCAAAAAAATTGTATTCATGAGATTCTGATCAGCAACAAATGTAAAATTAATGCACCGGTTGTACATCACACTTGAAGGAAACAGCAAAGAGAGCTGACATAGAAAGGCTTGAGTACTGGCTCTGAATTGATGTTTACTACCTCGTGAATGCACAGGCAAGCCCCATTGCCCCCAGGGCAGCCTATCAGGTCTGTCTCTCACTATATCTGCTCTCTGAAAGCAGCTCATGTATTTATTACTGAATCTCCTCTCTCAAATGGGAGAGTTTTTCAGTGTTTTTGTTGTTTTTTGCCAGCCATTACCCCTGTGGTGTAATGCTGGAGACAGAATCTTTTGGATGCTTCCTTTTGAGCCAGATAGCAGCACTTTCCAACGTAGTCCCATGTAGCTCATGCAAGCAGCATTACTTAGAAAGAGTTAAAATTATGTAGTGGGATTAAATCATTCTCCACAGATATCAGCAATTATTCCATAACTAATCAGGCATTTGGGAAGGAAGAAGGAAGGTAATCATTCAAAGAGGGCTTTGATTTGGATAGCATGGCTGATATTTCTATTTTAACAGATGGAACAAATACAACTGGGATGTACGAGTAATCCAAAGGATTCAAGGGGGCTTTCATTCTCACATGCTTTTTTGCTCTTTCCAAGAGTGGGATGGCTATGAATTGGATCAATATCCAAACCTTGGATACAAAGAAGATCAGTTAGCAGGCAGCGAAGACAGAGGGATCAAAAATGTATTTTCCAGAATATTCAGGAACAGGTAACACAGAACACATATAACAGTTTTAGAACAGAGTGGAGTAGTAGGCAGCAGAAGCAGGTTGCTCACTTCCTCCATGGGCTGTCATTTAAAACTGACCTGGCTTAGAGGCCCAAGAAGAACATTTTGAACTTGCTGTGGTTCAAGGTGGGAGACAATGCTCTGGTAAACAACACCTCTTTGTGGATCCTTCCCACTGCTTCTAGCTAACTGGTAAGAGCTCCTGTGAGATGTTAGGGCTTGGGTATGTAAGCATTTCAGGAGCAAGATCCAGTTACAGCACAGTATTTTCAAAGAGGGGTATGAAGAGATCTTCTGGTGTGATTACTTGATCTTCGAGGTGGGCATCTTCAAGGCAAAATCCCTGGCTCTGAACGTACTCACTGTACATATAAAAAATATAAAATTAAATACAGGTATAATCAAATCTGATTATCAGAATTACTGACGAAGAAATGATTTATAATCATGAGACCTTGAACTTCTACAGCCATCTGCCAAAACCACTGATAAAAAAAGCAAGTCTTGAACTATGTTCAGAAGGATAATGCAGCCAAAATCTAGCCCTGGAGACCACAGAGAAATAAGTACCAAAATCACACAAACTTCTTAGACACTTCCCTGCCAGTGTACCAGAGTTTTAGATAGCTGTCAATAAGCAAGCACTGTAATATACTTCCTCATGATAGCATATAACATAGTAGGGAGTTGATTTTCAATTACTCTGCTGTTTTACGTGGAATTGACATAATATTCCAATTTTTTTACTGTGAGGGTGATGAGTCACTGGAATAGGTTGCCCAGTTAGGTTGTGGATGCCCGCTCTCTAAAGGCATTCAAGGCCAGGCTGGAGCAATTTGGCCTTTGAGCAATCCAGTCCAGAGAGAAGTATCCCTCCTTTAGGAGGGGGTTGGAACTAGATGATCTCAAAGGTCCCTTCCAACCCAAACCCTTTTATGATTCTATTATAATCCAAATACCAAACACCATTCATAATATTTATCCTTTAGGTAACTCAGCAACTTGATTAGTTAACAAAAAAAGAGCTGAGGCCATTCAAGACTGATGAAAATTTTTCTTTAGTTAAAGGAGAAAGATTTGCATCCATGTGTTGTTTGCCACGATCATTGGAGAATTGACAGCAACATAGAATTTAACTGTATGCACAGTTTTCACAAAGAAGTATTGTGACAAAATCCCAGGGCCCTTTTTTTTTAACTTGCTATGTGGAGATGAGAAGGGTTTTATATATGAGTTTCTCCAGACTTTGACTAAACCTTGAATGATGGTGGCTAAAAGTGATGTTTATGTTTGCTGGAGAAGCATCACCAATCCTTCATTATCATAGAAGCTATGTAGAAGACAGAGGAATCCTCAGTATGATCATTAGTGGTTTTTAGGCAATTTTGCACTGATGCAAAGACCCAAGGGTAAAGATGATTGGCCTTGCTGGAGTCACTGCTCTAGCCAGTGTGGGTCATTCTTTTTATGACTGAATTAGTAAATAAGGGGAATACCAGTGCTCCAAAGGAGCTGTGAGCATCTGGGTGTTTGCACATCTATGCTTCTGAGCTGACACTGCAGGCAGGAAGCAAAATGTTCATTTAATTTCTGGTGTAAGAGGGTACACCATTCTCCATAGAGGTAAATTAGGTGATATAGATGATGTCCTTGATATAGCTGTACTTCAAACACAAAACCCTAATTTCAGTATTTGTTGGTCTGGTATCAAACAACTGAAAGTATTGAACACAGCACATTCCTGAGCAAAATAAAATTTTGTCTGTTCTGGATCTTGCGTGAGATATTCTGATGATAACGGGGCTTCACCTAATAGTAGTATCCTTGTTTACTTAGTATATTGACTCAGTACATTTTTTAGACCAAGGATTTTAATTTCTTATGGAAGCATATATCAAATTTCCTGGGAAATGACTTTGTTAATATAACATAACACTTAAGATCTTATTTGCTAGCACTCTTTTCCATTTGCTTTTAACAGTGTAATTCTAAGTGTCTGCTAAGGAAATCAACCTGTTCAACAGTTTGTGTCCATGTGCTTATGCAATGTCAGTAACAGACTCCTGTCATTTGTGATGAAAGAGCCAAGAACAAAAGGACCTTTAGGACTACAGAGAGGAAATAGTCAAGTTTTGATTCCAGCTATGAAAGAAAAAAGAAAGAAAACTTTACTCAATGAGGTGATCCATTACAAGGTTACTCTAAGTTTTGTGGCTTTTTATACACTTCAGAGACCAACTCTAAAGGTAAAAAACAACACCCAACTCCTTCTGTCCACACATGTTATGGAAACATGTAGTGTTTAGGGAAAAGGTTGAAATATTTTTAGAATTCTATGGACAGTGTAATTAAAAAATGTATATGCATTAGCAAATACATCGTTTAAAAATTATTTCATGGATAGACAGCATGAACAGCAATTTCCCAGTAGAGGGAGCCCATCAATACCAATTCAGCTGACGTGCTGTAGTTCACACCAAGAATCAGTTTAAGGTTAAAATCAATTCCAGTGCCAGTGGGAGAAAAAACATTACCAGGAGCACAGGACTATATGGTTAAATTTTTCCCGGTGTTGTTGACATATGACTTTTGTTGAAATGAGAGAAATCAATACAGACTGCAATCCGTGGCAAAGTTCAGTTTTGTTTAAGGGATTGATTTGGTTCCTGAGACCCTGTGTATCTCAGTCAGTAGCTGGCAGCTCCTCTCTGCAGGCATATCCCCAACTGTTCTCTCAATCTGCCCTCTGTTTCCAGCACACAGTTCACAATTCCCATCTTCATTTTTTTGGGAGCTGCTGATGTTACCCTGGGTGCTCTCACTAACATATACCCTGAATGCCCAGGCCAGAAGGGCCCTGCAAAACGAAACGAAAGAGGCCTCTGTGGTTCCTGCTTTCCTTGGGATCAGTGCCCATCTTAAGGGATGAGAAGAGCTGCTTCTCTAGGCCAAAATGTCTGTATCACCTGTACTCACAGCGGTTGGTTTTACTGTCTGTATTCTCACTGTTAAATACACAAAAGCTTTTGGGAAGCTCTCTTCTAATACTCACTTTTAGGAAATTCTTGCCTCAGGGCATGGCCAGTTTGGCCTTTATTCTGACAGATCAACTGTGTGCGATCCCAGAAGTTTCTTTCTGAGAAAGTGTTTTGTTTTGTTGGTTTTTTTTCCCCCCTTATAAACAGCACATTCTAGTCTATAAATGTAAATATAGAAAGACTAATTGATGGCTTCCGTTTTCAGTTTTAACATTATTTTTTAAAGGAATATTTTCCTTCCAGAACATGTAAGTTACATTAAGGAGGTCTGTGCAGGTCTGTACAAATAATTTCATGGCTTTTCTTGACTTGTCACACAGCCTTAACTAGTAAGAAATCTGCATTCCTTCACCCAATAAAAAATAAACATTAAAGGCACTTTTTGTATACTACATAATTAAAATAAGAAAGCTTAGGAATGCATTTCAAGATATGTCCATCACCAAGTGTACCTTCTGCTCTGCAAGGGTCTGTATCAAAGCCAACACTGTGGCACACTGCCTGGATTTCATCCGGTCCAGCTCAGACCCAGCAGCTGCAGGTAGGTATGTGATGCTTTGCTGGGCTGTGTACTGTCACAGCTGAAGAAGGAGGACACATCCCATACTGAGACTTGAAATGAAGCACAAGCGCACACATTTACATCTATTTTCGAGCAGATAAAGAAATACGTTTGCTCAGAAACAGAAAGGCGTTAAAACAGTGTTCTGGTAGGGAACTTCAGCAGGAGATCCAGAATCAGAATTCACTCTTTGTCCTTTACACCAATCACTAGCTTTCCAAATTACTTGATGATTTCATTTTCACGTGCCTGCCTACCGTGAAACATATATGTGCATGCACATATATGTACGTATGTTCTAATACATATTGACTATGATTATATGTGTGTTGCATAAATATATACCTGATATATATAGAGAGACACACAAGAAGTTTGTGCCCCTGCACCTTTCATGAGAAATGTGCTGCAGGCTGGGTTTCTATTTCCCCTTTCCTCTTCCTCACCACAAAATGTCCTTCAAGCTCTCCCCATGCTTCTCTGCATTCACTCAGCTTCCTTTCTCCAAACAGCCTTCTCATTCTCACTGTCCTCCTTTCCTATCACCCTCTTTTTCTAAAAAGATGCCTCGCTGCCTGCCATCAGGTTGCCTGACGTCGCCCTGTGAGTTCCAATGCACATTCAGATGCTTATCGCACAACTGTGCCAACATCTATTAACAGACAGACAGATGGACATTTTGAAACTACAGCAGGGAGGTGGAGGTGGGCCTGCAGCCTCATCAGTACTAACAGGACATATGGATTGCAGCAGAGATGAAGGGAGCTGACTGATGTTATACAGCTGCAGCTTCGTAGCTTCTGGGAAAGCAAAGACAGCGAAGTCAGGAGTAAGGAGCTGGAGCTGGTGGATTGAATGGGACCTTCTGAACAGAACACCATTGGTGAGGAGCATGGTGAAGAAAGTACAGAGCTGTCTCTAGTTTGGGAATTTTGGGTTGGTGGACAAGGATCTGGGCAAAAAAAAAAAAAAGAGGTGCTTTGGCAGAGCAAAAGTTTTGTATGTAAAAGCCACAAAGGAGACTGAAGGCAAGCCAGACAAGCTACGGACAGACCACAGGAAGTAACACCTGCATGGCAGCACAGGGTTCTGATCTCCCAGCCTGTCTTCCCTCCACAAAAACCTTCCACCCCATACTATTCCTCTTGCTTTTCCTCCTTCTCCAGTAAAAGCACCTCTCTCTCGCTCTCTCTCTCCACAATCTGGGCTGCAGCTGGTGCTTTTCATATCGCTGTTCAGCTGGCAGGTTTTCTCCTCTTGCTGCTCCTTCCTAGATTCTCTGTCCAGAGTGTTGCTCACCCCATATGCTCCTCCCTGCTAGCCCTCCCTCCTGACTCACCCGACCTACGTGCAGAGAACAGCACATGAGTCAGAGAGACAGAGGGAACAGAAATTAGCAAAACAATGAGGAAGACAAAACTGCATCATAAAAAATGTGGAAGGAACACCATTAGGTTCACAACGTTAAACTCTGAAGAACAAGACAAATCCAGATTACAGCTTAGTCCGACCCCCCCTCTCTTCCCCCAGTGAAACACGTTATGTGACACGATTTAATCATTTGACTGCATACTACTTTTCCCACAGGGCTAGTGCCTCATTTAGTGTAAATGAAGGACAGTGTTTGGGAATGGAGATTGTGTCTGCACTTCCTTGCTTACATTTCTGTGTGTGACTACAGGCTCTATTTGCCACCATACAACCTGAGAGTTGTGTGGCATTCAGAACCATTGGTTTCTTCATAAGACTTTCTTGGGTGCCTTTACTGCAGGAACCTAACAGTGGTTGGGACAGTTTCTAGTTTTCCATAGCCTTAGTTTCTTTTATTAGCTGACAGAATGTCCCCTGTTTTCTGAAAGTCCTGTCTAGTATTTCCACATCCCAGCTTCTGAAACAACTGATAAACTTTGGCTTTGCCTGGTATTTGACCCTGAGTGAGTAAAATAGATGAGAACTCCCTCGTCTGACATTACCTTTGAGTTATAATTTGCTTTGCGAGCTGAAGAGCAGTGAAAAGAAATCATAGAATCATAGAGTCATAGAATAGCCTGGGTAGACCACAATGACCATCTAGTTTCAATCCCCCTGCTATGTGCAGGGTCGCCAACGACCAGATCAGGCTGCCCAGTGCCACATCCAGCCTGGTCTTGAATGCCTTCAGGGATGGGGCATCCACAGCCTCCTTGGGCAACCTGTTCAGTGTGTCACCACCTCTGAGTGAAAAACTTCCTCCTAATATCTAATCTAAACCTCCCCCATCGTAGTTTAAAACCATGACATGAGTTTGCGGAATTGACACTGGAATTGCCATGATAGTTGCACATAAAGGTATTCTCTGCTTACTGGGAGTGTAGTTCAGCTACAAGACACATCCAATCAGCCAAGACACATCCAATCAGAAATATTCTTCTTAGAACTGATTTTCAAATTTCTGCAGCCTTAGAAATCATGTTTGGTCTCATTCAGCAGTTTTATGACAAGAAAAGCAAAGATTCCTTATCCGTGAAGTTCAGATAGGGATCACTGTTTGCATACATGTTTGTGCTGTAGAAGAACACAATTGCACAGCTCACAGTGTCAGTGCCAATATTTGAGTACTGAGATTACGAGAAGTAAAATATTCAGGATGTGCAAAGTGTTCTCTCACAGTGCTTCTGCTTTTCCCAGATTCCTCCATTCTGAATCTTCAATACATGGAAGTGGAGAAGTCTATACAGAAAATTCTTACTGTTAGCATGTTTGGCATTTCTGACTTTATTGCACTAAATTACACATGCCAAATTGTTAGATCAGTTCAAAGGATTATAAGCACTTTGAAACAGTGCCAATTACACATGACCTATGGATTTTTTCAGATTTTCACTTGCAGTCACTGCAGCTCTTTTGTTAATGCATGTAGGGGTACGATGACATTTCCTCTTTCTACTTGTTTTTCTCAGTAGTCGTTTTTGCATATTATTCTATGTGGAAGGCTTTCATAAGGGGGTATACATTTGTATATGGTAGAAGTGAGCTTGGCAAGTTGCTGGTTAAAACCCAGAGAGTACACAGGCTCGAAAATAGAACAAAAAAATTCTTACAAAATTTTACAAGCAATATGTAAAAAAGAAAAGTACTTCAAACAGTAACAACAACATAATTAATAACAATTAAAGCCAATGTTTTCTAAAATGCTGTGTATATCATAGCACATGTTTTACTGATGGCAGAATTAGGCCTAGAAACCTTTTCAACCTTTACGGATTTAAATCAGTGTCTTCTCAATCCATACAAGAGCAAATATCTCTAGCATGCCTCTGAAAATTGGGCTACTATAAAATGAGTCTTTGTATTCAGTTCTCATTTATTTTGCTCACAACAAGTTGTAATGAAAAGAGAATGTCAATGTTTGCTTTTCTTAAGGCATAGCCAATGTATGAACTTGCTCCTTATTCAACTGCCACACATGCTTTGCAAGACCAGAACTATTTGTTCAACTTTCTGTGCACTCTATCTGGAGATGGATTGCTTTATCTGTATCAGCTACACTTGTATGCTACATTTCCTCCACTATAAATTAGATGTGCTCGTACAGAGATGCTGACAGAGAGCAAATCTTGGGCTTGAAGCTTTCAGGGTTGTTTTCAGACAGAAATGTTTTTCAGTTGTGCTGGACTGGAGCAGACCCAGGAGGTACACAGGCCGTGCAGGGCTGGGATGGCATAGATGTCTGCTCTGCAGTCATGCTGGGACAAGGCCTTCTTCCTTGCAGGCAGGCAGCTATGAAGGCAGCTGCCCGAAGTGAGAGAGCAAAGGTCAAAGACATGGCCTGCAGCTACTAGAGCCCTGAAGGAACCAGCTCAGAGATCAGGGTTACAATCATAGAATGCCCTTCGTTAAAAAGGACCGCAATGATCATCTAGTTTCAATCCCTCTGCTATGTACTGGGTCACTAACCACTAGACCAGGCTGCCCAGAAAATGGAAATACAAAGTTGTGGTTGTGGTGACAGTGGCTGAAGGAGCTGTGTGCCTCAAACGACCAGGCTGAAACTGGTTCTGATGCCTTTAAGGGCTATTGTGAGCCTTCTTGGTCAAATTGCAGTGTGAAAATAATCCTAGAACATGTGTAACTCTAATTTGTGTTTAATGCATTTGGACTGAGGCACAAATGTGTGACAAGTGAGCAAATGGCAAAGTACAGAGGAAAGTTCTTGCTGTGGTGGATATAAGAGCCTGATACCTCTGATAATAACTCTGATGAAGCAAAAAAACCAGGCACAGCACCAAGAGCAATGTAACAGACCTGTGGGTTTCAAAGCCACAGACATTTCAACTTGCAATCCTTTCTTTAGGTAACTTCTCTGAAAAGTTATTCAGGCACTAATTGTAAATTCATACCATAGCACTTAGTCTTGAAGAAACGTTTTATGACTTGCTTCAGGTGCAGTGCTCAGTATCAGCAGCAACTAACCAACCAACAAGC
Organism: Tetrao urogallus; assembly: GCF_951394365.1. Taxonomy (NCBI): domain Eukaryota; kingdom Metazoa; phylum Chordata; class Aves; order Galliformes; family Phasianidae; genus Tetrao; species Tetrao urogallus. The sequence goes on along the minus strand of NC_136813.1, from coordinate 109,837,300 downwards.
CACAAGAAAGTCTACTCTGCCAAGCATTTTAGGGACTTAAGGCTAATGGATATTTATTTGAAGTATGTTTCTTAATATTTTTTACGGATGCTTTTCCCTTTGACTAGCAAGAAAAGAGGGATCCCAATTGTGAAGGAATTTTCCAGTCAAAAACAGGAGGATAGAAGGGCATATAGAAATAATGAGTTTCTCAGATGGGCAGACATACAGAATGCACCTCTGTTGAACTGGTCAAACAATTTTGCTTTTCCATTTTAAAAGCCATAGTTTTTATCTGCCTTTAGTTGATATCTTCTTCTTGCCAATTTAATAGGATTTATCATGTTGGAGAGGACACATGATGACTCTCCTATGAAGAAAGGTCAAGGGAATTGAGCTCCGTGGAGACGTCATTGAGGCCTTCCAACATTTGAAGGGAGCATATAAACAAGAGGGGGTATGACTGTTTAAGAGTGTGTCTAGTGATAGAACAAGGGGGAATGATTTTAAACTGAGACAGGGAAGGTTTAGGTTAGATATCAGGAGGAAGTTTTTCACACAGAGGTGGTGACACACTGAACAGGTTGCCCAAGGAGGCTGTGGATGCCCCATCCCTGGAGGCATTCAAGGCCAGGCTGGATGTGGCTCTGGGCAGCCTGGTCTGCTGGTTGGTGACCCTGCACATAGCAGGGGGTTGAAACTAGATGATCATTGTGGTCCTTTTCAACCCAGGCCATTCTCTGATTTTGTGATTCTCTAGTTATGCGGTCATTTTACCAGAGAGCATAAGCTGTGTTAATCGCATCAAAACCATGTTATTCAAGCAGCAAGTGGTCATCACTCCTAGAACAGGCCTAACTTTCAATACAGTGTTGAGCATGTAAAGGCAGTGTTCATTTGCTTATGGACATATTGAGAGGAAGAAAAATAGAATGGAATAAATAGCTTATTAGTTACAAGGTAGTAAACTGAATCTATTGATAATCTAGATTGTCTTTTATAAATTTACTGTGGAAAGCAATCCTGAACAGACAGGACAACAGAGTATGAACCAAACTAGTCTTTTTCACTTATTTTATTCAATTTTTACATATTCAAGTTTTCCTTGAGGAAATTGACCTAGTATTGGTTCTCAGAATCTACTATGAGCAAGGCAAATATTCTTGTCTCATTTTACCAATAAACATCTGGGACATAACCCTTTCAGAAATGAGTAGATGCTCTTATTCCTTCAGCTAGAGGAGGGCACAGTTGTGCCAGGCTTGCATCATGCATTTGGAACAGCATCCTAATCCTTGATTTCTTGTTGGTTGGTCTTTTCTAAAAAAACTCTGACAAATGCTCTGTTGTTCCTGTAGTCACTAACAGTACTGCACACTTACTTCTCTGTGATTACCTTAATGCACATTGCAGTCATCCTTATAGATATGTAGAATCCCTACAGGACTTCCTTCCAGTTAGAGTTTTGTAATTGGAGTTTTTGACACTGGAGATACTAATTGTTACTTAGAATCACTTTCATGTCATTTAAATAATGGATGGAAATGAGGAATCCCAGGAAGTGATTTTTCTCCACTGCTGAGACAAACACATCAAACCTAGGGTAAAGAGATAATTGCGATTATGAGATTATGAGTTTCATTTGCTGATTCAGTTCAGTCCAACTGGAAACTCTTTTGCAAAAGAAGAGTATCCATTAGGTAGGAATTAATGCTATTATGCGAGATGCATTCTGCTGTCAAAAAAAATAAATAAATAAAAAATAAAAACAAATTGCAAAAGTTGCTCATACCAGAAAGGAGGAGCAGCAGCAGTCACAGAAGATGGGTTCTTGAGCTTTGTTTGGAGAGAGGTGGTCCTCCTGGAAAATATTCATTAGCTCTTTCTCTGTACTGGTGACATCACCCAACTTGCAAAGACATCTGCTTGCCAGATGCTGAAGGGTACTTGCTGTATTACTATTTATCTGAGAGTGAAAGTGTAACTAGATACTGAAGAGACAAACAGGGTAGAGCTGGTTGAGAAGATGAAGTGCAAATCAGGGGGGGTTGGACCTAAATGATCTTTGAGGTCCCTTCTAACCCAAGCCATTCTGTGATTCTATGATTCAAACAAGAATGCATTCTTAATCTGCTTTAATCTTTACATGGAGTTAATTTCACCCATTTTTTCCTTTAGGCAAAAAGCTTTCACATGGTGCGTGGCAGAAATTTAGGAGACTTGCCGGAGCCTCAGTGCTTAGTCCCAGATACAGCTAACAGTTTGGAGGGAACATTCTGCTTGGCCATTCCAGGTGCCATAGAGATTGCCAACACAGGAGCTTGGTGCTGTGGTGGGAATGATCAGGAAGGCTGATCAGAGCCCAAATACATGTTTGTCACAGCCTCCTGGCAAACGTCTCGAAGGAGGATTTTTCAGATTGTAAGATTTGAGGATTGAGCTGGCAGTGCAAGAGGTGCATCAGAATGATGTGATTGATTCAGCATCGTCAGTAACACCGTTTGTGATGGCAAGACATTTGTAAACAAGTTGTGGCATCACCCTTTCAGTATTTTTGGACACTCTTCTTTTGGATTCAGGGCTCTGCCATACATTCCTGTGTAATTACAGGAGCTACAGCGACGAGTGACTATTTTCGCGGAGAAAACCTTGATCACAGAATCACAGAAACATAGAACGGCCCGGGTTGAAAAGGACCACAACGATCATCTAGTTTCAACCCCCTTGCTGTGTGCGGGCTGTCCAACCACGCCCGCCGCTCCCGGGGCCGCCCCTTCCCTCTTCCCTCGAAGCCCCCGGCGTTGGGCGAGGACTGTGGGGAGGAGCCCGCCCGCCCGCCCCCCGCGGCCGCCGGCTCCCGGGGCAGCTGCAGGGCGCCCTCCCGCGGGGCAGCCCGGGCCGATAGCGGCGGCGCCGAGGGGCAACGCGGGAGCCGGCGGCGCAGGTAAGGGAGCGGTGCTCCGCGCTTCGGTTCTCGCAGCCTCTCGGTTCCTTTTCGAAACGGAGCAAAGCTCGGGAAAACTTTTCCAGGCTCTGCCTCTGCTGCGTTTCGTTTCGGTTTTACGGCGATGGATCGCGTTCGGCTCGCCCAACAGCGCTTAAGGCTGACTGGGTATCCAGCGTTGCGTTGTCCTTCTGAGAAATGGCTTTTGGAGATGTTAGAGCTCAGGAACTGAACGTAGAACTACATGAAAAAGTATGCTTTTTTTCCTATTTCGAACGGGTTCTTTGAGGATTACATATATGCACGTATATAGCTCAGACTTGTGTGATTTTTCTAGTGTGTGTAACTTTGTTTGCTTTGCCTTTTAGTGCTATTTTTGTTGTCCTCTTAGAGTTGCAGCATGTGCGATTCCATACATCACCATAAGTACTTTGTCATTTGCAAAAGGAGTGTATTCAGCATCTATCTGATATGAAAACTCATCACTGACTGCTGTTACTATTCCAGAGTTGACTCAAAATTTTTTTGCAACTTTTCAGTGTTGTTTATGTGGATGTTTCCTGTATCTTTCTCTTTACAAACACGGGTAAATCAAACAGATTTCTCTCAGTTGTTGAGAGCATGGGTAGAAGTATCTGCAGGAGCAGAGAAGCCACATGAATCTCGAGGAGCAGTGTGAATAATTATGCCAGTGTTTGGCTGAGCCATTCTCTGCTCTCGCACAGTGAATCTGCCTGGAAATACCATCTTACGGTGCTGCAGACAGCCAGCGTGGCGGCACAAAATTAAGACTTGTGCTTTTCAGGCTTAAGACAGAAATCATAGAATCACAGAATAGTTGGGTTGGAAGGGACCTCAAAGCGCACCCACTTCCAATCCCACTGCAATGGGCAGGAGGGTTGTTCCCCACCAGCTCAGCTGCCCAAAGCCCCATCCAGCCTGGCTGTGATTGCCTCCAGGGATGGGGCAACACAGCTTCTCTAGGCAACGTGGATCAGCTCTTGGTGCTAGAACTCTTGTCAGCTGGCTCATGCTCCACTTCTGAGGTGCAACTGGATGCATTCACGCACTGCTGTGGTGGGCAGCAGTGGTCACTTTGATCTTCTCTAATTTGGTGAGAGTCAGGCAAGCTCCTAAAACCAGGGATTGTAAATGACACTGCTTTTTTAAAAATCTGTTTCTGAAGTGAGTAGCACGGCACTGTCGCATTCCTTTCTTACTGTTCAGCATGAGCCAGACTTTGCGTGCTGGGACTGCTTTGTGCCTTGGATGACAAGAAGGTGCCCTAAGTCCCTTCTCATCCAGTGATGCCTGAATTAGGACCTGCTATAATGTTTTAGTGCTCTATGAGCAAAATTCTTAAAACCTCTTCACGTGACTGTACACTTGAGCCATTTCTAAGATGCAGAGTGTAGCATCTGTAATGCTAGTCGTTTTAGATGAGTTGCAGGACTGTTGAGATCCCACAACTCCTGCTCAGCATCAGTGTCCCTGCTTGTGCCACCTCCACTGCCAGCTGAGAGACAGCGGGGGCTGCTGCTGCTGTACCTTTGCATTATGAAGGACTCATTACATTCCCTGATGATATTGCATTAGCTCTCGCTGATTCCCATCCAGTGAATGAAGGTGATCCTGTAATGAGAACCTGTACCTGTTTCTGTGAGGTGTTTTAATTTTTCCAGCTGGGATAACTAGGACAGATATTACCAATGTTATTGACTACCTTGCCAGTACTCATTCATTAGTGTTTTTCTTTTGCATCCACGTTTCTGCTGTTGAAAGCCTGTTTCTCCCAAGCAGTAGAGGGTAGAGGCATTTGTAGTAGTGGGTAAAGTCTATTTGGTTGTCCTTGTGACAAGCAGTACATCTCTTCATGGCTTACAGAGAAAACTTCCAGTTACAAAGGCAAGTCTGCAAAGGCAAAGCTCTTGATGCAAATCCCACCTTCCACTCCCTTGCTTGGCTTTATGGGAATTACTCACAAGGAAGCTTTTAATCTTTTTTTTTCTTTGTATCATAACACAACTCTGCAAGCCCCATGCTCTCAGATATCATTGGTTACAGAGTCCAAATCCATGAGGTTTAAACACATATTTGAAATCACTTTGTTTGCCTTTCCCTGCTGAAGCCCCTGGATATACACCACAGACAGGCAGGATGGCTGGAGGTGAGGAATCGCGTAACGGAATACTTTCAGAAGCATGCAGGAAAAAGAGGCTGTGTCTCACAGGAATCAGCAATTTCCATGAGAAGCCAGCACACAGAACACACACGCCACTGTGCTCCAGTCTCCTCCCTCACAGGGTACAGGAGGAGCTCGGCTTTTGGGGGCCACCTGCTTGGTGCCCATTCAGGAGCCATGCTGAGCATTGCAGAGCCTGGCTGAGCTGGCCTGTGGGGTTTTGGTATGAAAACTGAGTCCCACCTGTGCCACTGTCCATAACTTACTAGTACTCTTGCATGTATTAAAGTCAGCTCAATCCCATTTTTGTCAGCTTGATCCTATCCTTCAGATGAAAGCCTACCAGCATTCACAGTACATGACACTTCTGCTTACCATGTTTGGTGATTCTTTAAAATAGTCTTCTTAGTAATATTCTCATTCCAGTTTTTCATTCAAAGCCCTTGGTCACCCTAGCAACTAGTACTACAAAATGAAGTGCTACCTTAATGCCTTTCCCACCAGTAACTGCTCACTACCATAAGGGAACAATCCCTGCAGCAAAAGGATAATAAATCATACTAAGCCCTGTCTTTGATACCTGAAAATCTGTTCTTCTCCAAAGAATTCCTCACTTTCTTTTCTTTCAGACCTGGCATACTTGCAGGTGGAAAATACCTTCTTGGACCGCTCAAGCCCTAAATTTTCTCAATATCCTTTTTTTTTTTAAAATAATATGGATTCTTCTTCAATAGGTATTTGGAAACGTAAATCATCACAGCAACTTCTGGCAATTTGTGAAGTGTTATGTAAGCACCAAAGACAGGATTCTTCACAGTCCAGATGGTAACTAGTATGGATTACAAATATTTATCTTGATCTGGAAGTCTTGACTGTTTTGCTGTCTTCTTACACCGTTCTGCTGAAGCCTTTTTCTATTGTTAAGGTACTGTAAGAGCAGTTCCATAGAAAAGATGCTAATATAAACCAAATCTTGTTTTATTACATTTCCTCTCCAGAGCTGGGCTTTCAGCTCTAAATCTCCAGCTGATCCAACAAACATTTAATCTCCTGATATTTTTCTAGCATGTCTAGCAGGAAGCAGCGAGGATGTAGGTAAACACACCTGGAACTACAAAGAGCTAGGAATTATAGCAGGCATGTCCAACCAGCAGCCCATGGCCTGGCCCATCCTGCCTTCCAGCTGCTTCATGCCACGCCATCATGGCAGTGGCTCTGCCCCACTGCCCATCCCAGCCCTGGACACACAACCATCACTCCCAGCAACCACACAGAACTGTGTGAGCAGCACTGTCTGGGCTGAAACTGGGACATGGGGCACAGTGCAGTGCTGAACACATCCCTATGAACAGCAAATAATATGCAGACGTGCCTTCTGTTGTCGTACAGGGATTTAAGAATAGGTTTCAAGAGTGCTGAAAAAACCATCCGTTTTTTGGTATATTTGCAATTCCATTTTAGTCAACATAATTATACTATCTGCAAATTTTCAAATGGAATCAGACATTCAACTCAAAAGTTTGATTGTATCTCTCTACTGGACTTTCATAAGCACTCTCTTACCTAAAGAAAGATATTCCTCGCTTCAGTCGCACCTTATCCATGTTATCGCTTTTGGCAATATGTAGATTTGTGAGCCTCCTATTTTATGATGTTGGCCCACATCAGAGGTGGATGTTGGTGGTACGGCAGTGGAGGTTGAACTTTCCCACAAATATTCCCTTACATTTTGTTGCTGTGTGACAGATGGCAGCAAAGGAGCAGTCTGACAGAGTGACATCTGACACGAGAGTACATATGAAGCAAAGGTGCATCATTAAATTCCTCCGTGTGGGAAAAAAAATGGCCCCCACTGACATTCATTGACTCTTGCTGTGAATGCTGATGAAGACCAAACAGTGGATGTGAGCACAGTGAGATGGTGGGTGGTGTGCTGTAGCACTGGTGACAGCGGATCACCTCCACTGGTGATTTTTATGAGCACATCATGCAGGTTCTTGTTCAGTGATGGCAAAAATGTATAGCTAATGGTGGTGGCTGTGTTGAAAAATAATTTTTTGTTGTTGAGAATGTTCTCTATCTAATAGTGTTATTTTCCTCTTTATATCTGTTGTAGTTTTTATGGAAATAAATAGGAAGCATTACTTTCAGAGCAACATACATATTTTATTTGCAGCCCAGGCAAGCCAATATGTGAGACACCCATGAGTTATACTCTGCAAAAGTCTTTTATTCAGGGGATCCAGGAGCAATGTCTTTAGCATGGTTTGAGTCTGATCCTTTAGGAGGAACTGTGTATTGGAGCAGAGATGAGGGAAGAGAAAGCAGGGAAGTATCTACTCATGCTGTTTTACACTTAACTGCAAGCAGTGCTAGAAAATAATGGACTATGTGTGATCAAATTGGCAGTCTTGGATTCTAAAAGTTTCATATCCCCAGAGAAGTAGTGCTCTGATGTGGAGAGCCAATGGTAAGATAGTTACGGCATGTTTACTGTCCCCGGGTAACCCCTGAGATGAACTGCTTGAATATGGGAGCAGAAACAGAGTCAACAGACATGCAGAGGAAGGAAAAGAAAGCCAAAAAATGGAGGGTCACGAGAAGTGAAAAAACACAGCATAGAGCACTCAGGCTGAGAGGGACAAGTGTTGCGGAAGGAGGAGCTGCTGTCAAACAGGAGTTACTAAAAACACAAAGTAGTTTGGACTGTGGGCTCAGCCCAGCCCTGTGAGGGATGCTAGCTTGGAGTTCCTCCAGTCTAAGGTCAGTATATGGACTTCTGATCACTGAAGCTTTGGGACTTTCGTTTTTCATCCCTACCTTCTGGGCCTGAAAATTCAAGAAAGGTGTGAATTCTCTTGTGGATTTCAAAGATACCTACTCTTAACACTTTTTTTGACCTAAAATTCTTTATCTTCTGACTCCTTAAACCACATCTATCAAGGCTGAAGAGTTGTTTTTTTGAGCACTTCAAAAAGTCTCAAGTGCTGCTTTCATATATACAATACTTAGCATAAGTTTAGTTTTGAGATAGCAATCCCATCTGGGAACCTGGGGTTGTAGCTGCTGAAACGCTTTTAGTCTTGAGATGAAATCAGTATTGTATACAGCAAACGTAATAATTACAGATAATTCCAGATCAGCATGACCCTTTATAATATTTGCAGTTTAACGGCTGCAGGATAAAAGGCACTTGCATTGTGAATGCATCTTCGCTTTCAAGTAAATTTGTCTGGGGTTTTGCTCACGTCAGATGCATTAGAATGTGGTGGATTTCAGTTTTCACTAGAAGCTGTGGGATCAGGATTTATGCATTGACTAGGAAGTATCTAGCAACGTGTTATTTCCTCCTCCTATCAGTGTGCATTATTTTTACTGACATAATGATTGATTACCATGGGCACTGTGGATGAATAAACACCATTTCAAATAATTTAAATGCCACACTGTGTTTCCTAATCTGTGGGGAAAAAAATAACACTTTATTTTTACCACTGCAGTAACTTTGCTAACATTTCATATTCTGTTATCACACAGTTCTGCAGCATTGCAGAAGAGTGAGTTTGTGGCCTCATAACTCCTGTCATTTGGGGGAAAAGATTGTTTCTGGTTGACTGTCCTCTTCAACATCCTCCAGGGCCTGATAAACACAGGAAATTACAGGGCATGCTGATGTGACAGAAGAATGTGCAGGCAGGGAACAGTGTGCATGCTGCTGGTTCTTACTGAGTGGGTGCGTGCAGCCTGGTCCTGTGCAGACTATCCTGCCCCAGGCTCTGGATTTTTAAGTGGAGAAGGGAAGAAAAGCACATCTGTCTACTTCTCTAGAAAGTGACTGAGCAGCAGTAGCCAAGTGGTTTTGCTTACTTTTCCATACAGTTTCCAAGTTATGCTCAGTCCCCACACTGCATCCTCAAGAGATCTTGAGTGAAATCTGTAAAAGTTATGAAGCTTTCCTCTCAAAAAAGTCAGGGGATGTTTGAATCTTTTTTTTTTTTTTAGGTCTGTTTTTCACCTTTCTTTTATTTTTCTACTAGCATAAGTGAGATAATTTTGAGGCTAGAAAGGCAGCTTTCAATACCCAGGAAAATGCATGCCGTTTCTTGCATGCTTGGCTTGCTCATTCCCTCCTTCCCTCTTGATCCCCACATTCCCTTCTGACCCCAAGGAAAAAGGTGCAGCCTGAGCTGGGGAATGAACACCCAGGGTACACAAAGCATTTATAGTTAGAAGCGGAATCTGTGGGCTGCCATCGACAACCTGTGTTTGCTTGGCAAAGTTTGAGTGTAAAAATACTTTTGCAATACCACCCAGCATGTGATTTCTGGAAAGGCTTAAATCGTGCAAAACTTTCTGTGATTACTGCAAGAAAAATGATACTTTGAGCTCACGTGTGGGGAAAAAAATGTGTCTTGCAGTTACAAGTAGCTGTAAATTATTCTCATTCCTTATTCCAGTCAGCTGCAGAAACATTGTCTAGTGTTTGGAATTTGGAAACTACCTGGACAGCTGTACCATTGCCATCCGTCTTTTCCTCCTCTTCTCCTGGCACCACAGGACCACTGGGTCCTGGGTGAGACTCACAGAACCATAAAATGGAGGGAATCTTAAAAATCATCAAGCTCCAACCCGTGCTGTGGGCAGGGCTGCCACCCACCCGCTCAGGCTGACCAAGGCCCCAACCAACCCAGCCTTGAATGCCTCCAAAGATGGGCTATCCACAGCCTCTCTGGGCAGCCTGTGCCAGTGCTTCACCACCCTCTGAGTAAAGAATTTATTCCTAACATCTAACCTGAATTTCCTTTCTTTAAGTTTAAAGCCATTCTCCCTTATCCTAATCCGTACTAGACTCAGTAAAGAGTTGGCTCCTCCTGCTTGTAATAAGCACCCTTCAAGTACTGGCAGGCTACAGTGGAGTCTCCCCAGAGCCTTATCTCCTCCAAGCTGAGCAAGCCCAATTCCCTCAGCCTTTCCTCATAGGAGAGGTGCTCCAGCCCTTTGATCATATTTGTGGCCCTCCTCTGGACCCACTCCAAGAGTTCCACGTCTTTCTTGTGCTGGGGGCCCCAGGCCTGGGCACGGTACTGCAGATGGGGCCTCACAAGGGCAGAGACGATCCCCTCCCTCTCCCTGCTGGCCAACTCTCCTTTGATGCAGTCCAGGAGAAGGGCAGCCTTGGCAACCCTCTGCTTGCATCCCTGGCAGGTGTTGAGCTCCAGGGAAGGGTTGGCAGATGAGAGTGTGTATGTAGCACTTAGGAAGAAGGGGCTATGCCAGCAATTTTGGCCCTGGCACCACTGAGGATGGAAGAAGCTCTGGGACGTGCATGCCTCACAACATCAGCTCTTCTGTGGTTTATTTGCTAGCTTATTGGATAAGACTCTCAAAATAAACCCTCAGACTGATTACTGGGATGGGCTGCAATGGGGGTTGCTGAATTCCCTCTGGTCTCCACAACAGGGAAGGCAGCAGCTTGCCATGGCTATACGCTTCTCATCCTGCCAGGTTCTGTGGGTCCTCACAGTGCTCTTGGTATTATACAAAGCCCACAGCGTGCAGCTGGCAGAACTGATGTGTGTCTTTCTGGATAAAATATGCAAACAAGTCCCTGTATCTCTGAGTGAACTCAGACTGGAGATTTCACTCCCCTAAACTAGTAATAATCAATTGTATTGCTTACAGTAGTCATTCTTTTTCTGGTTCTGTTTTATTTTCATTGGATATGAAGTAGCTGCTGCACGCATCATTCTTGTCCCCTTTTTCCTTTCCTTATTTTCTTCCTTTCCTTGTTTTGAATAGTTTTGAACAGAATATCTTGATGGATAACCCACATTTATGGCAGACAAACCTTGGAGTATTAGAGCTCTAAATGACTTAGGTTATTTATGAACTCAGTCTACTGACTGAGACTTACCTTTGACGTTTCATATACTATGCACTACAAATTGCACTAATGCACGGTTATTTCTTTGAACTTACTGCAGCTGTGATCTTCCAGAGGTTGGATTTCCATAGATTTCATTTAGCTTTGTAATGCAGTGTCTTGCTTTGATGAGTGGTGCAAAATACATCTTTCCATTTGGAATGCTATGCACCTGTGATGAATAATAAAATACCTAATGAAAAAACCTTTTTAATGAATGGTGTTCATTGAGTACAGACACAGGGTGGGGAAAGGCTGTTTCATTCGCCTCTCCTCTTATATTAATTCAAAGAAGGAAAAAAACTGACATATATTGAAAAGACATCAATGCCATTTGGGTCAGCTGGTTTTAGAAGAACCAAACAGAGCAACAGGGCTGTTGCCTGCAGACACCCAATAAAACACGCAGGTAAAAACCCAGCAGGCTGGTTTGTATCAGTGATGTACTGAGCACTGGGGGGGCTTAGAGCTCGACTCAGCGTTTTGTGGATGTTTCCATCACTGTCACTTTTCTTCTCAATGAGAAGAGAGTGAAATACTCTTGTTTTTTTCCCTTCTCCTTAGTGGCTGTATAAGTCACCTCTCTTCCTGCAACCACGTAGTAGTCTTGGCAACAGTAGGACCTGTGTATGTGGAAAAGTTTCCCCTTCCTAAAAATAATAAATAGAAAAATAATGCTTTAAGTGGAATTTGTCTTCCAGAAATAGGAGTGGGCTCACACTACGTGACTAGGCAGCATTACGTGAACCATCTGCAAGTACTCTGTGGCCCACAAGCCACAGTTTAAAACTTCTTACACAGAACTGACCATAGGAAATACTTACTGAAAAGAAAAAAAAGATCCTCTGTATTCTATTGATGGCTGGATGGCTCTGGCGTAGTGTGGTAGTGAGATTTTTAAGTAAGCAACAATAATAAAAGAAAGCACATTTTGCTAATTCTCTTTAAGTGGTTATACTTGATTACATGTTGTCTATGCAGAGATTTTGTGTGCCTTTGAGTCACGATGTAATTTGTAATCTAGCTTATAGAAGCTTAAAGAAAAAATGCAGTCTGATCTTAGAGCTGTAATTTTCATGAAGAAGCTACTGGATCCATGTTAACTCTCCTGGAAGTTGGGATGATGACCCCAATTACTAGATCCTCTTAATGATTCTGCCACTAATCATCTGTGTGACACTGATGAAGCATAACCTTATCACTCAACTCAGTGTACTTGATGGGGCAAACGTGGCTAGCTGAGGTACATAATTTACCTATCATTCACCACTTGATGTTCGTAAATCCTCACGAGACATCTGGGTTGAACTACACAATAATGTATTACTGAGTGGTTACCCATGAGATCTGTACACAGTACATTTTCCCCTCTGTCATGCATTATCTTGATTTGTGGAGCAGAGAAACATACAATGCTCTGAAGGTGAAGGAGCCAAATTTTGAATATTCGTGTTGTGTGTTCTGCTAGTGTGAGACCAACAGCGTGCCACTGTACATGATAACTGCTTTTTGTCTTAACTTGTCAGCTGCCAGCTTTGCATTTCAGGTCAGAACCTTTGCAGCTGGGTCACTCAGTCCTGATCTGCAAAGCTTAGGAGACTGGCTGCATGTCTTGGACAGCCAGGGGAGACAAGCACCCAAATCCGTTTTTGAATAGTGTGAGTGCTTATTTCAGTTACACTCTTCTGATCGAAGCAGAGAGATCAGTTAAAATGACAACCCACAGAATTCTCCTACTATTCCAATAATCAGTCTGCTTCTTTCTTTTTTTTTTACCCTCAGGTGTTGCACAGTAGAAAACCATGGGCAATTTCAAAGGCCATGCACTCCCTGGAAGCTTTTTCCTTCTTTTTGGCCTGTGGTGGTCAGTGAAGTACCCCCTGAAGTATGTCTGTCGAAAGAACAAGAGCGCTTGCTACCTGGGCTCCAGGGCAGGATTTCAGCGCCTGGAATTTGTTGAGGGCATCATCAAGGCTGTCTTCGCCCTGATTGGTAAGATGGATGGAGTTGCCAAAGAAAATAAAAATGCAAAAGGCTGTTTTTTTTAACAGGTTTTTGTTTTTGTTTTCCAAAGCTTGTTTTCTATCAAAATGTATTTTGTTCTGTTTTGTTTGTTTGTTGTTGACTTATTGTTTTGTTTTGCTTTTAATTAGTGGCGCAGGAAGGATAGCATCATGAACGGGTTTCTTGATCCATTTTTTGTCTTGGGTTCAGGAGAGGATGCCATTCTGAAAAGGGGAAGCAGATTGATACATACTGTTCTGCTCAGTAAAAAAAAAAAAGTGAGGCACTCTTTAGAATCTTCTGATAGACATTTGGGTCAGAATTGGTGTTTTACTTAATTCCCCTTGTCCTTTGAATATTATGTGTTAAATAATTAGTGAAGCATTCATTAATAATTACATCATTATGACTATAGCGTGGTTTCCATCTATAGCACACTTCCAGAGCTTCTGTAAGATTTCTTGGCTCCTTCAGATGTGGTCCATTTGAGTGTCCATGTGCTGCTCACTGCTTCAGGGAAGGAGCAAAGGTATTTTAGGTGAGAGGCCCTCATGTGCAGCCTGTTAGTACCAGGCAAGAGGGCACTGCTTAGCTCTTTTTAAATCCAGCCATTCCAGCCCATTGCTATGAATGGTTTCATATGGCCTGCCAGCTCTCAGATGTTGGTAGGCTCCTCAGAGCTATTGATATAAAGTATAAATGCAGATAAGGTTTTATTAACACCACCAAAAAGTGAAAATACTGAGAGAAAGAATGAACTCCAGGTCTTCTTGGTGCCAGGGGTCCTGTTTCTTATGTTGAGAGGCAAAGTATATATATATTGCACACTATACCAATGGGGCTGTGCAGAGGGCTGTGCAGAGACTTGGAAGTATCAGGCCTTGTCTGGATCTGAGTGTGCAGCACTGGTGCTGAGTGTGCAGCTATTTGCCTTTGTTGAGGAAGTAAACTAAATAAGGGGCATGGGTGCTCAGCATATGTAGGCCTCAAGTTGGAAAAGATTGTGGTTTTTATTACTAAGCCTCTATTTTATCTTTCTATTCTTCTTTAAATCTCAAAGTTCCCTGATGTCTACTCCAGGATTTATCCCCGTGCGTTGTTCCAAACACTTTTTATTGCTTTCCTGTCCCCTCTGGGAGCTGTACCAGTTAAGATACATCAGCACTGAAGTGATGTTATGATTACAATATAATATGCTTTAAAAAATTATCAAAACCTGAATAATAATGTTCACTTTGAGGTGTGGGTAAGGGCATCTTTCCTACAAATGTCCCAGTCAGTGTCTAGAGGAAGACAACCAAGTAAAACACAAATCCAGTGGAAAGAAAACCTATCAGCTTAACTTGTTGTAACTTCAATTCCGGTAAAAAACGTGGATGAGAAAGTTTGGGAAGGATGAGCACTTAAAGCAGCAGAAGGATTGAAAACTGCTGCTTCTGTGTTAGGAAAATTTGAAAGAAAGGCGAAAAAACTCTGTGTTAGTTCTGTAATATCCCTCCTTATACAGAGGGATGCTGGCACATGCTGTACTAAACAACACAAATAACTGGAGTGACTGAAAAGTCTGATGCATACCAAACTCTTCACAAACTTAATTGATGATGTAAAGTATCCTAAAGCTCCTTTCCCTTTTCTGGAGCACTGTTCAGTTAGCAAGATAACAAGAGGCCAAAGCAAGGAAAATGATGGAGTAGCAATACAAATACTAACTCTGTGTATGTCCTCATGGGACCTTTAATAGCACTACACAGCGGAAGGATTTTCCTTTTATGGTTTTATCATAAAGATCTCCTTTGAACTAAGAGTTTGAACTCTGCCATCCTACATATTGCAGGGACTGAAGCGGGAAGTCTTTCTTTTGAGAACTTCAGCATGTGTTAAACTCATGTTTTAAACACTGGGAAAGACAGCTGAAAAATGTATTCAATAACAATTGTTTTAAAATAAAAAGAAGAAGAAAAAGCACATAATGGCCATGTCCATTTTCACTACTGGGAACTGCGGGATGCAAATAGTCCCATCAGGAGTGGAGCTAAAGCCTGGCTTCCTGTGGCTTTCTCCTTTTTGGATTGTCTGATGTTTAATATATGCTTGAGCTCCTCTGTGGTCTTTCCCTCAGCAAATAAATTTATTTTGCCTCTCTTCCACCCACTGCCTTTTTTCCTGAAAATGTATAGAATATTAATATCTGTGAGGCCTCTGTGCCTCCATTTGAATTTGCACAACAGCTTAGAAACTTTACTGGGAATGAGTGAACTGGGAAGAAGGAAGGAAAACACAGCAATCGCATGGAGCAGACTTCAGGAAACTGGACCCAGATGTCTGATATTTTGCTGCTGCATTAGTGTATATTAGTGCCTCCTCTGTTTATAAAAAGCCTTCTCATTAGTCTCTATCTTAAGCACTGGGACAAATAGCAATATTTCTCATTTCATGTGCAGGAATGGTGGCTGAGCAGTTTGTTCCTGACGGACCTCACCTGAAGTTGTATAATTACGAGGAAAAGCACTGGGATCACTTAATGAACTGGCAGCATGCCACCATGTATCTCTTTTACGGTGTTTCAGGCTTGGTTGATATTGTGGCTCATGGGACTAATGCACTGCCAGTAGCCATGGACAGGATGATGCTTTCCTTAGCAGTTTTTATTGAAGGTGAGTTTACTTCTCCCTGCAGAGGTGCCTGTGAAATTGGCACTCAGCTATCAGCCCTTTGACTGGGATTCTCAAATCAGCCTTAGAGAATGAGATCTATGAGAGATGAGCATTAGACACCCTGAAACCTTCAAAAAAAAAAAACACCTAAGCATTCCTGGCTTTCCTTAAACCGATACGGATTTGTCCACACTGTAGTCCAAGAGCATGGTCCTGCAACACACAGGATCACCTCTGCTTTCCTAAGCTGCTGAGATAGTAATATGAGTGCTGTGAGAATATTTTAGTTAAGTGCACAGTAGCTCAGGCATATTCTTCAGTGTATGTAGTGAGAGAGTATGCTGCCAGCATGTGTGCTTCTATCTGCACAGCGGTCACGCACTGGAACTGCAATACAGACATACTCAATTTTTACTTTCTGTGAGCACAAGGTATCCCTCTTGTTACACTTCTTAAACTACTCACTTAATTTATTCCAGGTTTTCTTTTTTGCTACCACCTTCATGGGAGAGCCATGCTGGATATTCACGTTCATCAGTTATTGCTGTATGCTATCTTTGGAGGTGCTATTTGCATATTTCTGGAAGTTTTCTTCCGTGGCAGTATTGTACTCGAGATGCTCCGTACAAGCCTATGCATATTACAAGGCAGCTGGTTCTGGCAGGTGGGTCACTGCTTTGCCTTGGGAATGTCTTCCTTCACCAACATTAGTCATCTACCCCTTTGCAGGTGTTTGAAAGCTGATGTAATATGCCTTTTAAATACAAACCTCAAAGGACTCATGGAAAACAGCAAACCATTAATGTCCCTTTAAAGAGGCATTTTACAGACAATAGGCCCTTTTACTCCTGCTGTCTTTTATTTGAATCAATACAAAAAATAAGGTGGTTTTGTTGAGCTTTCCCTTGCTATAATCATTAAACGTCCCCTCTGATCTCTGTAACATCCTATCCAAATCTGCAAGCCAAATGGCAGCTATTTTACAGCCCTGCAATGTTTGCTGCTGTGGGAACAGGTGGTCATTGCCCAGGGGAGAATGGTAAAGGGGAGGCAAGCAGCTCTATTGCCCTGCCATGAAGAAGAATGAAGGCGCAAATGATTTTTCATGCACTGAGGCAGGTTGCCTCTTTCTACATTCTAAAAACATTTCAACAGTGGTAACCTACATTCAAAAGGTATTTAAACTCCCAATTCCCATTAATCAAATACTATACAGTTTATAACTTCTCCATGTTCCAGCACGTGAGCAGGGGAAGTAACAGTTTAAGCCTGTACGTTTTGGACTTGTCCAGCAACGACTCTTCAGAATGTAGCTGCCATCCATTGGCTTATGTGGGGATTCTGTTGGATTAATGAATATTTCATAGCATCCCTTTGCTGTTAGAGGGAATCTCATAAATTGTTGCAAACTTATAACAGAGCAATAGGAGTGCTGGTGACTCCATGAGTTTGATCTTATAGTGGAGAACTGAGGTCACTACAGTGATTTTTCTTTCCGGCATGTCTAGACAGCCTTCTCTTTTTTATGTGCTGGCCAGACACGATGAATAAAAACGTTTGCTGTTCCTTAGGAGAACTGGACACTCAGCACCAAATCAAACATTTAAATACTTGCTTTGGCAGGAAGACAGACCTCCTAAACGGTAGTATTTTTCTATAAGTGAACTCAAGAGCTGCGGCACTCAGTGTTTTATTTTCTTTTTTCTTTTTTTGTACATTTCCTCACTGATTTAAGAAGCTTTACAAAAGAGGAATTAGTTGCACTCTTTTATTCTTTGTTGTCTATCTAGTTGAACTTTAAAACAAGTTCTTATTTTAACTCCAGAGACAGTGTGCTTTCTGTTTCAAAGTAAGAGCTGAAGAACTAAAAATACAAGAGATTTAAGTGCATTTTTTTTTTCACACCCACATTAGACTTCAACCGTATGTGTGACTAAAAACCACATACTGGCTGAAGCATGACAGATCTGTAGAAGGTAAAGGAGCTTTCTTTCTGCATCAACACCTTCATTCATTGAATTCTCAGCATGTAAATGCAAAATGCTCTCCTCCCCTCCTTCTTCCTTTCCCCCCTTTTCCCAGCTCCCAAATCTTCAACTAACTGGTTGAGCTTTGAAGAGTGTCATATAGTACACAGGAGTGGTGCTGGTAAGGTCTGACCCCTCACCAGCCATGGGGTTACTAATTTTCTAGTTTTTGGAATGATACAAATTTGGTCTTCCCCAGCTCTGGCTAAGCAAATCAGCTATATATTTCTCACAGGTTTGTAGCCTTGGGTGAGGAAGCTGCATTTTTACTTTATTTCAAACCCTGATGTTTCTCCCAGATAGAAGCAGATGTAGGGCTTGCCTTTATTTATTGATTTATTATTCATCTTCTGAATTGTTTAACACATTCCTGAGAATACATGCAAGTGGCTGGGTGGGTTTTCTGCATGGTGATGAGTTTGTAGTTTGTAAAACATGTGGCTGAGAATTATCCCCTTTCCTTACTATAAGTGGTTCTGGTTGTGCTGAGCCTTGTTGGACCACTTGATCACTCTCTCTGAGCAAGAGCAGAGGGAATCTGAAACTGGCTCTGTGTCTTCAAAGGCATTTCTGCACAAAGCTTTGTGAAATCCATCCCATCTGAGTATGACTGCAAATCTGTTTCTAATAATCAGCACTATGAGCAAATGAAACATCTGCTGTGTGATGGGTAGCATAGTATATGATACAGCATAGCATACACATCACATGACATCTGCCAAATATCTTTTATTTTATTGCAGATTGGCTTTGTTCTTTATCCTCCAAATGGGAGCCCAGAGTGGAATCAAATGGATCATACCAATATGATGTTCCTGACCATGTGCTACTGCTGGCATTATGCTTTTGCTATTCTTATACTTGCAGTGAACTACACAATTGTCAGCTGGTAAGTTAATTGAAAACTGTCTAAAACTATGGAAACCTGTTTGTTTACCAGGCTTTATTTTTGGAAGACTTTACCAGCAAATCAAACAGTTTCCACAAAGTAATTGTCTTGGAAAGTAAAATGAAATTAGCTATAGATAACCAATGAGGAAAATGTGACTAGTTACTTCAGTAGAAAGGAGAAAAATATTCATCAAATACAGTTTGGATAGAATAATGCTTCTAGCATTGACGGTCTTCCACATTTGTAACTGCATAACTTGCAGTGAGTTAGAAGTTGGGGAAACCTTTTTCTCTCTTTTCAGTGCTTGTCTTTACCAATTCCAAGTGGATTTAACAACTGGCTTAATGACTTGAAGATGATTGGTCAGGTTTCACTGCTAGTACTTTCCTTTGACCAGACCTGATTTTTTTCACTAGCCAGTTTCATCCTCTAATTTCTAAAGATAGCCCTTTTCCTTACATCCCAATGCTAATCATGACAGAATTCTGACTGCTATGTGAACTTTGCTGTAAAAATGATCCTGATCCTCTTCATGGTGTCTTCAGCAGTGGCCTGTTACAGGTTTTAATAAATCAATCATCTGAATGCCCTGATTTGATGCAAGTGTTGAATAGTTTTTTACCTTCTAAAAGCAGTTATGCTAGTCTTTGAGTCAACTGTCTGATTCCTAATATTTATGACAAGCCTTTCTTTTTTTTCTTCTCCAGGGCAGTCCGGTCAAAGATTAAGCAGTCTCAGTCCATGGAAATGGGATTACTGAAAACATCTGAACGAGATCAGGAGTCAGAAGATGAAATTTAGTATGAATATGGCTCAACTAGTTTGTCCGCTCTACCATTAGGCTAACTGATACCTCATTTCTTGACCTGTTTACCGTCTTATTTGCTCTTCAGTACAGCTTGCAATGGAAATATCATCACCTAAGAATTGTCTACATCGACAAGTTAGATCTTTATTTGTGGAGGGTAAGCTTGGTTCCACTATTACCTTGCTTATCACATGCCTCAGTGAAAAACAGACTAATATTAGACATGCTCAGACTTGAGTGAGGTGGCATTACCAAGTCTGTGTGTTAGACTCATTAAAAGCTAAGCAAAATGTTTTCCATCTGCTGCTGAACGAATGGTTTTGTTTCCACAATTAGGGTGTCCAAATAAGTGCGTTTGTTGAACTGCAAACAGCATAGTGCATAAACAAATCTGCAGACCTGGAAGAGAGTAGAACAACATACAAAATCACAGCCTTGCAGCTGTCTTTTATAACAAATTCACATCTTTGCTTGTGGCTTTATGTTAAGTGGAAAGAACTACTCACAGCAAAGCCCTTCAGCATTTCCTTGAACAGTGTGCTGTGTGTTCACTCCTAAACTTCTGTAGGAGGACCAGAGGGGTGTACAGTAAATGAAAACCACCACAGTTCCCTCCTTTGCCTAGATAGTCTTGCCTCTTTGCTATCATTTGGCTTTGAAAGGCAGTGCATTGACCCTGCTTCTCCCCAGCACACAGAGCAGCTTCTTTTCCAGTAAAGTTGTCCTGCATCAGTCCCTGGCCAAAAAAGCAGTTCGTTTCCCCAGTCTATTTCCTTCCCTTAGGTGGGATTTGGTGCAGTTTCAACAAGGCTTGGGGGCAGATATACATCTGTACCCAGTGCCTGGATCTGGACGAGGTGATACTGAACTGTGAGGTGGATGAGATGGGTTTGCACCTCTGAGCAATCTGTGCAATGCAAAACAGTGATCAGTGAGAGGGCAGAGGTTTCCTTCAGAGTTGTTCTGTGCCCAGCTGGCCACGTGCTATTGCTCTCTGTATAATAATAAAAAAATTCCTTTTTTTTGTTTTGTTTTGTTTTGTTTTGTTTAATTGTGTTTATTTTTCCCACTGGAAAAGCTGCAGCCAGGCCCGGGGTGCCCTCTCCAGCACTCAGTCTCACTTGGGACGTGCTCCAACCTCAATAGTTGCAATAGCAAAATAACTGATACGTGGCAGAAGGCAGCAGAAGAGTGAGTGTGTAAGCACACTGCCCCCGTGGGGCTGACTCCTGCAGCCTGGCTCTTACTCTCTTGATATCTTACAAAACCGGGCTTCAGCAGCAGGGTAGCATATGCTCAGTTTTCCAGGGGCCTGATGACAGGAGATGTGCTGATGGTCATGGGCGATGATGCATGGTTAGCTGTGGTGAGGCAGTTATTCTGGAAAAT
The DNA here is from genome assembly GCF_951394365.1 of Tetrao urogallus. NCBI lineage: Eukaryota > Metazoa > Chordata > Aves > Galliformes > Phasianidae > Tetrao > Tetrao urogallus. The sequence continues at coordinate 109,816,498 of NC_136813.1, read as the reverse complement.
AGCTTCTAGCATTTAGAACATTCCACCTAAAAATACTATTTTCTAGTTGCTGATGCAGTAGTTCTGTTCAAATAATACTGGGTTTGGTGCTGCAGAAGTGTTTGTTCTGTTATTCTGCTATTTCCATATTCTCCTGAGAGAATGTAGCACTGGGCTCTGGAAGAGAGAGTTGTAGGGTCTGGCCCCTCCAGTTTCCAGTTTCACCAGAAGAATGAGTAACATAAAATTACTAATTGTGGTAAGCTGATTGCTTGAAAAGATGAGCAAAACCATAATTTTTAGCTCAAGGGGATCTCAGGGCTCAGAAAAAAAAATAGCACTAAATGCTTTTTCTAAAGCTATTTTACTTCATTTATAAGATTTTCCCTTTTGTCTCCTCTCTTCCAAAGAGAATTTTTGTTGGCTGCATGTGCTGTTAGTGCTGAATTTTAGAACATCAGGCTTACCAGTGCCTTTCTAAAATAAACAGGGCCATTTATTTTGAAGGAGAAAGAACTTCTCATAGACAGAAGCAGTGCAAGTTTCTTTGGTGCTTTATTTTTGGTGACAAGCCTGGTTAATACTGTACAAATATTAAGGTGCTATATCTCTAAACTAAAGTGAAATCGTAAGCACGAAAAAAAAGTGTGCTGACATGGCTGAGTTTTGATACGTCTTCTTAGAAGAGTTCAGTTGGTCCTTTTCTGAGTTATTTTAGATCTTTCTTTACCAAGTGTCATGACACTTAAAAGTAGTGTCAGATTATCTATATGAATCTACATCAGGATGTAAAAATAGCTGGCTCCCTGACTTTTCTGTTTACAAATGTAAACTAGGAAACTTCAAATACATAGTCCTAATATTACTGTTTTTCTTATTGATTGCTTCTCTTCACTATCTTTCTCTGAAGTGCCTTGGAGATTTTGGCAGACTTTAACAAAGTGTGTCTCAGGACATCATTGTAGACTAGGTGTCAGTATGGCATTTTTGTAGCTCTCACTTTTGCAACGGTTTTACTGTAAACTTTTAAGGGATGGATATTTAATTCCCTTTGAAAATCTAAGACTTGAGTTTCATTACTGCAGTTTCATTAAAATCAAATTTTCTGCGGGCATAAGGGGAAGGATCCTTCAGTTTGCTGAGGAGCTGGACTGCTAATAGCATCGGGGCTACCTAGGGCAAATGCAGCGTATCACTGCACCCAGCTGTAACTTAGTACTCACTCATTGCACTACATGGCTGGGGTGTAAAGCTTCTGAAGTGCTGGGAAATGGAGAAGTTACTTATGGAAGAGAACCTGGGGAATGTTACAAAAATCTATCTCAATGAGCCAGAATCTGTTGGCAAAGGGACAGGTCCTCATGGGATTCAGTCACCTGAGCGAGCTGTGAATATGGCAGCTGTTTAGCAAAATCCTGATTTTTCAGAAGCAGAAAGTGCCAGTACTCGGACTTAACGGCCAGGAGAGCCACATGCTGCCACTTTTCCTCTTGGGACCACCTCAGCCTCATGAGTTCAGCTTTGTCCCTGTCCATGTCCAGATGTTATTTTAACAGTGTTTGTCTGCCCGCTTGTTTTCCTTCAAGAGATCCTTAGCAGAACTCAGCCTGCTGAGGTATCTCTTGTATCTCATGTTCCCCTGTGCTGAATTCCATGTAAATGATCAGAGACCACCAGACAGCCAGCTGGTTGTGGTGCTGATTTGCTTCGCAAAGGTGCCTCTAAAAGAAGCCTGAAGTGGAAGTGAGTACAGTCTATTACCAAGAACTACAGGATGTACTGCTTCCAAAACCTCTCTTTGTATAAGAGAAGGTGGCATTGTATTACCAGACTTGAAGAAATGCAAATAAAACAGGTCCTGAAGTCTTAAAGAAAGAGCAGTTTCTTGGACTTGCTTTTAATATATAGAGTGTTATGGTGGGATTCTGTGCATAATGTACCACAAAGGACAGAAACAAGCATTTCAAGGGTGGGTTTTCATTACACAGAGCATCTGACTCAGTCTTTTCAAGTGTTATTCAAAACAGATGTCCAAGAACAGGAGGGTGCCTGTATGGTGGAAAGGGTACAACTGTTGGCATTTCACTAGTGTCTGATTTTGCTGGAATTGAATGAGTGGAGGGAACTCTGACAAGTTTGCAAATACCACTCAGAAAAGGTAGCTGCTCTCAAGAGAATTTAAGTTATTGTTAAATATTGGTGTCTTTTAAAAACTGTATGGTAGTGTATAATAGACAAGATATGCCTGTAATTTTATTTAAATAAAATCAGTTTATTCATCTAAGATGTCTGTTATGTTTTCTGGGGAAAACCATAATCATTATGGGGCAGGATGGGATAGATAGACATGTTACTCCGACAGCCCACCTAGAATAAATTTGGCAGCGCAGGGGATTTTATCCTAAATATCAAGGTAACAGAAAGCTTTGGTAAATCTGGTACTTTAATGTAGTACCCCTATGTAGTTCAGCTTTGCTGGTCTATGGCAGTTGGGTTAGGGCTACAGAAGTTAATGGAAGAAAACAGAATAGTTATTTATCCAAAAAGTCCCTTAGTAAGCGCAATAGTGGAATAAAGACTGAATTTCAAGTACTCCCAAGGACTGCACATCCATTAAAAGGGAGGAGGATAACTGGAAAGCTGCTGCGCATTTGCCTCTAAAATCTGTTCTAGGTCAAATATGTACTTGCTCAAAATATGTGGAAAAATCCTAATATTTGTCAAACAGGGCATAACTGTCTTCAAATGACTTTCAGAATAGTAATTTCTAGCAACTTGATGTGAAATTGTTGCAGTTTATGGATTTCTACAAGACACTACATACACTTCTTAGAATAAAAGCACATTTTAAAAAATAGTTGAAAAAGCATAATTACAAATACAACATCATAGTTTGGAGCTTTATGTGGAAAAAAAAGTTCTTGTATAAGGGCTACTGCATTTTAATAAGATATTCTGAAAGGGATGTTAGCCAATGGGTCAACATCACTGCAAGGGCATGAAATGAGATGGTCATGTCTGCAAATTGTTGCATCTCTGAAAGGGAGGAAGAAGAAAAGGACAACAGGCTGCATTTCTAAAGAAGATTCATGCAACTGGTTAGCAGTTGAGCAGCTAGAAATCTCCTCTAGCTTGAGGGCTAAAGCAGAGGGGAAGCTGCATTTATGGCACATGGTGTTCCAGTCTGCTTCCAGTGCTGTTTAGGTGGAATGAGGTTCCCAGATATACTCTGGGTTTTTATGGCACCTGTATGGCAACCCCAAAAGTAATGATGCTGAGTTCCTTCTCCACAATTGAATGACAGCATGAGTGAAATCCTAGAATCTTAGAATTCTGCACTGCTTTGCTGGAGTTTTACTTGTCTGTAGCTGTGATTCAACCAGATGTAGTTGACACATGAACAAATGTCAAAGACAGTGTTTACTGCTGGCACTGCACTTTATTTGGGCTTGAAAACAAAAAATAGAAAGGCAATAAGAAACATCTGGCTTCAATTAAGTCTCAAAGGAAATGGAGAGAAGCAGAAGAAACTCATCTAGTCACTCAAGAATAGTTCTGTCTTCCCACAGCTGTGTCACATACAAACTTGCAAGTATTAAGGTTTTCTTTCAGTTTGATCATATAAAAGAAGTTTACTATTTTCATAAATAAAATGTACTATCCTCTAGGATGTATTTTTGTTTAAATTTTGCCATCTGTTTCCGTATGCCATTATTGTTTGATTATTAAGGCTTATATAAAGAGCTCTGGTGAAGTTAGAAGCTCCCAATTCTTTCAGCCTATAGTTCTTCTGCCACTTTCCACCTGACAAAGCTATCTTCATTTGCAACCTGAGACTGTAGGCCAAAATTTTGGAATCATGGTAGAGACCAACATCTCACTCAAAGACATAGAGTGATGCCACATATGTAAAGGAATGAAGGAGGGATGACATTTTCACTGAAAAGTAAGGGCGGCATTAGTAAACATGGAATTTAGTTTTTATTTCTTTCCTGCTTTGCTATCTCTGTGAGTACACAAGGCCCTTGCTATCACACAGAAGCACTTCTAAGAGCAAAGGACACTAGATGTGGGAGCTGAGTATGCTTTTAATAACAATCCTCACAGTTGGGTCTATACTGAATATAGCTTAAATCCATGTTGGACTATTCTGTGGCTTGGTTTCCCCCCAGAATGTCCTGTCTATTTACGTCTGCCTTGCTCTCACTGGCTCTACACAAGTCCTTTTTTTGAGACCTGTTTCTAAACTTGGGATGAAAGTGCTTCTGCAAGTAAAGAAGCCTAACAAGCCCCCTTCCTAAAAGCTGCTGAGGAAGAACACCATGTAAAAGAAGGGCACTGTTCCTGCTCATGTACCAAGGACTCATTCACCGGTTACCAATGAAAAAATGTCAGTCTTTATTCTGAATAATTTTTTTGAAATAGCTCTGCTTGCCTCTTCTTTTTGACAGTGACATTAATGTCCTACTTTTAAATCTGTCAGTAGGAGACATGATAGCATGAAGAGAGTTTTGATTTTAGCAGTTCTTGAGTTGTAAATTTTCTTCTCCACATTTTTTGTGTATGTTTTTCCAGTGTTTTCTTTCCCTTCCTCATTCTATCTGAATGAGACAGATATCTTGTGAGCCCAAAGATGCGGATATCTATTCCCTGTTGCTTCAGTGCCTGCTCACTGACCACATTTAATGGAGGAGATACACAGAGATGATGCAGTGAGGCTCTCCCCCAGGGACACCATGGTTTGCACCTGGAATCCCTTCAAGAATAAGGTAGATGACACCTCCATTTCAGATGGGGGGAAGTGAGAGGTTACTACCCACATGCCCCTCTATTCACCTAGAGTGCTGCATCCAGTTGTGTAGTTCTCAGTACAGTGGAGATGTAGACCCGTTGGAACACATCCTGAGGGGGCTACATAAATGATCCAAGGGAAGGAATACATCTCCTACAAGGACAGGCTGAGAGAACTGGGGTTGGTCAGACTGGAGAGTAGAAGACTCTGGGAAGACCTGACAGAGACCTTTCAGTATGCAAAGGGAGGCTATAAAAAAGAAGGGAGCAGACTCTTTAGCAGGATCTGTTCCAACAGGACAAGAGGAAATAGTTTCAAACTGAAAGAGGGGAGATTTAGTCTGGATATAAGGAGAAAGGTTTTTTTGTTTGTTTGTTTGTTTGTTTGTTTGTTTTGTGTGTGTGTGTGTGTGTGTGTGTGTGTGTGTGTGTGTTAAGAGCAGTTACGGAGCACTAGCACAGGTCATCCAGAGAGATGATAGATGCCCCATCACTGAAGACACTCAAGGCCAGAAGGCCAGTCTGGACTGGGCTCTGAGCAACCTGCTGTAGCTGTAGGTGTCCCTGTTCCTTGCAGGGGAGTTGTACTAGATGACCACTAACGGTCTCTTCCAATTCAAAAGATTCTATGATTCTATATTCTTCTTATTTAGCTGTTGGTGTTTGCATCATGGTGCGCCAGGGCCTCACCCCCTGTCAGATGGGCACAGGCCTTGTGCACTGGTTTGCAGCTACCAGCCTGGGCAGAGGTAGGGGCAGCTGTTGAGTAGTCCCTTCTTCACCACCTGTCCCAATTACATGGCCTGGAGGTGCCATTTATGTTCCTGAAATTAAACACCAAGGCCTGTTGTTGGCCAGCCCTAATAAAGTCTTATAATAAAGTGTTTATTATAAACACTTATAATAAAGTGTTTCCATCTCCATTACCTCTCACCAGAGGAAGACCTCCTCCTTTTCCTCTCCAGTCTCCCTCCTCAGACCCCTGGTTTCCCTGACATTAGCACTCTGGTAGTGGCCCTGACGGGCCTCTGGTATTAACACCCTGACCAGTACAGGTAGAGCCATGCCAGGCAGTGTCCTGGGACCTTGGGCAGGTCTGGTTTGGGGATCAGAAACCCTGTTGATGTGTGCTGGGGTGCTGTACTGTGCTGGGAGTGAGGAGAGGTCCACCAGCATGGCTGTGGGCTTGACACACATTAAATGGGCTCCGGCTTTGTTAGTACAAGCATAGCTGGGTACCTGCTCCAAGCAACAAGAATACTTGAGATATAATGTCTTGATAAGTGAGATATTTTGTGGTGTGAAAAATGTTTTAAATAATGATGTGCTACTTCTCTACAAATATGTGTGTTTTTGTGCTTTTTTTTTTTCTTCCCTAAATGGAACCAAAAAGGTTAAAGTGCTAGCGGTAGATAAGTAGCAGTTAATGGTTTATCCATCACGGTTACGGATGTATAATATAATTTTATAGCAGAGCAGACATTTGGCACTGCAACATGCCTTCACTCCACTGGGAGAGAGTGTTACTTGGGACTGCTTGCTGTGCAGTGACTGTGACCCTCTGTTCCCTGTGCATTTGGCAGCTTGTCGTCAGGTTTCACAAAGGTAAGAAATACAGTTCTGCACCATTTGAGCTGTATCCAAGGTCTCTGTTTTCTTTTGCTTTTTCTGAAGTGCTTAAACATGATTACTATTAGCTTCATCCCTGCCCTGGGCATTTTAGGTGGAAATGTCTGTCTTCTTTAATTAATTCTCTGACACAGCTTTGAAGAATTGTCTTGAATGTTTTTCACTCTTTTGGTAGAAATCTGATTTACTTTCCAAAAGGTAGAAACAAATCTCTTTCTAGGCTGGTAAATCATGCTTTAAAGTGTTACTATCTTTACAAGGTAGCTTTACAAGATAAGGAACACCATATAAACAAAACGTGTTGTATAGCACCTGTCCATGATGTTATTACAATTTGCATTATAGAAGACTTGGCGGAAGGAATGTAGGAAACACCAATTTGCATATTCTATATCTGAAAATCAGGTCACTGTACTCTCTGAAAAGTTCCTTGTACGAACTTGAAGCAGAAAATTTGCCAGGGTTTCCTTTCAGCAGAATACTCAATAAATTGATATGATAGAAATTCATGAATAGACATATACAGAAATAAAGTTCATAGAAAGAATCAGCTATTCCTTGCTGCTTGCTCAGGAAAAAGTCAGATGTAACTGAAGGCTGAGAGGAGGAATAGAGAAAAGTTTACATTCTCATGAGGTTATATTTGCTTCAGGTGATTTATCAGATGTTTGCAGGGAGGGAACACACCTAAACACACAAAATGACACAGAAGTAAATATTAATTGCTTAATTTGTAAACTGCAGTTGCTTCAAGGATGGAGGTTATCTTCATGTCCACATGATGCAGCACTTGCTGTGCATAGATGGAGTAGTGTTTCTTCTTTCTCCAAACTTAAACTGCAAGGATCAGCCTTAACAGTTCCCGGGATGTTTGGTTTAAGAACAAAACATGACAAAATAAAAAGGTCTTGATGACGTAGTATGATGCAACAATCTTAGTTTTGATTTAAATATATATACAGTCAAAATCAGTGTGATTCTTGCAGTGATTAATTTCTGCAAAACTTAAAAGCCAAAGACAAATAAAAAGAATATGTTTCCTGAAACTCAAAATAAAAACAGAAGAACCCTACATTTTTAAGCCAATGCCACTATTATTTAGGCCATGAGTTTTACTGTGTGGAGGGTAGTTATGAAAGTTAGATTCTGACAGCCTTGTTGACTGTAGAAGTACCACCACCAGTGCTTCCAGCCCAAGGCTGCCCTGCTTGATCACCTTCCCCTATTCTCCTGTAGACAGCCCAGAATCTGATGCATTTGCAAGGCAGCACTCCTGCAGCTTTGTTTTTAGGGATTCTGTATACCATGTTTACTTCAGGCACAAGTTCACCAAATAAGACGGAGGCCTGGGGCTGTGCTACAGATTCCCAAGTATTTTGCAAGCTCTCAGGCCTAAAGGGATCCCACTGTAAGGCCTGCTCTTTCTCTGCTATGTTGCCCCAGAAAAGAGTAATGGAGCATGAGCAGTTCAAACATCGACCCAATTTGAGCTCACAGAGCCCTTCTCTGCAAATGCTGAGGTGGGGCCATCAAGCTCTCAACTGCTGCATGAGTTTCCCTTCCTTTTTTGTAAGATTTCCAGTGGAGAAACCATTTGTTTTGGACAACTGATGGCTGGTGGAGACATTACCTAGCTGTCCATAGATGTTATTCCACTAGCATCATAGACATCTGGCTGAAACATAGCTGAGGCAGACGGAAATACAAATACTAAATAGCAGCAACATGAGAAAGAGTTGAGCAATGCTTGCCAAGAACTGAATTACCCCAGCCATGTGGCAGATCCTCTGTATTTTGCAATAATTTTCCAATTATATGAATCCCATTAAAATGTAAGAAATTACGCAGTCTTAGTGAGAACATGAGGAATATACAACAGCACATGTGTTCCTGACGGCACTATTAACTTTTACATTTTCTGGCTTTATTCCCTTTGCCAGCATCTCAAAATACAGACACTAAAATGTCATATCCATTGGTAGGCCTCAGCTTCATCTTTCTGTATAATTTCAAGGAATAAAGTGCCTCAGAGCACTGTGTTCACTGTGAATGTTACAGATGGACTCCAAACTCCACCCTCCACTTCTGGACTGAGTGAGATAAACGGAGAGGAAGTCTTGGTTCATGCAGAATTCCCCATGTCGTCAAGCCATCTCTCAAAGCTTGAGATCGACCAATGATTTCTCTACTGCACTTTCTGCTGCAGAACACTCCTTAGTCATTAAAGATTTTCCAGTGTCTTTTTTTGAGAAACCTACATTTTTTTCAGAGCTTGTTGAACACTGCCAATATCATGGCATATGCAGAAGTTTCTGAGATCAGCAATTTCACTGCTATTGCATATATGCTGGTTTTTTTGTTTCTTGAAGCAGCAGCAGCCAGTGCAATGATTACTTCAGACAAAGCCCTCTATTCTTGCCAAAAGACAGAATGAAAATTGGCACCTGTCCTGGAGTATGAATAGAAGCTATGGCTGAGACCAGAGCATGGATTTTCATCTGTGTTATCCCATAGCTCCTGGCCTAAATCAGAATATCTCTCTGTGATTCTTGGATGTCTGATTATCCTCTGCTTATTACCAGTTTGAGTCAGGGGAATCTGTGGTCCTCTTTTTGCCCCCTTGTTCCTGTGAAATCCTGCAGAAGCAATTTGGGCTTTTCACATATTCAACAGCTTGAGCTTCTTGCAGACTGGAAGCCCATACTGTTCCTGCTCTTCTGGCAGCTACACAGAACAGCTTCTGCCTATGTCTTTGTGCGAATGCAGATTAATTGCTGAAACCTTTGACTACACTTTCACGGCATTGTTACTGGGGATAAGGATGAACTAGTGGCTGAGTATGTGCTAGCCTGTGGATCACAGAATGAAACATTTTTTAGATGAAGATCCAAATAAATCAGCATCTTGTTTCTTCCCCTCATCAAATTATTCATATGCATGTATATTTTAAGTTTACTTATGTTACGTACATCTTGATAATTTATTTACACAGAAACTACAGGACCTGTGGTACCTCCTTGCTTCTGCCTCAATGGTGGATTCTGCCAGGATAGAGCCTGTGTGTGCCCCAACGAGTGGGTTGGACAATTTTGTGATATAGGTCAGTACAAGCAAGGCAGCACCAGCAAATGGTGCTATGTCTGTAGTTCCCTCTGCTTTGGGAGGCTGATGACTCCTCTCCTGTCTCCTCATCACTGCTCAGCAGGGTCAGGCGTGCAAGCAGTGATGTGGTTCGTCTTGCTCGGTGAGGCTGTATATTTCACCCACTTCTGTCACTCTTTTGAATGAGTAATATATCTGGGGAAGATATTAAGGGTTTCAGCTGTCTGTGGTTTATTTCTAGCCAGTTTGGCCTTTGTTTGAATTCCTCTGTTTCAACATCACAGTGACTTGAAAATCTGAGTCAGATCTCAGGGGCCAGTATTCCTCTCTCTGGATTTGCTGGTGCCAAGAGGGCGCTATTCAGCTCTGCACTACTGAGGGGACTGCAGTCTCCTTAGTTCCTGCTACCACAGCCACAAGTTTTGGGTGAGTCAGATTTCTGACACCTGGTGTAGCACTGGCCTGGCTGCCTCCCATTTCAGGATTCTTTGCCACAGCATAGCATTTCTGCGCTGGTGTAAATGGAGGGGGTGCTCCCAGATGATCATCTCCCAGATGATGGCTGGTAAGACCAGCCAGCACACACTTTTGGAAGTAACAACCTGCAGTGTGACCACTCTGACATGCAGATAGGCTGCCACATAGCTAGCTGTGCAGCTGTACCTTTGTCAAATGAACTCACTCTATTTTTCAGATGGATGCTGCAAGGTCTGCGGCTTATCCAGGAAAATATTGTTGGTGAAGTTGCTAGGTAGACGGAAACTTCAGGTCTGCCATACTGCTTCCTTGTGACGAACCGGGTAGAGCAGCCAGCAAACAATGGCGGGTTAGATGGGTTCATGATGCATTGGAATGTTTGAGCAAAATAGTTCAGAGAAATCATCTGGAATTTCAGCACTGGAAACAAATCATGATGTTAATTCTAATTTCCTATGTCCACTCCTGGGTATGGGTATTCTGTATTTGATTTACTGTACATTGTAAAAGTTTATAGTGCCCATCTGTCTGTTATTCTCCCTTCCTGACAAATTCAACTTGCCAATGAGCTGGTCAGTCCTTCCTAGCCACTCCCAACTATCCATGACATTTGCCTCCTCTCTAGCAACTGACAAAATAAAGATGTGTATTATATGTACTGGAAATCAAAAGATGAATGTAGGACATAACAGTGAGGAACGGGGGCCCAATGGAGCATCGAGAGTGTGGAAAAACAGCACAAAGGGTGTTAAGGAAGTTGAAAGGAGAAATGGTATGGCTGGGTAGGTGATGATTTATTGCCAGAAGGAAAAAGCAGAGAACATAGGGCGAAAAAACTTTTGTAAACCAATTACATTTGTCCTAATGGAAATATTCATCTTGGTTCATATTTCATTTCTTTCGTACATATCTTGGCTCTTTTTGTCACAGGTCATACCAAAGAGCCTGCTTTTCTTCCTACTTTGTTTGTTTGTTTGCTCATTTTTGTATTTAGTTCTGGACCAACCTTACTTATAAATTCAGAATATTTGCAGTAATTTGAGATTTGCATCAGTGGGGAAAAAAAATCATCAAATAGTTTTATTTCAGATGAACTCATTCCTGTAATTCAAAGACTAAGTAGTGTAAGTACATATACAAACCAGCCAAAAACACATTCAGACCTGAATAGCTGAAATGACACAAGATAAATCTTAAATAGGTGTTCATCTATGAACGTATATGCATTTATGCACGAATGTAGCAACACATTCCTGGGTTTCATTGTCAGAAGGAAGGCAGCATCACCACAAAAGTATTCAAATGCATCGGTATAGACAGGATTCATGCAAGAATGCCACAAGACCTAGCTAATGTCACTGTGGGGCTGCTGTCACCTGTGAAAAACCATGGCAAATAGGAGAGGCTACAGAAAACTGAAAAAAGATCAACATTATGCCCATCCTTAAAGAAAGAGAACTCTGGAAGCCATAAGCCAGTCAGTTTCACCAGACCATAGAATATTCTGGACTGCATTCTCTTGGAATCTATTTTCACGCATGTGAAAGATGAGAATTATTAGGAATAGTCAGTTTGATTTTACAATTCAAACTTGAGCAACCTGACTACCTTTTGTAGAAAATAATTGGCTTTGCAAACAACAGAGAGTGAGAGATATAAGACATCTTGTGTTCAGTGAGGCCTCTGATACTATCTCCCTCAGCATTCTCATTTGGGAAGCGATAATGTACAAGTTGGGTGAATGGACCATTTGCTGGGGTGAAATAAACTAAATGGCTGAGCTCAAAGTGTAGTATCAGTGGCTTGACTGACATACAGGAAAATTAAGGCAACCTGCTGGTTGATCCTGGGCCAGCTTTGCGCAATATCTTCATAAACAATCCGAATAATAGCACAGAATGCCCTCTCAGCAAATTGGTGGGCAATATTAAACTTGCAGTGATGTGGAGGTATTGTTGACACACTTAATGGTAGAGTCTCATAGAATCAAAGAGTAATTAAGGTTGGAAAAAATCACTGAATCATCTAGTCCAGCCATCAACCTGTCAGCACCATATGTCCCCTAACCATCTCCTTAGTGCCACATCTACCATTTTCTTGAAACCCTCCAGGGATGGTGACTCCACTACTTACCTGGGCAGCTTGTTCTAACAGCTCACCACTCATTCTGAGAGGGACTTTTTTCTAATACCCAATGCGAGCCTCCCTTGCTGCAAATTAAGGCCATTTAGCTCTCACCTCAATAAAGAAGAGCCTTGAGAAATCTGAGGATCAGTCCAGTGAAAACCTCATAGTAGCCAGCAAAGGCAAATGCTGATCTCTGCACTTGGGAGATGAGTATAGACAAGGTGAATGCTGGTTGAGGAAATGCAGAACCTATAGAAAATAAGATCCACAAAAAGTTATGTGACTTAGCAAAGAAATGAGTGCCAGAACATGGAGAGGGGCTCCAAGTCTCCCAAGCCCTCTCAGGACCATAAATACTCTTTGTCTAATATCTGCTAATGGGAGACAATCACCTGAAATGTGGTCTCAATTAACAAAAGTTAGCAAGTACAAGATGCTGCAAATCCTAAGACCATGCTGTAGTACATTTTCAAGCATTTGCAACATCGCAAGGTCAATTTGCATTGTTCTAGCAGTGTGGCATGAAATTAGGATGCAATGGGCTGCCATATTGGGTCAGGCCACACATCTACTAAGTTCACCATCCTGCCTGTAGAAGCACCAATATGAGGCGTTTGGCAAAAGTGTGGGGTTTGGGGTGACATGAGGGAGCCTTCTTGAACTTCCACCTCCCATTCCAGCAACCATGTCTAAGACATCATGTTTCAGTCACCAAAGACTGAAACTGTTTTAAGACTGAAACTCCATTAACTGTTGGAGTCTCATTTGCAGTAACTTTGGATTTTTGTCCCCCCCTCTGCTGTGTTTTGTGGCATTAAGTTACAGATCTAATTAATGCCTAGGTAGCAAGATTCTGAGAGTGAAGCTTTATCAACTTTTTCAAATATACCAGGACTGAGGCAGTGAAAATAGCACAGGTAGTAAAAGTTATGGGCTTTTATGTCTTTGGTGACTTCAAGATCTCTTACAGCAGTTTGGTTTTAGGTAACATTTATCTAACTGATTTAACAGACATTTATTTCCTTTCAGGCCAAAGATTCAGTGAGTTTCTATTGTCTATGTATAATATTTTATACACGGACATAATATACATAATAAAATGTATAACATTTTATTTTTGAAAATTGCTCCATCTATTAAAAATGTTTGATCAGAATATGTTTTTTTTTTTTCTTTCTGTACAGTTAACTTTTGTGAAGACAGCATTTACACAGTGAATGTTTCTGAAAACGTAAAAAACCTTACTTTTGAAAGGATTTTTGTAGGTAAATACAGCAGCTCCAAAGAGAAGTGTGAACCTAACACTGTGAATGGTATGTGTTTCTTTCACTTCTTTCACTTTCTTTCACTTCCCAAAGGCAAATGAAAGATTTGTGAAAGATATAAGCTCAGTAGAGCAGGAGATCAGAGCTCTCTGCTTAAAGCAGAGCTCAGGCAGCAGGAGCATAAATCTATCCACACAGTCTTCTGCCTCAAATGTAATTGATATGATACACATACCTGTTCAGAAACTGGCTGAGAGTCAGTTCATGTCACTAAAGAACAAATGTTTGATATAACTTACTACTTAACATTAGGATTCAGGACACTTTCCATGAACTGTGGTTACATTGTGGTATCACTTCAATCAGGAAAAAAAGCAAGATTTGGGCTTCTCACAGAAGAGGTCTGGAAAGTACAGAGTACTGCAGTAGCATATACCAGCTTTCAAGATGTTTCAGAGGAGTACCTATTGCATGGATCTCCACAAGACCTTTTTTTTTTTTTTTTTTGTGATATTTGGAGTATGTTTTTCAAGATATGATGAACAGTTTTTCAGATGGTTTAATGTTGATTTCTGTCTCTGGTTTAAAAGACGTGTTTCTATAGCTCTAGCATATTAATACCTATCTGAATCTGGCAAGAGTATTTTTGGCAACTCTGACAAGTTCTTGTCTGAGTGCAAAACGTGTTTGAAAGAGAACAATGATTGATGGACACTTGTAATCCCAAGAGATAAACGTTTTATATGCAAACAGCAAATAACACCAGATACACAGTCACACCCACTGTACAATTTCAATTCCCAATGAAGTCATGTGCATGTAAGCAAACACTTCTGTACAAAATACATATCTTAATGTTTTTCACAAAATTACAGGTAACTCTTCAATTGCAGTCCGGCTGTGCTCCAGAAAGGGAATAATTCCAGTTTTAGAGACTTCCAGAATTCTGAATTGTAATGAAAATCTGGACTCTTTAGCATTACAGGTAATCTTCAATTATATCTTAGCATGCTCTTTAAAGAGCAGCAGAGATTGTGCAGCATCACGTTAAAAAAATGCAATAGGTACTTGAGCAGGGATTGTGTATTTGTGTTACATTTTTTAAAACTTTACAGAAAGAAAAACCAACCATGAACGTATTTGCAGAGGAATTCTTGGGAAGTGTCTGTTTTTGCAAATGGCATTTTTCCAACTGTGATTGTTTAATTTTGCTTGGTTTTGCCTGAACACAGCATCCCATTTTGTATTACCTAACCAGCCTGGAAGTTCCTCCCTCAGGTTCCCATTTCACAGCAAACACCTCAGTGTAGAAGCAAAGCTGACCCAGGATATTGAACTAAGGAGAAACTGGAAGGGATTTCAAGAAGACTAGTGGGAGAGAACACAGTGGTGCTAACACTGTTGGGAAGGATTACACATAATCACACAGAATCACACAGAATTGTAGGGGTTGGAAGGGACCTCCAGAGATCATCAAGTCCAACCCCCCTGCCAAAGCAGGTTCCCTACAGCAGGTCGCACAAGTAGGCATCCAGGCAGGTCTTGAACATCTCCAGAGAAGGAGACTCCACAACCTCCCTGGGCAGCCTGTTCCAGTGCTCTGTCACCCTCACCGTAAAGAAGTTCTTGCACACATTTATGTGTGTGCAAGAATGCTGCAGTTTCTGGCCGTTTCCTCTTGTCCTGTCTCCACTCACCACTGAAAAGAGTCCAGCCTCACCATTCTGCTCCCCACACCTTAGATATTTATAGACCTGGATCAGGTCCTCTCTCAGTCTTCTTTTCTCAAGGCTGAACAGACCCAGTTCACTCAGCCTTTCTTCATTAAGAGCAAAGCATCTCCATTCAATCCCATGAAAAGTTGAGCATGGATGAAATACTCTTGTCCCTCAATAACTCGATGAATGATAAGCTGCTCATGATAAAACCATAAACCCTTATGCTTTGTTTTAAGGCTTAGCTCTACCATACCCCAAAAACATAGGGCACTGAACACAATTATGCATGTTACAAACGGCAACTGCTCCTCTTCTGCTTCTACTCTTCTATTCCCTATTACAAGTTCCAACTGAAAAAGGAAAAAGGAGAAAGAAAAAGATACCAGCTACAGTTCTAGGAGAGCTGATTATTCATTAGACTTTTTTTTTTTGTTTGTTTTGTTTTTTTGTTTTTTTTTTGTTGAATCCTTGAGACTAAGATAATTTCCCAGTGTATAACTTTCATTAAATGGATCACAAGTAAAATCTTCTCCATAATAATATCACAGAATCATGGAATCATAGAACCATAGAACTGTAGGGGTTGAAAGGGACTTCTGGAGATCAAGTCCAATGCCCTGCTAAAGCAGATTCCCTACAGAAAGTCACACAGGAAAGCTTCTTGAATATCTACAGAGAAGGAGACTCCATAGCCTATCTGGGCAGCAACATATTTGTATATTAGTAGCAGCTGTTTATAATACTAATAAGATACAGGTATATGTTTGGTTGCAAAAATAAAATTGTTCTGCTGCTATCAGCAATTTTGAGTTTTGTTATGATTTTTTATGTTGTACTGCCATCTAGTGAACCTAGACCAGCCCAGGTTCTGAAGATAGCATGCTCGGAGTCAAAGAGATGTTTATCCTAGTGATCCACAGGCCGGATTTAAAAGGGTTTTATTCCTGCCAGTGCAAATATTTAGCATGAATACAAAGTGATACTACAATTCAGAACAGTGGCATACCTGTTCACAATGTACATGGTGAACATCCTGATGTTATCAAGTATCAATAGTAAATCCCTGGTAATTATAGATAAAGAAGCCTTTCCTCCCTATGCAACACATTAACCTTTCTTTCCTACCACTCTGAGGTGTAGAAACTCTTCAAATTTGCATGATTTAATTGAACTTGATTTTGACAGCTTTTAGCGGTTTAGGAAAGGGATGACTTGGTGCACTGTCTATCTCCATAACCTATGAAAAATATTCTTCTGATGATTAGCACTTTCTCCACACCCTTAAATCTTATTGTCACCTAGCTAGGCCTTCATGTAATGTACAGGTAGTGCCTTATTTTGTGTGTGTATGTTTGCATGCCTGAGATATTACAGATGTTTATGCCCTGCACATTAAAGTGACTGATTCCATCCAGATCCATCCAGAGCTTCTAAAAATTCTTGTTATTACCCCCAGCGCTGGAATATCTTTTCCTTTTTTATGTTTATGCAATTCGATGCCCAACAATGTGCTGAAGTGAGGACTATGTCCTCAGTGCAGCTTATTAGTGCTGCACTAAGATGCACTGCTATTCTGAATAACATTTCTTAGTTCTTCAGATGGCTTTTCAAAAAATCCAGTTCTGGTTGTTCAAGGGATAGTGAAAGGTGGAAACTGCAGACACCAGCAGTGTTTCAGCAATTGCAAGTAATACTCAGATCCTTACCTCCATTCCCAGTCGACTGACAACGCAGGACATCTCCGCTGCTGCGAATATTGCAGTGCAGATTCTAAGAAAACCAAATGTTTCAGAAGATACTCAGGTGAGCATTAATACGACAGAAAAAAAGTTTTTAATGGCTTAATATTTGGGATATGGATTCTCTCTCTCTGTCAGCACAAGGAACTCTCTCCAGTGTGCTTCCAATTAGCTTTACATAACAACACAACCAAATGAATCCATTTTGCCATTTAGTGATCCAATGGCCCTGAGTGCATTTTTGTGGATTCACTGCTGCTTCAGTTCCCAAAGCAGAATGTAAATTTGGTTTTATCAGTTATATGGACTTGCCCATATCTGGAATTCTAATACTAGCATCATTTGATGTTTAAATTCATCATTTAATCTTCTCTGTCTAAGTTAATAAAAGTGTAGTACATGTGAACCATTGGCTCTAAGCTTATATTCTCTCTAGTTACACCCTTTATTTTGTTTACTCCACAGCATGTGGAGCATGTATTTTCAAGAGATGTCTACTGCATTCTTACTTTGCCAGTGCACTATGTAGATCACATACATGCCGACCCCCCCTTGTTTTATGTTTTTATTTCTCTTCTTTTCAATGTTTTAATAAAGAATTTAAGTTTTGAAAAAGTTTTTATATTTATATACATTAACTTTAGTATGTATTTTATATGTGGCCCAAGATAATTCCTCTTCATTCAGTATGATTCAGGCAAGCAAAAAAGTCGGACACTCACTGTAAATTCTTTATTTTAATTGCTTTTGAACAGTACTCTTATTTTTTTTCTTCTTGACTCAGGCATCTGTGGCAGTTTTAACTACAGTAAGTCAACGCTTAGATGCCAACAAAACAGAATTCGATGACAATAATCTTGTCAATGTTACAGCAAGGTAACCTCAGCCTTTGCCCTTTTTTGCCCTTTTTGATTAGATCTAGCAAACAGCATTTTCCCTTGTGTTTCAGAATGAAAATCATCATGAAGGTACCAAAGCTTCTTCAGTGTTCAACTCCAGTGTACAATTTGATTGGTTCAGCAAATTTACACCAACAATTTTGGCTGATTTTTCCTGCTTTGGATAAAGAATGAGGACAGGGAAGTGGGGACTTTTGGAATTTTCCAATTTGGTTGTTGGTCATCAGCAGTTTTGGCAAATTATTCAAGTTTCACAGTACTACCTGTGGACAGATAGGGGTTTACATGGTGGACTAACCTACTAGCTGGTATTCTGCCACTTAAAAACATTTCCGTTTTATTTCACTGCACTTCACAGAAGTCTGAAGTATTATTGCAATTCCTGGAAAGAGAAAGCTACCAACACCCTCTCCACAAAGGACAAACTTCCTGCGCTTGTTAGAAATTTCTGACTTACTTAACAAGCTGTTTCATACTTGACTGTATGCCAGATTTCACATTACCCCCATTCCCAGGTGCATGTATGACTGAATCCTGCTTCTCCTGATGTTAGAAAGCAATGATTCTGTTGACTTCAAAAGTACAGAATTTCCCTTCTTCTTAGAGAGAACACGCACAGCCTCTTCACTCTACCTGACATGCCAGACAATCCAATCAGATAGGGAGCTGAGCCTATGGCTGCTTGTGACAACTAGAAGTGACTTTTTTCTGCTCATTATTGTATTGCAGCCTCACAAAAACAATGGAAGAATTTTCTTTGATGGGCAACGTCACTCAGCCCAATGTTGCAGTCCAGTCTGTTCCACTGAAATTGAACTCCTCTACAGTTCTGTTTTTGGCGCAGAGAGGTAAGCTTGGGCATGTTGTTAGATTTACAAGCAGAAGGAGGTATGCACCATAAATTCTAATGCAGATGTTGTTAATTTTTCTAGATACAACCCTGTCGTATTTTCCATCAACAAGACTAGACATACAGGAAAACGTCCCTGAGCTTACTAGTGAACTCAGTACTGAAGTCCAGATACTGCTCAATATTAAAAGTAACAGTAAGTTCTTTCAGCTACTGAAACCTAAACCTGGTACCTTTTGAATGAATATTCCCTAAAAAACATGCTTTGGAAATAACTTTTAAAAAAACTGAACCTGAATGTAAACTTTTTGTAACAATGTTTTAATGTATGTTGGTACCATATATAATGGCACAAAAACGCACATGTCAAACGAGCCAGATGATCTTATTTATAGATTAATGCAGATGTACCTGTAATGGCCAGAAAGCTTTTCATGTTTGTTTTCTTCCCCCCCCCCCCCCCCCCCCCCCCCTCCACTTTTTTGTTTTCTAAAAATCCAGAACATAATGAATCTTTGACCAAATCTCTGCAGACATAAAGTTCAAAATCTAGTACATACATACCTGGTCTGAAATACAAAGTCATCAGCCATTTCAACTGAAATTATTACTACTGTCAGGTTCTCACATCTGTGTGTCGTGATGGTATTCAAAGGCACGCAGGATTTTTCCAGATGCCCGTTATGTACACTCTGCAGTGCTTGTAAAGGTATAGTTCCTCATTTTCCACTGAAGCTGCTAGCAAGGGTTAATGATGAGTTAACCTGCAGTGGGAGTCTCTGGCAAGTTATAGTCCTACCCTTCTTACCAGGCACACAACACCTGTCTGCTAGTTATAGGACAATTGTTTTCTGCATGTCCAATTTTGTTCGTTGTGTATGATTTGGCAGAACACTGATTATGTACAGCTGCAACTATGTCGTGCTAAAACTGCAGGAGTTTCAGACTGAGTACCTGAAACCAGCAGGCATGTTCTTATTCTCTCTGTTTAGTGACAGTAACATTAGACATCATAACACAAGAGTATAATGAAGGGGAAATTTGCTAATCACTTAGACATCGAATTGCTGAATGTCATTCATATACCAACCCACAGGGAAATGAGTAATGCAGTCCTCTCATCTGAGTTAGAAAAGAGTCAAGGAGATGAAGGTAGCCTCACATACACAGCAACGAGAATAAAACAAATGTGGAAGAGCTCATTAACAGATCACCATCCATTCTGCTCACTGATGTAGACAATGATCCTGTGGAAAACCAGTGTGATCATGTACAGTCTTTATCATAATGCCTGTAACATCTCTCTCAAGAGGGTTCAACTGATTTCACAGCTTTTAAAAAATATATAAATTATTCAGTATTAAATGCACAATTGTGACACAGCTATAAAATCATGTTACTCTTTCATGATAAAAAAATGTAGAAAACTAAGAATGCAATCAATTATATAGATGCCTGGTGCATGGTTGTGGCTGTCCTGCTGCACTACTTTTTGTTGGCAATGTTTATGTGGACAGCACTCAATTGTGCACAACTATACTTAATGCTGCTTAGAACCATGAAACCCTTTCCTGGACACTTCATTGTAACCATGTCAGCAATCGGATGGGGTAAGATTTAAAGTTGCAAATACTTACAACTCTTACCAAAGTATAGGTACATAGTACAGACAGAGAGAGGTGTAACATAGCAGATCAGTAGTGAGGAACTGTAATCCCTGGTTTAGACAATATGGTTTAATAAATAATCCCCTGTTACAGTTTACTCAACTGCTATAAGCTAAGCTTGTTTTCACTGTCTCGATACAGCACTGAAAACAAGAGCTCATTCACCAGCACAGCAACATACGTCTATTGCATGTAGGAGAAATCTTCGCAATACTCAAGGCATTCAACAGTCAGTTTCTGTCAACTACAGGATGTTTTATTTTTTTTCAGATACAGTGATTGCATTTATAGACTCAAATGCTTCACTGAGCTCTCTCTGAGATGCCTCATGACCTCCACCAGAGCCTTGCATGCATCCAAAAGCATGAGCTGACTTACATAATTTGTTACAGATTATGTATTATTATTATGTAATAATATTATGAGATATATTAACTAATATTAATAATACTAATGCTATGTATCAATATTATGTAATAATACGATATTATGTATTAATAAGAGTGCATTCTTAAAAAAGTAATACCAATTAGCAGCAACGCAGCAAGCTGAAAGGAAACTATTTGGAGGACTGAAAAATGCAGTTAGATGCCCAGGAGATAAAGTAAAAAATAATACAGTACACAAGACTACCTGCCATTTCCACATTGTGTATTCGGCATGTTGTTTCCAGTGGCATCTACCAACCAGCTCAGAGCATGATTTTTTAATTTTATTTTTTGCATTTGGGTGGAGGCAGAGACAATTTCTCTAAAACTTCTAGAATTTGGACTGCACATGCAAGTCAGAAAATGTTCAGTGAAAGCTGCCTGGCAACACATCACTGTTCTCCAGCATTAGGTTCTTCATTGTCCTGATAACTATTTGCGCTTCTGAAAGAGCACAATTCTGACTCACTGCTTTTCAGACTTTGAGAGCACAGCCAATAGTTGGCAGTCTGGAAGATCTACAGGAGGGCTGAAGGAGGGGGTAGGAAAGAAGTTATTTATGTAGAATAGAGATAAGGCACACCTGTGCAACTGAACAATAACAAACCAGTGTCTCTCTTATTAATTAGGGGTCCCTGCTGTAGTAGTTGCAATAACACTTGGAGCTACTTATGGAGAAGGGAAAGCTTTAAACTACTGACAGGAAGAATTGTAAGTTTGTGTGTCATTACAATACCTGCTATCGTATACCTTATGTGATGGCTTATTATTAATACCATTCCAGGTTTATTGCTAGTATATTATTTTGTATATTTAAGTGCCTCTACTAAAAAAAAAAAAAAAAGCAAAATTCTCCACTCAAACTTAACTTTCATTGTAAGGAACTGCAGCTTTTTCTCACTGAGAATGTGGGATGCTGGATTTACATCTGCCCTGAATCCTCCTGCAAGATCTCCTGTGGCTTTAAATGGGAGTTGTAGACAGTTTTACAGAAGCTGAAATTGAAGACCTTCATTTAAGTGCATAACTGCATTTCAGTACTTAAATGTAGTCCTTTGATTTATTTAAAATCTTTATGGAGGGTGTAACTACATGCCTTAATACCGTGTGTTTTTCATATCTGCATTCATCTGGATGCCAGCACCCCAGAGCAAGCTATAGACTTGCAGTGCTCCTTGGTGATAGTGTATGATACAGAGAAAACACATTTCAGAAATACAAACACCCTTCCACGTAATTATATAAGGATAGACAAAGCTGTTGTATGATTCTGTGGTGGTCATCTCATTGTACTGATATAGAGAGTGTTGACATCTAGCTTGCAATTATTTGTCAACAAAAAAAAGGAAATAAATATGATTGAAGGGTAACCTCATCCTCCTGAATCTGCTCCCGCTTTTGTTTCAACCTTTGTCCATAAAGTTTTTCCTTTTGCTCTGCAGATTTATTATAATATTCACTCTAAACTTGTATATGGCAGACAGATACCTATTTGGTTAGCTATATGCTGCTTTGCAATATTTACCTCTGCAGTTTATTTGATAAATCACTGGCCATTTCCCAAAGAAACGTTATCTGAAAGCCCTGTTGTTGAGGAATGATCGCCTTTCAGAGACAGGCTAGGGCTAGAAAGCCCAAAGGGATCCCTCAGGATAAAAAATAGCCAACTGTTTTGTTCTGTTTTGGTGCATTGAACAATGTGCCTAACAAATCTTTTGAAACTGCCTCACTTTGTATTAAAAGTTGCTGGCTTGCAGCCCTGGATCAAAATCAGAATTTCAGCATGAAAAAACCCATGTTCTGGTCCTTCCTTTTGCCAGTAGCATTCATACTCCTCTTTAACATTACCATCTTCATCAAGATCATTGTTTCTGTAATATGGAATGAGAACAAGAACCTGACAAGGTGAGGTGGCATAGAATTCCTCGGATCTTTCAGAATATATATTCCTCAATCTCTTATTAAGATCTCAGACTTTCTTGTTACAAAGTCAGATTTTTGAGAAAATCATTTGTTTTAAAGCAATACACACTTAAAGCAGTTAGAGAATAATTTCCACTGCTGTAATGGGTCAGGATTTTCTCATTTACATAAATGACCACATTGTAGATTTCTCCCCTAACCACCACCACTTTGGTTTTGGTTGCCATGTTACTCAACTTTGCTTCAATACGGTTATGCTTTACTGTTTACTAATCTCAAAGAACTAACCTATTCAACAAAACTTTGCACTTCATTCCTTTAACATACAATTTTAACAGTTGGAGCAGATCAAGGGCTTCAGAAATACTGGATATCCAAATTTCAATGGCAGCTAATTCTTATACTGAAAACTGTGAACATTAGGATTGAAGTTATTCTAAAAAGCTTATCATAGCTAACATGCTAATTTTCAGTGTTTCATGCTGCCTTGGTAAACCTCACATTTTAATCATAGAAATATACAGCCACACTAGATATTCCAAAGACAGATTATTCATACAAGCGTGGGCAGATTTCTTATTCTCGATTTATTTCCTGGATGATACCCCAATCAAAAGTAAGATATATGTTCTCAACTCAGCTGAGTAACAGATACTTGCAATATAGCCTTTAGTAAGTAAAATAGAAAGTTTAACCTCAAAAAGAGATTAAATTATATGGAGAATTTTTTTTGTGCATGTGTTTTTTTAGGAATAAAAAGGATTCACTCATGAAAAAGATGACTGCCACTATCTCTATAGTAGTGATGCTTGGAATCACCTGGATGATTGGCTACCTCATGCTAATAAGTCATGAGGAAATGAATCTTTTTTTCAGCTATATGTTCTGCATTTTTAATGCTACACAGGTAAAGTATCTGGCAATTCTGAGACTAACAATTTAGACACTGGAAAAAAAAAACAAACAACAAACGTCTCTGATACATTTGTTGAATGAATGGTGGTAGAGTGGAGGACCTGGTAGAACACAGATTCAGATTTTTTTTTCAGGCAGGGGTGCTATGCTTCTGGTCTCCAAAGCAATGTGATATTCAGAGTGTATATCAGGTAAAAACTTCCTTGTCAGCTGTGGAAAAGCATCCCAGGAAAGTCACTATAGATTTATGCCTTCAGAACTTTCACAGATTCTGAATAAAAGCCTACAGGAAAGCATCTACCTTGTTTTCCCCCAGGAGCAACACAGAC
Source organism: Tetrao urogallus (assembly GCF_951394365.1). Classification (NCBI taxonomy): domain Eukaryota; kingdom Metazoa; phylum Chordata; class Aves; order Galliformes; family Phasianidae; genus Tetrao; species Tetrao urogallus. Next base: position 109,792,660 of record NC_136813.1, on the reverse strand, counting down.
CTTAAGAATTCTTGGCTCTGTACTCACATAAGGCATATTAAGTACATGAAATAGTGGATACTTCATTAATACATTAGTAAATATTTTCTGCAAAACAACTAACTGGACATATGTGACAATTCCCACAGTTCCTTCACCCCTAAATCTAAAGTTGTTTACTGTCTTGATTTACTGAAAACTGAGACTCTGCATACCAGTGGGGATCAGATCTGCAAACTCTCCCTGCAAGAAGTTCCTGATACAATTATTACTATACTAACGGATACAGTGATTTTTTTTTACATTTTTAACATGGGTAGATAGCAATAGGACAAGAGGGAATGGTTTTAAACTAAAGGAGGGAAAATTTAGATTAGATGTCAAAAGGAAGTTTTTCACAGAGAGGGAGGTGAGGTGCTGGAACAGGCCACCAAGAGAGGTTCTGAATGCCCCATCCCTGGAGATGTTCCAGTCCAGGTTGGACGGAGCCTTGGACAATGTGATCAAGTACTTGGTCTAGTGTTTGACAACCCTGCCTGTGGCAGGTGAGTTGGAAATTGATGATCCTTGAGGTCCCTTTCAATCCAAACCATTCTATGACTCTGTGATTACATCATTCTGTGATTTAAAACTGAAATCACGAACAGAGACAGAATACAAATCTGTTTCAAAGAATTAGGGTTTTGTTTGTTTGTTTTTCCTCCTTCCCCTTCAGGATTCTCTTGAGAACTCAGAACAGAAATTTTGCAGTCCTGCTTTGCCTCCACATATGTCTGCTGAAAATGATGATAGGATACACCAGTCACATTTATTGCTTAAGAGTCAGGCAAGTCTTACATTCATTCCATTCATTAGAAGACATATTAACTAATTCACTATGAATTCACTATAGGAGTAATTCACAATGTGCAAATGAGGTAACTATAGCTGCAATTTCGTAGTAACATGAAATCATTGTCCCAGTTGAAGAAATTGTATTTCAAAATATTAATGTCATTGTTAATGGTTGCTGAAAACTATTTTGTAGATTTTTTTTTCAGGTCAAAAAATACCAACTAATGTCTTCTAGTTTTATCAATGAAACATCAATGATGTGCTTCTTTTTTTTTTTTCCATAGGGACTTCAGATTTGTATTCTGTACACTTTCAGATCACCAATCTTCAAGAAAAAAGTTTCTGAAGTGTTTTCTGTTTTGAGGGTACCAGGGATACAAATTTATCTGCATTCAGAAATTTAGCATGTTTCAAAATCACAGCCTGCAAAGCATTCCCAAGGAATTTTCAGGTTATCTGAAATTTCCACAGAAAATATTTCCTTGTCCACTCTCCCTAACGGCTGTTAGAAACTTGTAAATATATTAAATATAATTCTGCTTTTTTTTTTTTTCATGGCTTGCTTTATGTAGATTTCACTGGCATCTTGAATGACAAACATACTGTTCCAACTGCAGGTAGCTTGGAATAGATTTTAAGACAAGAACAGTAGGAGTAAAAAGCAGAACTCCATGTGTGTTATTGTGCAGAGGTAACACAATGGTACGTCTTGATACCACTTGCACTGCAGGCAAGAGAGGAAGCTCTTTGAAAGGAGGCTATTATAGATTTGTGTTACAGTACAGGCATACACAAATTGCTCTGTTTATGTCTTTTTCAATTCTCAGACCAGCTCAACATGTTTACCTAGTCTACGTAACACAGTTCTTCTCTCCCTTTTGTAAGAACAATTTTAATTTAATAAAAAAATTAATTTACCTTTACCAGAAGGTAAATCAAATGCACATTTCTTACTGGTTCTGAGTCCAAACTATATGCACTACCTCCATAAAATCTTGAATTTACCACTGTTTTTACAGAAGAAAATCTGTATCTTAGAATATTTTAAAATTTTGCAACAAGAACTTCTTCAATTTAAATACTAGTTAGATAAAATATTCTGTTTTCCTATGAGAAAATAAAAGTAATTAAAAAGAAAAAAAGTTAAGCACTTGAAGAAACAAGCTAGGAAAGAAATTCTTTATATAAATATATAACCTAGGTCCTATTCACATCACCCCAGCATTTGCCTACGTTAGGACACCTATTCCCTTTTGGAAGTATACAGGTATTGCTAGATACCAGCTGGGGTACTTCAGCCAGCATTCAGCCACACTGGCTTTTGGCTGCACCTTTCTTTCTGCCTGTCTGTCCTTTGGTGTCATGGGGAGCTTGGCAGAGGAATAAGCAGCTCTTCTCCCTTTGTGACCTTGAGCAAAGTTCTAAAGCCCACTGTAGAGGGCTCTTGCCTAACAAACGGAAGTAAATGTTCTGACAATCTCATTCTCTTCTGTGTGAAGAAAAAAAAGCCTGAGAAATTGAGGTAATTTTAAAAAACATTATCGCTTTTTTCAAATATATTTGTATGCTTGGCTATCTCTGGTTTAAAAAAAAATAAAAAATGAACATCATGTTTGAAAACATCAGGTTTTCATAACCTGCTTGAACAAGCATGGCCAGCCTCCCCCATTAATAAGCCTCCAAAAGAGCCAGCTATCAGATACAAGGCTGAAGTTCATCACCATTGCTCCAGAAAGCCAAAGGTCAGTAAACCTTATCTAGGAAAGGAAAGGTAATCGATACTTTTTTTTTTTTTTGCATTGGTTACGTATGTTTCAGGTTGCATATATATACTTACAAATCCAATTTGTAATGCCTGCCCTTGCTGATTCTTTCAACTTTGTCAAAGAAAAAGTATTTTAGAAATTATTACATGGTTTAGGAAGGATGATCTTAGATCATGCCGTCAAAAGCAGCTGGATATTGTAAAGGTGGCTGCTTCAAAGAGTAATGACACTTTCTTGTCTGTGATTTTTTTCCCCCACAACAATTGTTCTCCAAATCCCATTTAATTTTGAACACAGAACTTTTAAAAAGCTTAATAAATGTATTATTTTAATATTATACAAAAAGAAAAAGAAAAAAAAACCCACAGAAAACAAACAAACAAAAAAACCAAACACACACAAAAATTACAACTGAAGAATATATAGTATTGGATTGACAAAATGTTGACTTTTAACTAACCACATCAAACATACTGTTTTGAATGTTTTCTGATACTAGCAAAACACTTTAGAGCAAGTACTGAGGATGTCAGAACAAACAAAAAACATTTTCAGCATTAAAAATATTGAAAATTATAAATATTATTTTTTCTCATCCAGGGAATCTTAATTTCAGAATTGAAGCAAAGCAAAATTTAGACTTTTCAGGTTATATGCTTGATTCTTGTAGGCTCAATAGTTCGACTCTTATCTATACACGTGGAATATATTAATCTTGATGTGGTGAACTTTGGTATTCTTTGTGATATGTGTGCTTTCAGTTCAGGAAGTTTCTCCTTGTTAAAACAGGGAAAAATCTCCTGTGTTATCAAAGGAATGTTTTGGAGGAGGACTGAATAGAACAAGGGGGAATGGTCTTAAAAGTGAGACAGGGGAGGTTTAGGTTAGATATCAGGAGGAAGTTTTTCACAGAGGTGGTGACGCACTGAACAGGTTGCCCATGCTGACAGCCAGACACTGCCAGTGTTCTGTTGGGCCTTCAGCTTCAGAGCAGACATCCTAATGGTGGACACTAACTTGTGCTTTCCTAACTTATTTGTCTTTAAGGCATTCTTTTCTGGTGAAAAGGTGGTGACGCATGGAACAGGTTGCCCAGAGAGGTTGTGGATGCCCCATCCCTGCAGGCATTCAAGGCCAGGCTGGATGTGTCTCTGGGCAGCCTGGTCTGGTGGTTGGTGACCCTGCACATAGCAGGGGGGTTGAAACCAGATGGTCATTGTGGTCCTTTTCAACCCAGGCCATTCTATGATTCTATGATTCTATGAATTGTCTGGTATTGTCTTTTATTTGTAATGGACAGAAAAGTCCTGTCTTCCAGGCCTCTTTCTTATGTTTTTAAAACTGAAGAGATGATACATATTTCTTTACATTGAAATGGCCAAATTATTCCTATTTTTCTCATACTTATCTACCAGGCCTCTTGTATCACTCCATTATCTAGCTCTGTTATATCTTTCTTTGCCTACACACAAAGTGACCAGCAGTGATGGACCCCATTAACTTCAGATGCATTTTCCCAAGGGATCTTGTCAACTATATCCTCCAGCAGCCTCAAGTCTGTTCTCCCCACATCCATGGTTGAAGTTTCACTGGCAGTTTTCCTCTTGCCACCAAAGATTTGTAACTCAAGTACTTCATGCTCACTATGGCCAAGATGGCTACCAGTCACCCCTTCAAGGCAACAATTTCAGAGGAGAAGGAATGGCCTTAAGTTGCACCAGGGGAAGTTCAGGTTGAATATTAGGATAAATTTATTCTCGGAAAGAGTGGTGAGGCATTGGCATGGGCTGCCAGGGAGTTGATGGAATCACCATGCCTGGAAGTGTTCATGTGCTGTGCAGATGTTGCACTGAGGGACATGTTTAGTGGGCATGGTGGGGCTGAGCTTACGGTTGGACAAGATGAACTAAGAGGTCTTCTCCCACCTTAATGATTCTGAGTTATCTGTGGAGGCGCAGGCTCTCCATGGATGGTGGCTCTGTGCCACAAGCTGGGTGGTGTTTCACAACTGATTTTCCATCCCAGCAGTGCCATCCTACATGTGTCAAAGCCATTCTGCTCTGGCTGAACCACCATTTCCCATCATTATGGCTACAGTTGGACCTCCTCTTCATCTCAGGTCCGCAGCAGCTCTTAGAATCATAGAATGTCTTGGGTTGAAAACGATCACAATGATCAGCTAGTTCAACCCCCTGCTACGTGCAGAGTCGCCAACCACCAGATCAGGCTGCTCAGAACCACATCCAGCCCGGCCTTGAATGCCAGAGACCGAGCCACCTCAGCAGAATCGCCCCCTCCCTTTCCCCGCGTGGCGGCGGCCACGACGATGAGCTCGGCGCATGTGTGCTGTGGCCCTGGGCGGCCCGGTGGCCCTAGTGCGCATGCGGACGCAGCGCGCAGGCCCGGCAGCGGCGGCGCTCCGGCCGCCCCTTCTCTTCTCTGCCACGTACGGGTGGCTGCGGTCGAGTCCGGGCTCGGAACGCGTCTGGGCCTCCACAGCCGGGACCACGCGGGAGCCAGAGTAAGAGAGCGGGCTCACCCGCTTCCTTTCCCCTCGTCGCCCCGGGGCCAGCCGCTGCGGGGCGGGTGAGGGCGGCGGCAGGGGCGTCGGGCCGGGGGGCTCCGGGGCTCCGCGGCCCCTGGCGGAGGGGCTGGGAGACCCCTCGCGTCCCCCCGGCCGTGCCTCAGGGAGGCCCCGGCCCGCGCTTAGCCGCGGCGGCTGGTTCCTCCGCTCCGCTGCTTCCTCCGGGCCTGCCTCGCTGCGGCTGGGGAGCGGTGATCCATCTAGCTGTGTCACGTTGTGGGAGGGAGGCCGGAACGCTGTGCGATTCTGTGCTTGAAACGTTTCGGGTAGTTCGCTGCGACGGCTGTAAGCAGGTGCAGTGTTGGGAATCTCCTTTCTTTCACCCCAAGCCGAGCGGAGAACACTTGGGCAAAAAAAAAAGAAAAAAGAAAAAAAAGTTAAAAAAAAGTGCATTTTAGTGTTTTCCTGTTATCTTTACCTATTCTTCGCTAGACGTGCAGTGTATTTCTGTGCGTGATGTCGGTGAGAAAGATAGTGTAATCATATAAGTATGTTGTAGCAGCAAGCACAGATACCAGTGATGCATTCCAAAGGCTCACAGTTGCTCAGGTGTGTCCCCTGAAACGTGGCTGCAGAATGACTGATGAGGTTCTGTTCTTACTGTTGTCAGTTTTGAACTGCACCGTAATGCTAAGGAAGCCAAATCTGTGCCCAGCTGTGATGTTTAAGCTGTGTGAGGTGCAAGCCTAAGTGAATTCTTAATCCACTTGTAGATGCATTTTCTGCATTTGTTCAGGGCGTTAAATTGTACTTGAAGCTGCAGCAAGATCAGAGCAAGAGTGGCCCCATCTCTGTGTGTTACTCATTTCACAAAGTGGGCGTGAGGAGTCAGAAAAGCGGTGTCGTCTTGTTCACCTGCCTGGTGTGTCACCACAGCCTTACCATCTCTCTGTTAGTGAGCCCAGCCTTTTACAGAGGTGGATGTTTCATACTATGGAGGAGGGAGGGGAGCAGTCACCAGCCTGAAGGACTGGGGAAGGCCTTTGTCCATTCTCCTGGGCTTGCTTGTGCTGTGTGTCAGCCCTACACTCTTCGTGTCTGTCACAGCTTTCCCAAGCTGAGCAAGAAGAAGAGGGCTGGGAAGACCACTTTCATAGGGGTGAGAAGATCACACTTTTCCCCACTGTTTACCATAAAATTGTCTAAAACTCAAATCATGAGTGCTAGAGATTAACCATGCGTGTATGAGACAGAGGAAAGTATAGAGTAGAGTACCCTTAACATAAAATTATAGAATCACTCAGGTTGGAAAAGGCATTCAAGATCATCAAGTCCAACCACAACCTAGCCATACTACCCTAACTCTTAACAACCCTCCACTAAATCATGTCCCTGAGCACCACATCCAAATGGTTTTTAAACACATCCAGGGATGGTGACTCAACCACCTCCCTGGGGAGCCTATTCCAGTGCTTAACAGCCCCTTCTGTAAAGAAGTATTTCCTGATATCCAGCCTGAACTTAGCCTGGCACAACTTGAGGCCATTTTCCCTCATCTTGTCACCAGTGAGAAGAGACCAACCTTACTCTTGCTGTAAGCACCTTTCAGGTATATTGGAAGAGAGCAATAAGGTCTCCCCTCAGCCCCCTCTTCCCCAGACTAAACAGCCCCAGTTCCTTCAGTCTCTCCTGGTAGGGCATATTCTCCAGCCCTTCACAAGCCTTATTGCCTGTTTTTGAACCTTAAACAGTTGGGAGGGAATTATGTTTTCATTGAGTTAGTTTGTATGGTAAATCATCATCTTTTGGCTCTGGACGATGAGCATGTGTAATAAGAGATGGGCTGCATGAATGTCAGGGAGCTCACTGCATTCTTTTCAGTGGAAAAAACAGACTTTTAAGCTGGATTGGGGGTAGATAGTATTTTTATGCACTGTGTGTTTCTGACTGTAATGTAAAATTGCCCAGTTTGGTGGTTCTGCTTGTGGGAATGTAGCATTCCCACTACTACCCTGTTACTGCTGGTAGGTGTCTGTCCTGGTGCTGCCTGGAGGACATACCACTTAGTGCTACTGAGGCTCCAGAAATGGATTTCTAGGTTTTTATAGTGCTAAATCAGTGTAAGTTTATCTTAGATTTAAGTAATTAATGAAACTTCACCTGGAGTTTTAAGTTGGAGGCCATATAAGTGAGCATTTTAAGACCAGTGGGGAAGATCACTATCCTAAAAAAGGAACACGTTGCTCCTATATGCAGTTAAAAATTTAGAAAAACGAACACCATTCTTTTGTCGGTTATGGAATTAAAACTCTTGTTCAAGATCTGTTTTAGTTGAACCTCAGTCTGCACCGTACTCGGAAGTGTAAATGTGATTGTTACATATGATAAAGTAATGGATTTTTGTAACTGGGGACATTTGTTAAAATGTTTCAGAGTGGAAGTGTTTAAGGAAGTTTGACAGTAAATAAAGCTTTTTTTATTTTTTTCTGATACAGCTTCCTGTTTTCTGCCACTGATAGTGCATGGCGGCTTATCCTAACTCTGTCCTGAAGTGAGGTGGGAAATTTGACCAATAACCAGGATCAGTAAAACAGACAAGGTAACGTATTGCTAAGTGCGTGTTTAGTAAAAAATATGAAAGAAGACCTGGGTATGGATGCTATTTAGTGTTTTATGCTAATTTTGTTCTAAAAAGCCTTCTGCAAATAAACCTTTTAAAACCAACTTCTGCTGAAACGAAGTGGAACTGAAACAGAGTTGATGTTCCTGTAGTCAAGACTTGTAAAATGTGTATAATGCATTAGCAGATTTTAACACTGTTATGAACTTCACCATTTCATCACTGTCTCTGCAGCTACTTGGCTGTGCATGCGGCTGTGCATGCGGCTGTGCATGCGGCTGTGCATGCGGCTGTGCGTGTGCTGTGAATAAAAGGTCCCTTTTCTCTGCAGTTAGACTGAATTTCTCTTTATCCACCTGCCTCTTGTTCTCTTAAGAGAATGAGTTTTGTTCAGTAGGTGCTTGTGTCTTTGCTCAGCACCACACAGCTGCTGTGGTGAGAGTGGGGAGAGAATCAGAAAGGAAAGTGTGAGGACTTGTGATTTGAGATAAGGACGTTCTGCTAGGTAAAACAAAAGCCACACACACAGCCAAAGTAAAGCAAGAAATTAATTTGCTACTTCCTGCTTCATTAGCAGGCAAATGCTCAGCCACTTCAAAGAAAGCAGGGCTCATCACATGTAACAGTTAATTGGGAAGACGAACACCATCATTCCAAATATCTCCACTCCCCAGCTTTTTTCCTTTCTCTCAGCTTTTATTGCTGAGCACAACATCCCTTTTGGCCAGGTTGGGTCAGCTGTCCAGAGCAAGCTACTAAAATGTTGGTATGCTTTCAGTGTTATTCTCATCCTAAATCCAAAGCACATCACTGTAGCAGCTAGAAGAAAATTAACTATTTCAGCTGAAACCAGAACAGTATTTTCTCTTTATTCTATATCAACTATGTTGTTCTCTGTTCACATACTTGGCAACGTGACCCAGTTAATGAATACCACCTTTCCCATATTTTAATATACATACACACACATCATTCCCTTAGTCTATGGGACATCCATCTTAAATGTACCTTGTATTCCTTTTGTCCATGACTTTAGGTTCCATCTGCCATAACAGTCTTTCAGGACAGGAGAATGTATGGTGGTGAATGCTGGAGCCAGTTCTGACTGTGCTTATTCATCTCTATCACTGCTGCACTTTGCTCAGTTCCATCAAAATGTATTAATCTTGGTGACATCATATACAGTATTATGTAGCAAGTAACATAACGCATTTTAAATTATTATCTGTTCTCATTGAACATAAGATTCCCCTTTAGGTATACACCAAACATCTCCATCCTTCTGTATTACCCACTAAGTGCACTTGGTCCTTGACCAAAAGCAGTCCTGTGAATGGACTTGCCTTCATCTGAGGGAAGGATAACCATGGCTGTCTGGCCCAAGATGGTTTTCATCCTAGTGTACTAGAAGGACTTTATTTCCTTATACAGTGTGTGGGAGTTTTAACTGGGAAGGGCCAGCTTGATTGATAGATCCCTTTTGCTAAACGTGTGCCTCAGTGTTTGAATGTGCCAACACCCATTGCTGTTAGTGCAGTCTTTAATAGCTCATTGTTTCATTTGATTTTCCTGGAGGCTGGTGCCAGGTAGGGGGTGTGATATACCCACTCAGTGTCATGCTCTTTGGCTCAGGTGTCTATGAGGTGGTTTTGGAAAGGAGTCCTGTTGTCTGACTCAGTTCCTGCTGGAGTACCATGTTGCCACAAGACTTGCTTTTCGAGGCGCAGGGTAGTGTTTTGGGCAGTGGCATGTGGCACACGATATGTTTCCAGATATCTAGTTGCTTCCACCATTGTAAGCACGTGACGCTTGCTGTGGCTGCTTCAATCCTAGCAACCTGCTGATTGTTTTTGTTTTCTTCAAGTACATCTATCAAGGGCATGTACGTGCCATGCTTTTACAACTATGTTCTCTACCTGATTAGCAGTATCTTTCCACAGTGCAGCAGCCTAGATAGGTTTGCCTCTGTACTGCCAGCTGTTCTGCTTCCATGGCTGTAACCATCCCCACAGGGTATTTGCCACCATCCATGAGACAGTATAGAAGTAGAATGCCGGCCACTTTTCTCACTTGGTAATATCTAAAGCTAGCTAGATGGTTTTCACTTCTGTAAATTCAACTTCTTCAGCAGTTTCTGTTACCTGTTACACAGGACTTCATACGGCTGACTCCCACCTCTGATGCTTTCCCACACTAAGGCATCAGTGAACAGGACATACTGCTTCTCATGAGGCTTGTCGTCTTGTTTGTGTGGTTCCTTCTATAGTACCTTCTTTAACGCACATAAAGGGTCTCAAGAGTTTGAAGACATATCCATTACAACCTCCATCCTGTGTCCTTTTTCACCAGGCCATAGGATTTAACACTGAAGTGAACTCATATCCTTTCCCTTGCTCCAGCCTGGGCTTGTCCGGTAGATAGAGGTCTACCTATTGTGTCATGGACATATCTATGCCTGAAGGTGCTTCAAGGTTTGCCTCTTCTGATGTGAGCTTTGTAGCGGGCCAAAGCCTCTTCAGAGGTATACCTGCTGCAGCATGGACTTACCCACAGCTCTAGTTACTTACCTTCCCTGTCATGGCCTTTTCATTGATCGTGGTCCCTTCAGACACCACTGTATCACGATCTCGTCCACAGCCGCAAATGCTTTGAAGTATTCTGGCATGGCTTTGTCTTCAGACACAGGCACTGCAAGGTGTACTTAACACAGGCTTCTGCTTGCCTTGAGGTGTGCTTGCTCCAGAGTGGACATTCCCATGGCCCTGGACATTTCAGGGCACATTCTCCTGTGCAGGCTGACGCAGAGGTCGCAGTTCCACAGTCTTGAGTTCAGCCTGAAGTCGCAGCCTATTCCAGTAGAGCAGCATGGGGACAACAGTGATGCCTTTGCCATCTTCCAGCCCAGGTTCATGAGCATGGTTGTTTCCAGAATGTTCTCAGACACAGTAAAGCAAGATGATGAGGAGTAGACCAGATGTCAGAAGCAAAAGCAGCCAGTGAGAAGTGCTGGACTCTGAAATACAGTTAGGCAAGTAATCCCTGTGAAAGTGCATGGGAGCCTGTCACTTCACAGAATCACAGCACTTAGCAGCTAAACAGTTGTAATATGTATAAATTTAGTCCAGTGCACTCATCACACTCATCTGTTGTGGAACCATTGTTCCCTAGGTTGGGTCCCAAAAAGATTGTTGTAGTTTAACCATGAGAGGCAGCTAAGTACCACATAGCCACTTGCTCATCCTCCCCAAGTGGGCTGGGGGATAGAACCACAAATGAAAAAGTATGAAACCTCATAGGTTGTGATAAAGACAGATAAAGTCATGTGCAAAGCAAACAAGGAATTCATTTACTACCTCCCATCAGCAGGGAGGTGGGTATTAAGTAATGTAATAGTTAAGCTAGCCTAACCATAGGAGAGCTGAGCTCACCACACGTGAAGGTTTCTTGGGAAGACAAATGCCTTCCCTCCAAACATACCCTTTTCCTGAGTGCAACACCATGCAGTGTGGGACATCCCTTTGGCCAAGCTGGATCAGCTATCCTGCCTGTGTCCCCTCCAGCTACCTGTGCTTTGCCCGTGAGCTCAGAATGCATGTGATCTTCTTCGTTGTTTGAGAAACTGGTGCATTGTAGAACGTGTTTGAGAGAGGTTTTCTAGGTGGTTCAATAGGTTTTCTTTTTTAGAGCACGGAAAGCATCTGAACTGTCATCAGATACGTTTAAGTTGTTAGCAATTTAGTTCTCTAAAGTATGTTTTTAATGTTTCTGTTGTTAATAGGTCTGGAGGTGACAAAGAATCCACCATGAATGGACAGCTGGACTTAAGTGGGAAGCTGATCATAAAAGCTCAGCTTGGTGAAGACATTAGGAGAATTCCTATCCATAATGAGGATATCACCTATGATGAGTTAGTATTAATGATGCAAAGAGTTTTCAGAGGAAAACTTCTGAGCAATGATGAAGTCACAATAAAATATAAAGATGAAGGTAAGGTTTAATTACTGCTGTTGCGGTGTAATTACTACTGTTGCTCTGATACCATTTATCCAGAAATCACACAGAACTGAAACTGTGCAACTCGCCTTTACAAAGTTTTCCAAAATACTGTTGGCAAATGAGGATGATTTCTATTAAAATGATTTGATTCAATCAGTAGAATCTATCTTTTGTGGTTATACTGTATTACCATAGTATTTCTGCCAGTGTTTCTGGAATATCTACAATCTACAAGTTCATTCTTTTGCTGATGCCGTTTCAGATTTCTCTGCTAGTTACCTATTGAACCAGTTTTTTTGTGTGGTAGGGTGGATTTGAAGGGTGAAAGTTGAATTAACACACGATTTAACACAAGCTCTCTTTAGACTTAAAAAAATGACTTTTATGCAGTACTTTCACAGTATGCAAGATGCATTGTTTGAGATTTATGGAGTGATTGTTGTGGTCCTGAGGATTTTTTCATCTTAGAATGTCAGTGTGGAAGAGAGGGCAGAGGGGATGGTATTCGTGATGTGTAAATAGAAGTGTTGTGTTCCTGCAGGTTCATTCTTTCTTAATGGCTTTAGCACTGTCTGTGGGACCTAAAATGTAAAGTAACCTTTGTTCATACATCTCTACTCTTGAATGACTCAGAGACAGTTTTTCACTTTTATAAAGGTTTGAGAGAGACTGCTTCTCATAAAAAATGATATGCAGTTATGAGCTTTTTTGGGGATCTTGGCCTGTATTAGGAGGAAGCTGTGTGGATTTGCAGTAGTTTTGTTTCTCGTCTTATCATGTATTATTTTTCCTTTCTGGAATGGGAAAGGTAAAAGAAAGTGGGTGAATTCTTTCTCATGAGGTTAGAGCATCTTATCCCTTTTTTGTGTTCTTGCTGTTGTTTAGGTATAATTCTCTGTTTTTATGTATGTCTCTGTCACTTTTTTCAGTTTTGAAAAAACAACAGTGTGTAGTGGAGCCCTGTAATTGCAGTTTCATTCTTCAATTGTCTGTAACAGCCTAGACACCTCCTATCATTAATTTTTGCTTATTCTGTGTCAGAATATACTGCTTCTCCACTGTGATATCGAGATTGTGTGTTGCACTCGATTGTGAGTGTCCAGCCTTTCAGCTTGCATGGGCCACACTGAGTGAAGAGGAATCATCTAGGGCTGCATATATATAGGTTACTCTGAAAGTAAGGCCTCCTATTAATTCCATAGAAACCTAAGGGAGGAGCTCCTTGAGAGCAGCCCTGCAAAGAAGGGCTTGGGGGTCCGGGTGGACGAGAAGTTGGACATGAGCCGGGAAGTGTGTGCTTGCAGCCCGGAAGGCCAGCTGTATTCTGGGCTGCATTAAAAAAGGTGTGGCCAGCAGGGAGCGGGAGGTGATTGTCCCCCCTCTGCTTGGCTCTTCCGAGGCCCCATCTGCAGTACTGCGTCCAAGCCTGGGGCCTCCAGTACAGGAAGGACGTGGAGCTCTTGGAGTGGGTCCAGAGGAGGGCCACTAAGATGATCAGAGGGTGGAGCACCTCTACTATGAGAGGAGGTTGAGGGAACTGGGATTGTTTAGCTTGGAGAAGAGAAGGCTCTGCGGAGACTTCATTGTGGCCTTCCACTACTTGAAGGGAGTTCATAAACAGGAGGGGGAACAGCTGTTTACAGGGGTAGATAGTGATAGGACAAGGGGAAATGGTTTTAAACTCAGACAGGAGGTTTAGCTTAGATATTACATGGAAGTTTTTCACACAGAGGTGGTGACGCACTGAACAGGTTGCCCAAGGAGGCTGTGGATGCCCCATCCCTGGAGGCATTCAAGGCCAGGCTGGAAGTGGCTCTGGGCAGCCTGGTCTGGTGGTTGGTGACCCTGCACATAGCAGGGGGGTTGAAACTACATGGACACTGTGGTCCTTCTTAACCCAGGCCATTCTGTGATATGATTCTATGAAAGAGTACAATAATACTATTTGATAGAACAAATTCTCAGCTACAAAACGCTATTTTTCAACATAGTCACCACTATAAGCTATACATTTTCATCAGCCGTGTTTGAGGGAAGAGTTAGTAGAATGGGGTTCAGTTTGATTGCTGTATGAGGTCAGTGGTATTCTTCCCTTTGTTTTAGCTGGGCTAAGGTCGATATTTAAGTCTGCTTCAATCATGAGAAAGATTGAAATATATCCAGTCCAGCTGCTTCAGTGTTCCTTACCCTCCAAACCTGGAGGACCGCTTGTCTCTGTCTCGTTAACCACAGTAGGCCATCTTCTGAAGCCACTCATAATTCTGCCTTAACTTCTGTGTATAATTTTTTTGCACACTGGTCCTGGCATTAAAATGGTATGTTTTTGTGTTTTGCAAAAATCTAACTTGCTGCTTTGTTGTGATGATGCTTCTAAGAAATATTTTTGAGGACTTCATTTTTCTTGGAAAGAGTTCCTCGTTCTGTAAATATTTCTTTTGACCCAACTTACTGCAATGCCCTTTAAATCAACAGTAAGTGTTTCTAATTGATTGTAGCTCAGGAAGCACAGAACTAAGTCTTCCTTAGTAACCACAGAGCAAAACCTCTGGTTTTTGCTTCTGTGTCTTCAGTTTTCTCTTCATACACATAATGGGGTATGGTAAGTGATAATGTTAATTGGTAGCCTCTTTTCTAGTAGCTTTGGAATCAAATAGGGAATGTCATTATATAGAGATAGAGTAACACTTCTGCCCCAACGTTAAGTTCAGTAGTGAATAGGCCTTGCTTTAATGTAACTTTTTAAATATTCTTTTCAGATGGAGATCTTATAACAATTTTTGATAGCTCAGATCTTTCCTTTGCAATTCAGTGCAGCAGGATACTCAAGCTGACATTGTTTGGTAAGTGTATAAGGTGGTTCATACCTTTTTTTAAAAATCATCTTTATTAAAATTCAGGCAGAGTGGTTTTAAACTGAGACGGGAGGTTTAGGTTAGATATGAGGAGGAAGGTTTACAGACGGGGTGGTGATGCACTGAACAGGTTGCCCAAGGAGGCTGTGGATGCCCCATCCCTGGAGGCATTCAGGGCCAGGCTGGATGTGGCTCTGGGCAGCCTGGGCTGGTGGTTGGTGACCCTGCACATAACAGGGGCTTGAAACCAGATGATCATTTCAACCCAGGCCATTCTATGATTCATTCTATTGTTCTATGATTTTTGGTTTATATCACGTTGGAAGAAATCAGTGAATTAATATATGACAAACAGTGGATTAATATATGACATCTGTTTTCTCTCTTGCTCTTTCACATGATATCTGAATTTGGAGAAACTGAATCTGTCTCAGTTTTTATAACATGGCTTATATTAACTGGCATACAAAAACAAAGGGTCAGTTGTTTTGCTGTAATATTATTTTCCATGTTATCTTCCACTGTAGCCTTTGTGTAGGGCGGTTTTCTTCACAGGCATATGAGAAACTTTGATGGTAAACTTGCAGCGTTGCTAGGACACTATTAAAAATAATGTCAAATGCTTCTAATATAATAGATTTTAATGTTTATCCTTTTGCCTTTGATAAAATAATTCTTTATTTTCAGGTTGCTTTTGATAATTTTGCACAGTTCCACAGAGTAGCAGGCAGATTTTAACTGGAAGGCTGACCCTGTTCTCAAGGTGCAAGAGTGTTGTGTGTGCTACCTTAGTTCTAAAAGCACAGCCTAAGGGAAGACAGATTTCCACAACCAGATATGGTATTTGTATTGTTCAGGGTATAGTCATGGAAACTGAGTAAGCAATGCAGAAACTTGCTGCAAGATTTACTCTGTAGTTCTGGTCCTCAGTAGTGTCAGGCTAAAATGAGATTATATAAAGGAACAGTAAACTCTAGAGTGTGTTTAGCCTGTGTTTACTCACTGTGTGACACTCCGAATTTCACAAGGTAGGATGATTCTGAAGTTGGGAATGCTGAGTTGGTTTTCTTTCAATTTTAAACTGAATATCAACACATTATTACAGTTGTAAATGTATGTAATTGCTGTTTTGCAGTTAACGGACAGCCGAGACCCCTAGAATCCAATCAGGTGAAATACCTGCGTCGAGAGCTGATAGAACTTCGCAATAAAGTCAATCGCTTACTGGACTGTTTAGAGCCACCCACTGAACCAGGGGTTTCCACCAACCTGCCTGAAAGTGGTAGGCAGCCTGGCAAAGACTTTTGGGTTTGGTTTGCAGGGATGCGTGCTGTTTAACAGAGTGAAAGATAAGGTTTCAAGTACTGGTTGTGATCATTCTTGATCTTTGCTCAATTTGTAATGCTTCAGTTATTTCAGAGGCAGAATCTGCCTCAGGTTATTTGAAGTAAAGCAGTAAGTTAACTTAGAAATAACAGCTCCAAGTATGATTTTTGTTGTCACATATGTAAACGCTGTAACTAATGCTTGTGAGTCGGGACAGCTTTTTGACAGGGCTTCCAGCTAAATTAATAGTATGTTGTTGCTGAAGAGGGACGATCTTGCTCCCAGCTGAGCACTCCCACTGCTTACTTTGGGCTAGCTCTGGTGCTTATCTTGTCATGTTGCTAAGCAGGTTTGAGTCACTAGAACAGTAAAAGGCTAATTCAGCAAAAATTATATTCACTTCTTTTGCCAGGTTAGGAAATTGAATCCAGACATTTTGAGCTCAGACCAGCATCAGAGCTGTCTCAGGGTAAGCAGCACAAGGGTGCAGAATAGGGGTGGGAAAGGATTATGGGGGAGGGGGCGAAATGGGGGAGGAACACATATTCTCCCAGTTTTGAGACAGTGATCTCCTAGTATAGAAGAATAATGGAATACAGAGTTCCAAGTAAAGTGGTAAACTAGCAGCTCCAGCCTTTCTCTTAAGAAACATTGCTTTTGTCACTTTAACAGGAAAACCTTCAAAAATCCAAGCCCTGTTCTACAGCATAAGCAGTGACTAATTTTGGTGGAGTACTGGGAATTTGGGCTATAAACTGTTTGGAAGAAGGTTAGCGTGGTAATCATAGAGTGCAAACAGCCACTTTAAACTCTACCTGTACTGTCTGTTTCTCAGTGAAAATGGAGCCCCATAGAAGATAAGGGGCTTCAGAGGGAATCGGTTCTGCAGGGATATGAGCTTCATCCATCAACGTGGGGAGTGCAACTGGGGAGGAGGGGAACAGAACAAGATCTACAGTTCATGAAACAATATAATAAATTGGAAGCTGTTCTGTAACTGTTCTTAATTTAGAATTCTCAGTTGGCAAATCATACCAGAACAGTGTGTTGTAGCGGGAACCTTTGAACTTCAGACTGAAGAGATCTGATGCTCCAGTGTCAGTGCATCCTTCACTATGCAATGAGACCTCAGCTTTGTGGTTCATCATTTTCAGCTACAGCACTGATTAATCACATTGTTCTAACATAAGCCTTTCAGCAGGTTGTTTTTTTTTTTTTTTTTGAGTTTTTGAGAATTCAAACCAGGGCATTTTGTTTCGTAGATGCTGTGGATGGTAGGGAAGAAAAGCCTGCTGCTGCTGACTCTAATGTTAAGCCATCCACTCAAGTTATAGCAGCAAGCATGTCTGCATTCGATCCACTAAAGAATCAGGATGAAATCAGCAAGAATGTCATGTCAGCATTTGGCTTGACAGATGATCAGGTGTCAGGTAAGAATACGTCTTACAAAAAAGAAAGCAAAGCTTGTTAATAAATGATTACCTAAAGCTTGATTTGCAATAGAGCATTTGTTTTTTAGATGTATTAAGCTGCATTCTGTATTGACTGTTCCTTTTCAGAATTCTAAAATGTGTGATCCATCAAGGTATTGTAAACAGGCTCGCTAAGTTCTGTATACAAAGTGCCAAAATGTTGCTGTTGGTTGTAGCTTGCTGTTGTAGCTTGGAGTTAAAAATAGTTCATTTTTTTTTTGTTTCAACTAATTAAAGCTAGTACTAAAATAGCTAATGTACAGTAACTTAATTGGTAACTGCCAGTGATGGAAGAATGGGACCCACTGCTTGGCCTTAAGGATCGATCTTGTGGTTCAGCATAGGTTCTCAGCTTGTGTTCTGCTCCTTGGGTCAATCAGAATGGTTTATATAACCCCATATTTTCTCTTTTGCATTTCAAAAGTAAACAGTGACAGTGTTTTTCAATCTTAACAGAAAGGAGTCGCTTACTTGTCAGAATGATGTTGCTCTTGGAGAACTGCATGATTATACCAGTATGACTAAGAGGAGAATGCAAAACATTTAAATGCAGTTTATATGAAACTGAATACAGTCAGCTTAAGACAAGATAGCTGGAATTTTAAAAGAAATTAAGGATATAACAGGAATGTGATGCAGAATATAGAGAAATGACTTTGCAAAGGATTTTCTTGACTCTGACAAAATTTAGTATGACATTGTTACCTGAAAAACCTACTCTTAACAGGATTTGCCATGTTCACTTTAGACCAGTGTGGTCTTTATATGATTTCATATGGTCTTGAGCAATCTCTTCCTGCATGTAGTATTTTTGGGGATGTCACAGCATAGTTATTTCACATGCTTGGTAAAGATTTGATGGTACTTGAAAACTTATAGTGAACTAATTCTGAGTGATCAACTGTTATATGAGACTGTGAAGTATAACTGGCTGAAAATATGAGCTGATTTTTAAAGGAGTGATTTTCTGTTTGGGTACAAAGCTTCACTGTCAGTTAATGTTTTCATCATAGCATCAGTGGTACTTTAAGATGTGTGTATCTCCATAATTCTTTTGATAGAGTGAACTGATTTGGCCATGCTTTGAATGCACAAAGGACTTCATAAAGGACCATTTAAGCAGGATATCGAGATATCACATTCCTAATACATGTGTAACTGCAGGATTGTTGCTTTAAAGCCAAAATCAGAAGTGGGCAGCTTCAATTCACTTTGCCCCTAGTAAGGGTAATGTGGAAATGCAAATATATGCTTGTTGGCATGCTTAAATACAATTATCTTACAGTAGTGAATTTGCAGAAAGTCTAATAATCTTGTTTAACTCCGTGCATGTATTTGAAAGTAGCTTATCATGCGTTGTACTCATAAACCTAAGAGCTGGAAAGATTTAGGTTTAAGTTCCCTTGTTTCTAACAAAGTGTTTTAACTGTAGTATGCCATGCCTGTTCACGTGCCTATTTCACACCTTCTCATTAACTTAAATAAAAACTGAATTCCCTGTCTCCATGCTTTTTTTGGGTGCTGCTCAGTAGCTGGAATACTTTCACAGTTCTCCAAGCAAGCAATTGCTTTCAGACTGACACCAGCCATATCCTGTGTGGGTCTGGAAATCTAAGACATCTCTTAGAGGTGTTCTGTTCACAAGCTGTGTGACTGTTGGTAAAACGTTTCATTGCCTGGGCCTGTGAGCCACAGCAAAACATGACAGCATTTGAATAATTTCCTGCAGCTTTGCACCTTCGTTCAGGGTGCAGAAGAATGAGGTACGTTAGGTGTGTGTTCTGTCCAAATGCAGCAAGCCTTTGGAGCAGGGTGAGTGCCTGAAGCTGCAGAAACAGTGTTGTTATGGAGGGCTTTATCCACAAAGCGGAAGAGCACGAAATTTGAGTGACTTTGATTTGAGAGAGGTGGGAAATTTCCTCCCCCATATATTTTTAAAATAGACTTGAGATATGCAAATATATACTTCCAAAGGTAAATCTACGGAAAGCTGGAAGAAATATTAAAAACTTTGCAAGGGTGTGGGCTTGCTATTCAAACTCCCTCTTCATTTAGTTTAATGCATTTTGTTCTCTCTCCTCCAGGCCCACCCAGTGCCCCTGCAGAAGAACGATCGGGAACACCAGACAGCATCGCTTCCTCCTCTTCTGCAGCTCACCCCCCTGGCGTGCAGCCCCAGCAGGCGCCGTACCCGGGAGCACAGCCACAGACAGGTCAGCAGGTGGAAGGTGAGGTGTGCCTTCTCTGCTGTTTGACATGAGTGCTGCTGCCTGAATCTATGTGCTCTGTACCTGCGGTTTCTAATTAGCAGGCCCAAAGTCAATACGCAGCTACAAATACCCACCAGGCAGTGTTTTCCCATGTTTTCCCATGTTTTCCCATGTGTCATTCAACATACAATCGGCAGGTGGAGCAGTAGCTCCATTTGAAAGGGTAGCGATGTAACTTGGGGAGTATCAATATTCTGTTCATGTGTTCTAAGAGCACTGAGCTTTCAGACGTGCTTAGTTCTAGACACAGCTGTGGCATGACTTGCTTTGCTGCTTGTACCTCCATAGCAACTATGTTATAAAGATATTTCTGTATTTTGATGCAGAAACAAGTTAAAACACTCAACTACTTTCTTTACTGATTTAACAGACAGGCATAAGAGACATTGGTGACAGTGACCACAGTGTCCACAGTCATTTGAAATCCCTTCCTGGTGGTTAGCAGTAACATTGCGACCGAACAGAGTATTTGAGCAACCCATAGTTAGACCAGGTCTGTGCATGAAAGCTGTTGGTTGAAGTGGAACAGCTTGTTTATGCTGCTTTCAGCCTGTTTTGCTTATTTCTCTCATACTGCTTAAGGGATATAAATGACAAAGAAGTCATCTTTGTGGCTTAAAGCTATAATAATGATTCAGTGTCTCATATATATACAATCTTTTAAAAGATTTTCTTAAAACTCAGGATTTTTAAAAATGGCATTAGGTATGATGTTATTATTGGTTACTAGTTATTTTTCTTTGTGAAGGTCATTAAATCTCTGTGCTGATACTGCTGAGTGGCTTGACTCCCCCGATCAAAAGTTTCAAGCATTCACCAGTTTGAATTTATTCAGCACAACAAAGTGTTATGTACTTTGCATTCTCTTCAGTCCTTCTGCTCAGCATTCTTCATCTCATAACAGTTGTATATCAAATAAAGTTTTGAAGGGCTAGTGGGAATGTAAAACACTTTTGCTTTGAGCTGCAGTTAACACAGAGTTAAAAGGAAAAGAGGACTCCTGCTGAAGCGGCACGTACGGGGATGTGGGAGGACTTGGAGGAGAGCTCCCTTTACTGTCTTAGTGCAATTCAGACGATAGGGTTTAAAAGTGCTATTTATACAGCCTGTTGGTCTTTGCAGAATGACTGATGGTACAGTAACACTTTGTAGTAGTGAAGTCTCTGAGTCTGCTCCAGTTCAGCTAAGCTTTGGTTTGGCAGATAATTAGTTTTGTTCTTGGTGCATCTTATTCAAACGAGAAACAGCAGAAGCAGAAAACCTAAGCAGGGCCCATAGGTTAAGTCAAAACAAATATTCTGCCTCTGCTTGCCAAGAAAATTAACGAAGTAAATTTAGGAAAAATCAGCATTGAATTAGAATACCCAACCTTAAGAATATACAGTTTTATTTCAGTTTTAGGGCTGTACCCCTGGGACTCTTAAGAAAACCTGGCTTACAGCGAGTCAGATGTTAAGAGATGGAGGACTTGTCTAGAAAATGTGGTCAGAATGAATAATGTACCACTGCTACAGTACTTTGTACAGTACTTCTATACTTTGTACAGAAATAGTCTTTAAAAACTATTATAAACAGACAAAGGGGACATGTTTAACTTCTAAAGTACTTTAATTTACAGCGTAAGTTCTGGAGAAGTTAGCAAGCCATGTAAAGATTCCTTCTCTGTTACACAGCAATGTAGTTCTAATTAAGGTATATGGCTCTTGGCATCCCCTGAAATAGCGGCCCCCACATCAAATTAGGACTGTTTGTTCTGTCTTCAGAATTGCATGGCTCAGAAACTAAAATCTGTGATTTGTACATGTTATTTCTGCAACTCAGACCGCTAGGATGTCGTGCATCTGATCTTTGTTATACAGCTCAGGTACCAGCTCTCAACCAACAGAGTTCTCTGTCCCCAGGCCAGATGTACCAGCAGTACCAGCAGCCAGGTTACCCTGCCCAGCAGCCACAGGCGCAGCCCCAGCAGCAGTACGGCGTGCAGTACCCAGGTAAGCAGCTCCTGCAGACTGTGGTGTGGCTGGGGGATGTCTCCATTGGTGCCCGGGCCTCTGAGCTGTGGATCCTGAATGTATGGGGCAGCTCAGGGTGCTGAGTATCTCAAACACCTGCGCTTCTGAGGGAAATGGGCACAATTCAGAAATGACCAGTTAGCAAATGATGTCAGTGTATGTTTCTACTAGAGTTGCACTTCTGGTATTTCATTTCTATGCACCTGTCAGAAGAATGCACTGGTAGAAAAGTAGGTGAAATAAAGCGTGAGCAGTCTTTAGGGTTGAGGTCTGCATCTTGGCATTCTAGCAAAGATGCCTCAACTTACAGATGCCTCAACTAAAGGAGCTACTGCTTTTGACAGGAGACCATATTTAGTGCATTAGTGGTGTGTCTGCAAATATAAAACTCTAGGTTTTGTGTGTCTCCAAAATAAACTTGACTTCAGAATTTCTAGTTATTTGCTTCAGCAGAGGCTGGCATTTCATAATAGATAGCGTGTGCTACAGTACAAAGATGGATGTACATCTCCAATTGCTTATAGCTTTTAGAAGAAGACAGAAAGCATTTGTCATGTCGGAGTTTAACCAAGATTGTTTAAAACAAGCAAAGACTTCCATACTGCTAAGTAACTCAAAAAACAGCCTGCATCACTGTTTTTTTTCCCCCCCACAATATATACAGTGGAAGTGCATCAGATTTGATGTAGATGAGAACAGTTGTGTGGCTTATGAAAAAATTCCTGTGTTTATCTTGGATAAGAATCCTAGAAAACTTGGAATGGAGGGTTTGTGCCTCATCCCTTGTTCCTGTGCTCTGTGTAGTTAGACATCCATGACAGAATGCCACCAGTCCGGTTCCTTCTGCTGAAGTTAGGCTTAAAGAAGTTTCCGTCTATGTGCTAATCATTTCCCACCATGATCTAAACTGTTATTTTACTGCAGAAGTTTCTGCAGTATCTATAGTTCAAAATGAGTTCTGCGTCCCCAGTTCTTAGAATGTCTCCATTAAGAAACCGTTATCGCCAGAAATTATATGGAGTTCCTTGTGTTTCCCAAAACCCATTTCACCATTAATCAGATCGGTCAGGAGCGGTCTCATTGTGAGGACCTTTTGACAGCTGCCATTGAAAAGTTTTGCTTGGAAGTGGTTATTCATCTGCTTGTTGCTGTTGTGCCCATGAGGATTACCTCCAGAACCCCCATCTCACAGTGCAGGATCCGTTCCCACTCTGCCCAGTAGCTCTGCTAGACAAGAAGATTTGCTCATGGTAGTGAACACGCAGCCTTACAAGGTTTGTTTCATGAGTAAATTTTAATCCCAGTTTCCAGGTGAGTTCAAAATATACTGCAGTGCATTCTTCGATCCTTACTCTTTCTGTTCAGGGCTGTGCACTTTTAATAACTTGTGTGTCTGGTGTTTAATGCTGACAGGATTCCAGTCAATGGAGAGGTTTCATTGCGAGTAGCTGCAGGTGTGTTTCGTGATGGATAAAAGTAGCTATTTCTTCATAAAGGGAATTAATGTTATTTTAAAGTCTTCAACGAGAGAAATACTTTTTGGAAGGTGGTTTTTTATGTAGAAACACCAAGTTGGGACATGTTTCAGTGGGAGTTCTGTATTCAAGTATTCTGCTCTGCACAGTTTCTATTGTACTTTAGCCTGCTTCTGAGGAACTGAAAGCATCTACAATATAACCAACGCACTGACTTAAGTGCACTGAGCACTGACTGTGTTTTCATAACAGTTTGGTTTTGGTTTTTTGGGGGGAAAAGGCTACATTTTTGCCTTGTCTGTCAAGAAAGATTTTTTTACTTTTAACATGATGTGATGGTAAACTGCTGTTTGTCTGTCTTTTAAATTTCTTGTTGGCTGTGGGAATACCAGGCTGCGTTTACGTGACAGCAGGAGAACTCGCAGTTCTTTACGTTTGCTTGTCTGTGCTTATCGTGCTACATCTGCCGTCATCGCGGTCACTGTGCATGTGCCCTCTGTGTCACGCCATGCCTTACCCATGTCTCTCCTCCCACAGCCGGCTACAGCCCGCAGCAGGCCGCCTCACAGCCGGCGCAGCAGTTCCCAGCCTACAGCCAGCAACCGGCCCCAGCCGCCGCCTTCCCAGGGCAGGGCCAGGCCCAGCAGCTGCCGGCGCAGCAGCCTCAGCAGTACCCGGCGGGCAGCTTCCCCCCACAGCCCTACACCACGCAGGCCTCGCAGCCGGCCCCATACAGCGGCCCGCCCGGCGCCCAGGCAGCGCCTGGCACATTCCAGCCACGGCCCGGCTTCACCCCGCCACCCGGCAGCACCATGACACCACCACCCACCGGGCCCAACCCGTACGCCCGCACCCGGCCGCCTTTTGGGCCCCAGGGCTACGCGCAGCCTGGGCCTGGCTACCGGTAAGGGCCGAGTGCCCGATGCTGGCTGCTGCAGCCTGACAGCCGTCCCCACTCAGATCTGGAGCTGTCCCGAGGCAGAAGAGTCGCCGTAAGTGTTCATTAGTTCTGCGGGGGGAGGGAAGGAGCGACCGAGCCGTTCATGCTTTGAATTGTATCCGCTTCCTAGTTTAATTTGGGGCTGGGGTGGTTTGGGAACACTACCTACGTGTCTGTCAAGTGATCGATTGACATCCTAGCTTGCCTCGTTTGAAGGATATTAAAATGCTAGCTGGAAGTTTAGCCCACTAATAACATGATTTACTAAATTAGATTAATTTGGAGGTAAAAACTAGATATGATGTATTATAAATTGTAATGCTCACATGGAAAGCTAATAAAAAAAACCCTGAATCTGTTATGTGCCTAGTCTTGATTTCAAAGTGTAGGTAGTCCAGAACAAGAAAACTACATAACAAGTGTGCACTGTGTTCAGTGTGCAGACAGAGCTGGGTAACGATAAGCGGTGCTCACATTTATGGGCACGTGGCATTAGGTGTGTAAATGGAGAACTGTTCCCAAGGCATAGAATCACAGACTCATTGGAGTTGGAAGGGACCCTTAAAAGTCATCTGGTCTAACTCCCCTATAATGAACAGGGATACCTGCAGCGGGATCAGGTTGCTCAGAGCCCTGTTCAGCTTCATCTTGAAATCTCCAGGGACAGGGCATCCACCACAGCTCTGGGTAACCTGTGCCAATGCCTCACTACCCTTATTGTAAAAAACTTCTTCCTTATATACAGTCCAAATCTCCCTTCTTTCAATTTGAAACCATTTCCCCTTGTGCTAATACAGCAAAATCTGTCTCCTTTCTTACAAGGCCAGCTCCCTTTTAGATACTGAAAGGCTGCTCTCATGTCACATCAGAACCTTCTCTTTGGGTTGCTCCATCTTTCTCAGCCTGTTCTCATAGGAGAGGTGCTGGTTATCTCATATCACCTCCTTCGCTACCTTAGCATAGCTACCAGGATATTCCCCTGCACAGAGGTGAGGCTGACAGGTTGGTAGTTCCCTGGATCATCCTTTCTACCCTTCTTAAAAATGGGTGCAACATTGCCATTTTTCCAGTTAGCAGGAAATTGACTTGACCACCGTGACTTTTCAAATATCATTGAGAGCAGCTTGGTGACTGTTTCAGCCAAATTCCTTAGGACTCTGGCATGCATTTCATTGATACCTGTAAACTTAGTGACATTCAGGTTCCTCAGATGGTCACAAAACCAATCTTTGCTTACAGCAGGAAGGGGGTCACTCCCTGAGATCCTACCTTCTAAACCATCACTTAAAGACTGTGTGTAGACCAGTTGCCTGAGGCAAAAAAGATGTTGAGTACTTCTGCCTTCTGCTTGTCTGTTGTCGCCAGCCTGCCTGACTTGTTCACTAGGATGGTTCACACTCCTGGACTTCCTTTACCAGTTGATGTGCCTACAGAAGCCATACCCCTTGCCAACTCCAGTTCCTTTTGGGCCTTATTCTTCCTGACCCATCCCTACACAGCCCAGCAGCACCTCTACTCTCCACCCAGGGTACCTGTGGACTGCCTGTACATTTCCTTCTTGCTGTCCAGTTTGACCAGCAGGTTCTGGTTCAGCCATGCCATTCTCTTGCCTTCCTTTATTTAAAGCTCCACCAGTTCTGCTCTACGCCCTTGTCCTTGACAGATTTCCAGGGGGTTCTGTTGACTAATTACCTGAAAAGCTGGAAGTTGGCTTTCCTAAAATTAAACTTCCTGATTTTACCCTTTGCCTGTCTAATATCCGTTAAGAGTGTGAACTCCACCACTGTATGGTCACTACAGCCCCTGCAGCCTTCAATCTTGATGTCACCCATCAGTTCACTCATATTGGTGAGCAGCAGGTCCAGCATTGCATCCCCTCTGGTTGGGCTATTACCCGGCTCAGGAAGTTGTCCTCAATACATTCCAGGAGCATTGTGGATCACTCACAGCTCACAGCTATGTTCCCAGCAGAGGTCAGGGTGGTTGAAGTCTCCCAACAGGGCGACAGCCTGCAAACACAACGCCTGCTGAAGCTGGAGGAGGAAGGCTTCACCAACAAGCTCCACTTGATCAGGCATCCTGTTGTGGACCCCCAAACCACAAGTCTCCCTTTGTTGCTTCTGTCTCTGTCACCCACAGGCTTTCCACTTGCTCGTGGTCGTTCTTAAGGGACAGCTCTTCACACTCTATTCCTCCCTTGATGTAGAGGGCAGCACTTTCTCCCCTCCTTCCTCACCAGTCTCTTCCGAGCAGCTTGCAGCCATCAGTCATGGGAATCATCCCAATGGGTCTTGGTGACAGCAACTATGTCATGGTTTTCCAGTAGCATGGTGGCTTCCAACTCCTGCTGTTTATTTCCCAAGCTGTGTGTGTTGGTGTAGAGATACTTCAGCTGGGCAGCTGGTCTTGTCATCTTCCTGGAGGATAAATCCTTAATTCTTTTGAAGTATTTACCATTAGTCTTCCTGTTGCCTTCATCATCATAAGGTTTCAAGTGTGCAGCAGGGTTAGGGCCCCCACTACCACCTAACTCTGTCCCTCTAACTCAGCTATGCTGTTCCACTCCTTGTTATCTTCCCTTGCAAACCCATTGTAAAGCTCTTGCAGCCACCATGCAGCAGCAGATGGTTTTGCACTGTCTGCTGTTGTTAATTGTCAGGTAACTTTATCCAAATATATCTACAGCTAATAAATAGAATCTTAGAATTAACCCCTTAAATACTTTAACCAGGGTAGGGGGAGAACTGGTTCATTAGTTAAAAGATGAAACCAAATCCATATTTTTATAAAGAACTGTTAAAGGGGAACAACCTAACACAGGTCCTTCGCTACCCTGAAAAATCTGAGAGTGTGATCCCAGTGACTCAGTGCTGAGCCAAGGAAAAGCAGATTGAAATCTGTAAAAGAATTCAGTAAACCATATGAACAGCAAAGGGCAAAACACTCTTAGTTAATATTTTCCGTCTTATGGATTCTAGGAATACATAAAACTGAGAGGAGGGAATAAAGTCATGAAATGGAGCAGCACGTTGCTTGAACTCTCATCAAGACAAATTAGGAAATAAAGCAGGAGCTGAAAAAATTCCTACCTTCCACATCCCTGTGTGTCACTGCTCTCCTAATCAGGCACGCATACATCAGGAAGCTGTGGAATGTCATTGCTGCCACTTGCTCCTCAACCCTAGCACATCAGGTGGTCACCCAACTATTCAACAGGGGCCTCTTCCACAGGACCCCTTTGTGCCACAGCCATTGGCACGGTGACTAGCACTTGCTTGCATGTAAAACAATAGCAGAAACGCTTGATTAAAAAATATTTTATTAGGAGTACAGTGTACCTGCAATGTACTTTATAAGGCATTTTCTATAAATGACTATTTCTACTATATATATATCTGGGTGTCCTGCTCATATTTTTCAATACATTAGTAATGTAATGAATAACACCTTTTAAAAAAAAAAAACCTACATCTCTTTATTTAGTACATAAATGTTCAAGCAGTACAACAAGTAGCTTTGAGAGAGGTTTTAATTGCTGTAAAGCAGTTTTAAAAGTTCAGTTATCACTATTTCCCCTTTTTCCCCAATGAGCAATGTTTTAAAGCATTCCTTCTTAATAAACCAAATCTGACCGATGACGCCATTATGACCGCTTATTTTTCTCATTTCACTTATTGTCCCAGACCTTCCTGCAATGTACATACATCTCATTTTTGAACCACTCAGTCTCTGAAAACAGCACTTCTACGGTACGCCACAGCAACGGAGACCAGTTTCATGTTTCTCCACATACATGTGTACCTGCCTGCTTTCATTAGAGGAACACAAACCACTGCCTCACTAACCACTGCAGCACTTCTAACTCCATAGCCACGGGCCGACCTTACTGAAGGTTTTGCTGGAGGTGAAACTTGCATTTGGAAACAAATACGGAAAAAAACACGAACTCTATCATTCAAAGATCCACACACAATTACACTCAGTATTTGGGCAGGAGTATGGGCTGTTTGTACGTGTAAGGAGAAAGCACTTCAAGTTTCCTGGTTATTAAAACCTGTGGGGACTTTTTTATAATTTATGATGGGGGAAACATGGCAGATTTACCTGGGCAGATAGCTTATGGCACTTACGTTACAAGACCAGTGAATATTTAAAAACTAACACATACTGCATTCCATGACCAACTTTTACCATAACTGTGCCTTAAACATTTATTACAACATTGTGATAAATAATATACACACCGTATCTCTTAAAATACCTTAGAAACCATACCTCAAGAATAGGGAGCCAGCTTCCCTATACATTATCCTACACCGTGTCCCTACCCTGTGGTTTTTTTTTTCAATCTAAAGACAAATCTGTAAAACTGGATAACTACAGTAAGCAGCCTACGCTATTACACAATTAATGCAGTATTGGCATTAGACTTGCATAAATCTTACACGCCAGCAAACTTGTGTAAGTGACAGGCATACCATACATTCCCATCTTTGAGCTTGCTTGGGGCATTCGCAAGGGTGCTTGGTGCTGGGTCTCTTCACCAGGTCCCCATCACATCTACCATTTCCCAGGAATTGATGTTCCACACTCATACCAGCGCACGTAGTTGATGTGAGTCTCCCCACCTATTTTTCCAAACTTGACAGGTTCCTGACGAACTGCCCTGAAAAATCCTAGAACAGAGAATGGAGTTTGTTTGCAGGAAGCCATTAGAAAGTACTTTCTTCTGAGCTCCCATGGAGCTTGAATATGATCCCATTAATGGCTAACAATACGCCACAGCCATCATTCCTTTCCTGCATTTCAGGTGAAACATACACACCATTAACTCTGGTTTGAATTGTCTTGCCACAACCAGGGAGTAACAGCAGCAACGTACGCCTGCTCTTCCCTCTGCTCCTGTCATGTACTAGAAACACAAGTTGCAGGTTGGTCTTTCACTTTCTTTTTTGTTGGTGGATTGCATTTGTATTTGTTTAGGTTTTCAAGCTAAAAATGAATGCAGTTTATAAATCCAGCCAGCTAAATCCAGTAGCTGGAAACAGATTGGCTTTACCTACCTCATAAGTTTATTTCACATTTATAAAATCTTCTTTAATAAGTGAATCTGATACAATTGAGAGGGCAGCTGTACTGGCAATGCTGAACTGAACTTAGACAATTCCTTATTCAAACAAAACTCCTTTACAAGTGTGGAACACTGACTGGGGGAGAAGTAAAGCCTAACCCTCACCCTAACCTACACCTACCACAATGCATTCATGCGCTTTGGCGAGACGTTTTACAAACAAAGCACTAAATACGTGAAGGTCTGGTCAGTACCATCTTGAAAGCTATTCTGACTTTTTTTCTCATCAAAATACTCCATTACTCATTCGGCGCGCACACCTGTATCAATACAGACGATGTTCTTACAAGAGGGTGGAACGCATTGCAGTGGTAATGCTGCAAACAAGCAAGGCGGAGGCTCAGCTGACAGAACTTGCTTACACTTGAGCCTGGGGAACGTTAAAAAATAGGCAGGGCTGCCTGTAGGACATCCACACCCCGTCCCCTTAGACCAGACCAGCATTTTGGGCACCCACCTTGAATTAGTGTATTCAGAATTACTGCAGCATGAATTATATTTTCCAGTAATAACTCTTTAGTTTCTCATTAGCACTAAACAGAGCTGTTTGATGCTCAAGTGATGATTTATGACATTTAAAATTAACCTTGCTAGTTTCAGCATAACACTTCATGCCGCTATGCAAACTGAAAATTGCAGTTGGGTTTAAATATGCAATACCAAGTGTGAATAACCTGTTGGAATGTTTTAAACAGGAGGGAGGCTGTTTACTACCTCACAGAACCTGAGCCATAATGGTCTTTATTAAGTAAGTCATGGCTCATCTTAGAATGATAGAATCACAGAACAACTTGGGTTGGAAGTGACCTTAAAGTCCACACAGTTCCAACCTCCCTGCTGTAGGCAGGGCTGCCACTCACCAGCTCAGGCTGCCCCATCCAGCCTGGCCTTGAATGCCTCCAGGGATAGAGCACCCATAGCTTCTCAGGGCAGCCTGTGCCACAGCCTCACCACACTCTCAATGAAAAATTTCCCCATGACATCTAATCCGTATCTCTACTCTTATAGTTTAAAACCATTCCCCCTTGTCCTTCCCAGGTAAAAAGTTGATTTCCCTCCTGCTGATAAGCTCCTTTTAAGTACTGGAAGGTCACAATGAGGCCTTCCCAAAGCATTCTCTTCCCCAGACTGAACAAGCCCTGCTCCCTCAGCCTGTCTTTGCAGGAGAGGTGCTCCAGCCCTCTGATCATTTTCATGGTCCTCTTCAGTACACAAGTCTAACAGCTCCACATCTTTCTTGTGCCTGGTGCCCCAGACCTGGATGCAGTATTCCAGCTGGGGCCTCATGAGGACAGAGGAGAGAGGGACAATCCTCTCCCTCACCATGCAACCCAGGATACAGTTGGCCTTCTAGGCTGCAAGAGCACGCTGCTGGCTCACATAAAGTTTTTTAACCACAATTTTTAATCACAATTTTCATCTTCAGCAATTTCTCATCTCTTCTGCCTGCAGAGCCGACAGCCCTTGTTCATTGCCCACCCTGGCAGTGGGCCCTCAATTTACTGGCAAGAAAAAGAAACAGACAAACAAAGGAACTGCCAAGGACTGTTGCAGTGACATTCTTAAGGAATTACCGTCTTTGACTGGTAGATCATCTTGCTGTCCTGTCCTTCCATCTAAGAACGAGTCTACAAATTGGCAGTGATCTTCTCCATGGCCCCTCTGGTCTCCTATGTTATAGAATTTTCCTGAAAGGAAATAAGCAGCAAAGTTGAAAATCCATGTCCCATTTAGTGAAGGCTGAAGCCACCCACCAGAGATTGATACTCTTAGCTCTGTAGGGAAGCCAAAGCGAATGCAACCATTCTTTACCTCTCTGGATCTGCTGCTGTAATTAGAGCATTAAGTGCGTAGTGCAAGCGCAGCACTCATGGCTGTTGACAGCAGCACCCCACTCTGCCAAAATCCATGCCTGGACATACTTTTCCCCTCCTTAACTTTCATACAGTAAGCAAAATTCTGTTACTACCTAGAACCTCATTCTGATTGTATAAAAAAATGAGATAAGTTTTGCTAGCAATGTTAATAGAAGGCTCCCTGTTGGGAAGTCCTGAGAATATTTGAAGAAGTCTTTATAGCCCACCTCATGACACATGCAAACCCTGTTCTAAAACTTTACAGCTTGTACGTGCAAGTGATATCCCTTAACTCATATATGATCCCGGTGTAGTAAATACTTATTCAGGACGTGAAATGCACCCATATAGTTCCTTGCAGGGCTGTTTAACAGGACCCTTGACTGTGACAGAGCAGAAAAGAAGATCGTAAGTACCAAACAGTGTGTGCTGACATTACAGGCTGTCCTTAACCTGTTGAGGACTCCCAGTGAAGGAATTTTGACAGTGGTTTTTTACTTATTGATATGATTTGCAAGAAGATTTGCAAAGTTCTGTTCAAAAGATGGAGGAAAACGTGTCGTCTTCACTTCCAAGGCCTAGACAGGAAACATCTTCAGATAAGATCAGCATTTTGTCTGATCTTTCACAGCATTTCGTGACACATCCAGCCTCAGGCTGTGACTTTGAAAGCAAAGTTGACAACTAAGGCTCAGTGCTTGGGTATAAGCTAAGCACAATGTCCAGTTGTTCATTAGATGTTGGGTCTCCTGTGGCTCTGAATATGCGCCCACCTGGCTGTGTGACAGGTGGTGAGGTAGCTCATACTACTCCCTAAAGTTCAATTAATAACTAGCAGCCTACCAATAAATTCACTCTTTCTCATGTTTCTGTGGTCTGATCAATACTTTGCCAAAAATTCTCACCTCCACTTGACGGTCTAGGTTTAGAAAATAATTTATTACTGTCTAGCTTTGGCTGCAAGCATATTTTTTCCCATGTGAGAATTGGTCAGTGGGAGTTCCTCTTGGTAAATTTTTGATCTGAAGTTGAGAACATTCAGGCTGCCCAAAACTGCATGGTTGTTTTTCTTGTTTTGCCTTCTCTTTCCGTGGCTGTTGAACATCACACATAGAATTTATCTTTTTCTCATGCCCAATAAATGCTTTTTTTTAGGTGGCCTGATTTTCTGGAATGCTTACTGTGACTGCTCTGGAGGACTGTTAAATGAGATCAGCAGTAGATGGTGCTTTATAGAACAGTCCTGGCACGTGTAACATGGATCAGCTTTTCTTCACTAGGGACAGAATAAAGCAGATACCTTACGGCTAACCAAAGAACAGTAACTTTCAGATACACACCGTCTTCTAGTCCACATCATAACTCATGCACAATTCAAACAACTGCCATACATCGCTCAACAGCATTCTTGGTGACTATGAATTAAATTATGCAGTCCAATTCCTCGATAAATGAACACTCTTTAAACATTTTGCTAACAAAAGACTGCTAGATTTGTCTTTCACTTTTGGGGATAGTAATTCTGGCATAATTTTTTTCTCAGAGCTCCCTTGTGATGCTCTTAAGAAAATTAAATACTATTTTTATTCTACACATTGTGATTTCTGCAACAATAGAAGTACAAATTCATGCTAAAAACAAGCGTGCAGAGGTTCAGTTTTTGGTGGCCTTATGCAATGGTGTATGCACAATGCACCCAAATATCAAGATCATTTTGCTGCTTCAACAGCAAAGCTTTGGGAGATACTTTCAACATAATGTTGAATAAAGACCTTTTGCTCCTGGCACACTGCAGAGCTGGCAGTTCTAGCAGATACACTTCTCCTGGGCTTGGGAACATGACAGGACAGGGTATGACAATAAAAAGCAGAACAGAGTTTGGCTTCAGATTGGAAATTATCCCTCTGAAATATGGAGGCCATGCCATGACAGCCTCACCTAGGAGATAGGTGGGAAAAAAATCACAGAACAGATTTCCTCCTACATAAACATTTCAGTTCCTTCAAATATTGTGACAAGTGGTCAACACTGTTCATAAGAATTCAAGTGCAAGAACCAAGCTTAGCAAGTATAATGAATACAATGTGGCTGTCATGGTCTTTCCCCAGCCAAGTTAAATCGCCATCCTTCCAGCAAGAACAAAACCAATCTAACAAAAATAGGAAAATGGGCTCCTGACATGTTACACTTTTATTCTAAGATTGAAGTAGCTTTCATTGCAGTGTTAATTCTCTTGATTTAGAGCTATAGCATAGTCCTGCTAAATTAGCACTGCCATTTCCTCTATTGGCTGGTTGTGTGATACACTACGCCTCATTGCCAGCTTCTGTCATTTGATCACAGCTGGTTAGTGCAGCAACAGCTGAATGAAAGATACCTCTGTTCAAAATCATCTTTTTATTCACATAATTGCCAAGGTATTACTTACGCATGAGGTACTGTACTTAGTATAAATGACTGGGCTTTCCTTCTTTGTCTGCTCATGGGGAAACAGTGATGGCAGCTTAATGTTACTTTGGCACAGGCTATCTTATGGTCCCTGTTCTCCTTTTCATTCCCTGTTACCACACACAGAGACCACTGAACCATGCTGTTGTGAGTTGCTGAGCTCAGAGATAGGGCAGTGTTAGGTTATGGAGGATGATCCAATCAGTCTCTCCTAGCTAACTCAGTTCAACATGATAAACATACTGTCTGCCTAACTTACACCCTGAGACATTAGCCATGTATGGGTTTTTTACATTCTTTGTGCTCTGGATCCTATACTAAAGCCATAATAATGGAGACATTAAGAAAAGACTTCATACAGAAGGAAACCAGGAACTTTGAAAGGATTATTAATTAAAATATCTCCAGATACACCTTTTGCAATCTCCATGAGAAACAAAGTTCTGCTTAACTATCAATCAAATGAAAACCAATACTACAGACTTCTTCTCTAGTTCAGACACTGGACATGTCACTTGATTCAGGTCTGAACTACCTCATTTGCTAATGACTGTGGGACACTGAATAGAACCTGAGAAACTAAGGACAGGAGGCTGCTGTTAGTAATAAAGCATAACATCAGAAAAAGGAGGATAACAACAAGAGATCAAAACCAAAAATGGGCAATGTGAAAACAAAAATGTCAAAGCAGGTGAGAGAAATTTGTCCACTAGAGTTGAAGTAATGTACTTATAAGTCCCATAGTAATAAAAGAACAAGAAGTTTATAAAATGGAATGGGAATGAACGCACTCTAACCCTGATCTAAAATTAGGCCCTGATCCTCTGCTAAGAACTGTTACAGGTTATGATTTAAACACAGATTTACTGCCATTATAGCATAAGCTAATGACTGTCAGACATCTGTTATTTATCAGTTTTCTGTAAGATCCCCCACGATACCAACAGGTGCTGTAAATCAGACAATGATTGTGGAGAAGTAACACTTGAGTCTGAAAACTCAGTATCAAACAATGACTACTGAGCACAAGCAGACTATTATTTATGATCAATCTGTCTAGGGACTACATTAATCATACTTAATCACACTTCAACAGTGCCCATCTTGTTAAGCCTCTTAGTTCTTCGTATTTTTGAAGGGTTTATAATGTGAACAACACTGATTTATCTTACCTGTAAGTGAATCGCTGAGGTATATCTTGTATCTTAACGAATTACACAGCTGCACACCTACAAACTTCTTATACCAGGTCCTTTTCACATACTGTTTCCCTTTGCATTCTGAGTAAGAGTCAGAATTGAATGGGATTTCAGTCCAGATAGCATCCTTTCCCACTGCATGAGAGAAATAAAGATACTAAAGTATGGCAGTTTATATAAAATCATATATGACAAATATATTCTAATAAATAGAAATCTTGATGGAGCAGAAAGCACTTTGAAATATTCTAGTATCACCTGTCACCTGCATTTTGAGCATGAAAGCTATGTCAGGGAAGCACTGAGTGCTCAGCTATGACTGATGCAGTGAACTGCTTCCGCTTTCTGTGTCAGAGAAGCTAGTTGGGAGCTCTCACTTATTAGGGGAACACTGTCCTTCTGTTGCCAAAATTTCATTTACAATGTATGTGATGCAGTCATTGTTTCTATGTGGAATCAAGACAGGAACGTCAACTTGCAGCAAAACGTGTGATTAAAAAATACATAAAAGTGTCATGAATCATGTGACAAAAAAAATAAATGCTGTCAATTTTGTCAGTGTTGTCCATTACAAATGCAGAAAGAGCTCAATTTGCATGAACGGGTCTCTGTTCTTCAAAAGCTCAGTCCACCTCCTGCTGAAGACAGCAAGTCTTACAAGTGGCGTAAAGCGGAGGTGGAGCAGCCCTTCAGAAGCAGGAATTTTTAAAAAAACATAATGGCAGATAAATAATATCCTCCAAGCTGTGTTCTGTTAAGTCACTTAAAAAGTGTGAAATAGCTTATTCATTTTGAAGAGTCTTTCCTTTGAATTAATGACAAAACTGAGAAAATATGAGGCCTTCTTTGGCTCATCTGTGTACATTGGTTTGAAGCCATCCCAGCTGCCATGGGAGCATCACATCACACTGATTGCATTCTGCTCAGGTAAACAAGCAGCCTGGCATGTATTCTGGACAAGGAATATGGATGGAAAGAATTAATTCAAGTGCAAAAGCTATTTGATTCCATAGCTCATTTAACTGGTACAGTACAGAAACTCCACCACCATCCCCCTTAAAATTACACTATTTCTGAAAAAATTCCTGATCAGAAGACAGAATAATTTATACAAGGCTTACTTGAAATAGGCTCACTCACTCTTGGGTCCGCTGTGGAAATAAGACAAACATTCAATCAGACATTGTAAAATTAGCATTCCCATTATTATACCAATGGAAAAGCATTGTCAAGTGATTTTCTACTGTTGACACAGGCTGCATGTGGTGAAATAGAAAGTGTTTTGGAAGCAAAGTTTACTTTCATATTGAATTTAAAAAAGAAACGTCACTGTGTGAAACTACAGCATCAATGTTCTTTTGTTCTTTTAAAAATTTTACTTATGGGACTTTGTGTTCAAACCAGGTTCTAGTGAAAACAGGAATTTAAACCTGTAAAATTCAATTCTACTGCACTTTTTTTTTTTTTTTTTTTTAATTTCAGTTTGTATACTGAAATAAAAGAAAAAACCCACTTCTGTTACACTTGCTACTCACGACTTGGCTATGATCTCCCAAAATGTGAGAAATGGATGTGTGCAATTAAGACAAAATAAAATGTAATGCTTCATTTGGCCAAGCTAAATAGGAGACAGAACATAAGCCTTGTCATTTGTGAAAACTGCACCTGGCATAAACATTAATTCAGTTTTGACAATCTAGGACTACAAGGAGTGTATTCATGGTTTTAAATACGTGTGGCTTAGTCTGAGATCCTCCCTGCCTAATCCCTTGCTCAACTGAAACTCTCATCCATCAGTGAGCATTAGACCAGGACTATTATGTTATTACACCTGGCTCAAAATACAGATTAAGAAAGTCCTTTTGAAGAGGTTGAACCCATTTTTTTATTTATATGGTCCTTAAATACTATCAAACAGAAACTACTTCTACACAGAAGAAGACCCCTAGCTTGTACAGAATCATTTAATGTCTACTGGAGTTAGCCTTACTGGGAGTTGAAATACAGAAAACAAGACAATCTCTGATTCTCACCTTTAAGTCAGACAAGAGTTAAGCTTGAGAATGAGACAGTGTTCAAAACAGATTTGTGTATACCTCTTCAGTGTTTTCACAAGAGAGTAAACAGGGTGGGAGAAGACATACTGGGACACCAACTGTTCCAACTATTACTGCTTGATCATTTTTTCACCCTTAAGATATCACTATTTATGACACAACAGCATTTTGAACAGGTAGCAAGTTGTGTATAAACACAGTAGCCCAAAGGAAAACTTTATGTCCCCATTTAGAATATACTAATGAGTTTGATAACTATAAAAATACCACAAACACTGATCTTAAAACACTGAGCATTCTTTAAAGTTTGTTTCTTCATGGGAAACACCAGATCTCTGTGTTCCTGCCTTTTTTCTCTTCAGTATGACCATCTTATGCCCTCGCCTTCTAGCCACTACTAATGCTGAGTAGCAAAAAGCCAATCTGGAGATCAGAAAGAGCAAGATCAAACTCACAAAATGAAGTAAGAGAACCTTTCATGTATCTCAAACAAATGGATTAAAGTTGGTTCACAAACATGGATAATAAAATTACAGTCAAACCTTTGGAAGTCTGTACCTGATTCAGTACTGAAAGCCACAACATTGCTACTCGGACCTTCACCAAGGGGGTTTCTAGGTTTCACATGGAATTCGTAACTGGAGAATAAAAAAAGCATCTGAATTAAAATTTTGCCTACCAACCATTTTCTCATATTCTGGAGCAAGCAAACTGCCAACATACACCTTGGTGCTATTCATTTCTTAGGGAACCCAAGGGCGTTGTTTCTTGCTTAGAAAACAGTGAAGTGTTCTTTGTCCTAACTGTTCAAAGCCTCTCTGAACATGCATTTTACCAACCCTTTCCATAATTCTTTGCACAAATATTAGTAATGTTTGATTTAATGCACCACTGGTTTAAGTCTCCTCTAGCATGTGCAGTTTCAGTTCTGGCAAAAGGAGCAGTTTAAGTGAGGTCAGAAACCATTTCATAGGGAGAGATTGAGTAAAGTACACTTCTATATATTTGCTCATTTTTAATTCATAAGAACACAAATCCAATGCAATATCTCCCAGTCTCACCACCTCCAACAGATAAGGCCATTGTTGAAATGCAAGGTGAGGATCGGTCACTTAAATACATGTCAACAGCAAATATAGGAAATAATAGGAACATATTGTGCAGCGTCACCTTAAATTTTCACAGTATCACCTTGAAACACCAGTCTATACTGCAGTTATCTCATGATTTCTCTTCCACATAGCTCTGCTGGGAACCAACCAAATGCTAATTCAGAAACTCAGCTGACATTCAGTGAGATGCTGTGGGTAAACAGCGATTCAAAGTTAGCCGCAAGACTAAAAATGATGCACAGAAGACACCAGCCAGATGAGGCAGAAAAGAGGGCTACAGAGTGGAGACTAGACGTGGCTATGATCTTACCTCTCCGGGCTGCAGGCTGGCAGCACCAGGGAATTTCTCACTGCTCAGCAGCAGCTCAGTTTCTCACCCAGTACCTGTGCTTACCTCTAGGAGCTCTGTGCCAAAGAACTGTGATCAGAAGCGTGTCTACACCAGTCAAAAGCACCCTTCTCATGCCTTCCCCTTGACTTAGAAGCCATAATCTACCCTGTGCATGTCAGTCAGTTACAGATATTTTTCATATGCTCTGGGTGCTTGCATAGTGAACTTCTTTTAATAAATAACATTTTTTTTTTATCAGCTAGAGAGATGCACAAGACACAAGGGGGTTAATAGACTAATGGCCCTAATGGACTAAACACAGAACAAAATGAGAATCCCAGAATT
Source organism: Tetrao urogallus (assembly GCF_951394365.1). Classification (NCBI taxonomy): domain Eukaryota; kingdom Metazoa; phylum Chordata; class Aves; order Galliformes; family Phasianidae; genus Tetrao; species Tetrao urogallus. Next base: position 109,754,115 of record NC_136813.1, on the reverse strand, counting down.
GGGACTGAGCTTATGGTGTGATAGAGTTTACAAATCTGACTGTAAGTTTAAAGTCACGGTGTGTCTCTTCATAGAAAACCAAATGAAATCTCCCTTTTTGCGCATCAGGTGGAAGATCGGAAAAGTTGGAGAGGGACTCGTTATCAGGGATGTACTGATAGGAAAAGCGGTAATGGTTTTGAACTAAAAGAGGTTGGAACCTGATTAGACATTAGGAAGAAATAATTAGCTCAGAGGGTAGTGTGGCCCTGGAACTGACAGCCCAGACAAGTTGCGGATGCCTCATTCCTGGAAGTGCACAAGGCCAGGCTGAATGGGGCTCTTGTCTGTCCAATCTAGTGGGAGACATCCCTGCCCACGGCAGAGGGATTGGAACTACTCAATTTTTAATGTCCCTTCCAAACTAAGCTATTCTAAGATTCTATGAATATAAAAATGTGTAAAAATATGGGTGCTTACTTGCTGCAATCTTATGCATTTCAGCACAAGCTACAGCTACAAGTCTGGGGAGAATTACTTAGAGGTTCAAGAAGGTATGTAGGGCAAAGTTAAGAAAGGCAAATAGGAAAGCTGTATAATGATTATCCCATGCCTATATCATAGCTAGATTTGATATTTATGAGAAACTGCAGTCTTTATTCCATCTTTATATCTGTGCACCCGTGATGCCAAATATTTTGCTACCTAATATACGTAGCAACCTAGCTCTCTCACACCTCTAACCTCTTTAAGACTGATGTCTTAGACACTTGGGAGAGGACTAGGCCTCCCAAATCCTTCCAAACTGCATAAGACAATAAAAGTCATTGTACAGATTAAATGGACTTGACTCAACAGTAATTACTGTGCAGAGCACATTTTTCCACCATAGGAAATCACTATTCCACATGGAACCTTGGCAGATGTAACTGTTCCTGCATTTTTCAAATCATGCAAAAGGAGAAGATGGAAGACTGCAGAACAGAGAATATCTGAAGAAAGGTTTTCATCATAATGCTGAGGACTGGAGGAGTAGAGTCCAGTCCTGGGATATAAGGTCAACAGGTTGTGAGGTGCCTGTGGTTAAATAACAATCATGCAGGACTGTTTCAATGTACTGAGCTTCTCTTTCTCTGGAGAATGTGCCAGAGTTGCTGTGTCACCACACATAACAAACAAAACTAGGTTAACAGCAGGAAACATTTCCTTCAGCAAATGATGCTTAGCTTGTTTGAGGAGTCTCTCTCTTAACCAGGCTAGGAGAAGGGCCAAGAGAAAAGAGAAGTGCTTACAAGTGACTGTGGCATCAACAGAAATTTAGTAAAAAAAAAAAAAAAAAAAAGTCAGTTTTGTGATAAATAGTACAAAAAAAAAACACAAAAAAACAAAAAAACAAACCCTCAAGGCCTTTTCTGTAGGTTTCTTTTTTTTTCCTCCCTATTACCTTCAAATTCCTATCCTAACAGCATTGCAGGTTTCACTGTAGTTCTCATCTTTTGACCCTTGCTGTTAACAAAAACTTATCTATATGCATCAGGAAATTTTTCTCTTCTATGTCGTTAGCACATTTTGGCTAAGTGCAATACCACCTAGATAATGATAATGACATGAGCAGGTGGTATGGATATTACTATAAACTTTCAAAAAGGTTCTGGCTTCCAGTTGGGATTATTTAGCCTAGAGAAGATAAGGCTCTGTGCAGACCTTACAATGGAGGCTTTTCAATATTATAATGGAGGCCTTCCAAGGTGGAGGCCTTCCAATATTTAGAGGGGGAAAACTAGGGGAGGGATTTGTTATGAGATAGTGTAGTGACAGGACAAAGGGTAATGATTTAAATGCATTATTTAGATTGAGATTACTATTAAGAAGAAATTCTTAAACACGAGGATGGTGTGGCACTGAAGCAGGTTGCCCAGAGAAGTGGTCATCCGTGGAAGTGTTGGATGGGGCTTTGGGCAAACCTGGTTGAGTGGGCGGTATCTCTGCCCAGAGCAGGGGGCTGGAGCCAGATGATATATAGGATCCCTTCTAACCTAAAACATTCTATGATTCTACTGTTCAGTAGAGGTATGAAGACTTACTTGGCATGGCCTTTGAGTAAATTAATTATGACTTTTTTTTTTCTTTCATACCTTTAAACATGAAAAAAACAAACAAAAAAAAACCCAGAACAGTATATCCTACATATATGCTACACATTTTATCTTTACTTCATGGTTTTTGTTTTCTCTCGCTCTCTTTTTTTTTTTTTTTTTTTTTTTTGGTGTTCTTATGTGTATTTATTTTTATTAGGTTTTATTTCTGCATTTATATTTCCTCAAGAAACATTATGGTTGGAAACATGCTTTACTTTACCTAGGGATACAATCTAAACCAAAAGTCCAAAAAGACCCCTCCAAATGTACTTAAAAAGAAGAAAAGTATATTTGAAATTATCAAACTACTCAATCAGAGAAAAGATCAGAACCTTTTCCTGTGGAATGCAAGCATCACAGCCTTTTTGTTTATTATTAATATTTTTTGGAATAAAATCTATCACCAATAGACTGAGGGGACACACCCCCCATTTTAATGACTATCTGAATTTCCCCAGGGTTACTTTGGCACATCTCTGACTAACACAGCAGAACTGCAGTCTTCATATTTTCCTTTATTACCTTCCAATTACTGCCAATACAAACATGCATGAGAACTTGTTTTCAACAATATTCAGACTCTTTTTTGAAAGCTTGTATAGTAATTAGTTCTGCAAAGTTTCCTGGACACTAGTGACATATTCTATGAACCTAGCTGCCCTTAAACAAACCCCCACAATGAAAGAAAAAATATACATTTAATTTAAAAAAAAAATATTTCAAGATAGGGCAAAGATAAACAAAAATGACATATTTTGGCAGGAGAACCAGCAGAAACAGGAAAGTAAAAATGAAACCAGATCAGATGATATGGAGACTTAGAAAAATTAGATCAATTTTAAGCAGTTAAAAAACTGTTAAAAAAAACATAAAGGCAAAATTCCTTTGGAAATGAGAAAGTAAAAGCAAAAAAAAAAAACAAAAACAAAAAAAACAACCAACCAACAAACAAACAAAACAAAACCCAAAACAAACCAAACCAAACCCAAAAAAACCCAAACAAACCAAAACCCAAACGAAAACCCCAACATCTGTTTTTAATATTTTAGGTTAGGAAAGATCCATTAAAAAGTGAAGCTGATCTTAATGATGGAGATAATGAAGTTGAACACCATCATTACTATGCATGAGACAAAATGAAGGAATCAAAAATCATACTAAGCCCATTTCTATGTCAGGTCCCTCTAGGCTGATTACAAGCAAACATCTCAAGGAAATGCTGAAAAATCTGAATAATTAGCTTACTTTCTAGATGCTCACTTGGCAGATCTTGCTTGACTATTATCATAGGAGAAATTACTGCAGTACTTTCTTTGTTTAAGGGCAGTGTAAAATTAAGACAGACAAAAAGCACAAAGAATGGGCTTCTGGGTATGCCAGTGAAAATAAGAGTTCCTGTGGGGGCAGTCTTATAAACAAACTCAAATATATGAGATCTGTATGACAAGTTAGATGGAATGTTAAAGGTCTCCTCAAATGACTGCTTGGAAAACAGACTGAAATTGTTTTGACCAAAATGATAAATCTTGTGGTTTGGCTTTGGATGTTTTCCAAGTAAAGAAGATGGTGCACTTCTCAAAAACCTGCTCTCAGCATAAAAACTGTGAATTTTCCATCTGGGGGGCAAATATTAAGCTGACAACATAGTTCATACTAGAACATTCTTTTCTCTCTTTTCTTTGCTAAGAAATAATTGATAACATACAAAACATACAAAAATATCTCAGCCTGCATTAAAGAATATGAGCAAAGTTAAGATTAATAAGATCAGAAATTACTCGCATAAGAAGAAATTGTACAATAATTCAGGTTGGAATGGAGGTCTGAAGGTCTATCTGATCCAGGCCTCTTTTCATTACAGAGCCAACTTAAAAGCTACGTAAGGTTGCTCAGAGGTTCACAAACAAGCTCACAGTTACTCAATGTTTGAATGAACTAGAAGAAAGAAGGATGAATGGAGTTGAGCTATTTAGCTTTGTTTAATGAGAAGGACTAATTGAAGGATAAAGATAGTAAAAGCTGCAGAAAATTTGGTGTGGGATGTGTGACAACAAACAGAGGGATGACTGAAATGTGATCTGAATCTATTCTAGAATTATTAAAAATAATGTGAAAGATAATAATAGCTACCTTCAGTATAAAGTTGTACATGTGATTATTAGCTCACAGGAGCACATCTTTAACAGAAATTCTTAAGCAGAAGACATTTGTAAAACAAGAGAAAGATTTCATCTTCGAGCACAATTAGATGAAGTGGGCCTGCAGGAAAGCTGGAGAGGGACTTTTGATAATGGCATGCAGTAACATGACAAGGATAAATGGTTTTGAACTGGAAGAGGGTAGATTTAGACTAGATATTAGAAAGAAATTCTTTACTGTGAAGGTGGTGAGACACTGACACTGGAACAGGTTGCCCAGTGAGGCTGTGGATGCCCCTATCCTGGAAGCATTCAAGGCCAGGCTAGATTGAGCTTTGAGAACCTGATCTAGAGGGAGGTGTCCCTGCCTATAGCAGAGGGTTGGAAGTAGATGATCTAAAAGGTCTCTTCCAACCCAAACCATTCTATGATTTTATGATTCCATGGTAACTCTCTGTGTAAGAATTATCCATAGTCTTTTAGCTTGCATTATGTACAACTTTTGAGATATTTCAGGTAAAAGCAAAATATTTGATGAAACTAAACAGAAATCTAGATCCAGAGTATGTGGAGTCAGATAACAGCTTAATGCCAGGAGGAGTAGCAGTTTCAAGAACTCTGACCAACCATATTATGTAAATCACAATTAATACTTTCCAGGTCGCTAAGATAAACAGCAGCTTTCTAAGATGTGATAGTGAAATACCTCAAGCATTGTGTTTGGCAAATCTCCAGGTGAAAAAGACATACTTGTCCTATAAGGAAAACTCTTTAAATAAATGCCACTGCCAGGCATGCTTTACTAAGAGAGAATGGAATAGATATAATGTCCCCTTTTTTCTGGAAAAATGTGCAGGAATCTCAATGCTCCAAGGAAATCATACCATACAGGAGTTTGTAGAAGTCTTTTTTTTAACAAGCATTTGTGTGGGAAGCAAATGACTGTGCCTCAAATTTATTTAAAGGGCATATGTCCTCACATTCTGACAGATTTTTAATTTCTACTCTGATCTCAAGTCCAGATGTGTTGTGATCAAGTCACCAAAAAGGAATAAGGTTGGCATATAAGACGAACAGGAAATATGACAAACTTCCAGAAACTTCATTTATTTAGAAACAGCTCTCATAAGTTGCTGTTTGTCTATGAAGATTCATTTTCATTTCCATATTAAGATGGTATGAATGTCTGAAAAACAAGTAGCTGATAACTGCACTGCTAATGAGAACTCCATTTCTCTTTTGGCAAAACTATTTTTTCTGGATCTAGTCACTTTTCAGGTAAATGGCCATTATAATAATCCTCCTTTTCAGAGAAATTTGTATCCTGTTTAACTTCCACTTTTATAGTTACTGACAGCTGCAACCACACAAGCAATTTTTCAAGAGAGACTGAAAGTCTCTCATTGCAACTGTCTTCCTAGCACAGTCCAAATTTCTTAAATACTCCAAGTCTGGCCATTATCTCCTCATCTGTAAAAGCTGTCTTCCTCAATAGGGGTGCCTGGCTTACTGCAGAGCTTTCCAGAGGTAGCAGTATGATCTACTTGAAAGAAGAATGCAACAGAAAAAAGGAACAGCATGATCTGTCAGGCACAGATACACTCAGTTTTTCACAGCTGCCTGCTCTGTCCCCTTTGCACTGATGATTTGTTCATGTTGCTTTGGTCCTCCTGGATGTGGACAGTTAATTCTTTAGCTTCTGGCCAGGCATTAGCATATCCTATCTGTTTTACCTCAACAGGACAAGGGGGGGCTACAGACCATTTTGTCATGTAAAGCTCCTCAAGACTAAACATCTGGAGAATTACAGGCTTGAACTGTAGTTCTGCTGCCATAGGAAGTTTCTGGTTAAAATTTACTGACAGAAACTGAGATTCAACATTCACAGTCATTCTTATTCCTTTTGGCAGTTCTCAATTTAGATCTGCCCAGATTGGATCAATCTTGAACTTTCCTCAGCTCTGGAGGCACTGAATCTTCAGAGCCGCATATGGGATTCACACAGCATCACTGATGGCTTCAGGAAAGTTGGAAAAACCAGAATCTCAAATTCAGCTCGTCAGCTTCTCCAAAGTGTTTCAGGGCCAAGAGGTTCTTTCCTAGCTAATTCACTTTCTGCTACTGAGCATCTCTTTCCATATACTTGCTAGTAGTTTTGTAAATGTTGGTCCTTTGCAAGACAGATTTCTTTTTCTCCTCCAAGTTTTTTTTCCAGCTCCACCTCTTCTACAGCTCTTTCTTTTAAAGCTAGTTATGGAAAAATCCACTTCCTGGATTTAATGTATTACTTGATGAAATTGCAGACATTTCAGGGACTCTGTTAATTACTTTATTCAGTTGTGTTTCACTGTGTGTCTCTCCCTTCTATTTTCAGTCACCTTTACCCACCTGGCCATTTACATAATCAGTGAGCAATCAGCTCCTGACAAATAGGAAACCTTTGTTGTGGACATACGTTTTTCTTTGCAACACTGACACTGTCTACATGATGCCAGTCGTCTTCAATGACTTTCTTACTTTTCCTGAACTTAATGTGCCAACAAGCCTGGATTCAAACAGCAACAGTAATAACTTCTTGTCCTTTTGAGTCTTCAAAATTAGGAAACACACATTTTAAAACTGGAATTTAATCAAGCAGAACTGCACAGAGGACTTCACCTCCTTGAAATCCTGTGGGACTGAAGGGACATGCAGTACTGCAATTCACACAAAATATTTTCAATTTCGGATGATGGCTTCCTGAATCCAGAAATACTTGCTGCCTTTCTCTTTTGAGAGTGGGAATGGGGATTATAACCATCACCTCATCAGGGTGAAGGTACTCCTTTTCATCCTAAGACATCATCTGCCAGTTGGTGCTGATCTCATATTAAGCTTATTTTAACAAAATCCACACTACAAAAGACAGCTGGTCTCCATGGTCTCTGCTCTGCTCTTGCTCCCCACACCTTCTCACAGGTACTGGCAGAACTGTTACAAATTAAAGTTAAATAAACCAGCTTATCTATTTCCCACAGTTCCTGTCCTCCTTATGACCTTTCCAAGAGTTCTAACTGGTTCTGCCTGCCTCCATCTTGCATCCTTTCTGGAAAAAAAAAACACCCCAAAACAGATGTCTGAAGATGGTTTTCAAGAATGCAACTGCCTCATTCCAAAGCAGAGATTAAAATAGAAGCGAAAGCACAAACAGCAGTGCCCACTGTCTTTCTTTAGCCGCTAGTCCAGAGATCTTTTGCTTTGCTCTCTCATCTCAGCCTCCTCATTTGTTGATGAAATGGAGGAAACTAAGGCTTGGTCTCCAGCACCAGTTGTACTGCTGACATAAATGACAGAACAACATATTGTCAATTCACCCTTTCACAAGCAGTGTGACTTTAGGAAATAACAGAATAATTTCCCTTAGGAAATAACAGATAATTGTGATTATCAGCATTTTAACCGTTTTTTGAGTTTTGGAGTCTCTCAAAGTTTTGTTGTTGCTGTTTTTTAATTTATTTATTGTTTGGTTTTGCTTAGCCTTTCTTTTCTACTTCCTTTCCTCTTCACTTTCTGCAACAGCTCCTTATTCCTCCTTCTGGAAGCTGCTGGTAAAAGTAGGTGAGTTAAAACCAGTGTGCCAGATTAATCCATGTCGCCTAAAAGTTAAAGTTTGTGATGGGTTCTGCACAGAATTTTGTGCTGTATTACAAATTTAATGATAGTAAGAGAAAAGGGGAGTGTATTTGTGATGGAAAAATATGATTACCATAGTCAAACGGTTTTACAGAAAAAAACACTTGTCATTCACTAACTTTCCAATGCAATAAATGAACAACAGAAACACAGGACACTGCTTTTCTCCCCCTCTCCCCAGACCATACATATTTTATCAGAAATTTCCTAAACGTTCCTCAGAACTGCATTATCTGTTAAAAGAAAGCAATATACGAGCATACCTTTTCCTATCAGAGCAGGATTAAAACCAATTTGCTCTAATACATTATAAATATATGCATTATTTGAAGTAACTGTTCTTACATTTATACATATAATACATTTTCATTTGAAGTAGAACTTAGCAGACAGTCTAGATTAGTTGAATTAACTTAAAAAATATTCTTATTTAATTACCTTGTGTCAGGTTTTAGGTTTTCCACAGTAGAATGAGTTTGATTTGTAGTGATAATTGACTTCTCCTTTTCACCATCAGTCGCTCCATTTTCAGTTGACACGACCTCATACTCTGCAAAATTACCGTAAAGAGAAATTTGCTGAAATAGTAGCTCTAGCTTGAGCATCTTTATTGCTCTCTCTTTTCTCATCTTTTTCTCATCTTCCACTGTCTAACAGGCTGCATGGATGTCTCATGTGAACAAGTCTGGGCATCATTATTCTAAAACAGCTAGAAAAACACCTGAAGAGTTCCAATTACACATTGATGAGTGTCTAGTCCCTCATCTTTTCTCATAATTTAGTTGAGGGACAGAGGATATTCAACATCTCACCTCTGCCAAAGGCATGCTATTGACAGAATTCTGAACAGAAAAAAGTTTAAATATCCTTTTGTCTGAATAAAGAAGAATCAAAAATGGAATTACAGTTTCTAAATGCTTAAACCTTGACGAAGCTAAGTTTTTAAGATTTCCACACTAATTTTGGTTGTGCACTTAGGGAATATGGCATTTTAGAATTTTGTTTAAATTTATTTCTGTATTTATATTACTTATAGAGGCCTATTACTTTCTCTTTATCTCACTGGTATGTACCACCAAGAGCAAGTCATGTGGTTGGGAAGAAGATAACCGTTCAACAAGTGATCTGGTTTAGTAGCTTGTGGTGGCCATGATGATGAGGAGATGGTTGGACTAGATGATCTTATAGGTCATTTCCAACCTTGTAATTCTATGATTCTACGAGTCTGTGAAACCATAGCTAAGTCCAAGACACAGTCTTTCTTTATATGCATCCCCCAATGTGATTCACAACTGCCTCATCTAATGAAAACATGGAGTATATTGCTGATTTTCCTCTCTGTTAAGAAATTCACAGCTTCTCAGGATCTTACTTTATCTTCCTAAAAATTGTCTATAATCCCAAGTTCAGCTTTGCTAACTGTAAGCTAGCATAGCAAAACATTTTCAAAGAACATGCGTAATTTAGATCTATAGCATGTTGGAATAAAGCATGTATTATACTGCAAAAATGAATAAAGGAACTACCTATGAACCCTACAAAACTACTTCCTTTCCTGTTTGTTTTTTTTCTCTCATGACACTATTAATTTTCAAGTTTTTAAGTAAATACTAGCAAGCCGTAGGGCTTTTTTTTTTTCTTCTTAATTTCTCCATACAAGTATATCCATTTGTTGTCAACATGGAAAGATAAAACATTACCTGCAATGAAACTCAGTGTTGAAAAGGAATAAAATTCTCACAAGTATTGCTGGACTTTCAGACTCTCTGTCTCTCCTAATTGTGTATGAAAATGAACGTATGCACAAATACAGAAATGAACTGATCTAATTTTGACCGTGAATATGCAGCTCTGTCTTTCTTTGCATTCTTCTTGCAAAAAGCAGGCACTGAAAACACTGTAGTAAGTTATTTAATGGTGATAAAATTAAGTGGGAGTGCAAAGCATCCCTAAAACATTGGTGTTCTAAAATTCCAAGCTTCTAAGCCAGTCATTCAGTCCCGGTAATTACATATATATACACGCACATGGGGATTTTAAATCACTTGCCATAATAGTTTCAAAAGGGTATTTTAATATCATATCTTAAAATAGTCTCAGTTATTTGGAGCATATATGGAGCAAAATTAAACTTTAAAATAGGTTTAAGAGCATGTAAGAATATCAGCATGAAGAAAAGAATTACTGCTGATACTGAAGATTTCAAACTTTCATTGCTCAAAAGTGCTCCTCTAGAAGACACCCCTGAAGAGCAGAAGACCACTGCCTGTTAAAAACAAAATCATAGACCTGCAGAAATGGATAGCTCAGATGCAAAAAACCATGTGATTTGAACTTTTAACTCATTCAAGTTGAAAAATAAAACATAAAACAATGTGTGCATAGGCATGTGCTTGCACGCACACACACAATTACTGGAATGCATTCAGCACCAGGTTGTTACTACATACAAACAATGAACCCCAGTGGATTAGAGAATATGCTGCTCTGAGGCAATACACTGAGGCAACACAACCAGACTAGCAGAACACCAGCAAAAATGTCTTGGTCCCTGACATTTGTAGCCTTTATGAAAACAACAAGGTAAGCTTGATCACTGCTCTGGTATTATTTGTCAGACCTTTCCATTACTGAAGTACAACTTTGTTTTTAGTAATAACCAAAATGATGAAAACCCTCATGCAATACATCAGCTAAAGGTCAACCAGAGCAATTCTTTCTTAAAAAAGGCTTAAAAAATTACACCACTGTTTCCACAGTTCTATCTGAAAAAAAAAAATAAAATCTGACGCCCAAATCAGAACTTTGAGAAAACATGCACAAAAATAAGAAGAGATGACAGAAAATTTGATTTGTTTGTCTAAACAAGTAATACTGTATTTGTGCCAGCATTAAATAATCACCTTTTTGAGAAAATGGGATTCATTGCCTCCTTCTCCTGAATCCAGAAAATATCTTTGGATGAATCAATAATGGAGTTATTTTTTTTGAAGTTAAAGAGACAAACTCAGTGGGAGTATTTGTAAACCACAGAGTTCAAACATTATGTGTTACACATATTGAATTTAAAAAGAATCGAAATTGTTTTTACGGGATTGTTGTTACTTCTAGAAATTAAGCTACCTAGAATGAAAACTGTTTTATCTCAGTGAAACAAAATAAATCCTATTTGTATGTTCTGCAGAAAGTTTTAATCTCCGTTCTCAGAAGAGAGAGGGTTATGCCAGGTGTCTCAGACAAGTCTTCCAGAAGAATCTCATAGAAAATTAATTTTTACAGTGATTACAGCAAGCACTTCCACCTAAAGACACAAAATACAGTGTGCATTTCTTGGTCTGTTTTCTCTGCAAATGTGAAAAAGAAAGGAAATAAGACTGTATTTAAATGGCAACCAGGCCTTTCTTTCATCACTACATGATGCATGTTGACATTTTTCCCAGCTATAATGTAAATATTTTTACATTTCTGTAATTGAACTGGTTGTGCTGCAGTGGGTATGACACGTTCAAGAAAAACAGCAGGCCTGCTTCCAAGAAAACATGCAGACTAAGTGAATATCTGATCTAATCAAACTAAGGTTTGGTATGTGGAGAAAATGTCTCTAAATGTCAACAAAAACAGAGCAAAACAAAAAGAGGCACTGCAGTACTGCTTAGAATGGGGACTGTTCACATAGCCTCTCCTCAGCCTCATACTTAGGCTATGAATAGGTTCACACTTCTTTTTTAACAGCACAACACAGCAAGTTAGGTAACCATTCCTATCTCTTGTTGATACTTTATATTAGCCTACAGACATTTGTTCCCCCTTTTCATTCATCAGGAGAGGCAACTTTTTGCCTGTTTCTCAGAAGATGCAGGTTAATTTTTGTTTCATGTGTCTCATTCAATTTGCATTTATTATTTCCCAAAACTGTGGAAAGAGCAAGAAAGAATGGAGGCTGAACCTAGCAATCATTTCTAGAGGAACAAGAAAGGATTAATTTGGGAAAGAGAATTTGTGACAGTCATTATTATACCTCTGCACTCAAATCTGTCATGAAAGGCACATAGAGCAACATCTGAAAACATCCCACTTATATTCTAAAGCGAATGGCTAATCATCAAGTCTTGCTCTCCAGAGTTCCTACTTTTAACTGTTCTATTCTCTTGTAAAGTAACACAGTCAAATCTGGTTGGCCATAGTAGTGGAGTACCAGTGACGCTGCAAATCAAAATTTTCTTTTATGTCAGAGGTAAAAATGAAAGTCATTTTCTGACAGTACAGAGGAACCATAAATTCCTCTCAAATGTTCAAATCTGGTCAGCTTGTGTTGATACATGGAAGATGATGGAAGAATTACGAGTGGTCTTCTTACACGTTTACCCATCTAGGTACTCATTCATGCCTGCCTCACAAAGTGTTTACTCTCAATACAATAACCTATTACAAATGAGAAAAAATAAACAGATGTTTTTAAACAGAGAGAACTTGGTGACCTTATGGTGGATACTACAGATCATATGTGGCAGAGTTCTGCTGATCTACTAGAATGATGTAAGCATTCTGGCTTATGTCTGGCTTGCTGATTCACTAATCAAAAACATCCATAAGGCACAAAAGATGTCTCCGTTGTGTGTATGTAAATTAATAATAAAGAGTTCTGTTACATTGCTAGAACTTCTTGATTTGTTCTTACCAGAAGGGTTGAAAAGTTTTTCTTATCTACAGTAAACAGAAATGTTAGAAATGAAGGGAAGATATGGTCATATTTCTTAAGTATCTTTTTGTGTCATCAGAGTCTCCAGTGATATAGCTGAGAAAATGTTGTTCTAATCTATTAGCATTTTCTTACATGTACTTGACAGACAGTAGCATGACACAAAAGCTCCTCTCAAATAACAGTATTTTCTTAAATTGCATAAAACCACAGAAATACTGTAGTCTGATAAAATAGATGAAAAATCAAACCAACCAGTAACAGTATCATTGTCTGGTTTTTCCCAATCCAATATGACGAAAGTTGGACAGCCCTCAACAGTCACAACTGTGAGGTTGGTTGGAGGATTCTGTGGAGGACGAGTAGGTTCTTCTTTGATGCCAGCCTCTTCTTGAGGGAAATGTTCAAGAGAGCTTGTGATAGAGCAAGGCACATCATCATCTTTCTTCATATATTTGACATGTGGTGCTAAAAGCAATAAGAAAAGGTTATTATTCCATACAAAGTACAAACACTGATGTTTTAGTAAAACATCAATGCAATTCCACCCAGTATGCAACTTCCAGTTCAGGGACTGTAGCAAAAACATGCACAAGTCAAAACCCATTTTTTGACTTCAAGAATTAAAAACTATATATTCAATACTCTCTCTAAGCTGCTCTGACTTATTTATTTATTTTTAAAATTTTCTTATTTATTTGGTTGTTTTAGATATGGGATCTGCACTCACTTCACTCTCTTCCCATGGTCACTGCTGATGAAAAGTTACTTTACAGGCACTTATGAGTAATACATGTTGTTAAACAATTTGAAATAATTAAATTTTGTTGTGAAGAGCACAACGGGTTGTACTCTTTCTACAGCAAAGTGACACCACAATTTCAATTGCAAATTTTGAGTGCTATGATAATACAAAGACGTAATGCCCGCTAGTCCACCAGCAAGAGTGATGTTTAGTTGAGAGTAATTCAGTCATTAACTTGCAGCTTCTAGAAAATGCTAGAATCTCAAACATTTTCAGCAGTACAGGACCAAACCTTGGAGAAAACCTGAGGCAAATGTCTTGCATTCTGCACGAAAATTTGTAAAAGAAAATTACTGAAATTTATAATTAAAAACTCATTAGCTCTAAAATTCAAATTTGCTAGACTGCAAAGTAGGAGGCTGTAATATGGAAGAAAACAGAATAGATGTAAAATGTAGCCAAGAACAGGCTGGTGATCCTGATTCTCCATAGAGCCCTTTCATCTGACTGAGGTGCAAAAGAATCGAATGAAGTTCTGGCCCTCAATAATCAAACAAGAAAATTTTGATTAAAGACAGTTTCCAAATATTTCCCCAAATTGAAATAACATAGCTTTTAAAATCCTACCTAGGTACCTTGGTTTGCCTGAAGAGTCTGTTTCTGACGTAGGGCTTGAACTGAAGACAGTTGCATCAACTGTAAGGAGACACAGTTATGACTCAGTTTGCAATAAATATTGTTTCAATGTTAGAACTCTAGAATTTCACAGTTCTTCTGGCATTTTAAATCATTACTGGAAGTGTTCCTCCACTTGTAGCTTACTCCTACATGATTTTATAAAAGATTAATTCACAACAGATCATTATGTTTATCCTATTGCATTCTTTTTTTTTCTGATCTAGATAGTAACATATTGATCTTAGGTAGTAGGATACCACAACCACCTTGAGTGTTTGCCACTGTCAAGTTAACAATTTTAATTTATATCCTATACAAAATGAAATGTTCAGTAAAAGAGGTGTCTTATTTACTTCTCTCACAGACTAAAAGTAGACCCTGAATAGTACTGAAGTCCTGCTTAGCATGTATTGATTTCGACCAAGATAGAAGGGTCATCATGTTCTCCTTTCACAAAGGTGTATATTAGAAGATACTGATATTGAATTCAGCCAATTTACCAAAGACAAAGTGGCAAAACAGAAATCAGAATCATCCCAGATAGAGTACTTCTTATATTAAATATGTGGTGGATCAGTGTATTCAAGAAAAGGAAACAAGAAAAAAAGAGGAAACATAAGTGCATTTTAGAAAACAAACAAACAAACAAACAAACAAACAGTTCAGAACTGTCTGTGTTATACTCACCATAATACTCTGGAGTTGCAAAAGCTGTTGGTGTCTTATATGGCACTCCTGTCTTCACGGGTATTGTTGGTCCAGCTGGTTTAGCTATGGTGACAGAAGGAGGAGCTTATGGCAAAAAGGCATTCACTATTCAGAAAATCAAAAAGCTACTTCATTCTCACCAGAATTCCGTTTTCTGATGACTACTTCATAAAATATGTGGGTAAATACTTTCATTAAAACTACTTCCCTCAAAACTTACTCAATAGCTTCCAGTTGGATTTTAAAAGTCTGAGTTGTCCATATTGGCAATATAACTTACCCTTGAAATCTAGTAATAAAATTCTTTGTTATTTGGAGACTGTCTTTAAGAACTTCAGTTAGCTAGAACATGACCTGGCTATAAAGCACTGGTAAAAGTCATAAAATAACCAACATTAACATTCCGTTTCTTGAATAAAAGAGCACATTTCTTTACAAGACAAAAGAGCTAAGTCAGTAACTGATATTCAGAAACCTACCAGACAATTGTGTCTATGAAATCTCACCTTCAAAAATCCACAAACTACATAATGTAGTCACCTTCACTGGCAGTACAACACATAACATGATGACTGAAGGCAGAATGTTGGTGAATTAAGTTCAAAAAATGAAGGTAGTATAAAAGTGGACAGTGGAAATTTTAGATTCTTACTTCTCACTTCAGTCCAGTTCCACAAATGCTTTGGAACTTTCCTTTTTTTTTTTTTTTTTTTTTTTTTTTTTTTTTTTTTTTTTACATAGCTAAGAGACTTTTAATGCCTGCATATAGACTTTCTCATAACATTAATCTAGTGGATGAGTGAGAAAGATACAAGTAAGGAATTAATCACAGCATTAATAAGGAGAAACAGAAGAAAATTATGACAGGAAAAATCCAAGAGGAACACTGAAGCAAAATTTTCCTGTTAATGATGTGGAACAACCTCTCTAGAGAACTGAAAGAAACTTACACGATGTTTAAAACTAAGCTGAATAAACACTATGAAACAAAGAAAAAGGAAAATCTACTACTGGCCCTACAAGGAAGGTCCAGGTCATCTAACCAATTTATTCTGTCTTGAATGTCTAGGAAGACATGACAACAGATGACTACTCCATAACCTGGCCACTAGTGTATGGAAATAAAAAAGGTGGAATTCCAAAATGCTGTTAGATGAATTAGAGATTTAATGGAGAATATAAGAACAGATCCCATTACAAGCAAATGAAAATGCATCAAGGCAAATTTTTTTGTGTGCTACATATTAAGACTGACAAGGTCTAATGCTCTGTTTTAGCTATTACTAAGAAAATACCACCAGTCAACAGGAAGTGCAGACAACATTTCTTAGCTCTGCTGTTGTGCAGATACACAGCTTGTTTCAACCATCTTTGAGATCTTTACTTCTAAATTGCTGCACAAAATATTAAAGATTTATTTAGGTCCTGCCAGTATGAAGATCTTCTACTGGGGTAAGCTTTCTCACAACGATATCCGCAGAGATGGATCAGCTTAGATTTTGTAGCAAAGGACATAGAAGTCAAAAGAGTCTTCCTTGACAGACCCAAACAGAAAGGTGGTCTTTGCTTTCATGAAAATGGAGAAAAAAATTCATAACTTTCTTGCCTTAATAACACACAAATTCCCCAAATGAAATAAAACAAAACAAATAAAGTGAAATGATTAATAAAGCAGAACCGAGACGTTCATATTTCCAGTGAAATAAAAAGAGTAATATGAGGAGGGGAGTATTATGATACTAAGCAGAGTGAGATGAATTAACATTAACCTATTAACCTTTGGATTCTAATTTCAAATCCAAATACATACGAAGTGATACTGAGTATTAGCGTCAGGATAAACTAAAATAAAACAGGAAATGTAAAAGATTCTGCATGCTCTAACAATGATACTGAGAAGCAAGAACACTGTTACACATAAATGAAGCTAAACTCATTGTACATGTGATAACTTCTATTCCTCTACGTCCCAGATAAGTTAGTTTTGCCTGCCTATTAGCTCAAGCTATATCCAGCGGTTAATGCATGTGCCAGATACACAGGACAGAATTTTTTATAAATTATTAGCTGTGGATATGTATTGAAGCATAATATCTGATATCTCCCATCTGATACATACATTAAATAACTGCAAATGCTATTAGTAGACATGAAATGTTTTTATGGTTGATCTATTTAAAGGATGACTTGTATTATGCTCATTTGATGCTGGTTTGCTCTCACCTCCCTTACTGTGGATGAGTTACATAACAAGGTTAAATATATCTGTTTCTATATAGAAATAATTTATATATTCAGACAAAAGACACAAGGCTCTTTAAGAAAACTGCTTTTTATAGATATCACATTTAACTTAAGAAAGAATTTATACTATAAAATTCTCCTGTACGCAGATAGTGAGTTAAGTAACACATAAAATGTTCATGCTGAAAAGGCTGAGATACCTGGCATGCCTGGTTTACCCGTCACAGTGTTTGGAGGCAGAGGCTTTCTTCGCATTGGTGTAGGCTTGACAGGAGGTATAGGAGGATGCTGAGGTCTAGGTGATGTAGCTCCTGAATGACATAATAGGACACTGTCATTAATTATTTAACCTCCAAGTCAATAAATAGTCAGAAAATACAATAGAAGTCATATTCTGACATCTGAAATACTATTTCACGTTTGATTTAGTAGTAAAAGCAAAGACATGAAGCATGAAAATAAATACAGTTGTATTTTCAGTCTTGAATTCTTTGGAAAGTGTGTGTTATGGTATCTTAAACCAAGCTTACAGCAATAAAATAAAGATCCTCCGGGATTTTGTACAAATGCTTTGAAGGTTCATTTTATGTGTAGTTAGTTAGTCTCATTTCTGCCAACCATTCTTTTTTTGGAAGCCAATGGGATACTTCTTCTCACAGTAAACAGTATCTGAGTGTAGTTGGAAACTTCTTCAGTGCCCTACTCACAGAATTCATTACTTCTGTACTTTCTAACTGATATAACCAGTCCCCCTCACATTGAAGTGTAAGATGTAGCAAAGGTGAATTATTATTAGAGATATGTTATCCAATACTACTTTAATGTAAAAAAATGAAAAAATCTCTGTATGGATTGACATGTGTAAAGACTGGTATTCTGCTAGAGATGTCTGAAGCAGCCACGTAGGCTGAAGCAACCAAACTCTGATATAACATATCACATATAACATATAATGTTTTTGCATATCTTCAGTTAAAATATTCTGAATGTTTGGAAAATGCAATTGTCTCTCTTTCAAGAGAGTTAAAACTGATAAGACTGGGAGAGCACATGTAAAGAAACTCAAGCTATTTCACTCCACCTTGGTATTTTGCAACATCCCTCACATTCTGATTTTCCTAACTATCCTAACATCCAACAAAGCCTTCTTATCAGTGGGAATGCATTTTGATTATCTATTCTCCCTTGCTATCTAGACTATATAAGAATGAAAATAATCAGCGCTTACAGTACTGTGGCTCTTTGACCAAATGGGTGAAACAAACAGCGATGATGGTAATTTATAGTTGCAAACATGTGCCACAGAATAAGAAGAGGCCACAAAATATTCTTATTTTTATCTCTTACAACCATCCTGAAGTAAGAAGTATATGCATGAATATGACGATTAAGAATTTCTCTTCTTCAGCGGAGGTGTTTTTATGTAAGAAAGATAATGTCTTGATTTTTCATAGCTATTAGAAATCTCTGTATCTTTTTTTTTCAGTTAATCTTACCAGAGAATGGCTTCTCCCAGGTGTCAATATATTCCAAAGGTTTTTTTACATCCATGCCAATATGTCTGGCAATATCCTCAGGTGTATATATGTCATCTGTGAAGGGAAAGGGAGTAAACTATTTTCTACAGGGCAGTACTGACTTATGAAACAATTCTACATTGTATAGGTTCAAACTCTCACCAACATGAAGTGCAAAATTGGTATTTTTAGTGATACCTTTGTTATATCTATTTTATTTTCCTATTCAAGTAAGTAGAAAGTAGTCTTGATCTAGAGGGTCTACACTTTAATTCTAAGTATTCATTGATGAAGGTATATTTAGAAATAGAGAATAAGATTAAGGGAAAACTGATGATGTAAACCAAAATTATAAGTGCAAAGATGAGTACAAGGAACATTTCAGATTTTCAGCACAGAGGATGTCTGTTGATTCTTGTAAATGATGAAATTCTTCTTTTCCTCAAAAATAATGTCTTTGGTTGTTGTCTATATTGAATAACCAGAGGAATTCAGAAAACAAACAATCTATACTTGGAGTACTGGAGACAAAGTGTCTATAAAATTCAGTTTATATACGGAAGAATGTCCTACTTAAAAGGAATATTAACGCTTTAAAAATATAAATAAATTAAATGACATTAAAAAGATCAATGCAACTTCTAGTACAGATCAACTGTTTCACATGCTGACATTCATAGGATAACCTTTATCCATTCGTAGGATAAAGTAAATAAGTGTATTTACTTTATGAAAATCTCTTAATATGGTAGACTGAGAAGATCACACATTGTGATCATCACGTTTGTGAAAAATTCACCCTTTCTCATGACATGAGAGAAAACCTTGAAATCTAAAAGGAAAATAAATAAGAGATTAATGATCAAATTGGATAGCCTATTTCCATGTGATCTAAACATTTCGACAAAGGTTTTCATATTTTTATAATCCAGTCTTCAACTTGTTACTGACTACATTGGTATTTCAACATATGAAGAACCTATTTTTTTAAAATATATTTTACTGTTTCACTATTGATGCTAAGTATATCTTAGAAATCCACAGTAAAAATGGAATTGGATGGAAAGTATGCACTCTAAAAATATGACTGAGTCTCAGTATTCCTCACAGAGTAAAGAAGCAGTATGGAAACATGAAATGATTCCCTACAGGTTAAAATAATGAGACTTGAAGTAAGTTGTATCAAGATGTGGGTCTTCTGATCCCTGTGACTGAAAAATCCTAAATGTATTGTGTGATTTTAATATAACTGCAATTTGTCTTCAGGTAACTAAAGTGGTTAATTATTTAGGTATTCAGGTATACAAAGCACCAGAGCACTAATCAGAGTTTCTTGTGAATGGCATTTGAGGAAGGTGTATGAGAACATCAGTGTTAGCTTTAAAAAGAAAAAGAAATCTTATACAGCATAGGCATCAGACAAAGTATACTAACTTCTTAACTTTATCCCACAATAAATACTTCCAACAAAATGTATCATTACATTGCCTAATCTCACAAAATCACCCAGGCACACAAGTATCTATTACAAGTCTAACTCAGTTCTGCACCTGTGTCTTCAAAAAGCCTGCCTCTATTCTTAACTATATAATTGGGAATCACAATCTGTTCTGAGTTGTATCAGCTAGCAACAAAAAAAATGTTGTAAACATTCCAGATGGCAGAAGAAACATTTAGTTCAGAACCGTGCACTATCATTAGGTTTGTAAAACATGCTCCTTTTGACAAAAATCTCAATTTTGAGTATTTTAATGCTCTTCAAAATCACTGACGTTTGTCTGTTTCCACACAAAGTACCTGCAATGTCCTACAGCTTTCTGTATTTATCATAGCACTTGTGTTAAGCAGGCTATGTTAGCTGCCATAGTATAAGCATTTCAACATTCATCCGAACTTGTAATAGAACTGAGAATAATTTCATTAGATGAATGTGTATCCATGTTTCTTTAAGTTACAATTTTTTAAATTATTATTTTTTAAGCATGCATGGGGTCTGAGACACCTTAAAACTAACTAATGCATCTCTAAAAGCAGGAATGCCATTAGAAGGGAAGAAGTAGAAAAGTGCTGTTGATAAAAAATTAGAGCATATACAATCATAGAATTATTAAGGTTGGAAAAGTCCTCTAAATCATCTAGTCCAACTGTCCACCTAGCACCAATGCTGCCCACTCAACAATGTTCCCCAGTACTGCATCTACATGTTACACCTTAATATTTGAATTCCTGTAGAACTTTGCTATACACTCGCAGTTTCAAAAATAAAAACCAAGGAGAGCATAAAGTTGCTGTCTGTTCTAATGAAAACCAACTGTCTCTCAGAACGGAGGCTAAATGTTGTTGAAACTTTGCTGAATTTTGTCCAGAAGTTTTTAAATGCTAAAAATTAAACCAGATAATGCTTGGGTAAGGTATATTACATACATGGAAGTAAATACAACAATACATGTCTTTAAACTGTAGAGAATTTATTTAAAATGACTTAAAACATGGCAGAAAAATAAAAAGGAATGCTAGTCAAGAAGGTGCAACCCCTGCTCCTTTCCCACAGTCATGTTAACCAGCTGGCATAACAGCTACCTATACAACTAGCCAGGAGAATTAAAGCCTGCCAGGAAACCAACCACAGTCCCGTGCACTTTTGCTGGAAAAAACAAACTCCACAGCTTATCATCTGGGCCCTGCAGCTGCCAAGCACACTTTGCATGGGGTGAATCGTTGACGCTAATGTGTATGCTCAGGAAGAAGAACTGGAGCACTTTCAACATTGATGCCTGATGGAAGTAAAATGCCCTATCTGGTCTTAAAACAACAGAGTAACAAATGTACTCTTCAGAAAAAGAAAATAATGATATAATGTTTAAATGCTTGAAAACTTATTGTTTCTTACAGGCTGGTTAAGGATTCTGAACAGCTTACACCAGAGGTTAAAGAATTCTGATCAGCTAACTACAGAAAATAACATACTGTTTTCATAGTGGAAGAAATATACTTCTCTACTCTCAAAAATAATCAAAACATTAATTTGTATTATAATTTCTCTAACGTCATCTACTGAAAAAAAATAACTTTTTTCTCGGTAAGATTTAGGGTTCAAAGTTAGTCAAATTCTCTTTTTCAAGTCTTTTCAGCAGATTTAAGAGATCATTTACAACACATAATTGCATATTTCTTGGGAGGGTTGTAAAAGATTTCTTTGTAATTGATTTTCTGAACGCTCTGTTGTACAAAATGCTTTTTGTAAGCATGGATAACCTTACATGCTCAGATACTGCATTTGCCACTGTGATGTACTTGCACTACAGAAAGTTTGGGAATTTCACTTATTGATCATCAAGGCTAGAATATAGTAGAGAATGAAAAGAATTTGCTAAAAGCTGCAGCCCTCTTTGGTCATGTCATAATTGTGAAAAATTCATTTTCAGAGTGCAGATCTCTCTGCACTTCTGAGAAGATGTCGTGTTATAAGAAGGTATCAGTGAGTTGCTATGCCAGCAGGACTAGATGTACAAATAAAAAGTTGAGAATATATGTCCACTCCTTCTTAGCCCTTTAGACATCCTGTTTAACTTAAAGGACCCACTTGACAGGATGCAAAATCTAGCTAACAGACCTCCTCATGATGTCTTCACTTAGAGGAAAAGACTTAAATAGCTGAGGAGTGAAAGTGTTGCAAAAGTGTCATTTTTCAGAACTTTAAAAGAAGGTATCAGTTTCCTTGTGAATACTCAGCTTACACAACAAGGTAATGTAGCTTTGTGAGGAGTTCTGACATCATCTACCACAGTGAAAGTAGTTCTTGATGGTAAGTAGCCCTACTGTAAAGACACAGAAATAAAGACTAGTGGGTACTCCAGATGAAGCATTTAAGACAAAAATTGCTTAAAGTAATACTATAGTAATGAATAAAATAAATAAAACTAAAAATAAAAAAAATAAAATAAACTAAAATAGCAGTAAGCACAATAAACAACACTTAAAATAGTTAAATATCTGTTATTATGTTAACACTTCTGGCTTTTTTTTTTTTAATTATTTTTTCTACTTAATCTAAAAATGTCACTACCAGTGGCACTTCTGTATGGAAGAATGAAATTTTTTCACATATTGTCTAACATAACTCTGTATTCATGGCACTCAAGAACAGTACAGAATTATTAAAGTCAGCAATTATATTCTACTGTACTCTAAGGAATTCACATCAAATCAAACGTAATAAAGTATTTTGCAGGGTTCAAGATTATTTCATTAAGTAACATTCCTAATATGTTAAAAAAAAATAGCTCTACCTGTTGTTGGCACAATCCACTTTGGCAAGCCAGGTGCTTTTGTTCTAGCTGGTGCTACTGTGGTTTTACTTGGAGCTGAGAAGAAGTTAAAACAAACAAACAAATCAAAAAGCAAAAAACAGTAAGAAAAAGAAGAAAAAAGAAAAAAGTTTTGTAAGAAGAAGACAAAGTTAAACAGACTTATTTGTGATGGCAACAATTCCATATTAGAGAAGAATAAGTAACAGTTGCTGTTCTGGTATGTATGATTTCTTTTCCTACATTGGAAAGGCTTTACCTGCAAACTGGTTAATTGGAAGAAAAACCTGCCTTTTTCCCAACAATAAGTAAGATTCCTCTAAGAACATATGAATATCATTCATTAAATAATGATTTCTCCATCCCATTAAAAAAAAAGAAAAAGAAAAAGAAAAAAAGAATAAGTAATTATTACCAGGTCTGGCCTGTGATTTATCAGATGGCCTTGGTCTTAAAGAAGTGAGACGTGTTTTATGTCCTGCTAAAAAGAAATAAAGTTCAGTTTAAATACTATGTGCAAAAGCAACATCAATAATGCAGCGTAATTTGCCACAAAAAAATGGTCCATGCACCAAAGTGATATAGCAAAATGGACAAATGAGATTTCTATGAGTTCCGATCCAAAATGCACACTAGTTTCTTTAGTGGTCAGATTACTCCATCATGCAGTCTGACCAGTTACATTCATGTTTAGGTTTAGGAAAAGATATAAAATATTTACAGCCAGTTACCCAACTGTATATGGATACAGAGTTAGCTCTGCAAGGTATCCATGGCCTTAAGACATTAATTAGGTTCTGTAAAAAACAAACAAACAAAAAACCTCAAAATAAAACACCAAACTGAATCTCCCCAAATCAAATATCCAGATCAAAACAAGAAATATTGAAATATTCCTGTGAAGACAAACGAAAGCATTCAGTGCAGACACTATATAGAGCTGTAGAACATAGCAACATCAGCAAGACTAAAATTACAAGCCTTCAACCTTTTCCTACTGCCACCTTTCATTTGTCCGATAGTTTCAACATTTTAGTTATTACAGTATGTATGAGAATCTCACTGAAAGCTAAAAATGTAAGCAGTTGTCACTGTCATTTCATGTCATTTCTTTTCATGCCAAATAATGGACTTGAGTAACTTTGAGGTAAATGTCTTTACATAAATACAGCTAGCTATTTGATATTTGAGTCTAAAAACCATTCTATCAACATCACTTACTCTAGCTTCTTTGAAGTGCCTGAGAAAACATTTCTTGTGGAAAGAATGTATTACTCATTTTTGACAGTTACAGTTGGGAAATTTTTCAAAAATTTAGATCTAGTATTTTGGAAAGAAAAATGTGGAAATCAGTTACATTTGTGTTTGCAAGACTATTGAATGGAGGACCATACACACAAAACTAATAGCACTTAAAAGCCTTTAGGAGTAACAAGAATAAGCCACTAAATCTTAAATCATATTGATTTTACTTAACAGATGTAGGTAGTCAATGCAACACAGAAAATCATAAGAATTACCTGTATACAACCATGGAATTTCAGTAGTGAGAGCAGTTTTGGGTTTGGGTGAAATCTGATACGTTTCATTGGGAACTGAAATAGGAGATTTCATTGCTTATCAACTGGAAATTATTTCTTTTAAACATCAAATCACCACAGGTAGAAGAGAAATTTAAACTGAGTGCAGACGATAAACAAAAAAAGTCAGTGGTAGAAACCTGGCTGATAATCAGGGTTTCATGCAAAGACTTAAAGACTGGGAAGATGTACACAATTAATAAATCAAAAGACAGTGGAAAAGATGAGCAGCTAATGTCTTTTTATATGACTCCTCATGTATGAGAATTTTTATAAGGAATATCAACCAAATGTCAGGAAAGTTCCAGGAAAATTATAAACATCAATATTTTGTACATGCACTAGAGTAAGACTAACAAATGAACAAGGCAGAAATATATTTAAGTTATTTCTGTTGACTAAAGTGTAAGTTTAGTCATATAGAAAAGCAGAGAAAGGAAAGGTATAAACAAAAAATAATCTGACATAATATTTTCATTACCCAAAGTCATTTTGGACCCATCAACAACATGAACTGTTATAAGGTTAATTGATCCCAGGTGTGTTGTCTTTGGAGCTATGAGAAATAAAACATTACTCTGTGAGAAATTAAATCAATGACATTGGATTTACTTAAGTATCTTTCATCTTAAGTGTGTTTCATGAAAATTTATCTACACGTCTGCTAAGACGATTTTTAGTGACAGGAAATAGGCATGCGCTCTGATTAGCCTGGATATATTTTCATGCTGACAGCCAGACACTGCAAGTGTTCTGTTGGGCCTTCAGCTTCAGAGCAGACATCCTAATGGTGGACACTAACTTGTGCTTTCCTAACATATTTATCTTTAAGGCATTCTTTTCTGGTGAAAAGGTGGTGACACACTGAACAGGTTGCCCAAGGAGGCTGTGGATGCCCCATCCCTGGAGGCATTCAAGGCCAGGCTGGATGTGGCTCTGGGCAGCCTAGTCTGCTGGTTGGCAACCCTGCACATAGCAGGGGGTTGAAACCAGATGGTCATTGTGGTCCTTTTCAACCCAGGCCATTCTATGATTCTATGATATGATTCTATGATCCTGACTCAGATATGACAAAATTTTGTCAGCAATATCTAAGTTATTGGATGAAAAGGAGAGACTTGAAAGCAGAAACACTCTGTATGAGTTTTTGCTTCTTTCAGAAATAACAATAGAATACAGAAGCTGGAAAATAACCTACTTATTAGTATAAAGAGTGATGACCAAATAGTGCCACTTGTTTTTATCAACTTTCATGATAACAGTAGCCTCTATTTTGTGTAAAAGTCAGTAAAGTGAACTAAATTTTAGAAGGAAAAAATGTAACTACTTAAGCTGCAATTTCTAAAATTCTTCTATTAAACCAAGCTTTGCAGTGGTGCCAAAATATGATACTGGTTAAATACTATATGATTGGAAATAGGTTCAATTGAGACTTAGAATCTAGCTAATTACAGAGAGTTTTTCAAAATAATCCTTTAGAAAATAAGTCTTTTTGCTGGACTGTTCATTTGATTTTTACAACAAAATATAGGTATTTTCATTTAATTACTGGTGCTTAAATTGTTTCTAGCTACATAGGAACTCTCAGGAAAAAAAAGGGAAATGAAAAAACTATTCATCAACTTACTTACCTAAAAAAAGGTATTATTAGTTGGAGACAGTTGAGAATTACGGATTAAAAAAAATTAAGATTTATGCTGTCACTCCTTCCCTTATTTTCTTTCTGTGTTGTAACTCTTCTACCAAGTTATTTTTATGGAAATAGTTCACACAAAGGGTGATGTTGATATACTACATATGCTTCATTATAACTTTGGATCTCTAAATTTATTGTAATTACTGCACTGATCAGATGACAGGACTTCTATTACCTATCTTTGACTAAAATTCTGTAGCCTGAGTTTCAAGAGCACTTGCAAAAATAAAGCACATTAATTTTCTGTAATAAAGTTCCTAAAAAACTTAGTGAAGCCAGCTACAGTAGTATACTCTCATTCAAATTAATCAAGTTCCTCATATTTTAAATGTCTTCTATCCACCAATTAAAAAAATAAACCTTTAGAAAATACATCTTTACTTGTGTGTCCCAAGTATTTTATGCCCTTTTGGGGCATTATTTTTGATGTAATCTATTGATGTACTACGAGCCAAACAATGATGCTAATTTATCTCTAAATATTGTGCATGCCATATCACTGCAGTAAGGAATTGCGGCAAAAATTGTAACTCAGATAGTACAACAGTAACACTTTGAAAGTTAAAAACTTTTAATTACCAGGTTTAGTCTGTGGTACTTCTGTCTCAACAGATGATTTAGGTTTGAAAGGAAGGAGCGTTGTTTCTTTTGGAGCTGAAAAAAAGGAAAAATATTATTACTGTATTCTTTAGGAGTCACAATTCAACACCGTATTTCGCCCACCAACAATACACGCCTCAAACGCCTGAAAAAAAAGACAATAACAATTTCATGGTTTCCTGGAATCTGAAACAAGATGGCTATTCAAAATCCAGAAAAAATCTAGATTTGAGCTGTAGAGTATGTTGAGTCAATGGCTAAAATTCTTGCTCTAAAAAAATAAATAAATTAGACCATGGAATTTAATTGAGCAATTGATAAAGGCTTCTGACTAGGATAGAAGTGACGTTCATCTGTATCCAGAAATGTGTATGCGTAAGCAGAATGAAGGACAGTAGCATGATGTTTCATAAAATACACACAAGAGCACATTCTCTAGAAATTTCTCAATTCAGAAATTGTAAATATCTGCATCTTAAAATTAAAGAAATTTATTTACCCATTGTTGCCCTTGACTGCTCAGTGGCGGTGGAAGTTTTTGTGATAATTGTTTGTGGGGTTGTTTGATGTACTGCTGTTAAGGGAGAAAACGTGGAGATGCTTAAAATATTAAAAATATTTATATATTTTTATATTAAAATATTAAAATGTTGAACTGTAATGGAAATAAATTACATTTCACTATCTGTAAAACTTGAAAAACATCCCAAACTTAAAAGTAACAGAATATCTTAAATATCAACTGTTCGCAGTATCTTTCCAGTAAGTTCTCCTGTAATACTGATTTTTTAACAAAAACAGGAAGAGACAAGGGCTACCCTAACTATTTTGCGAGTACTTCATTTCAGTATAACACATCCTTTGCTGAATGTATAAGCATATTTCAAAGGAGTAATATAGAATTTTGTGGGGGAAAAATGTGCTTACAAAAAGCCTCTCTAGTTGTAAGAGAAAACTGTATTTAAGCCACTGAAATTTGTCAGCGCTCCAATTACTACATTTCAGTCATCACTTGTTGAGTGTAATAGAAAGCAGGAAAAATGTCTCCAATGCTAGACTATACATACTAATATTATCTGCAGCGTAACTTGGACTTGTAGTTTTGACATTTTGAATTGACTGACCTAATGGCAATGCATTTGATTAAGCACAAAAACAAGTATGAATATTTGTGATTAAAAAAAAAAAAGCATGAAAACTCAGGCTACGGAGAAAGAATGGTTAAATACAAACAACAACAACAACAAAATTACAAGAATGACTTCATTACCAGGTCTGGTGTATGGCACTCTTGGTTTTTCAGATGTTTTTGGTTTGGTATGGATGAATGGTTTTTCAGTTGCAGCTGAAATTAAAAAAAAAAAGCAACAAAAACACCCCAAATAATAAATCAAATATTTTTAAACAAACAAACAAACAAACAAACCAAACAAAAAAACCCACCATGAAACAAACCAACCTGCCCCCCCCCCCCCCAACCCCCATTTTCAGAGTGCATAAGGAACATCCTAGAACACAAGGAAGTGTAAGTCTAAAGCTGAAAATCTATCAGTTGGAATTTCTGCAAAGAAATGAAACGGCCACTCGTACAAACAGACTTCCCAATAATTAAATGTGTATTTGTTACTTTGGATACATCAGTGAAGAATACAGTCACATCAGCATTCAGTAAATAAATAGGACAAAAACACACATTAGTAGTGTACTTCCCTGTGCAATGTACAGAAGTACCTGAGAATAGTACCTATTTTTCATTAGCCCTTTGTGTCAAACTTGATTTGTAAATTAACTTCCTTGTTTTCACCTGATTGCTCTCTACAGCTTCCCAAGGAGGGGAAGTGGAGATGGAGGCATCTTTTGTCCTTAGTATCCAGTGTGGGAATAGCTCAAAGCTGCATGAGAGGAGTTCAGATCAGATTTAAGGAAAATGTCCTTGCTGAGAAGGTAGTCAGACACTGGAACAAGCTTCTTAGAGGGGGTGATTGATGCCTCCTGTCTGTTCATGCTCATTAGGCATTTGGATAAAATACCCTTCATAATACATGCTCTAACTTTTTGTTAGCCCTGAAGCAATGGGGAGTTGGAATCAATAATCTGTATAGATCCCTTCCAACAGGAACTTTTCTATTCTTATAATTCTTGTCATTGAATGATCACTTAATGCAAAAGGTATTTTAGCACTTAGAGCAAACATTTGAAAGTCCATTATCCACAGCAATATGAGAGGTCCTCAGAAAAAAAACCTACCTTACTCTTTACATTCTTCACGCGTATTCTGCATATAGATTGTATCATGTGTCCCCAGAAGTGTATAAAAAAACACATAAACTTTATAAAAATATGTAAAGATATAAAATGAACTCTAATCTAAGTATCAATGTATAGGGGGAATATATATTAAAATTTGAACGTGATGAAAAGAATTTTTGAATTCCTTTTCATCAAAGTGGAAAATTTCGAAGATTATTGAATGGCTGTTAGTACTTCAATAATGATGCCACTTCACTCTCAGAAAATCTTGGTCAACATCTTCTCTGAAAGTGGGGACACAGAACTCATTATTAGCAATAATTACTGAATCAATACTCCTACTGCCCAATCCTGCTTTGATTAATTCACCCTTATTTAGTCCACATCTGGCAAGTAAGAAAAAATAATTATGAGGACAATGCATTAATATATTAAATATATGGCTTAAATATATTTAAGAAAGTTTTCCCAACAGAGATGACTAGAAGGTAAAAGAGAAGATGGTTTTAAGAACTGGTGCTTGACTTGTCACGCAGTCACGTAGCTGGTACAATTTGGTGCAGGTTGTGCTATAGTTGACACTTAAAATTTTCTTGCAGTTTTCTCTGTAAAATTAGATAATGAGGAGTAAAGCAGAGCAATGTTTTAGGATAACAGCATCATACCTCAGATGCAGAAAAGTCAGGAATCACTATCTGTTCTTTAAATAAAGCCCCTTTTACAGGAGAATATGTAACAACTGAGGGAATTATATCCTCCTGATCGGAATGGCTAGAAGATGAGGAAAAGAACCTTCAAAAGCAAATTTTAAATTAATTCATGTGTTACTGCTGCTATCAATACCATAGCACAACCATTTATCCAGCAAAAATGGAAAACAGAGTAATTATTTATGAAATACACAATTACCCAGTGTTGGTTTTATTCTTTGAGGCATTTGAGGAATCATAGTAGAATCAGGTTCACGGAAGGATGGAATGATTCCTGTTGGAAAAAATTTGGACAAATGCTCAGAATAATGAAGATATTTTCTCTTCCTCCCTCTACCTCTTTAAAAGCAACTCTCAGTAGTACACTATATACAGCAGGAAAGGTGTGTTCTACAACAGTAACTGACATATCCTCTCAGAGATTTTTGGTTATGAAGAGTTCCATTTTTGTTTTTGTTTTGCAACCCTCCAGTGAAAGCAGTGATGATCTTACATAAGCTAGCCAGATTTATGTTGAAAAATGTCCCAAATGGAGTAAAACAGATGGGAAGTCTTAGCCTCATCTGGATAAAAACGCTTATATATAAAGGGAAAGCACTGCAACAGCATGAAAAGGCTTCTGTCAAAAGAGCTTAAAATATATAATGCAAATAACTGAAATGTTGCTGAGATGCAAGCTGTTAATAACTTTGTATCATTCTTTACAATATATGGGTCATTATTATTTCTTCTGGTAACGTCCACATAATACCAATTAAAAAAAAAAAATCAACCTGGGAACTGTTGTTGTTTCCAACAGTTGTATGAGTTGTCCACAGTACTGCAGATGTTTCTTAAGTTAGAATACTACAAAGCAGCAAATGTACTGCTGAGAAATCTTACACCAGCACCCTTCCCAAAAGCCAGTGTTCAGTTTTTGACCACAGCTTGATAAAAGAGAAGATAATTTACCAGGCTTGCGTTGTGAAGCATCTGGAATGGGAGCTGGTTTAGGTTTAAAGGAAGTTTGTTGTGTTTCTTTAGGAGCTGAAAGAAAAGACCAGTTTTAAGCACGTGTGCTCTTTAGAAATCAATACCTGCAAGGAAAAACAACGTCTTTGCATGAATTATTGAAAAATTTAGAGATGAGACATGCTGAAACTTAAAGGGAAAAAGACAACGATGAATGAAAATGAACGTGGAAAAGTGATCAAGTAAGAAAAGTCTCATCTGGAGCCAAGGAAAAAAATCTGTAAAGAACACAGACAGCCATAGCTGAGATGTTTCCATTTGTATTACAAAGCTGACAACTGCGATAGCCACAGAATGAAACTGCAATGTGTGGAAGAGAGAGAATATACACAGCTAGGAATCTTTGAATATCTGGAACAGACTAGTGTTATGTAACCAAATCAAAACTACAAACAAATAATGTAAAAAACAGAATAATAATTTGTAATCTTTGGTCAATGAACAGCAGGGGAAAAAAAAATAATAGCAAACAGCCCAAAGTTGCCTACTTGTCTTTGGTTGCTCAGCTGTAAATGTAATATGTGCCAGCACCTCATAAAAACAAGAACGTACACAGTTAGCAGAAAATACAATTAAAAGGGTAAAAATACTCCCTTTAACCAATTTATTCTTAAGTTGGAAAAAATAATAGTGAATATATATTCCCTATAAAGGAAGTTTCAACTGATATCTTCAGAACCATTATATGTTAAAGAGGAGATTTGGTAGTTCACTGACATATCAATCCCTACCAGGTATATTTTTAAGGATTTAGTTCCATTATGAGGACACCTGATCAGAAAAGAAGACTGGGGAGATTTCTTCCAAGTACACTCTTAAAAGGGCTGTATGTTGTTTAACCTTCTATACAAATTATTCATCAATGACAACTGTCATGTGATTGAAAAGCATATATATACAACTCATCAAAACTCAAGAATTAAATGTTTAAATCAGGTCTCTCTTTCTTTAAGCATGTATTTAATGCTCATTAGAAAATCTATATATTTGCAATATTAAGAGATGTTAATCAACACTTGACACTGAGAAAAGACAACCTAAAGAATGTCTGAACATTTAAGTACGACAAAACATGTATCTATTTACCAGGTTTTGTGTGTGGTAAATCTGGAATTGGTGATGTTCTAGGCTTGGCAGTGACTCGTCGACTTTCTTTTGGACCTGTGAAGATGAGCTAAGTTTTGAACACAGTAATGAAGACAAAGACAAATCATAAGTCTACCTGACATTCCTTACAGGACATTAATTTTCTGCAAAAAAAAAATTTTTTAGGAAGTATTTTTTCCATTTGCTAGTAACCACAGAAACCTCTTGCCAACGAAGTAAGTGTTAGTGCTGAGATTACAGACAAAGTGACTGTTACAGTGCACTCTTGGATTAACCCTCCACTCATCCCAGTTTTCTCAAACAGATCTTTTCACAGAGTAAACTGTTGTAGTTCTAACAATTTTCCTAGCTGCACTTCAATATTCCAAAAATCTGTTGCTTGCTTAGATCAATCTTACATTAAAAAACATCAAGCAGTCAAAGTAGAAACATGGAAAATTACCACTAACTTTCCAATGGACAGAGATAACCCCAAAGTTAAGATTGGGGAACAAGAAAGCACTCTAATTTTGTTTCTGTAAATGAGAAAATACAAGTACGTCTTTCATATCTTAAGGAAATTGAGACCCAAGTTCTCCAACTTCCAGGGGCTTTATATGAGAGTGTTTAACCCCCACACTCCAACCCTTATACAAATTACTGATACACACAGATATACATCTTGCTTTATGACAGCTTTATAGCAACACTTCATTACAACCATAAAGCATACCTTATTCAATAAAGATTTGTGTATTTTTGAAAAATCCCTATATTTTGTCAATTTTCAAACTGCAAAAACTTTCATACGCTAAAATGCAAAATACTGAGAAGCTTACTTGCTCTGGTCGGAGGAACACGTGGACTGGGAGATGTTTTGGGTTTGGAAGGCCCATAACGTGTCTCTCTAGGAACTGAAAGAAA
The DNA here is from genome assembly GCF_951394365.1 of Tetrao urogallus. Classification (NCBI taxonomy): domain Eukaryota; kingdom Metazoa; phylum Chordata; class Aves; order Galliformes; family Phasianidae; genus Tetrao; species Tetrao urogallus. Next base: position 109,721,433 of record NC_136813.1, on the reverse strand, counting down.
CTGGGTTACACCATGTTAACATTTTCAGAGGCATCATTGTTCACTGCAATCCATAGCAGTCAATACAAATGCAGCAAAGATTTGAATCAATGATACTTGTACGGAAACAGTGTAAAAGAGGTGGAGGGGTTTGTTTTGGAACAAAATCATGCTGCAGAGAAAATACTTCTCTATGACATATCATTAGGAAGGCATGTGACAGAATTATTGTTTCTATTTAGAAGGTAAACTACTAAATAGAAGAAGTTTCAAATACAAAGACACCACTGTGCTGTAATGAAATTGTACCAGAATAATTCTCAGTACTACATTCAAGCAAATAAAAATGCCTTAGCCAATTGGCTCTGCCTCATATATCCCAAAGATCACTGAAGTGATTTTGTTTTGACAGTGGAATTCATAATTAAGAGAAACAGAATTATTTTTTAGAATAATTAGATCCGTGAATGACTGAATTTATAAAATCTGGAGGAGATGGAGAGGAAAGAAAGAAAACTGACAGCAGGCAGCTTTGCTCACTCAATTTCATGTGTCTAACTAGAACAGTGTCACCTTTACAGTATAACTGTGTTATACTGTAGTTAGGATCCTGCTCTGATCTGTCCTCAGACCTTTTTAAATGCCAAAAGAAATTACCCTATCTTATGTGCTTAAAAACTTGATCGGCATTAGGACCCTTTTTGAATTCCTTGAAGAAAAAATGAAAAGAGGTAGAGAATCTTGACTGTTAAATTATTCAATCTATTATTAAATTAATTTATTAAAATTATTTGCAGGTATACTTATAACGATCTGTGTTGTAAAAGAAAAACAAGGTGATATGCAAATAAGAATGTATCATTACCTGATGTTGACTTTGGTTTTTCAGTTCTAAACGTAATTGGTTCCAGAGCTGCATTAGAAACCAACAAAATAACTCTTAGTAAGAACAATCAAAACATTGCAGGCAGCACTTCCACAATGATCATATCATCCCTCCTATGGTTAGTGAGAGATGGCCTCTTCTCCTTGAAACTCAATACTCAAAGTATTATGCATCTCAAAAATTGCCTTCAGGGCGATAGCTCTAATACAGATTTGAGCTCTGAATATATATCTGTAAATTTTGTAATAAGCCACCAAGAAATTGTGGGTGGTATTCCATTTTAAACTTTGCACTCTTTTCTTGCTTATTTTTATTTTTTAATTCAAACAATGGGTGCAGACTTAGCAGGGCAAAAAGGAATCTTAGTCCTCATCATTCTGTCCATTTTCCCAGCAGCACCACCTAATGCTGTGAATACCTTGGATACTTGCACTAGTTCTGGCTGGGAAGGAGTTTATTTTCTTCATAGCAGTCCCTGAGGTGCTCTGTTTTAAATCTGTGACTAAGCCAGTCTTAATAACAAACCAGTGTTTTAGCAGATCCTGTTTTTCACACAGTCACCAGACAAGTAGGCTGAAGTTAGGCAACAGGCTGGGAGGGGACACAGCTTTGACAGTTGAACCAAATTGACCAAAGGACTGTTTCATGTCATCTAACATCACGGTCAGCAATGAAATTGGTGGGTAATTTTTTCGAAGGAGCCACTGCTTGTGGGCTTCCTAGGTGTTGGTCTTCTGGCATTAGTTTGTGACTGAGTGTGTTTGCATCTCTTGTTTTTCCTCTTTTTTCTCTCATTTCTTACATTTTATCTTGAATCACTGTTCTGTTCTTTTTGTTTATTTGTTTTCTGGCTCTCTCCTCAAACCTGCAGGGGGTCAGAGTGGTGAGCAAACTGGTGGATACATAGCTAATGGGCAAGGTCAACTTACTACAATACATCCTGCAATTGCTAGCATGAGTTATTTAACTTTCTTCCTCCACCCTTGATTAGGACATGGTCATATATTACTTTATATCAAGCTGTGTGAGCAACATTTTGAAAAATATTGTACATTCTTAAGTGCACAGATAAAATAAAGCTTCTGCAAAAGTAACTGAAAAGAATGAAAGAATGACTGTGCTTAGGAAAGAAAATACATTTATACAGTTTGAGAAATACAGAAAAAATTCACTTCCTCTTTGCAATGACACTTTCTTTTTCATCTATCCCCAAAACCAATCCAAATTCAAACCAAGAAGAGCTATTTTCTGCAAAGAAAAATGTTGCAGTGACTTAAAATGTAAGAAAGAGCTAAGATAGAAAACTTAAACTTGCAAGGTTGCTTAGAGGTTCCACTTCTTATGATATATGATACTGGATTTTATCCTTCAAGGAATGCACCAACATACACACCCAAGGGATAAATATGGATCTGAAACTCTACTGATCACGGTAAAATTTGTAAGATACACATACCAGCATAAAATAAAGAAAAAACGTACTTACCAGGCTTGGTCTGTGGCACCTCTGAGCTTGGTGGTATCCTAGGTCTGGAAGGAATACGATGTGATTCTCTTGGAACTGGAATAAAACAAATGCAACTTTTAATATCTTCCTGACAGAAGACTGTCAGAAGGCATAACATTTCAAACAAACAAACAAATAGACAAACAAGAAACCAACAAGGAAACCCTGAACACATGCCTTTGGAATCTGAATACAAATAAAGCTTATACAAATAATGAAGAAGTATGAATGCCTGGTACACAAAGAAATTCTGCTGGTGGGGAACCTCTGTAATAGAATCAAGAGGAGCAAGGCCAGGATGGATGTCTGACTTGGAGACTAGCAGAAAAGATGAAGTATGTGACACAAACTAAGCATAATGAAACACAATCAAAGTAAAACTGTGGTGCTGCCATTCGCTTTACAGAACATACTTGTGTGAGGAAAACCAAACAAGATGAATATGAATTGTTAGTGTAAAATCACAAACACAAAAAAAATCAAATTACATAAGGATGAAATTTAATAGTAAAAATCATGACAGTAAAATACAATGAAGATGTACCTGTGATGCTAGACATCTACTGAGTATTTGTTCTAACCATGCAAAGCCACAATATGTATTCTAAATGTGATGATTGCTTTAGGTAGAACTGTTACCTATTGTTGGTTTTGGTTGATCAGTTCTAAATGTTACAGATTCCAGGACTGTATCAAGAAAAACAAAACATAAAAGCTGTTCTAAAAATTTAAGAGAATACCCCCACTTACAGTTAGTATTATTTCTATTGTAACGTACTGCCTCATACAAAAACTTTTATATTAAGTCACTGAGAAAATAAGCAGTGAAAGAGGAAATTCTTCTTCAGTGTGAGCTTAGTTCTCCAACTGGCTGTAGTGAGATATCCAAATATCTATCATTAACTTATTAAGAAAATGGCTTTTGAAGGATAGAAAATTCTCTCCTTTGTGAGGTATTTCAAGTGCTGTTTATATACAAAACTGGACTTGGAGAACACTTGTTTGCTTTCTGGATGCTGTTAAAAAGCATTACTGCATATTGTGCTATCACACACTTTAGCTCTATGGCATGAATTTAAAAATAACATTGTTATTTCTGAAAATTGCAATCATACCACTGAATAGACAGCACAACAGAATCTGATTATGATTTAATTTGTTCAAATAAATAAGTAGTTGCACAGAAATACATTTCAATCTAATATATGCTGTGTTAGAAATAATCACACAAAGCAGTTTACCATCTTTAGCCTGTGGAATATGAGGTTTGGGTGAAGGTTTAGGTTTAGAAGGAATGCGAGGGATCTCCTTTGGAGCTGGAAGAGAAAAGGTGGGTAATAAGTTGGTTAATTCACTGAGCAATCAGCATCTGATATCGAGTTGAACACACAAACACAGAATGCTCACACCTGCAACAGAGAATTCTCTTTATAGGAAACAGGAAAGAAAGTCTGATAATAATACCCACGTGTTTACAACAGCCTAAGCAAGAGATAGAAATTTCGGTTATTACAGAAGCCCAGATTTTTTTTTTTTTTTAATGAAAAACTGAGACTGACACGGACGAGCATAATTAAGACAAAGGTCATTCAAAGCTGCAAGCCTCTTTTTCTCAAAAAGTAGGCATTTTAATTTCAATTGTGAAGTTAGCAATATGACCAACAGACATGGATACCAAACAAGACATACCTAGAAGAAAAATGAAGTTTAATGAATCTATCTTAAAGCATAAGATGATTAACTTTGGTGCCGCTTTCTGTGACAAAAAAAAGACCCCAAAAACTACAGCTTGCCAAAGAAGTACCATTACCTATTGTTGACCTTGGTGGTTCAACTCTAAGTGTAATAGATTCCACCACTGCAACAGAAATATTGTGACAAGTTAAGTATGGAATGTACTGCAAAAAATGTAAAATCACTCCACCGATAAGTGCAAAAGCAGCTGCTGATACAGCACCACAGTAATGCCTACCTTCAAATCAACTTTTTTTTCAACTATGGACAATTAAGCTTTTTAATAATACAGGATCAATTAAGAAATAATGCACAAACTTGTTGGCAACAATAGAAAGAATGTAACAGAAACCAGGAAACCCTACAAAAGCACTGGAACATGGTTTTGGGTACTGGGAAAAAAAATGGTTTGTAAAAATCAGTATTTTAGCTGAAAGTAAGTGGTATTCCATAAAAGATACACATTCATCAATGAATAAATGAAATTTAGAAAACAACCTACAGTCATTTAAATGAATAAGCAGAGAAAATTGGAGCAGTGGGTTTAATATGAGATATTATTGGATATGGATAAAACAAGCAGAGGGTTTATCCCTTGAGAAAAGGGATAAACAAAGAGTTGGATGCTCTTCCACAGCAGTTTTAAAAAATTCATTAATAGATATACAATTCACATTTGATGTAAATTTTTCTAGGTAAAAAGAAAAGGTAGAGTTGTGAGATGATGTTTCTCAGAAGGAGGATGAAAAGGGAATAAGACTGGAGGAAATTTAATGCTCTTCATTTTCTCAGACCTTTCTGAAAGCAGAGCATCTAAATAAAACTCCCAGGCAGTGCAATAGGACTTTGGCATGTTACCCTCAATATTATTAAATTGTTTACCAGGTTACTGGGTTGTAAGCAGTGAGCAGCCAAGTAACCTGAAACTTAGAAGGACAGAAAATAATATGACAGACATGCACCAAGTTTTTAGAAAAAAAATCATAGTCAGAGAAGGCATAGTTCTCTCGTGTGACTATATTTCAGAAGTCACCTAACCAAAACCCATGTAATCTCCATGTATTATATATTTTATGCCTCAAATGATCATTTCTGAATATCATCATTTGTCTCGTCAGAACAAGCCAAAGTAGCAAATACCTTCTCACAGGATAGTGACAGGCTCAATTATGATCATAGAACAATAGATTCATCTAGGTTGTAAAAAAAACCTCCAAGACCATGTCCAGCCATCAATCTGGCCTCCCAAATTGCATCAATAATCTATGTCCCTTAGTGCCATGTCCACTTGTCTCTTCAATACCTCCAGGTATGGGGAATTCACCGCATCCCTGAGCTGCCCCTACCAAAGCTTGGCCTTTCCATGGAAACAGCCTTTTGGATATCCAATCTAAACTTCTCCTGATGCAATTTCCTCTAACTCATCACGTGAGAAAATGGACTAGTACTTTCCTTGTTGCAATTTCCTTTCAGATAGCTGTAGAGAGTAGAGATCTACCCTTATCTTCTCCAAAATAAACACTGGTGAATAAAGAGCAGTGTTTCTTAGGATTCTATCTGGATTGATCAATTTTATCACTAACGAAGAAATGACAGACAAGAAGCATATATACAAATACAGAAACATGCTGCCTTCCCTGTAGCGATATAGTAGCTCAGAGCAATCAACCACTGATGTAGAAACATCAATATACCGGTTTATGTTGATGGCACAAATGTGTAAAACAATTTTATTCAACATTTTCCAAAGGAGTTTTTTCTCTGTCATTTCAAGAAAAGATGTCTATGTTCAGATATACATAGACATCTATGGCAGAGATGAAATTAATGATTATAATATTACAATACTGAATTTCTACACTAAAAATATTGCAGGAGATGTAACCACAATGAAAAAATAAGTAGGCATGTTAATTTGAAAAACCTCCAACGCATAAATATCATTTATTTAACAAGTTTCACAAGGAATTATTAGGTCTGAAGAGAGTAATTCTTTTTATGAGCAAAAATAGCAGGGACTAATTTACTTGGAATCTGGAAAAAAATAAATAATATCGATTAAGATCTTCAATGATTATGTAACATATTCTCACAACACACTTTTTGAACTTCATTATAAACCATGCAAAACTATTCACTTATTCTTCAGCCTCTGGGCAGGCCAGGTAACTTTTGGTTTCATTTGCCACCATAAAATATGCCTTCATTAAATTCCAGATCAGCATTTCATTCCTAATTCAGTTTCAGATAAGCCTATGTATGAGTTAATGATCACTGGATCAATAGAAATCCTACAGTTCTAGGTAAAATGCTACATCCACCAGCAACAAAAGAGAATGTGCATCTTCTAGATTCGGTGTCAAACCAAGTCAGAAAACTTTTCATTTTGAAATGATAAACAGCAAAACAATTTTTTTCCACAAGGCCGTGCAGCATGGTGATTTGAGATACAAGACTAAAGTTAAAAGTCTCCTGACTTTGCTTCAACTTTTTTGTTGTTGAATACAAAAAAAAATACTCCTCAAAGAGCACAGCTTCCCTCACTGCCTTTTTTTTCTTTCTGAATCTAAGGTGCTGAACTTCACAAAAAATGAATTTAAACTAAAGTATATAAAACTATTTAAATGGTAAGGTACAGCAAATGTTTGGTATGGAAGCTAGTTACCAGGTTTAATTTGTGGCTTTCTGGGTCTGCCAGGCAGTCTAGGTTTAGATGCAGAAGGTGTGAGTTTTGCTTCTTTGGGAGCTGAAAAAAATATTCTGGATTATAAGATGATTCTTTCTACCGTGTCACATAAGAATCACATTTTCCAAGCCAGAAATGAAGCAATAAATGGCAACTGAGCAAAAGCAAATGGCAAAATCTAATTTGCTAAAAAGGCTTCACAAAATCCTCCCCTAAAACCTGCTTGTTCATCATTGCAAAAGTCAGTAAGTAAATTGAAGAGATGCAAGTACAGCTTATAATCACATCAAAAGGTTTTCCTCATTAAAACATCAAATTCATTTTTGTAAGATAGGTAAGAGGAAAAATAATTCATTCTCTTGGTCAATTTTAAAATTTTCTCTTGGTCATCAAAACATAAACAAAATCTGCAAAAATAGTCTCAATTTTCAACAGTAATGAAATCACTGGAAGGGAGCAGAAGTACAAATTCAGTGTTATAAAAGGAAGTTGCTCCATAACTGTATTCATTGCATTCTGTTAATAAAATAGAAACAATTTCATCTAAATGGAAAAAAAATAAAATAAAAAGCAAACAGAAATCTGGAAGTGTTCTTTTCCCTGAACTTCTGTGAGCTGAAAGTATAGTTAGCTAATGACCGTTAATCTGAAATCAAATAAAGCTTAAGGTGGGTATCAGGTACTATAGCAAGTAATTTAATTCAGTTTTATAAAGGATTGCAATGAGACTCCTTTCAAAGAAGTTTCCAAATACCTCAGGGTAGTAGACACACACTAGAAAAGCGTATGATACAGGAAGAACAGACTAGAGTAAGAAATGTGAAATGGCTGAGAAGTGCTTCTGAAGCCAAACGAACATTCATGAAGGATTCATAAAAGAGCAGCAGAATTAACGTATCTACATAGTGCCACAGCAATCATTCATTGAGATTTCTAGGATTAACAGTCATAACACTGGCCTTCTACTTAGTCTTTCAGTGATGATGCTAAGGAATTTCTAATGATTTGCTGAGGGTAAAATGTGTTGCTGCTCTACTAGCATCACTCCCAACAAAATGGAAGACATTCTGCTCTCCAAGAATGTTACTGTACTATAGAACTAGTAAGGTCACAAAAAACTTCAAGTTACTTTTTCTTTTAAGTTCTGAAAAACGTACTTCAGAATGATTATTTCCTAACTTTTTCTTCTCTAAAAGAAATGGATTATAAACAAAAGAAGCTATGAGATGAAGTAATTGAGTTCAAGCTGTGACTTGGGCTGCAGAGAAGATTGACCAACAGCTGCGTAAGTATGTATTACCTAAAGTTGCTTTTTGTTGTTCAACAGTCTTAGAAGTTTTAGGCTCTGGAAGTGGGGGTTTTGGAGCTAGAAAACAAAAAAATCAAGTGAAATTGAACAGATAAAAAATGTTATAATTCCAATAGCTGGCTTTTTTTTAATTATTATTTTAATAGACCTGATAAGCGTGCATGAGTCCTGATATCATGTACAACATCCTACACTCCTTTTAGTTTGGTTTCCTATGAAATTACACCCTGTATGCTTACGGTTTTGGGTAAAAATCTGCTTCTGAGGCTCCTTTCCTATATTTGCGCTGTCAGGTTATTTTTAACCCATTGCTTACTTGAATAAGAAAACAAATTTCTTTGAAAGTTATGGGACAAAAGTAAGGAAGAACAGACGAAGGCTGTGACTGAAGAAAAGATCTTGTTCCATAAAAAATACCAGAAAATCTATACTGAAGAAGCAATTTCTAAACGCCAAAATCTTGCTGAAAATCTCAAGTCAGAACTAGAAGTCAAGGCATGCATAAGACATCAAAGGCAACTACTGCCTTTTAGTGTTTTGCCTGTTTATATACAAGAACAGAAACACTATAAAGCTCTAGTAATGCACACCATAGTATTTATTGGTCCAGTACCTGAAATACTCAAGAAGGAAAGCTCATATCCCTTAACCCCAAATCAGAAGAAAGTGACTACAGGGATATATTTTTTTTTTTATCAAACGGCAGAAACAGAAAAAGGATACCACACTGTAATAATGCCCCTATGGCCAAAGAATGATCTTCTCACACTTATACGAACATTTCCCCTTCTATTTTGAGGTAGCTCTCCTACTTCCCTTGAAGTCACAGTTCTTTTCAGTGAGTTCCTTCAGGAAGGTCTTACTGATCAGATGAGAAGTACTTTACTCCAAATCAGCATACTGTTGTAATCAGCAAAGATGTAATCTTTGCTATATGTCTACATGGAAGTGGGAGATGGCAATTGGCAAAAGAGACAACAAAAGGGACAAGAGAATAATAAAAGTTTTTTCCCCACCATTCATTTAAATTACATTACAAAACCAGAGACCACATTTATATTTCTGTCGTTGGACCCAATTGTGTAACAAACTGATGAGCTTAACCCCTCATTTCTTCTGTTACACAATATCAAATGATTAATTTCAGAATGATGAATTACTCAAGATGTTCATGTACTGTGTAGCTTCTGTCCATTTTAGGAAGTCTGGCTGAAATATTTTTAGCTAACATGCTTCTGTATATCAACTTATAAGAATGGTGTGCACAGTTACCGGTTACCACATGCTGTACTTCTGGGATAGCAGACGGTTTCAGTTTAGGAGTAAGTGGTATTTCTTTAGGAGCTGAAAGAAAGAGCTCAGTTTGCAACCACAGTTTAACAAGAGTTTCTCACAACAAACAGCACATGCCACAAATTTACATTGAAAAAAGGATAACTCAGCACGGAACACCAAAGCCATCCGATGAAGTTAGAGTTTGAAGTGCAGAATGGAGATGATACTGAAATGCTGTGCATTGACTCAAAATGTATGTCTTCAAATCAACTGAAATTTCTCTATGAAAGCTCTGCATATCAGAGAGAAAGACAGAACATGCGTATGCATGATGGAAAAAGATAAAACTTACTGACAAAAGGATGATGGACTTTTTCATGCAAGTTACTGAGAGGCAACTTTTACTGCTCCATGAACAGTAAAATTGCTCTGAACTATGTCCCCATACAGAAATATAGCAAAAGGAATCAGTCTAATGACAATGGCAGAACAAGACTATAACCAGGAAAAACAATTTTATGCATGTGAAATGATATGCTGGAAGAAATGCATTCATATGCGATGAATGGGCTCAAAAGCTTTTCACTGGGTGAAAACAACATTACCTAATGTTACCCTTGGCCATTGAAAAGGACGAGAAGTTTTAGGTGTGAAAGATTCCAGAATGGATTCACTTGTTGCTGTTGGAAGAAATGGTGACAGTCATAATACAGTAAAGAGCTAATGGAAGAAACTCTTGCTTCATAAGCAAAAACAAATCTGTTTTTGTAAGAGTAACATAAACATTTCACTAATGCTTGGACACTTTTCAGATTATCAGTTCAGTACATATTAGAGAGAAATTCAGTCTTTTGAACTGCAAAAAGCTTCAGTGACTATAAATCATTGTATTTGTGACACACAGAATTCTGAATGTTCCTTTCTTCCTGCCTTTACTGCAACTGGTATGGCTCTTAATCACTGTCAAGTAAGATTTTGAAGTTGACATTCACACATTTTGAGTTTTGCTCCAATACATAAGGAAGATGGTAAGATGTAAAATGTAGCAATTTATTGAAGAGGACACGTTGAACAATCAATCAGTCAAGGCTGATGAACGATATCTGAATTATATAAAATTGGACTTGAGAGCTGACAATTAATCCAGCTATAGTTTCAGCCCAAAAGTATTAAGTGTCCATGACTGTTACCCGATTTCATGTCATTAAAAAGACACTCTCCTTAATATTCTAAGCAAGATGTCAGTAGAAGACAGCTTATAGCATACATCACAGTATTTATATCAGCTGTACCAGACAATAAAAACTGTTTTCTCAGTTCTATTTGTGGCATATTTTTCAAAATACTGAAGGCACATCAGGAGACTGTGAATTGCCATAAGCATCCTAAGTGTGAGAAAGCAACAATGTCAACAACTAACAGCAATCTAAACTAAAATTTTCAACTGTTAGAGGTCTAATCCAAATGAAGATTACCAGTACAGTCATTTCAGTGACTTTTAGATCATGGTCTGAGCACTGATTAATAAGAATTAGATAGTGACTGTTGTACCTGGTTCAGCATCTGCTATTTCAGGCTTACTAGGTGTCAGAGGGCTTGAAAGAACAGGCTGAATACCACTGAAAGCTATTAAAACAAACAAACAAGCAAGGTAATATTATGTATAATCATTGTTTCTACATGTAGATTTTTCAGTTTTACGTAGTTTGCAGTGCAGATGTCCACCCACAACAAGCATTCCTTACCTTGAAAAAGGAGCAATCATGATTTAAAGTAGGAACTGAAGTTAATGAATAAAGTGACAACTGAGGTAGCAGCAAACCAAACTTATTATTATCTTATGCAGCATGGCAGAAAGAGACTTAATATAATGGCACAAAAAATAGTGGAGAAGATATGAATATGCATCTATCAGAGAATATAATAAAGAATCTCTAAGGTACCTAAGAAGCTTGAAAGAAAAATGCAGTATTATTATTAAGCTTTAGGCATTTTAAATTATTTGCTTATTAGTCAAGATAATTTTATCTAAGTCTATCTACAAGCTCTTAATAGCATTTAACACAGTAAAAAGAAAGACCAGACACAAGATGAGGTGAGTTTCTCAGTTGCAAGCATGAGCTTCATGATACTAGGCATGAAAAAAAAGATTTCTACACTGTCAAAAAAAGAAACCCAACCATGTCAGGATTAACTTCTAAGAGTAAAAAAGAAAAAAAAAAAAAAAAGAGAGCCAGAGAGAGCCAGAATATCTAGAAACCTAATATTAATGTGCAATGTACATGTCTAGAAATTTCAATGTTCCATACTCTATCAACTTGTATACATCTTCAAATCGGAATCTGATTATGAAATGCGCAATAACCCCATGGGACAGGATACTGCCAGGTCACGCGCGCAGACCTCTACACCTGACAATACTATAGAATCTGCCACCACAAGCTACTCCCACACTGTCACCAAATGCCACAGCCAATGCCTTCAGCAAACACCAATTTTCAAGCACGGGAATTTCACCTCCACGTGGATGTGCCACTCAAAGTAGGCCAAGAAAAATAAGTTCCCCTAAAAGCACAACAACATCAGGGGAAAAAAATTCCATTTTGCACCATTACCAGACTGGCAAGAACCATGAACAGACAAGGCCAGCGTCACCATCAGGTCTCTCAAAAGCCTGAAGGCACGTGCTGTGCTTCACCAAAAGGTGAGAAGAGGCAGCGTGTTTCAAGTCCTAGTGCGACCTCAACAGCGGCAGAAAAGCAGAGCATTCCTTCCCAGGTGGTGACAGCATCTCTGCATGCACAGCTGACAGCTGACCACCTGGAAAGTCAGTGGTGAAGAGCCTGACAGCTGCACCCTTGGAAAAGGAAACACCAAAGGACAGCAGAACTGCAGTGCTGCCATCTTGCACTGGCCTGGATGCACACAGAAGGAGTGGGTTTCTGAGCAGCGATGTCTATTTGGGTGCAGCTCACCAGGGAAGGCTGTTCCCAAGATGAAATGGAGCAGTGAAATGGTACCGGAAGCAAGGCACAATAATACACCCTCTAAAGAAGCTGTCATTCGGTCCCCACAGGTAGTGCTGGCAAGCAATGGATAAAGCATGAGTTCAAACAATGCAACTGCGTAACAAGTGTGGCGGGTGTTTCTGCAAGCCAAGTCTCACCAGCAAATCTTCAGACTCTCCAAGAAACATGAGAATGATGCTGCGTGTGTTGGGGCATGGAGTGTAAATGGGAGCCAGAGAAGCAAGAGTAAAGAGAAAAAGGAGGATGTTTGCTAGTTACCAATCACAGTTTGCTGGGTCGTCAGGGAGGAAGGAGTGGTGGATTTCAGCCTTGGTCTCCGGGTTGCTAAGATCAAACACAGAAATCACCTTCTCAGAAACCAGCTCCTCACACTGGCTGCAGTCACATGAGTGATACCAAGATGCAGCTATATGCAGGCAGACCTAGCCCGGCTCAAAGCAGGCTTCCATTACACACATTACAGCATTACTTCCCCCCACGTGACACGACTATTGTTCAAGGGGTACACGTATGCCCAAGAGAACAGAGTACACCTAAGAATGCGTGAAGCCTCTAGTAGGTAACCTCCCTGAAGGAATCAGAAAGATTATAAATGAAGCAGCGTCTACTCAAGAGCCATAAGAGACCAGCAGCATCACTGGCCCCTTTTCAGGATGGTAAGCACGCAAAACAGGGTCACATCTGCAGAAGAAAAAGCACTGCACAAATACTCAGAGCACGAAGGGAACTGCAGGTTATTTACCCTTCATAGTCCTCGTGGCTTTCGGTGAAGCAGTTGAGGTGAAGTCCGGGCCCCTTCTCTGGGTTGCTACGATCAGACGGAAATGATCTTGAGATATCTATGCAATCTTCCCCAAACAGGACACACAGAAGGCCTCACCATTCCCCGTTACACCTGAGAACCCCAGTTCTCCCTTTGCGTTAGTCTCTAAGTCAACGAGTAACACACCTACTCATCCAACTAGAACTCAAGGGCTCAAGCTACTGAAACAAACAAGGAAAAAAGAATAAGTGTTATCCCGTAAGGAAATTCGGAGACACCTATCCCATGTCTCTAGCGACACCTGTGAAGTAGTAAAGGTATGCTTCTGCCATATTGGAAAACTACATTCTAGAAAGAAGCTTCAGAACAACAAAAAAGAAATGCATGGAGAGACACACGGAGAAGGAAGGCATGGCGTGATGGATTCTTTGTGCCAAATGTCCCCGCAGAAAAATGGATTCCAGGTGATGGGAAAAGCATGGCTTTAAACAACAGAATCATGTAGCTAGCGTGACAAGCGTTTCTGCAAGACAGGGTACAATAGTAAACCTTGGTGTTGCTCCAAGCAGATGAAAATGATGTGAAGTGATGGAAGGGGAAAAGAAATCAAAAAGAAAAAATCGTATTTACCCTCCACTCTTCCTTCGATTGCAACATATGGAGAAGTAGGCTTCAGCTTTGGCCTCTGAGTAGCTAAGATCAAACCAGAGAACTGCCTTCAGATTCCAGGGATGAGCAATTTTCTTGCAAGCAGTGCCAGTATGGAGTTTTCAATATATGAGGGGCATATTACATTCTGCTATTTTACATTAACAGGTGCACTCATTGCAGTATTATTTCACTTTTAAATCAGGGTAGCTGAACTGAGTTAACACAGATTGGAAACAGCTAACATTGTAGTGAACTAGGCATATCTGGCAGAAAACGGACTTGGCGGGGCTGAGAAGCTTAACAATATATTAATCTCCTTTTTACTATAAGTAAAGGACTGGCCAAATCACTGACACAATTTGCACTGCCATAAACATTAAGGAGGAAACGTTTTGCCAAAAATTAAAATTATGCTCTTCATATTTATCTTTTGTGAAAAGGATAGATATTTTAATGGAATCTGTATTTACCCATCACAGTTCCTGTAGTTTCCAGAGAAGGAAAAGAAGTTGAATCCAGGTCTGATCTTGGGAAAGCTAAGGTCAGAGATGGAAATTCTCTTGAAATGCTAAATTATTCCTTTCACACATGGGAATACATCATTTTAACCACAATCAAATAAACTGGCATTTTATTTGTGTTTTTTTTCCCTAAAATTGTTTTCTACCATCAAATAAATAATCAAACTATAAATTAAGATTTCATCAATTAATATGTAGCATAGTCAGAATTTCAAATTTCTGCCTGCATCAAATACAGTGTCATGTTTTGGAAATAACCACTATTAAATTGGACTTCTTTATTCCCAATCACCCTTACAAATCTCAACATTGTGTCTAATAGACTGTATGTCTGAGAATAAAAAAAAAAAAAAAAAAAAATTAGGTTACTTAGGTCTTAGTGAGGTTACTTCAAATACAAACAACTGTATATGCTAACTGTTATAATCTCAAATCATTACTATCATAGGTAATCACATGTTAAACTCTCCTTGAAACTGGAGACTTCGCACAGAAATATTCACATTTTATTAAAATGATGAATGTCAGACTAGGCCAGACATGATTTTATCCACTCTCGTAGACATTTTAAGTGCTGGAAACCTACCTACCATCTGGTTTAGAAAAAATTCAGTGTAATTTTCTTTATAGACAAACATACAAAATAAAAGACCAGAACTTGGATATGTTACTCTGTCAATATATAAACAATGACTGCTTAACCTTTCTGCTTAGGTAGTATAGCATAAATTATTGCTCAGTATGAAAGTCATGGTAAGCGATGAATATTAATATCTTCAAAGAATTAGTGCATAAAACTGAAGTGATCTTCAATTCTTGATTGTAAAAATTCTTGATCAGTTTAAATCTACAAACTTTGCTATTGGCTTGTAATTATAGGCAATTGAACAAGTGCTTAAATTTTCCTAAAAAATGCACATTTAGTCCACATGCAAGAGCGTTCTGGCAAC
This sequence comes from Tetrao urogallus, assembly GCF_951394365.1. Taxonomy (NCBI): domain Eukaryota; kingdom Metazoa; phylum Chordata; class Aves; order Galliformes; family Phasianidae; genus Tetrao; species Tetrao urogallus. Next base: position 109,706,143 of record NC_136813.1, on the reverse strand, counting down.
AGTGTGAAATGGACTTCGGAAGGGATTGTCATTCATGAAAGGAAATGAAAATTTCTTCATACAGACACACTGAAACAAGCAGAAACTCAAGCACTGATACAATTACATTTGTCCCAGTTTGTTCTGCAAGATATTCATAAGCTTTAATTTATTTTCTGAAAAAGGTAGAAAAGGAATTCTAAGGAATAAGTGCTGGCAGGAAAGAACAGGAAAAATACATGTACTTCAGATCAATTATTGTAGTTTGATAAGAGTAACTTACTTAACCAGTTTAATTTTATTAGAGTGTGCTATAACAGACTTTAAGTTTGACAACAACATATCCACCACAGAAGTGCCAGCTTGATACCAAGTTGTTACACATATTTTTTTTAATTACAGTGCTATGCAGTTGTTCAAAAGGTTGTACTCAAGCGATGCAACAATTTGATAAGTATGTTTTAATTTCTATCAGCTTTAGGCCTATGCTATCTCACTTATTGGCAGCAAAGCAAAATGTCTAGCTTAGATCAGTTCTTTGAAGATATTTGAATGAAAGGATTTAAGGATCTGTTCTCCACTCTGTGGAACACTGCACATTTGTCTCCATCTGAACTGGATAATCGCACAAATTTATTTAGGCTACCTTTTCTTGTATTTTCAGATCAGTATCATCATAAGTAAAGACTCATTTGCTTCATTTCATGTTGTACTACCAATGTGTTGCAGGTTTAGTAACATTTTTATCAAACAAAGAATACTGGATTAAGGGAACAGGTCACATTGGCTAAAACTTACTAAACATGTAAACAGTTTACATTAGTCTAGCTGACACAAACAACATGCATGATGCTATGTTGCTCAAATCGTTGTCAGCTTGCTATTAATCCTATTATTTCTACAGGATTTAATCAACACCTTCAGCCACTTTAACAGTTTTGATAATTGATTTTGACATAATTTATATTAACTTACACTATATACTACTATACACTAATAATACACCTGCAGTATTGCATATAAAAAAGAGAACGCTACTGTATGTAATAAGACAAAAGCCTATTATCATCAAGCACAACAATACAGACTTGTAAATATAGTCCAAATGTAGACCAAAGCAATATATTTATTATTTTGCAGCATCATACGAAATTTCCTAAGTTAGCCTGGTATCTAAAAGAGAACAAATTGAATACTACGATTCTGCAGCTATTCTAATTCAATGTTAACTTATAATAAACCAGAAATACGATACAGTATCTGTCATAATTTCTGTTTAAACATTTAAAAATCATATGTTCAAGTATTACCAGGTACAGAGGACAGCATTTCTTGGATGGTAGATGTTTCATATATTGGAGAAACAGGCTGCTTGCCATCAAACGCTGAAAGAAAATCTAGAGTTAAAATGAAAATGGACTTCAGAGCAGTTGTTGAGCTTCTAGACAACACTGATGTGATCAAGCAAGATACCAGCAGCCTTAAAGATAGCTGTGAAATCAAGTGCTACAAAAATAATGAAGCTAGCATGAAATAAAGTAGCATCAGTTCTGTATCTCATGCTTGGTGGAATACATCTGAATGGACTTGAGAAAGTATTATCTGCAATAAAATTGATTGCACAGAAATGGATGAGCTGGAAAGAAAAAAAAGCATCACATCAAGTAGCCTTCTAAGCAATGTGTTTGAATCTTAGTATTGTCCATGTGATGAAAAAGGACAGAGAAGTTAACAGAATTATATGGCATTTACATATCACATGCTCTCTGGTTTCCATGGAGAGATGTGAATTTCAGACTGGTCCCTGAGTAGCTAGGATCAAATATGAAAAAAATCTTGAAAACTTAAGTGAGGTTAGTCTTCAAATGAAGAAGTCCTTGGCCTCATGTCAGCAAAGCCAAAAGTCTGCATTTCCTTAAGGTTTCTTGTATACACATTATTAAGACAGTATTTGTGATAGCCTACTCTGTTCTTTGTATTTATTTTTTTTATACACGGTGTCTAACTTTGATGCACTTACTACAAAGCCAGCTGTTTGCATATTATTTTAAAATTTCATATAGCATGCTTTCACATTAGCAATTAGGCACAAAATGATGAATCATGGCTAAATTCCACCTAAAAACATCATTTCAAACACACAAGTTGGAAATCCTACACAATTGGCCCTGTGAAAAACCTGTAGACATCCTCTAGGCAAAGAGGTGGGGTAAATACAAGAGGCACTATTTTTGTTTGTACAGCAAAGCAGACACAATATGCACATTAAATCCTGTTAACCTGCATTTTTAAATGCATTCCAGCTTCACTGCCCTATACAAGCATGTAATGTCAACCTAAAACAGCATCACAGAATCAAAAACACCCAGCGTAACTGAGGGCAGTAGGGACATCCAGCATGTCAGATTTTGTAAAAAAAAAGTCTGTACAAATCAAATAGTGATTAAATAAGAAAAGGGACTATATCACCATTACCAACTGTTGTTTGCAACAACTGTGATATTATGGAATTTGGATGAACAAATATTTCCAATTCAGCACTATTAACAGCTGTAGAGGAAAAACACGAATAAATCTGAGATATGTCTGCATGTTGATGCCTTTTTCATTCAAGCAAACTAAGCAACCAGAATTCACTCTATCTTCACTTATTTGCTGCATTCTCTAGACTTTTATTCGCTTTTGCTGGTATCCTCTGTACCACTCTAGTGGGTATAGACCATGTTTTTTTGAAGCACAAAAATGTACTTGTCTACTTATACCTTGTAGTTTGTTGTTCTACTGTGAAAATTTTTCTAGTATTTCTCTTTCTGGCACAGTCACATTTTTGATCAACAAAATGAAAAGATCCTTTCCTGAATAATTGTGGTTTTCCATCATGTTATTATACCAATTGATTAGTCCTGCATATGGTAAATTATTGTCCTTGAGGAAGCATATCCTACCTTCCCATGTCTCCCAGCTTGGTGTCATTTACTAGCCAAACAATCACTGATTCCATTTTTTTCAGCTGTGTAATTAAGAAAATAATGGGCTAATACTGGGCTTAGGTCTTTCTCCCACAAAATCCACTTAAACATATCTTTCTTATTTGACAACCACTTAAAGGCACTATCATTCCACATGATTTTTTTCTGTCTGTTAATCTACACTATGCAGCCTGCTTTATGAAAATTTTCTGTGAAACAACATAATAAATTCTAGTACTGTTATATAAAATTAATTTCAGTGGTTTCTCATCTACATCATTAGGTCCACTACAACCTTCCCTGGTAGAAAGCTGCATTGATTTGTCTTTAATATTCTCTTTATAAAGTAATGGAATAGTAAAACATGAATACAGTTTTTATAAAATGTCTAACTAAGTTTTCAAGACATATAACCAAATAAGGCTGATGGCACTTTGAGGATACTATTTTTTTCAGATGTTTGAAATCTTGAGAAAGTGGGCTATATTTCATCATAAGCTGAAAAGAGAATATAGGTGTGGAGTGAGGTCAAGTTCAAAAAACTAGACAGTTTACATTGCCTTACTAGCAGTGTGCAGTTTGTGATGATGTAGAAGGCAGGCTAGACAGCAGACAGTCTTCAGAATAGTTAAGGTATGACACATTTTTTTAAATAAAAGGACTTGGGTCATGCAACTATATAGTTGTCATGTGATTAACAATTTTCTCCTACAGTTTCTCTTCTCATTTCTAAAATCTATATAATCAGAGCAGTATCTTAAAAAAAATTTTTAAAAATGTTGGCAAATATATGACTGTATATGTTTGTAACAATGGTATGGGAAGTTACACAGAAGCTGATATAAAAAATTTAATAAAAAGCTTGCTGCAGACATTTGGCTGCCAGTATGCTTAAGTAAGCCTCTGACTGATGCCAAAGTAACGTAAATTATTATTTAATCTATTCTATTTAGCCAGCATTGTCCCTGTATTTGTCATGAAGGACAAAAGAAAAAATTCTGTAGTTAGTTTCTGGATAGCTAACATCAAATGAGAAAGGACACTGAAGCAAGCTGTTTCTAGAAGACAAGGCATCAAAGGTAGGATTACCCTTTTTGGTGATGGTTAAATTCATAACCAAGCCAAGGTGTTGTATGTTCACCCAGCTGCCATAAAGATAATTTAATATAAATACTAAAAAAGATCATTCTTTGGTGGAAAATGGCTTTAAAGCATATTTAAGTTGTTGTGACTACATTTTAATGAAAAAATAGATGAAAAAAAAGAGATTATAATCTGATTTTCTGCAGGAAATATTATGCAGCCAGTATGAAAGAAACATGGACTGACTGTTTCTATGAATAGCAGTATATGAAAAACTGAAAAGTAGGTGCTCCGCTATTGCTAGGAAAACTCATGACCTCTTCAGATTAAATAACAAGTAACAAGAAACCTAAACTGTCTGATTCTTTACACTGAGCGATAATGCTCTGGTAGTTCTGACAAAACACACCACAAACAGACAGAGAATAAAGCCACACCTGACTAGATGCTGAAATTTTTCTATCTAATGAAGATAGCTTTATGTGACTGAAATGACCTTGGATAGAATACAGTTCTCAACTTGAAAAGGAAACAAAAACAATTAATGCAGAGGCAGAATAACTGACAGTACCACCCATGGAGTATTAATGCAGCTGCATCATGTTTGTGTACAGTATGAGTTCCGTAACACATAAAAATGAAGGCTTTTCCAAATTTACTGATGGCAGGAAACTAAAAGAACAGTGATATATAAAAAGGAGAAAATAATCTAAAAAAAGATCTAGGCAATATCACAAGGCAGAGAAACAAATACTGTCAGCTAAGACAAACATATACATTTTATGATTTCAAATACCTTTACCTTACACTCAATTTCAAATTTCTAGGATTCACGTACTGCTTACAAAATGCTTCATTACAACATGGGTCACAAATACTGCAAGGTAATACACCAGACCTCTACACCTGACAATACTATAGAATCTGCCACCACAAGCTACTCCCACACTGTCACCAAATGCCACAGCCAATGCCTTCAGCAAACACCAATTTTCAAGCACGGGAATTTCACCTCCATGTGGATGTGCCACTCAAAGTAGGCCAAGAAAAATAAGTTCCCCTAAAAGCACAACAACATCAGGGGAAAAAAATTCCATTTTGCACCATTACCAGACTGGCAAGAACCATGAACAGACAAGGCCAGCGTCACCATCAGGTCTCTCAAAAGCCTGAAGGCACGTGCTGTGCTTCACCAAAAGGTGAGAAGAGGCAGCGTGTTTCAAGTCCTAGTGCGACCTCAACAGCGGCAGAAAAGCAGAGCATTCCTTCCCAGGTGGTGACAGCATCTCTGCATGCACAGCTGACAGCTGACCACCTGGAAAGTCAGTGGTGAAGAGCCTGACAGCTGCACCCTTGGAAAAGGAAACACCAAAGGACAGCAGAACTGCAGTGCTGCCATCTTGCACTGCCTAGATGCACACAGAAGGAGTGGGTTTCTGAGCAGCGATGTCTATTTGGGTGCAGCTCACCAGGGAAGGCTGTTCCCAGGATGAAATGGAGCAGTGAAATGGTACCGGAGGCAAGGTACAATAATACACCCTCTAAAGAAGCTGTCTTTCAGTCCCCACAGGTAGTGCTGGCAAGCAATGGATAAAGCATGAGTTCAAACAATGCAACTGTGTAACAAGTGTGGCGGGTGTTTCTGCAAGCCAAGTCTCACCAGCAAATCTTCAGACTCTCCAAGAAACATGAGAATGATGCTGCGTGTGTTGGGGCATGGAGTGTAAATGGGAGCCAGAGAAGCAAGAGTAAAGAGAAAAAGGAGGATGTTTGCTAGTTACCAATCACAGTTTGCTGGGTCGTCAGGGAGGAAGGAGTGGTGGATTTCAGCCTCGGTCTCCGGGTTGCTTAAGATCAAACACAGAAATCACCTTCTCAGAAACCAGCTCCTCACACTGGCTGCAGTCACATGAGTGATACCAAGATGCAGCTATATGCAGGCAGACCTAGCCCGGCTCAAAGCAGGCTTCCATTACACACATTACAGCATTACTTCCCCCCACGTGACACGACTATTGTTCAAGGGGTACACGTATGCCCAAGAGAACAGAGTACACCTAAGAATGCGTGAAGCCTCTAGTAGGTAACCTCCCTGAAGGAATCAGAAAGATTATAAATGAAGCAGCGTCTACTCAAGAGCCATAAGAGACCAGCAGCATCACTGGCCCCTTTTCAGGATGGTAAGCACGCAAAACAGGGTCACATCTGCAGAAGAAAAAGCACTGCACAAATTACTCAGAGCACGAAGGGAACTGCAGGTTATTTACCCTTCATAGTCCTCGTGGCTTTCGGTGAAGCAGTTGAGGTGAAGTCCGGGCCCCTTCTCTGGGTTGCTACGATCAGACGGAAATGATCTTGAGATATCTATGCAATCTTCCCCAAACAGGACACACAGAAGGCCTCACCATTCCCCGTTACACCTGAGAACCCCAGTTCTCCCTTTGCGTTAGTCTCTAAGTCAACGAGTAACACACCTACTCATCCAACTAGAACTCAAGGGCTCAAGCTACTGAAACAAACAAGGAAAAAAGAATAAGTGTTATCCCGTAAGGAAATTCGGAGACACCTATCCCATGTCTCTAGCGACACCTGTGAAGTAGTAAAGGTATGCTTCTGCCATATTGGAAAACTACATTCTAGAAAGAAGCTTCAGAACAACAAAAAAGAAATGCATGGAGAGACACACGGAGAAGGAAGGCATGGCGTGATGGATTCTTTGTGCCAAATGTCCCCGCAGAAAAATGGATTCCAGGTGATGGGAAAAGCATGGCTTTAAACAACAGAATCATGTAGCTAGCGTGACAAGCGTTTCTGCAAGACAGGGTACAATAGTAAACCTTGGTGTTGCTCCAAGCAGATGAAAATGATGTGAAGTGATGGAAGGGGAAAAGAAATCAAAAAGAAAAAATCGTATTTACCCTCCACTCTTCCTTCGATTGCAACATATGGAGAAGTAGGCTTCAGCTTTGGCCTCTGAGTAGCTAAGATCAAACCAGAGAACTGCCTTCAGATTCCAGGGATGAGCAATTTTCTTGCAAGCAGTGCCAGTATGGAGTTTTCAATATATGAGGGGCATATTACATTCTGCTATTTTACATTAACAGGTGCACTCATTGCAGTATTATTTCACTTTTAAATCAGGGTAGCTCAACTGAGTTAATACAGATTGGAAACAGCTAACATTGTAGTGAACTAGGCATATCTGGCAGAAAACGGACTTGGCGGGGCTGAGAAGTTTAACAATATATTAATCTCCTTTTTACTATAAGTAAAGGACTGGCCAAATCACTGACATGATATTACTATTTGAAATCAGATCTTACTTTTCACTAGAATTTTCCAAAGCCTTAATTCTGCTGTTCAGTAACCTTAAGCTCCGAGCTCTATTAATGCTTGCTCAATGTCTCAGCAGAGAGACGCCAGTAAACAAGTGACGCATGGCCATTTTTCTGAAGAGTTCTTGGGACATTTTTCACCCACCTATGCTTGTATGGTCTGTTGTCTGACAGTTCACTGAAAAAAAAACTGACTTAAGTAAGCTGAATTGCTTGTACTGTAGCTCTCGTTCTAATTTTGCACAGAAAAAATACATAAAAATATGTAATGCGGTAGAAAATCTAGTCTCAGTGTATTGCATCTCTTTGCTACATTGTCGGCCTTATTCAGTTTCTAAGATAGGTAAGACTGTTGGTGAAATCTTTCAAGCCTGCAGAAACCTGAAAAAATTGGTGGTAATAGCCACTAACCAAATCAGTAAATGTTTTTTTCCCACGGTTTTAAACCTTGCGGGATATTAAGAATAGCTAAAGCTTTTTCCACCAATGGAGAAATATGTTGCACATGCAATATACAAAAGGAGTAGATTTGACACGCTAGGATGTATTTAACCATTTGAAATAACAGGCCTGGTTATAAAATCCTTTACAGAAAAATGGAGGACACAGTCTTGCTACTTGCTTAAAAGCATTTTTAAAATTTACTTTTATATCACTTTAATATTCAACTATGAATTCCTGAAAAATTCCTGCAGATACAACAGATCTCAAAACACTCCCAGTTACACGGGGGAGTGGGAGTGTGCATTCCTCAGTTAAAATGGCAAAGCAGAATCAACCCTCTATCTAACAAACCATTGCTATGACTTTTGAAAGACTGCCTGCAAGTCAGGAGAAGTACACTGAAGAGTGATATCATTATCAGCTGAGATTGGAAGCATTTCTGGCACACCAGATGTTTTGGATCTTGAAGAAAGAGGCTTAGTTTCATCTAAATCTGAAAAGGTAATGTCTATTAATAGGTTTATTTACCTCAGAGCTACTACATATAGGACATGACTCAGCAGACAAAATTTGCAATGCTAAAATAAAATAAAAGAAAGAAATCTGCTTGCAAGCTAGCCAGAAATGAGAATGCCTCATGAACTGTTGGTTGGTGAGCATGTCATTGTAGAAAAATATCACTTAATTATTCATTTTAGCAAGAATTCTTATTATTGTTTAAGAGTCTTAAAACATGTATTAAGATTTGCAGGTAGTAAGATAACACCTTTTGATCCAGAAGGCAGACAATGTGCCATCTAATATAAAGCCAGTCAAAACAACCTTTTCACGGAAATATTACACAGAAACGTATGTTAAACCCCTCATTACCTTCCACTGTTAAGTGCTCTTAGCATAGGGGAAAAAAAAAAAAAGACGACATTGAGAAAAGCAGGCCCACAGCTGGCAACCTCAATAATGAGAAAACCAAAATCAACCAACTAAAACCCATTGCAAGGACTCTATCCCCCATCTATAAAGATGAATGACAAGTGCAGTTGAGAATCTGGTTAACTGCAGCAATAAATGGTATGAATTACTGGGACAGTGACAACTAAAGCAAGGGAAATGTTCCAAAAACAGCAGTAAGGATAGAAATGGAAAGTAAGACGTTAAAACTAAAGCAAGTCAACTTATCAATTTTACCCAGTGCTGTTTCTAACAAATGCGGTTCTGTGGTAATTACAGGCATGGTTATCTCCAAATCAGCAGTAAATCCAGCTGCAGGGAAAAAATGCAAATACATCTGAGGAAGAGTTGCATGTAAATAAATTAAGGGGGTAGAACTGAAGAAAAGAGAGGAATTTCAACTTCCACTGCTCTGCAGAAGTCAAAATTTTATTTATTTATTTTTTTTAATGAACCTTGTTCTAGTCTGAGTATTTTAAATACCTTAACTATATGGCTGAATACATTTTCTTATTTTCCTATATGTGAGAGTATCTACAAAGGAACTGAAAATCTATCTATCTATAAAACTATATATAGATTTGCCTCAAATAGCATCTGAAAAAAAATGGGCCCACAATTTATACCACATCTTTCCATGAAGGTTAGAAATCTTAATAAACTGTGGGAAAATGACTGTAGGTTCAGGAGATAAGTTTCTCTACTCCACTTCATTAAGCCACTTATCTCTATGCAGTTTCTCAAATTTTGTTCAACTCAACTTGTGTGCACCTGCTCCATATAAAATAATTAACTAATTTGATTTAAAATCATTACCTGGGACTAGGAGGCTTTATAATATTTTGCACCAAGTCTGAACTTCCAAAAACTGCATTAGGGTGCCAGAATCCAGTTTATTATACAGCAAAGAACTTAAACTACAGCTTCATTACTGTAAGTTTGTAGCAATTAACTGCTTCCTTTCCCCTTACCTCCTTCTATCTCTTTCTCATTGCTTTCACTTCTCATGCATATACATGCTCATGTTCAAACAAAGCCCAAAAATACCAAGCATGATCACATACCAAAAGCTTCAGGAAAGTAAAACAACCCATCCCTACAGCTCTAGTCCACAGTATAGCTAAATTAGAATGGTCTGGACTGAAATGTGTACTTGCTGTTTTTAAGTCAATGTACAGGAAAAATCACAGTAAAATTTGTACTGGAAAATGTACACTGACAAAAAGAAAGTGAGAAAGAAAACTGATTTATCATCAGAAAGTATATCTAAGTTGACAGTAACAATCTTCCACCTTGCAAAATTTACATCTTCTCTTGATGAATTTATTAGATCAATACTGCCCTATTCAGCTGTGTGCTTGTTGCAGTCTTGCTTTTCATCTGGGTTGTGCTTGGTCCCAGGAATTATGACACTGCTATAGGATTTGAAGAACTAACACATACTGCAACATCCAATGCAGGCAATATAGAATAACTGTCTCAAACCACTAATAGTAGTAAACTTTCAGCACAAAAAATACATTTAAAAGATTATGCTTCTAAAATAACATTAGTGTAATTTACCAGCATCTGTCATTTCTGAAGCTGTAAAAGTTTGAGGAGTAGAAGTAATATGAAGAAAGCCATGGGAAGCTGGAAAATAAAAACACAAATCATGTCGTATTATTTTAAAATGACAAGAACCATCTGCAGCAGCACCGTCTTTTATGAGCTGAAGAAAAGTTTAGCTAATATTTAACATATTAAGTCCTCCGAAAAGGTAGACTCAAATGTACTATAATCAATTGTGACTTAAAAACAATTGCATTTATTTCCAAAATTATTATTAATGCACAGATGTATAATGCTACTGATGACCAAACTGTCATCAAAATCACGCAAGAAGTTCTGAGCTTATACGGAGAAGAAGAAAGAGAACAAATTATGAATAAAAGTGAGAAGATTGGTATGGTATGGAATCTTTGTCTAGAATTTCAAGGATCAAGCAGGAGGATGTCCTGGTGCTGAAACTGGAGAAGGAGAAAGAAAAGATGACAAAGCAAGAATGAAACATAGGAGCTATCTTTTGTCAGGCATGTGAATGGCTGACATTTCCAGGTGATCTTCCCTTTAGTAATGGATTTCGTCCAAAAACATATGCATCTGGCATTACACTGTTGGCATGTTAGGGAAGTGAAATCTTTCCAGCTGGCTCTTTATACATTTGTTTCTTTTGGATACTGGTAGTGGCCCCACATAAAGAAAAGCCCTACTCAAACACCCAAATTGCCTCATCTTAAAAATAGTAGTATAATTGGAGGTATTTTCAATACATTAAGTAGCCAATTTACTCAGAGTGTAGTGAGATCCTGACACAAGCTGCCCAGAGAAGCTGAGGATGTCCCATCCCTGGAATCGTTCAAAGCCAGGCTGGATGGGGCCCTGGGCAGCCTGAGCTGGTAGGTGGCAGCCCTGCCCAGGGCAGGGGCTTGGAGCTAGATGATCTTTACAGTCCTTTCCAATCCAAGGCATTCTATAATTCAATGAACTTCTCCGTTTCCAGTAACATGTTTTTATAGTTCCAGTTTTGAGATCTGGGTGATTAGGAATTGGCACGTCTATATTCATCTATGAAGGCTAAAGGAAGGCCTATGCTTTCAAAACAACCAATCAAATAAACAACAAAACTCATCCACAAACCAGTAGTTCAATTATAATTTTGTATAGAAGTTCATAAAGAAACCTGTAATTCAATATAACACTTCCATATCTGCAGTTATTCTTCATTATGTCAAACTGAACAAACTGTTTAATGAGAGGCAGTATGCCTTTTCTGAAAATTCCTAACTGTCAAGAGAATTAATCTGATGAGAAATCATTACCAGATTTTGTGGGTTGCACTTCTGTGGTACCAGATGTTTTGGATCTTGACGAAACAGGCTGCGTTTCATCAAAAGCTGAAAAAAGAATCTAAGCTTAAACTGCTGAGACCTGTGACTTAATGAGTTAGCATAAGAAGCTTTGTGAAGGCTGTGAAATTCCAGATGATGCCAATGCAAAGCATTACAGACGAAAAGTGAGGTGCAAGACAACTGTGTAATGACAACAGGAGATGATGGCTTACAATCCAATCTTCAGACTTGCAATTAGAGTTCCACATGCCCAAAAGAATGAAATTTTACCTTATTAAATTTTGGAAGATATGAGATGCAGCTTCACAATAAGAAGTGAAAGAAATAAGAAAGAATAAGATTTGACAACGTTGTCTTTATGTGGTCAGTTTTTAAGGTAGTAACAAATGTCTTTTTCAGATGATTACACAGACAAAAGCAGCTTGATGTGAGTGTTGGTAGCCAAGATTCTAACGCAGATCTAAAAATTACCATTTGCAGATCTAATTGATATAAATATAATGGAAAAATATGGAAATAATCCACGGATTACCTATCTCCATCTCTCTGGTATCTGCTGAAGGTAGAGATACAGATTTCAAGGTTGGACTCTGAGTAGCTAAGAGTAAACATGAAAAAAAAAAATAAGATATCCAGGCAAATAGTCTCCTTGTAAATGGCATGAAATTTAATTTTAGCTGTAACTATTGACTTCTTATTTAGATTAAATTTTTGTTCTCACGGGTGTTTTTTACTGTATGCAACCTTTAGCATAAATCCAATCAGGTTTTCATACACAACCAAAAAGCTATAAGCCAAACAAACACACTTGAGGTAGCATTTGCAAGTATGTATCAACCGGTTCCTATTATATTACACAGAACTATTTTAAAGAAAGGTGTAACTGGAAATGATGAAAGAAGTAAGAAAGACGAAGTCAGTGAAATAACTGTGAAAGGGAGAAAACAGGATCTTTAAATTGCTGTGTTGTAATGAATAGTACTACAAGACCTTAATGTTATTTCACTTAGAAGTATAGGTGATTTCAAGAGAGCTTGTGTGCTTTAATGGAAACAAGGAATCAAGTTGGAATTGGGTATTCTTACCTAAAGGGCAACATGAGTGAACTTCCATCATGTGTGGGTTTTACGGTAAGAAATAAGAAACAGATCCTATTAAATCATGTGTACAAGCCCCTCATAACACTTCTTTCCAATTAAAAAAAAAAAAAAAAAAAAAAAAAAAAGCTGCAATTGTCACTACTGCTTACCTAGGTTATAATGCATATGAAAGACAAAATTTCATCTACATTTTTAATTGCTCCTTAACAGTATGATTTTTTTTTCAAGTAGCTACACCGGGATTTTAAAGCTAACCTTCTCTGAGATTGACAAAAATATTCAAATAAAAAGGTGTAGGGCTCAGTTTGAATGCAGACAATATGAATTTATGACCAAAAAAAGGACAGACTTCTGTTTCAGATATTGAATCTGCTTCCTCATTTGCCTTTAACCAACAGATCACATTAATAAATATTATTCCTGGTTACTATGTACTGATTTCGATGCAGAAAACAATACAAACAAGCATTATGATTCACAACTTTGGCCAACAAAAGCTTCCTTTGATATTTTTACATATAGTAAGAGCTATGAGAGATCTCCCAAAGGCATCAGAAGAGTGGAGCTACGTTAACAAAGCTATCTTTTCAGAAATGTTTGAATTCAAAATACACTGACCACACAGAAATTTTACAAAATAGTGGGAGATGTCTCCCTCTGGTACAATTTTGATAGAAAAATAAAGAAAAATGTCTTCTGAGAAACTAGGACAGAATACAGGTCATGCACTTTAGCTTCAGTAACTAAATTCTCTCTTTTTTTCCCACTGATTACATGACCTGAGGTGATCACAACATGCTGAGGCACAGTGCAGAAAAATTTCCCGCAAATGACTCCTGCAGTCACTCTCACAGAGTACCACTGAGTTCAGCACTGACTTCACTGGGAGCACAGATGCTCCACCTGATCCAATGTCAGAGTCCAACCTCACATAATTAAATCTCAGGTTTTGCTACGTGGCAGAAATGGAAGACATCAGAACTTGAATTTATGGTGTATTTTTGCTCAACTGTTACCATTTTACCTCTACTACTGACAGAAACATAGGAGCAGATTATTCTCTAGTAAGCAAAAATACTTTCTATCCATAATAATTTTCAGGCTTTAAACAACTACAATTCTGTCAAACTTGTTTGTAAAATGTTAAAAGGACTTTTTATTTTTAATGCTACCTCTAATTACATTTAACCAAACTTACAGTGAAAATAAATATGAATCTCTATCCCCTTAAGCAGAGTTGTGAAATACTGCAACAGCGAATTCTCAAGATCATTCAAATTGTAATGCTTGGTTCAAATAAGCACTTCAAGAAATCACGACCTCTTCCAGGAAATGATTTTAAAATTTGGCAGTGCATTAAGTACATTGTCTAATTAAATCAGCACCATTACATGATAAATTCTCATTCAAAGCTTAGTGAAATACAAATCTATACCGACTCTAGGTCACTTCTGTTAACTAATGAAAAGATCACAATGAAAAGATCACAATCTGTAATGGCATGGGTGTAATTGTGCAGCCCTGCAATATGGTACTGCCACTGTTACTAATAGGCTATAAGCTTTATACTGAGTTCAGGACTAAGACTAGTCAGGTTTGCTCTACCCAAACTCTCCCTGACCTGCTTACAGCTTTGTTTTAATTTGATTAAGCTGTGACTTCTCCAGTTGATTAGGTGATGGTATCTAATTTTTTTTCTTTTGATTATCTTAGGGAGTACTACAATGGTAAGTATTTGTTCAGTTGTTGATTTATATTTCAACGAGGCATAAGTTGCCATCATCATACCATAAATAAAAGTTATAAAAGGTAGCTCATATATCCTTTTATTCTTTAAGACGCATGAATTCAGAGCAACCTGTCACTATAATAAAACAAAAAAGAAAGACTGAGAATGAAAGATGTGACCTGCAAATTTTGGGAAAAAACTAATTGCTGCAATAATTTACATACAAAATATTATTGCAGTTGAAGTGTTAAAAACAAACAAGAAAAATTATGTAATTCAGATAATTTTACACAGAGGTTTGCTCAAATTTACAAACAAAATAATTACCAAGTTCTGTCAATGGACTTTTTGGAGCATCAAAGATTCTGGTTCCAGAAGGAAGTGGATGTATTTCATTAGAAACTATGATAAAAGAAATAATCAAGGCTTTATTTAATACAGAGTATTGCAAGACAAAGTATGGGACTGTATTTTGACTTCTAAAGCATTCTGGAAACCAATGGTGTTTACCAATAACAACAATAAAGAGTTCCACCCTGGGGAAAAAACAAAACATATGCAGTTTTGCCACTTAAAAAGATGTGTGGAATCTGAATAAAATCATCATTTCCCATAATCATAATATTAAGAACCACCAATTAGAGGAAGCCAGTAATAAAAATCCATCTGTAACCATGATCACCTAGTTTGAAATTAAGCAGTGACGCACCTTGATTCACTTTTATATCTCCATCTTAAAAGGCATGTTAGAAAACAGGCAAAGTTAATTATGGTTAAAAGGTGATTAAATGTAACTTTGAAAATGAGACGATGTTTTAACTTCAGTATGTTCTGGAAACCTGCTTGCAACTGTAACAGACAAAAGAGAGGATGATATTATCATGAATCAATAGGAATACGTAAAAACAATTGAGAAGAACTGGCAGTCCTCTTCATGTGGAACATCTGTGTTTCTGTGCTGGAAAAAGCTCACTCTTCTCCTTTAACACTCATCATCCTGTATTTATGCGATTTTTTATTTAGAAAATCTAATCCAAATTAAATGTGTGTATACATATATAGCCAGAAGTTCATATTCATGATTTTGCACAGTTTTAGGATTAAAATAAAGGCAAAACCAACATTGGAGAACTTAGAATTCTAAATGCCAGAAGAAACATAAGAAATCTTTCAAGTAATGAGAGATCTCAAAAAACAAAAAAACCCAAACATTACAGCTCTTTTTTTTCCTCCAAGTCAAACACAAATACATGTCATATACAATAAAAAAATATTCCTTTTACACCACTGTTGATGTTATCTACATGAATCTGTTGTCAAAGGAAAATTATCGAGTTTGCAAGTTTCATTCTATCACTAAAATCACTTTACTGATGGAATTTTTATCTGATGTGAGTTATTCAGATCACATATAGAGAAAGCAATACTTTGAAAAACAAGATTGAATCACCCAGTCAAAACTGCTAGCAATAATCATGCATAACAGACACAGCTCAGTCAGTGCTGGATCCATTCTGCTTTACATTTCATCTGTGAGATGCTGGAAGCACAAAGGGAACAAAAAATTTTAATTAGGACTTTCTTTGATGCTGCTCAGTAGAAGGAATGTAGTAGAAAAGTCATCTGAAAATGGAAAAAATACATTTACTGTGTATAGAAGGTAAGAAGCAGCAAAATTAGTTACCCAATATGTTTTGAGTTTGCAATTCGGGCTTAGGCGTTGATTTAAATTCCTTAGGTCCGTGTTTTTTCTCAGCCTGAGCTAGAAAAAAAGAAGCTTTATTTAATTTTGAATCTCTCTGTGCATTTCTGTTCATCTACTGCCCAAAGCCCACTGATTTTTTAACCACTATTCTACGTCAGCTGATTAGTATTTTTTTGCAGCAGCAGCAGATAATTTCATTGTAATTCATTTTTATCTTCACTTATGAATTCCATGAGTATTGGGTTAATTTTGTGGCAGTTTTACATAAGCAAAAAAAAAAAAAAAAAAAAAAAACCCAACAAAAAAAACATGTTAGTCAAAAAGACTTAGAAACTCAAACAGTACTTCTGCTGCAGACTCCCAAGTTTCATTCATAGAACATAGAATAACAGAATTGTTACATCACACAATGTATTTACAAATATTTTCTCTGCCATTCTGGATTTTTTAATTATTCTAATTGAAAAATTATCAGAAAAAAAAAAAAAAAGAATAAAGATTCCCCTGTAATAATACCTTAGTTCATTTTATCCAGTGATAGCAATATAACAGTCTTTTGACTTTTGCTCTTTCTTCTACACCTTCACAGTAAAGTATGGGTAGCTAATCAAACAGCCATTCATTCAGCTAGACTGAATTGCTAACTATATTTTAATATACTAGTGCATAATTATACTCCTTATTTTGCATAACATTTAATTCTTAAGGTATGTAAGCCAATATCACTTCTTTCTTGCATCTTGTCAGAGGTCTTTTAGTGTTTAATCAATCATAAAGGACATATGAGCAAAAGTCTGAGGTTATGAAACAAGAGCAATATGGAACACGGGATGTTAAGTTCTCAGCCTTAAATATGGTGAGAACATTAGTTCCTTCCAGAAAGCAAATTACACAGTATTTAGCACATATTGGTATATACAGGGGATAGTGGTGATTAGCTTCAATATCAGATTACATTTTAGTCTTTACTTAGTTTAAGATCACTTTCATTTTGAAATGGAGTAAAAGAGAAGCTATTTTTGCTTGTTTGCCTTATTCTCCATACTTCTTTCACAACCCATTCAGCATGTTAAGCATGCTTCAGGCAAGAACAGAAAGGGTAAATGTATAAGCTTATTATTTCATTTCCTGAAGAAAACATGCTGTTTCCCAGCTTGAAAATAGCTGGATAGCTGCTACTACAGTTAGAAACTTTTTACTATTTTCTGTTTTGGAGGACAGTGTGTTTCAGTGCTTTGAAAGCTATAATCTCCATACATGCTGCTTTATTAAGACCCAATTCAGTTTCTACTATGTCAACTACAGTGTTCTTACTGTCATCAGTGGAAAGAGATTTATTTCTACAGAGAAGTTCAAGCAATTTATCTCTATGAACTCTGTGGGAGAAAATTCACCCGTGAGAGACCTTGAAAGATAATAGCAGCAACAAACAAACCCCGACAAATTCCTCAGAAGTGCTTCAAAAGCAAACATTTCTTTCTGCTTAAATGTAACCATAAGAAAAAAGCAAATACAGATATTTAGACATCATTATGATTTCTTTTTTAAGAAGTCTTTTGGTTTTCACTCACATGAAGCATGACCCTTGACAACCAAGTTAGCTGAGCATGTCTAAAACTGGGATAAAGGAAATGAGGCTCTCCTCTGTTTCACACAGATTTTTGTAGAAATGAAGTGAAGCAATTTTGTAAAAAGAGATAAAGGACACGGAAACTTTAGGCCTCGAAGTTTAAAATACTTCCCAGACTTTTCCCAGTAATTAGGTGAAGTAGGTTTAATAATTTCTTGGGATGGTTCAGTGGTGGCTGCAAAGTAAATCATTAACAAAACCAAGCAAATATAGTTAGTTTGCTATCACAGCATGGAACAGAGCTAGAATCCATTTAGGTAGCATTTCCCTTGACTCTTTCATTCCTGATCTTCTTTTCCTCCCCAGTCTGAAGATATGATGGAAGCACAGTCCTCACTTTGATATCTCATGTGAGCACATGGGAAAGTCTTCAGAGGCCAGAAGGAGGAAGAACTTGAAAAGGACAGCAACTCAGAAATTGCTCTTACTAAAACTAGCCCTAGCTTGGATTCACAGATGGTCCATTTCAATTCAAGTCTGTTCTCTATTTCACAAATCTACTCTGATATATTTCTGGTACAACCCCCTACTAAAAGAAATAACCTGCTGTTTTTTTGTTTGTCTGTTTTCTGAATTAGTTCTTCCATGTCCTAGGCAAATGCACTGATATTTCTAACCATTGGTCAGCTACAGTTTCCTTGCCAAGTTAAGAAAACGTTCACACTTGATTCAATTCAGAGAATTTAAAAGTCTGTGAAAAAAATTAAAAACCATTACAAAGTAGTATTCTTTCTAGAATATAATATTCCTAAGTGGAAAACATGAAGCAACAAAGAGCTTACTAGCTAGTCTTGCTGTAAAAGTGCATGCCAAGGGAGGGGAGGCCTGAAATTAAGAAAACGGTGGGATTTTTGTCTGACAAACACAAAATAGTTACTGACCCACACAGAACAGAACACACCCTTTGGCAAAGGCTTACAGTAATGTAAGAGTGGCCCAGCTCATGGAGCCTTTCAGGTAGTTCTGCTTGCTGAAACACTCTAAGCGCCTTTATTCCCTTCTTGAATGACAGAGATCACATAGTTCCTCTTAAATAAACATTCTGATGCCTCTTCTGGCACCCCTCTTTAAATGTTTCATAGCAAATAATAACTACGTCTTACTTTAAAAAAAAAATCCAGTGTGATTTTCAAATTGGTGAATCCAAACAAAATATAATCAAATAGATCCTAATCCTAAATCAAAATGTGTCTACATGTTATCCTGTCTGTCAAATGCAGCCCTTGCAAAAGGCTGGTGCTCAGAGCTCTCACTTCAGTTGCTTGCGCAAGTCTTGCTTAAATGTATAACTACAAAAGTTATTTTTGCATGGACAACATGTAAACATAGATCCTACTCAGAGAACTTCTGTTTTCTTTCAAAGGATTTGCTCTCACTTTGCTGTTTCCTACTGTCATTTTTAAACTGAAATACCATAATCAAAATGAATGCATTCTTTGATGTAAATAAGCATGAAACTCCTGAAATATCTACTTTAATATTAGAATTTGGTGCTATGATCAACAACGCATAAACAAAAGGAATAGTCACCAAAGGAAAGGAGATATGGAAGCAAAACCACAGAAAAAGCAAGTAGTAGATTAAAAAGGTTCCTGTTTCAGAACAGAACTAACAGTATCACGGCAATAAGAACATGTGTAGTTGTTTGTTTTGCCATTTTTTCACAATTTCAAGATATTCAGCAGACCATAAAGATACAATTCTAATATATAAATATCTACTAACCTAACAATTGGAGTACTGGAACCTTTGCTCCAAAATTAATCAGATTTTATCTACATTTTATTCTATGTATCACTCACAGCTACTAACTCAGCTTCATTATGCTTTTGTCCTCCAACTACTGCATTTAACTGCAGAATAAGCAACATAAAAATGAGTTTAATTTCAGTTTATATCTTTGGCAAAGATATTCAGTAGAGTTTCTGAAAATAGAACACTTTTTACCTGGGAGAGACTGAGGCGAGATTTCTTGAACTTCTGGTGTTTTGGATTCAGCAGGCCATACTTGAGTTTCATTCTTACCTAAAGGGACAAAGACATTAGAGAGTTACAGCAAAGCTGCATCTGCTCTTTTCCACTAGAGATTTATTTCTGTCTCACTTCAGTTTGCCAAAGTAAATCAATATGGATAAATGTGGAAAGCTGAATACCTTTAGGAATCAATAAATTCCACTACAATGAATACAAGCATTTGCCTAAAAATGTTAAACACACGTGCATTTGTAATATTGTTTTATTCCTAAAAGATACTTTGAAAATAGGATTCACAGCATAAATTTATGCTTTCCGAGTCATTACATTCGCAGTGCAAAATAGTTTTGCCTAACATTTCAACAGTAAAATAGTTAAATACTTTTCAAAATTCAAAGATGTAATATAGATCTAAGGATTTTATAAGAACAGTCAAATAAATTTTCAAATATTACAGTGACAGAGTGTGCATGTGTTCCTTTACCTTATTTCTGTCAAGTATAGTGGTTGGACAAAATCCTTTAATTTCAACAGATATACATACATAAAAATAGCAGATCTTGGGGATGTTCATTTTGAAAACAGTAATATCTGTGTTTTTCTATTTTCACTGTGAAGAAGGAAATTCATTTTGTGGGTGAGATCTTTTCTGTTTTTCTGGGCTACTATTCTTCAAAAAAACTGGTAGATTTTTGAAAAAGTAAATAGAAAAAATTGGGAATTGAATAAACATGGTATCCCGGAATGCACTGTTTTGACTTTTCTAAATAATACAGAATTATAGTAGTGGCAATATGTTAGAAAATCACTTAGTCAAAACTTCACCCACAACAAAAGCTTTAATGCATTTTACTATAGGCTTACATTGCTTACAGGCATGAGTGAAGGATATCCGTACTTGGTCAGTATGCTTTTTTCTCAATTATTTTATAAATTTAAATTATATTAAATAAATGATAGCAATAACTTTCCTCTTTTACACTTTGAAATCCAGTATTCCCCTGTGTGTAAGTACACCCATGCACTTGATGTTTTCTGGTAAGGAAGACACGATAAATGGAAAATAAAACATCACTTGTTTACCCTAGTTATTTTCACAAAGGTATGCAATCTACCATGAAGAGTGGCTCCAAACTGACATCACACCAGCTGTTTTAAACAGACTAGAGCATCTAAATTTAGAAGTTCTACGCTGTCCCAACAGAGGAGGTTAGAAACTTTCAGGACAACTGAAACTACCTTTATATTTTTCTTTCTCCCTTTCTCCTCCCTTTCTCTTCTCTTCCACAGTCACATACTGCTACTTTTATTGCACACCTACTGAACCCCTACTTAGTGAACCTTGAAGTCCTGCATCCAGGCCATTGATGAACTGGCCCCAAGATTGGGAAAACTCACTAGTGGCTGCCAGCCTACTGCAATCCCATTTACTTTGATCATTTGAGCCTGACCCATCGGCCAGTTCTTCACACATCACATTATGTTTTTGTCTGGCTATGCTGATCATTTTGTATAGAAGTATACTGTGAGAACAGTACTGAAAGCTTTGTTGAAATCCAAGTAATTCAGCTTCAGTTCAAACACATTCTTACTCAAACACATTCAAATTTTACTGTGCTGTGTCTCTTTACCCTTTCATGCACCCAACATCTGAACAAAAACAAGCAGTGTTCTTTTCTCACTGCAAAGCAAGCCAGTCTGAGAATGTGTCATGGTCAGTAATGAAGCAAGAGAATAAAATAAACAAATTAGAAATATGAAAGGAAGAAAATCTAATCTAGTTGTTAAGAATTAAAACTAAGTACTAAGACTAGAAAAGCCAAAAATTATGAGCTCCAGAGTTTTTCTCAAGAGATCTCTGTAAAATGGACGAGGGGTGTTGTTAACATTTAAAAAAATAGCTGAATTTCCCATGAGTGCACCATTCACAGATAATACACTAATTTATGAATCTTAAACAAAAACTTCATGAAGTCTCGTTCAGAGTGAGTTGGAACCTGCAGGTTCCAGTCATATTAGTCAAACATACACGAAACTTGTACTGAAATGTTCTGCTTTGTGACAATTTTTTTGTCCCATGGATTTTATTGCAAGAATCTCTCCATGAAACAGTCGCTCACATTTACTCATATCAGAATTCATACAATAAAAATTCATTGAAAACTTATTATTACAAAAGGACATAAACCTACCATTTTTCAAGATAAACAGTAAAAGAAAGTATCTATGGAAAAAAAAAAGTTGAAAAGTAAAACAACAAAAAAATTCTAAGGATTATAAACATGGCTTTGGATTCCCATCTTTTCTTTTCTTTGGATCATTTCTTCATTCCTTTGAATGGCTTTGAAATATCTTAAAAACCTGACCAGATGTTTTAAAATAGGTGATTCCAATGAACTCTAACAATTCCAATAAAAATATTATATAAATAAATTAAAAAAAGAATGGTTAAATTGTGTATACAAGAGAAAAGCCTTTTTTTCCACTATCTCATACCAGCTACACTACTGATACTGCTCACGAACAATAAAAGCTTTGTTCATTACTGCTTACCCAGTTTTTTTCTGGATACTTGAGTTATGTCATCTATTGACAGGGGAGGAAGAAGTTTTTGCTGAGTTTCATTGAGACCTGGAACAATAAGATGCACTACAAAGAAAGATGAAAGAGCCATTAGTTCAAGAAAAAAAGAACAATATACAGGCTGCCCTACAGAACCAGTGGGTGTGTAGCCTGAGTATCTGAAAAATGGGTTAGTTCTGTTCTGTAACTGTTACTCCCCACTGGAGCAATGAGTGCAATTTCCCTATTTTAGTACTCAATATACTAGCACAATTTTACTACTAATTCAAATGGCAAACAAATTCTAAAGCATACAACCCTTGAGTACTGTAGTATCATTGATATATGAACATACTATCTGGTGGGCCAAAGAAGACTCAACAACAAACGTGTGGTTAATGACTACCTGTTTGACTCATATTTGTCCATTGAAACTCATACAAAACAAACTTAAGCTAAAGTTACATAGTTTTAAAGTGGTTCCATAGTTAAGAAATTAAACACCTTCCCAAAGGCAGGAATAAACTAGTCATGAGGTGCAGTGAACCTTTCGCATCTATTACAGGCAGTTCTACATTTACATTATATATAAATATAAGGAAAGAACTCTCAGAATCAATAAATTTACACAGATCTAATTTTCAGTCACAGAGGAGGGAAAGTTAAAAATCTTCTTGTCACCTAGAATTGCTCCTGGCAGAGAAGAACTATCCGAAGTTTTTGACTGCGTCCGATTCTGAATAACTGTGGAGACAAAATAAACATGCTAGCAGATCATAACTGAAACAGGAAACAAAGACATGCCTGTGACAAATCTCAGCATTCTGAAAACCTTCTCTCAGTTTAATGCTAAGAGATGAGGACATCATCTTCGTCTTTTCTGTATTTGCATTCAGTTTAAAAGTCCCTTAAAGGTGCATCTCTTCTTTTCCCTAGCACGTTAGTTTGATATCTTTGATATAAACACATTATATGCTTATTTTAATATACATCCACCTCCAGCCTATCTCATTATGCTACCATTCGCATGTCTTCAGAAAAGATGTATGATGGAAAAAGCAGATATGAAGTAAGCATCAGTACAGTCTTATTTTATAGGTAATTGCTGTAATTTGTCCTCATATCAGCTCCCATTTTCCTCCTGCTCTTGAACTGTGAACTGCTTTAGAAGACTTTTTTTTTTTTTGTTACTTCAAGTAGTTAATTTTCAAAAATTCCAATATCATGATAACTATCACTGCTATAGTTGCTACTAAGAAACAGGAGTTTCTAAAGGGAGATACATGTATGCCGACTGTAGATGTCTCACCCCACTGACAGGTGAAGGGAGGAGAAAGGAGGTTAAAGCAGTGATATATCTGCTTTAAAATACCTGCAATGCAGGCATAAAAAAATTGGTAACAGGAATCTTATCTATACTGTTGCATTTCAAGCTCAAATATTGAGCTGAGAGACCAAAATATCTGGACAATTCAATTGAGACAGAAAAGAATGGATAGTAACAGAAGAAAAAAAAAATGGCAGCTATTCATTGACTCAAGTAAAGCATTGTTCATAATGAAAATAAGTAACTCGTGTTATTAACAAACAGGCATGAGTTGATAGTATTTGTAATTTGAGGATATAGTTGTTTCTAAAGTTCTATCCCTTCTAAAAGGAAACATTCATGACATTTACAACATAATCACTAGTTTTCCACCACTATTAATTTTAAAGGACGCTTGTAGAATATTTTAAAAGAATTCTAACCAATATACAAAATTACCTTGTTTGATTATTGTAACAGGGACCAACTTCTTATTATCTCTTAGCGTAAGCTGGAAGAAAGGGAAAAAAATCCTTGGGATAACTGCCATAATAGTAACTGAACTTTCTTGCTAACCAAAATAGAGAGCTCTGATCCAAAACCACGCCTGCCCCACATTGACACTGCATATGGCTCCGTCTGCTCTTACTGAAGGTTACGCTATTGCTTCAGTTCCCAAGGGCTACCATGGAATATAACATTTTTATCTCCTTTTTCCAGCTTAAGATGTTTTGCTTCATAAAAAACACAGTATTTGACAGCTTAGGAAATCCCAATCTTTTTTTCTTTTAAAAATCTCTTGAGCACTCACTAGGGAGTAGACCAGAAAGCTAAGAAAAACTGACATTTAGTTGCAATAAAACATCAGAAATACGTGCAATTACAAATTTGGTCTCAGGATAATTTTATACTCTCAGGAATAGTATTTTTCAGCACAAACTATTCTAGAACCAGTTGTACTCAGCACTTGTGTGTGTATTCCGCTTAAAATAAGATTAAGTCAAGAGCTGTTTTATTTGGTGAAACTGTTTACAAAGACAAATTGGCAAGCCATTTGTGTTCTCAGAGTTTTTACACTAAATAGTTGCACTTTTCTCCTAATTTGTCTTGTACTCAGATATTTTTGCTTAAATGCGAATCTTTTTCAACATTTTGATAACTATGAAGAAGTACATGAATGAACCTTGCATTTTAAAAACAAATTAAAAAACTGATCTGCAAGATACCAGAATACCCCAGAATACCTGGGGGTATTGATTGATGCTCGGCTGAACATGAGCCGACAGTGTGCCCAGGTGGCCAAGAAGGCCAATGGCATCCTGGCTTGCATCAGAAACAGTGTTGCAAGCAGGAGCAGAGAGGTGATTGTTCCCCTATATTCAGCACTCGTCAGGCCGCACCTCGAGTACTGTGTCCAGTTTTGGGCCCCTCACTGCAAGAAAGATATTGAGGCCCTGGAGCGTGTTCAAAGAAGGGCAACGAAGCTGGTGAGGGGTCTGGAGCACAGGCCATATGAGGAGAGGCTGAAGGAGCTGGGAATGTTCAGCCTGGAGAAGAGGAGGCTCAGGGGAGACCTTATTGCTCTCTATAACTTCCTGAAGGGAGGTTGTAGTGAGCTGGGGGTCAGCCTCTTCTCTCGTGACATTAGTGATAGGACCAGGGGGAATGGTTTCAAGCTACGCCAGGGGAAATTCAGGCTGGACATGAGGAAGTATTACTTTTCAGAAAGGGTGGTCAGGCACTGGAATGGACTGCCCAGGGAGGTGGTGGAATCACCGACCCTGGGGGTGTTCAAGGAAAGACTGGATGTTGCGTTGAGGGACATGGTTTAGTAGGAGCTATTGGGAATAGGTGAACGGTTGGACTGGGTGATCTTCTAGGTCTTTTCCAACCTTAGTGATTCTATGATTCTATGATTCTAAGATTATAAATAAGTATGCTCTACCACGTGTCATAGGATCAACTTTTGAGAGCCTGCTACTATAATGAAGAAAGGGGAAGAGGGATATTGTAAAGCAAGCAATATGAAAATGCTAAGTACATTAGAAGTGGACCTTTTTCAGCTATACCTGGTTAACAAATAAAAAAAAATCGGAAACAAAATACCTCTCTGTGTTAAACATACACCACTTAAAGTCAGCGTCAGTTAAAGTTTGTTTAGCACTTCATGGTAGCTGGTCTACTTCACGTGAGAACGCTTGCATGAAAATTTAGCATTTGATGACAGATTTATTTACTTAACAATATATATTTTTGCTGTCTTCTAAACGTTTAAATCATTATAAAGCACAGGTTGAGAAGCTTTCAATACAAATTAAAAGCTTAGGAACCTGAAAGAAGCCAGATCTTAAGAAATAAGTATTTTTCTCAGGAAAATGGACAGTGGCTGCTTATTCTATGAAAGCCATTACTTTCTACTACCTAAAAACAAGTTTACATTGGTATGAATATGGTCAGATATTGTCATTTTCAGTCATTGTCCTTAACAAAGAATATGAAATCATTTTTTTCTTGTCACTCAGTATTTTTCCTTTAATACACATTAATAAGGCTTACCTTTCTTATTTGCCTCCTAGTGAAAAACTGTTTCAGATGATCAACTTTTGAAGAAACCCTGCAACTTATCTGACTCATAAGTGGGAATAAATGCATATATAAGAAGCAGCTGTCCATTTTACTGTATTTCTCATCAGGAGCCTTAATAATAAAATAAATAGCTCTTGTATTCCTAGCAAACACTAGCACGCCTCCAGTGTTGAAATGGTAATCATAATTATTACCAGTCCTTTTACCAATATAGAATTCTTTCATTGACAAAAGCATACTTTCTCTGTTGAATAATAATGAATGATTGTAATGTCAGTGATATTAAAATGCTATACATTATACACGCATTAAGATGAATTCAAAATCTATCCTCTCAGATGAGAACAAATAACTGACATGAAATCCATGTTCTGCAGTTACTGTACATAAACTTTAATCTACATCAATCTTCAATTGCTGCTGTTGAAATCTAACACTTTGTTGTCAATCTTCTTAGACTCTAAAAGGGTGTAATACACATGTTTCTGAAATGGTTTAGTAGAAAATTTTACTAGACATAGAAACATCAAGATATCATGTAGTAATAGTACCCTTAATTGTATTTTCCAGAGGGAGAACATAAAGTCCGTTAGGTATTAGGAACATTAGTTCCTAACATAGTGGCAACTCAGTGAATGAAGAAGGATGACAAATAAGGTACTAATTAATTTCAGAGGAAAATTAGATTTCCAAGCTATGCTATAAATCAAACATCTTAAGTTCAGATGGCACACCTATGACATATTGCAGTTCTTCAACATTCTGTCAAATAGCATATGGCAACAAGACTTATAGAGGTGCTTATTCTTTTTTTCTTATACTCCAATAACCAAAAAAGCTACAAGCAATTGAAACACATTTGAAAGAGACTCTTCAAGCACCACAGTTGGCGTTGAGTGGATAAGGTTTGGAAAAACACATTTTCAAATGATAGAAGATGGTAGCTATGCTTTTTGACTGAAAAAGTCAAGGAGGAGTTCATTTTTCAGTGTGACATTATGAAACTTTAGGAACCTTATCAGACAGAAAGTAAAGAAATTTCTTCTGTTTTCTTTCCACCCTACTACCTCTCATTGTTTATGAAGAGAAAAAACAATGACTGTCCCCCTTAAGGTCTCTTTTTTTCCCCTCCCTTTCTGGTCGTAGCTTACGCAGCCCCAGGAGCTTAGTCAAACTTTGTGGATGAACCTGCCAAAAGAAACACAAGCTGATATTTGACTGATGTTGAAAGTGGAGGATGACTAGATGGATTGGTAATGCTGCCTTAATAAACAGCCTTTAAAAATGTCTCAGTGAAGAGAAGAAATAGAACCATACTCAAATAATTCATTTGTGTCTTTGGAGCAAAACAAGGCGTAAACAAATCTTGGACTAAATAACAGTTATTTTGGCTTTGCACTGATGATATGATTGCGTCACTGAGAAATACTCCACCTAATGCTGTGGAAACTGAACTAATAACATAAATTCAAGAATTGGACACCATCAGCTTAGTTTTATGACTTAGTTTTTTGTACCACTAAGTGAGAGTGGTAAGTGAATTTTTGGAATAATGTGTGGAATGTTATCATGATATTTATGTGGAGCTTGATAAAGCCATACCAGTCTTGATCTGAGCTTTGTGAAGCTGACTGAAAAGACAAGATGTTGGCTCCAGTTTTGCTTTCATGCTTAAGTTGTGCAAATATTTGGAAAACTGTTTTAGCTCATTTTCTCAGGACTTCTCTTTCATAAATAGAATATCTGCTCTCACAGCTGTGTCCTAACAAGGTTAGGGTCTTGACACACAGGAATAAAGGAACATAGCTTTCATACCACATACCAGAATGTATTACCTGGTCTTAGGCTTTCACATACATCTTTAATAAAGTTTACAGGGCCAATGGGAAAAACAGCACAGTTGATTTAATCAACAACATAGTGAGATGAGCACCTTCTTGAATACGTATTCCACTGGCTTCACATCATTGACAGATAAAACATCTCTTGAATGAGATACATGACTGTTAATGCAAGTGCTGGATGAGAAAAAACTAAGGAGATGAATAATATTGGTTTGATGAAACAGTTAAAAATTCTACCTTCCCACTTGCAAGGATTTAGTGAGCTGCACACCCTTCTTGATTAGGAAACTAAATTGCCCTTTTCAGCTTTCTCTGGTTCTGTAAATGCTTGCCTCACATACAAGAGAGATCAATTAATTCAGAGAGTAGACTAATGTTTTCAGTACACAGAAGATTACTCTATGAAGTAACAGCACTAACTTATCACAAAATGAATTATTTGCAAGTATAACGTTGACTGTAGAAAATTCTTGGATCAGCACAAATATCACAGATTAACAAACTTGTCTGCTGCAAAGGGGAAAGCAAATTTCAATGTTATGAGTCTGTGTACTTAAAAAACTCTCTCTTTGTTAAACCAGTATCAGTAGCTCTAAGCAACTCAGCTACCATTCTTAACTTATCAGTCCACATTCTTAATTTTATCAGTCCACACTTCTAAACATTTCTACACACAGTTACCAACTTTGAGATTTAACAGGTTTTTCATGTTGACATTTGTGGCTGTCAGCTCTTTCTCATTTTACTTAACAGAGAAGCAAAAATTTGACAATGCAAGATACAAAACTAATATAAAAAATAATACTATTTTTGCTTACCTGTGACTGGGTACTAGGTACCAATTTGTACATATTCTGGAGTTGTCCATTTACTTTCTTACCTGATTTGAGAGAAAGAAAAAATAATTACACACTATCATTTTTTGTTTTCTCCAAGGAAATCAAATCAAGTTTTATCTAGATTTTTCAATAGCTGGGAAATTAATTTAAAGGGTGAAAAAATTCCAAATGTGTGAAAATATACCATGTAACTGTTTTGTTCATGCTTGTTTTTCCTGATTTTTTTTTTTAATTAATTGATTGATCTACAAAGCCTCTTCTTCGCATTTTGACAAGGAGAAAATGTTTCAGTTGTACCACAGAGGTAAGAAAGATTGAATAGTCTTTGGGGGCTTTTTATGGGGAAGACAGATTTTTAAATAACCAACACCACCAATATGCAAGGAAGAGACTTGAAAGAGGAAGAATTTCTGCAGTCTGTCAGGCTGGTACTCATGGTTTGAAGTAGCATACTGTAAACTCTTCAGTAGTTTGCACTTCAAATGTATCCATCCAAAAGAAATATATGTTCAGCTCCAGCAGTATAGAGCAAATATATAATTTCTCTTTGGATCTGACATGTTTTCCTTTGTCTCAATATCTGATCAAAATAACTCACGAATTGGAGTCTCTAAACTTTTTCACTTTGGCTTTTTTCTCTTCTTAGAATTAGAAGCTTCTCGTGATAAACTGAAAATATACAAGAAAAGAGTCTCTTTTCCTCATCTTTTATATCCTAATACAATGCTTCAAAATTTGTCTACATATTTTGCCTTTGGACTGTTCTTTGAGTCAACGGACCAATAAACAAAAATCAAGGTAATATCACACATCTTCACAAATCCATCCAAAATGAATAAGCGATAGAAAAAATATCAACAGAAAAATGAGTTAAGAGACATTTAAGTAGACATGCTATCATGCAGAATCTTTCAAAGTGCTTAATATTTGTCAGGAACAGGATCTACTGCTAGCATGAAGACAAATATTTCACAATGATTTCATGACAAAATCATGTTAAGATGGTCAGAAATAATCGACTTTCATCTCTTTTGGTAAATTTTCATTCAATAAATGTTGAACATTTGCCATGCCTTTTATGTCTTTCTCAAATCATGAATCACAAAAAAAGATTATCTTCCCAAACCCTCTCAACATGTGGCCTGCAGATTCAACAAATTCAGGAACATGCAGCAGTAATACCAATTTATAATAATTAATATATTCTTTAGTGAGAAAAAAAAATGTTTATGGTGAAGGAAATTTCTGAATATATGAAAAGACTTTCAGTGGCTGCAAGGCAGTCTACGATAAATCAGAAAAAGTGGCAATTTGTGCTGATTAGTAAACTTCTATATAGACAGATGGTAGTAGATTTAGAATGTTCACTCTATTTACTGCTCAAAATTTCTCCATCTACCTACTATGAACTGACAACATGAAGGACTTGAATCTGAAATATGCAGCCAGCTATCTGATTAGAACACTAACATTTGCTGAAATCAAGTACCTCAGATATGTAACAGAATAGTGCTTGTATCGACAAACCAGAGTGTAGTCATCCAGGATAAGAGCAGACCCTCCATATTTAGATGCTGCAGAAGCACTCACTGACTACACTCCAGAAAAAAGAAATCTCACCTATAAAGTATACAAATTCTTATGGGGTTATATCTTTCAACTCAACTCAGTGTGCCTCCCTAACTGAATGATCCTTCCAGCATGTTAAAAAATGCAACATGCATAAGAAACCAGAGTTAGAAAAGACCTTCTGTATAAACAGCAAATTTAGTGATAGCAGTGTACATATTTTAATCACAGTCTTGAACACAGTACTAAACTATAAGCACTATGCACTTTTTATTTCCTTTTAAATATTCAAATATATTTCAGCACCTGTTCCATAAGTTCTTTGGTAAAACAGCCATTTATTAAGCCTTCTTCAATCTGTTAAGCAAAGCAATTCTTGTGAGGTGGGTATGGGAAAAGAGTATTCTCCACATTAAGTTCATGGTATAATTGTGGCATTGTTTTGGATTCCCAGAATGACTCTACAGGCACTGGGCAGGTACCATAAAGTTCAGCTTTCTAACATATGCTGAAGGCCACAGATAAGTTTTTGAGTATAGTGTATGTGGAATTTTGCAGTGCTCCAAGGCTCTGCTCCCTTATCCTCATTATGTTAACTTGCCTGCAACATGAAACTGAAGTCAAAATAAAATTTCAGATGGAAATCTCACATGAATAAGGCTCTATTATGAGAATTTCCATTCTTCCTGTGTCAGGGAAACTATAAATACTGAGCTCAGGAGTTTGAAGCATCTTCTGACAAACATCATGCTCAGAAATGTCTTTAATTAAATTCCTGAGGAAAATTCAGATTGGAAAAAGTATGTTAAATCTTTTTTGAGGTGAAAGACTTCTTCTCTGTCCTTCTTTAAAAGGAGGAAGACTCAGCTGCTGCATAGTTCTTCCATTGACAGCAGTGATTCTTTGAACAGTACATGGTTTTTCGGTGGTTAATTGATGTTACTTTGCCTGCACTTTCCTAGGACTTTGTATTAAAAAAAAAATTAAAATATGACTGTGTGAACATCCAAAAATGCCATATCCTGTCTCCATGAAGACCCAAACAAAGACACACATTAGAACGTAAGTTTCCTACGAACACAATTTATATAATTCCTTGACTGAAAATTAACTTCAAATTGAACTTTTCTGAAGAGTCATAAGGGGCCCATTTTGATGTATGCTGGCTAGGACAAGCTCTTTCTAGCTTTTCACCAGCTTAAATTTATAAGCAGAAGACTCAAACAAGAATAATACTTTCCATCAAATCAGATTAGTAGAGATCTTACTACTCTAGGCCCAAAGAAAAAGCTTGGAATCCAGTCAGATATACAAATACGTGGACAACAGTTGGTGTGTATCTACCTGAACTGTTACACTTCTATCAAACTGCAACAGATTCTCTATCATTCACAATTAAATGAGAACATCTTTCAAATAAGTAGATAATATTTTTTTCAAAAACAAACTATTTCTACTTTCACCAATTCCTAAGAGAATTTATTAGGGGCATGCAGGTGGCATTAAAACAATGAAAAACTGATCAGTAGTTTCTTTTGAGCTCTATCACAACAGAGGAAAAAATGCTGTCAAAACTATTATCTATTAGATATTTACTAGAAAACACTTACTAGACAGAACTGTTTTATGATTGAAAGTCTTGCTCCAGATGCTATCCTCCATGTTGTCCTTAACTCCAAATTCATAAAGTGTGTTTGGCTTCAGATTGTCCACCACTGTTTCTGTAACTGGGCAAAGCTGAAAAACCCATTTCTTGTCTTTATCCTTTTCTCTATAGCGAACAGTGTAGAACCTGCTCAACAAAAACAAGTTTTTCTTCAGAAAAAAACTCACTGCAATCATTTGTGTTATTAATTGCTAAAATGACTTATACTAAATATTGCTTTTGTTATTTTAGGTCCCTTAGAGTTATCAAATATCTGAAAAGCCAGCGAACAAACACAATGTCAGCCTCATCGTTTTCCAGATTCATACATATTCCTCTTCACACAGGACCCAACATCACTAGTAGTATATAGAGAGCAAAAAAAACAGTCTCATTAGTTATGAACATCCACATGGTATGCTAAGCAGAAGCTACAAGCTTATTTTACAAGTACTTTCTGCAGTTCTGATATATGCTGGAACAAGTCAGTTGAATGGACGCATGAGTCTATTCATTAGTGAGCCTCAACAAATTTCTTAGAAACTTCTGCATCTCTCCATGGTAAGGTGTTCCCCCTAAAACTAGTCCAAAAATATTCACAAGGGGAAGAAAAAAAAATAGTTGACATTTACATAATACATTTCTCATCCAGTGTTCTCATATATTGCCCACCCTTTGAACAAGAAAGTAAACTAAGACATTACTTTCTGCAGTTAAAATCAGTGTGATGAATACTAATGGATTATAAAATTAAAAAGCACGTCCACCGAAATTACTCAATTAAACCAAGCAGCACCACCCTGAAAAAGTATGAATGTAATACTAACCAGAATAAAACAATACAATGTAAATGCTGAGTTATGGCACAAACACTCTACTGCTTGCTAGTATCCTTTTCAATATACAGACTGTATCATTGCCAAATTAGAGTGTGGTTTTCTGTGGTTTTGTTTATTTTGTTGTTGTTTTTAATATCGGAGATATTTAGTAATTCTTTAATCCAAGTATTACTGAGATTTGTTTCACATACTGTAAAACATAAATCTTACACTGAAAAAGGATGAATTCCATCCAGCTGTTTTTTTTTTCTGGTAGTGGCTTCTGGAGAGGAAAATTAAGGCCAAGAAATAAATGGAAATTCAAAACCCTGCTACAAGCCTGAGAATAACTCAGAAACAAAAAGAAAAGGAATCTGAGTTTAAGGTACAAATAAAACAGATATTCTGTGGAAAATATAACGTGGTAAAAGAAGGGACCGTAACAAAACAATCAAAAACATTTTTAATACACTGAAAAATGTATCAAGTTTTAAGGTCCAGATTAAAATTACTTAATATGCCAATAAAACTCTGTAAATGCATAAACTTCCTTTTGCCAAATGTACAGATGTGCACTCCAAGAGTAGAGTATACATGAAAGGTGACTGCAGAACATAGGGAAATCCCTGCTCAATTATTAAAACACAAACTATGACAAGAAAATGGCCAATCGTGGAAAATACTATCACAGTTGACAACTGATTTTGCTACATGTTTTAGGAAAGGGGCAGTTCTTCTGGATTTCCTGAAACACAAACAAAACATCAACTCCGACCACTCCATCATGACACTAATTATGTTGAAGGTTCAGTCTTCCAGAGTCAGGCCATAGAAGGCAACAACTTTTCTCCTGCAACATGATAATGCCAGGCAGCAGATTACTTCAAAGATCATGGAGCGCACTGTTAATCTTAGCTGGAGTCTTCTGCTACAACCACAGTATAGTCTGCATATGGTGCCTTCTGAGTTCTATCTGTTCAAGTCAATGAACTATGCAGGCAATATTTTCCTAGCAATGATGCTGTCATAGCAGCTGTGAAAGTGTGGGGCAGTTTTGCTAGTACAAATTTTTGTGAGCACAGCATTCGAGCTTTTGTTTATCACTAGTGAAAACGCATACCTAATGGCGATGACTATGCCAAAAAACAGTGTTTTGTAGCTGAGAATTCACTTCATCAAACAGTGTTATTGTACTCTTTGTATCTGTTGTTGTTTTCAAGACAATAAATAGGAGGCAGTACTTTCAGAGTGAACCATATAGATAAACTAGAAAAATGAAGGCAAAAAAATTTCTTCTCAACATTACAGAGAGTGGAAGTGGCAGTGCACGGGAGCTTTCTGAGGTGTGGAGACCACAGGATAGTTCCCAATAGGACCTAGCACCACTCAGAGAATGGCTGGCAAGGAGTAAAGGCCTGTACACACACAGAAGAGTTCTATGGCCAGAGTGGGCAGCCAGAGCATGGTGCCACAGTTGGTGCAGGAGAGTGCAGAGGGAAGGTCCTGTCACTCTGCTGCTTCCAACAGTACATGTCACCTATTTGCAGAGAACTCCTGTCATGGTGTCATCGTATTCACTAGGCAAGAAGCCATACCCTCTAAATCCCCTTCAGCCTCTCCATCCACAGGAACTGACATAGCTATCCAGAGTTCTCCTGACGGAACAAGGAGAGCCCCTTTTTTTAGGTGTGCCCAAATTTTTTGTCAGCAGCAGAGTGCACAACTGTGGGAGGAGAATTGCTCAGCCTGAAAGAAGAAAGAGCTTCAAGAGGAGGTGACCAAGCTGAAGAGCAACAGGGAATTGGAGGAGGAGACAGATTGGCAGAATCATGCTCTGCCATCCTTGATATGAATATGTCAGCCAGTCACTACAAAGATATAAAGGATCTCTTGCCCTCTGCCACGAGGCACAAGGAGGGGACCTAAGAGACGAGGGAATGGAAGCAGGTTTCTTCTCAGAGCAGCAAGCAAATTCATTTCGTGCATACATCACCCACACAAATGCCCTTATACATCAGGTTCTGGAACTTGAAAGCAGGCAAATGATAGTGTGAATAAAGGTCTGTCTAGGTTGGATGAGTCATCTAGGGCTAGACAGCCTGACCCCCATATCACAACCCTGTCAGAACTCAAAAAGTGTTTGTATAATGCTCTCAAACATAGAGAGCATTATACATAGGGTTTGGATTTTAGGTGGTCCTGTGTGGAGCCAGGAATTGGACTTAATGATGTGTCCTTTCCAACTCAGGATATTCTTTGATTCCATGATTGCAATAAAGAAAAAGATGATGCTGATGCTTGCAAACCAGATGTAGACGCATCCTTAATGTGGTGCACAATTTTTGTTTGTTTGTTTTACACTGCTGAGTTGTATGGAGCTTAACAGGAAGTAAATGAAGATCAAAATACTCTTTTGTCATAAAAGGAAGAATACAAAAAGAATACTAAAATCACAGGGAAAACATAAAAAGCACCTTCAAGAGTACTTGCAAATACATGTTACCAACTGCTAAAAGTTTTCAAAAATGTAGGATTGCTGTTGTCTTTGAAGCTAACTAGCATTGTGATTTTCTTAACACTCTCACTTTGGAAGACTTCCTGAACACATTCATTAAATAATCACAACAAAACAAATATTGTAATATAAGAGAACTTCTACTTAAAATAGAAAATTAATGAAAGCTGTACTCTAATGGAAATATCAGTGAAGTAGGGAAGTGATAAGACAAAACATAGAAAGTAAAAATGAGACAGTATTAAAATAAGGTGCCATTCTCCTATTAAAGCACAACAAAAGCCATATTTTACTTCTATTTAGCCAACTTTAAATCAACATATCTCCTGTCATTGAACAACGTTTCTTCCAATTTGTTCAAATGCAAACAAAGGTAGAGCCAAGACCACTGCTGTAAGAACAATAAAGGATCTATGGTGAAACAGTAAGATCTGTACTTCGACACATAGGCACCTGACTAAATTTGCTATCAAGACAGGTAAAGGCTTGCTAAGCACTAACTTAAGTAAAGAAGAAAACTTCACAGTCAGAGCTAATGCAGTGTTTTAATTTACACTGTCATTTTTCTTCAGCTATGCTGGTTAACAACCTGCACAGCTTCAAGGTTGAAATGTCACATTAAAACATTATCACTGCAAAAGCTGTTTTCTGTTATTTTACCTGTCGCTAGCACAGTTACTTGTTGCTGTCCAGTCATGCTGAGGGTTGACTAGGATGCCCCAAGAGAGGAACACAGAAGTTGGGGTGAGAGTGCCAACTACCAGCTGCAGAGGCTTTTGATTCTTGTTCCGACCTAGGTAAGAAACATGTAATTCCAATTATAAATTAGTTTATCTTGCATTATGTAGGGGAAAGATTTTGCAGTTAGGTAGTCAAATAAATGAAGACCTACTTCTCTTCTGAATTTCAAGGAAAGGGGTCAACTGTTCTCAGCATTTCTAAAACATTGTCTAAAAATGGGGTTGGAGGGTGTCTCTGATCTGCTTGATGGCTTCTCATTGAAGCAAGCAAAATATCTGAAAGAAAGAGACTGCTCCTTTTCTGAAGCTAGCTGAGCATGAATAGAGTAAAAAGTGCAGTATGAAGTTCGCAGAAAGGAAGGGAAGATACATCTAGAAACCAACAGGAAAAGAATTTGGGAGAGTGCTTAAAACAAACAGGCATTGGACACACAATCAAGCTGAAGAGGCAACATAAAGAGGAGTTTCATTAGGTCCTCCCTGAACTTACACAGAATGTATTCCAACCTTGGAAAATACTGGGATTTTCACTTCCGGACTTGTAGATTCAGGGTGAATCAAAAAGAAATAACACATCTTACTATTATTTTGTGAGCAGAAAAGATTAATTTACAAAACTTTAGAACAGTTTTGCCTTACTGGAAGTTTTCTTTATGTCTCATTTTTGAGACTATGAAAACTTTAATGTTTATTTTTTGTATTATTAGTATATACATAATTCAGATTATTAGAAGGTTCCTCTTTCTGTGTGACAGGAAAAAAATGTGTTTTCTTGGCAGGATTCCTACTAATACAACAGGTGTGTCCACAGATAATTTATACTGTTGACAGGACTTTCCATCAAGAATAAAATAAGACCAACAAAAATTCTGTTGTTTTGAATTGTACGCAGATCTGAATTGGTGTCTGTATCTAGGACATTTTTGTTTTTTAACCACATACTACATTCAAGATACTTACATTTTGGGTGATACTTAGATTAAATTTGCTCTGAATGAAGAAGCACAACTATCCATCACGTGGAAAAACAACTTTATTCACATGATGCTCAAAAGCTTTTAAATACTTCCAGAAGATTTTCCAGCAAATAGTTGGAAATGAAGAAGTGATCTAGAGCAAATATTTTGGACCTATGGTTTATGGACTGCTACTACCCAATCAGAACTTTAGTTTCTTAGTTGTATGAAAGAGGACGAATGAAAGGAAATTCATATATTCTTTGTATCATTTGCTCATACTTAAAATATCTGATTGATCTATAACTCCTCAAAATATACACATGACCATAAGTTCCCCAAAAGTTTAAGCCACTGAAACAGTGATTTTTTTTCATTCCTTTTGATCCTAATATCTCTTCGCTCAACAAGCTCAATGAAAATCTGATCTGCACTTTCAACCAGTGCACGTAGGTGCATTTAAACTTCTTAACTGAAATTTTTTTCTGTAATACTCTAATTTTCAATTCTCATTAGCAGAACTTTTTACAAGAACCGTCTTCAGGTACTGTACAACCTTCACATTTTTAACACCACGTTCATAACTAACTACTGTCTGGGAAGTATTGGTATGCATTTTGCCTTCCCACGCATCTCAGTAAGTCACCTACAGTTACAGATACGTTTTCAGAGAAACCTAGTAAAAACAGGATATTATCTTCCTCAAAACGACTTGAAGAAAGAGATTCAGTAGTGCTCAAATACCTGAACAAGATTTCTTGTTATTTGAAACACGCGCTGGTCTCACTGAAACCAAATACCGTGGCTCTGCATCTATAAATGAAGAAAGAATTAGTGTAGATTTGACATTTATTTGAGACAGGGATTAACCTATAATTTATTAAGAAAAAGTCCAATATTCAGTGAAGATTTGATATCCAATTTTAAGGGTCTTTAGGCACATTTTCTTCAAAGTTTACTCAAAAATCATTCAGAAATATTCTAGCCACTACTTCAAACTCTTCTTAAATATTACATGTTAGTTTATATTTTAAAATGAATTTTAAAAATTGTTTTAAAATAAAACCAACAAAACTTAAAGTAATATTTCCTCATGCTATGCATTCATGAATATTTGGGAGAACATTCTAATTCTCACAATGTGCTAAACAACATGACTATGAGGACTGGTCCAAAAGTAGTATTTCCTATTTTATTACATTGGCCCACAACATCAGAGGTGGATGCTGGTGGTATGGCTGTAGAGGGTGAATCTTCCCATCAATATTCCCCCACATTTTCTTGACATGTGACAGGTGGGGCAGAAGGGCAAGATGTCAAAATGGCATCTGAAATGGCAGTGGTGTGTCATTGAATTCCTCCGTGCAGAAAAAATGGCACCCATTGATATTCATGACGCTGAATGCTGATGGAGATCAAACACTGGATGTAAGCACAGTGAGGCTGTGGATGGTGTGTTTCAGCAATGGTGACAGTGATGTGAAGATAAACCATGCTCTGGATGGCCATGTACAGCTTCCATATCCATGAAATGCAGAGTATCTCGGTCGGCTCATCCACATGAATTTATGGGTTACGACCAGGGAACGGTACACAGAGCTGAATATTGGCTTTAATGCATAGGAAATGACAGTGGCAACCTTTGAACATTGCAAAGCTTTCACCATAAGTGTCCCAGGAATTCTCACACAGGAACAGAAATAACACTGTATGCAAGTTTGCCAGGACCTACTGAACCAATACAAGGCTGAAGGTGACAGGTTCCTGAATCACATCATTAGCAGTGAAGAGATGTGGTGTTATCATTGTGAGCCGGAGTCAAAACAGCAGTCCACGGAGTGGCAATATGTGAATTCTCCATTGAAGAAAACATTCAAGATGCAGCTCTCAGTGGGTACAGCGATGTACACTGTCTCTGGGGATTGGAAAAGGACGATCTTTCCAGATTTCCTGAAAAGACTCAAATTTCCATATTCAGGCAAGAGAATAAGACAACCTTTTGCTTGCAACATCATAACACCAGATGCCAGACCATTTTAAATACTGAGGAATACATTGGCAATCTTGACCAGACTGTCCAACCACAGTATATTCTGTATTTGGTGCCTTCTTAATTCCATCTGTTCAGACCAATGAAAGACCGGTGGTGTGGGCAACATATTCATAACACTGTGATAGCAGCTGTGAAAGAGTGGGTTTGCCTCCAGGGGTGAAGATATTTATGAGCACATTGTGCTGGCTCTTGCTCATTGCTGGCAAAAAAAAGCTAATGGTAGTAGTGCTCATGCTGAAAAACAG
This sequence comes from Tetrao urogallus, assembly GCF_951394365.1. Taxonomy (NCBI): domain Eukaryota; kingdom Metazoa; phylum Chordata; class Aves; order Galliformes; family Phasianidae; genus Tetrao; species Tetrao urogallus. Next base: position 109,666,678 of record NC_136813.1, on the reverse strand, counting down.
TGTTTTGAAGCTGAGAATTCCCTCTATCAAATATTGTTATTGTGCTCTTTGTAGCTGATGTAGTTTCTAAGAAAATAAATAGGAGGCATTACTTTCAGAGTAACTGACATACAATATCATTAGTTCTGACCAACATTTTCAAACCTTGTAAATTACAAAAGTCACTCTTCAGAATTTGTAAAATTATATATCCAGTATACAGTAAGTACACGTGTGGTCTTGTAAGAGTTGAAAATATTCTAAATGATTAATCTTTACAGAACTACATGAACTTGAACAAGTTTAGTTTGAAATATATTTACAAATTCAATACCAAATTCTTCCAGCTTTCTTGCATTTAATGCCTTCTTGATGAACTGATACTGAAAGATGAACATTAGAGATCTGTTAGAACCTGCTAAGAGCCCACTATTAAGGTTGGAGTGACAAACACCATGGTTAGCAGATTGTTTCAGCTGGCACACAACTGTTTCTGTACAAACCCCTTGAAACTGCAAATCGAAAGTCCAAATAGTGACAGGCTTAAGTCTTCAGTAGGAAAATGACCAGTTGTGCCAGATGATTGCTAACCAACAAATCCATGCTTGATTCTTAGTGTTATAGTTCTCCATTTTTTTTAATTTTTATTTTTTAATTTTTTTGTTTTGATAATTCATTTGGGTGGCTCCAGTATGTCATCAGTATTGCTCTTTCAAGTTTAAATACTCACAGCTGAATAAAGCAGTGCCAGTTTGGAGCAAAACGCTACACTCAGACGGTCATGTACACTCAAAAAAATAACCTCTGCAGTAGGAGGGAATCCTACTCACAGACTAGAAGCACCAGGATGTGTAAAACACTGGGAATTCTATCTATGGCATTCAATACATAGAGAACACACCTGCATATACATTCAATACATATTCTTAAATCTGTCATTTCTTTTAAGCACCACACCTATTACAGCTCAATGAACCATCGCCAGGTAAACGAAATACTTCTCTGAACAACTCCAGTGACTCAGTATTTTTTTCATTCAAGCAGCCTGAAAGACGCATGCGCACATGCGCACTACACCTACCATTGTGTCTACAATTTTCTACAGAAGAAACATTTCAAGGACTGCTAAGTTCACAGAAATAAACCAATACTTTGGCAACATTATAAAAGAAAAAAGCAACTGTTTGACTAAGATTCTGTGATATTCATGATAAAAAACTATTAAATAAACTTCATTACCCACCTGAACAGACTGGAGAGACAACCAGTCTTGAGGAATATAATGAAAACGCATGTCACAAATCCAAACTAATATAACAATTCTATACACTGTGAGTTATGCTTTCTAACTAGTGACAAGTCCTGAATTAATGCTTACTTAATTTAAACTAAGTACTGATCTAGCAGACATCCCTGAATCACACTTTTTGTGTTCAAGGAGATATTAGAATTCTTCCCTTTTTGCATGTAAATTTCTTGCACAAATTATTACATTTGCTACAAGGTGGAACTGCCAGTACATTCTCCTCATCACTACACAGTCTGCTTCAAGTAAAGGAAAGGCTAAACAAAGTGGTCCAACTGTTTCTTTGAATGCATTTTGTTCAGATTTTAGCTAATTGCTATTTGCTGTCCATTCTTACAAAATTTCATTGTCTCCATCCAATTATTTGGGTTCTTCCAAAAGTAACAATACATTCAGGGAGACTGACTTTATTGTCTTCCTAACCGAGTTAGATCAAACTAGTGTAAAAATCTCAAGGAAATATTCTTTGTGAGTTGTGAAGACTGAAGAGATTTAGTTGGAAGTCTAAATAAAGCACAGAACATTTGGATGGGTCTTTTCACCTTGCTTATTAGTCTATCTGAATTTAAATTCTGATATCTTTTGACACCATCCATTTAGCTTGCTTGACCAACAATAATGTCATTTACTATCATGTAAGCTTGTGAAGTATCATCAGCACCAAGGAAAACACATCTTGCACCCTGATACTTCTTCATACCAAACTTTAATGCTACCTCACCTTTGTCATTTACACTTCAGGTTAATTCAAATTGAGCTGTCTAGCAGCTCAATAAAGCTGCTCAAGAGTTTATTGGCAGCATAAGCTCATTAAAAGTTCAGGAAATCCAACAGAACTCTTCTTTTTTACATACTATCTGCAGGCAATTCCTAATTCATGGATGATATTACACAATTACTGGCTCAGTTATCAGTTTAGCTGCAGTGTAGTTTAATGGGATGAAGTTCAATGAATCCAAGTGCCAGGTCCTGCATTTTGGCCACAACAACCCCAGGCAATGCTACAGTCTTGGGCAGAGCAATTGGAAGACTGTGCACAGGAAATGGATGTGGGGATGTTAGTTGACGCTCGGCTAAACATGAGCCAGCAGTGTGCTCATGGGGCCAACAAGACCAATGGCATCCTGGCTCATATCAAAAATAGTAGTCAGCAGGAGCAGGGATGTGATCGTCCTTCTTGAATACTGTGCTCAGTTTTGGATCCCTCACTACAAGAAAGACACTGAGGCCATGGAGTCTGTTCAGAGAAGAGCAACAAGGCTGGTGAGGAATCTGGAGCACAGATCTTATGGGGAGTGGCTGAGGGAACTGGGATTGTTCAGCCTGGAAAAGAGGCTCAGGGAAAATCTTATTGTCCCCTGCAACTCCTTGAAAGGAGGTTGTGACAAGGTGGGAATCAGCCTCTTCCCCTAGTTGTCTAGTGATAGAACTGGAGGTAGTGGCCTCAAGTTGCACCAGGGGAGGTTCAGTTTAGATATTAGGAAAACCTCTGAGGGAGTGATCAGTTGTTGGAATGGCTTGCTCAGGGAAGTGATTGAGCTATCATCCCTCGAGGTGTTTAAGAAAGTTTGTAGATGTGGGGCTAAAGAATATGGTTAACGGGCAACATTGGTGGCAGGTGGATGGTCAGACTAGATGATCTTGGATATCTTTTGCAATCTTAATGATTCTATTATTCTATGCAAAAGAAAAGAAAAAACAAACAAACAAAATTATTTTAAGAGAAGAACCACTCCAAGGAGGAGCTGAGTAGTTTAGTAGATGAACTGCAAGTGGATGTCACACTTTCTACAAAGACATGTGATTCTCCTGGAAGTGAGAAAGACCATATTCTCATTTATTTACTTCAAAATATATAAACATACCTCTGTAATCTCATAAAATCGCAAAATTAAATCTTATTGACTTTATGTTTAATGTTAACAGAATCACCAAGGTTGGAAAAGATCTGCAAGATTATCTGGTTCAACATCCACCTACCACCAGTATTTCCCCTTTAAACCATGTTCCTTGACAATGTTAATACTCTCAAATCAGGATTCACTTCTCTATAGACAGAGAAATCCATTCTCCCAGATCTAGTCATGTTCTCACAAAACGGTGTTCTAAAGTAATATTCCCCTATCCTGCTGGGGAAACATACCCTCTGGTTACCACCAAATGCCCTTGAATATCCAATTCTAATCTTTATTTTTCAGCAACTAAACCAGTTTAAAGTTGTAGTCAGCTTCAGTCTCTAAGGCTATCAGGAAAGGTCTTCTCTATCCATGAACTACTAAAACTGGCAAGTGAGAAAAAAGCTTAAATTGTGCTAGTCTAGGTCTAAACAGGCCATAACATCTTTTCACATTTGGAATTCACTCCTACCATACTGTTTAGAAAGAGCTGTAATCAATCACTTTTCAGTGCAGCCTGTAAATTCCATCTGTTTTCTGTAAAAGTGGGATAAGCTGAAGCATGAGAGGACTGAGAGAGTTGTTGGACTGAATGTGAATACCTTTCTAGAAGCCTAACTCGTTTTGTGGTGGGGAAAAATGTTTGGATCATAGCCTTTGCAAAGCGCACAGTACCATCTGAATGACTAGAATATCTAAAACATAGAATAGAAAATATCTGTGGGGTGAAATTTAAAAAAAAAAAAAAAAAAATCAACAAACACCAACAACCAAACCAACCAACCAAACAATAATAAAAATGCTTGTTTTAATATGAAGATAGAATACCAGGCCAATTTCATCACTTGAGATGTTCCAGACGCACAAGAAGCAACCAAAGATTTTTAACAATATGGCCTAGGAGTTCTTGTACCTTTGGAAAGTGTCTTGAGAATATTAATATTGCCCCTCTACCATATCTTGGGTTTTTTCCAGCATTCACATAAGCAGTGTCTGATCTCTGAGTGATAGAATTAAACCTATCCACAGTTCCTAAAACTAAGAACCATCCTGGAAGCACCCAGTCCCTGAAATTATGGGAGGTGCTAGCAGCCACTAATGTCTTCTGTTTTACTCTGTTGTATGTCACTCTAAAACAGAGCCAAAAGCACAACAAATGTTTCTTCTTTTAGCTCAAGTTTTATATCCATACATTAGCATACCCAATGCTGCTGTTTAATGTTGTGTTAGGATTAATGCAGTGGGAAATATGTTGTGTTCTCTGCTTCCAAATTCCCTGAACAAATATACTAAGCATGTAATGTAACACTAAAACTTGTAACTAAAAGCAATATTTTTAACAAAAGTACTGTTAATTGCTTTAAACAAATGTTTGCAACTTAAAATATATACCTATTACTGTTAGTATCTTTTATTCCTTTCCTATCAAAGATGACATCTTCTTCAAGTTGGAAATGCTAGCAGTACTAACAGATTGCATTTTTAGCTATTAGACGTTTAGAACTTATAATCAGGTTTACTGTAACTAGAAAACTTACTAACAACTTTTATTAGCATGAGTGAATTACATTTTTGATATTAATCTCCTTTAAAATAATTAAGACAGTATTACTCATCACTTGTGCCTTTCTCTTATATTGTGTTGGATTGTCCAGATGCACTAAAGAAAATGTTTTAGGTTCAATAGAGGGGGTACATAGAATGGTGTTTCTCATCTTCAAGATTTTTCATTACTTCAAGATTTTGATTGCTTAACTGTAAGATTAATGAATATGCATGCAGCTAGCCACTCCACTGGACTGCAGAACCAAATAAAGGTGTCTACAGTTCCTGTCACTAGATGTTAGTATGAAAGTTACCAAGAACCAATATGTTCCAGGTGACATTCAGCTTTATGTTTTCATATGGTTTCACAAATCATTAGGTAGTAACACTGGTATTAAATGGAGAGAAGGGCAAACTATCTACATGTGACTACATTCAGAGCTTTTTCCTCTTTCCATGGATCTCAAAGTATGTGAAAAATACTAACTCCCACTCTTCCTGTAATACAGCTATGCGGGTATTACTCATGCCCACTTCTACGGAGAAGCCCGTACATCATTTCTACTGAGCTGTGTTGAAAGATGGCATACATTAGATTCGTACAGGTTAAGTGATGTTTATGAACTCAAACACTGTACTGTGATAAAAGTACAGAAAGATCACAGAAATAGCAACTCATGAAAAGGAAGAAGTCAACCTTTTCCAGAGAAATCTAATGAAGATTCTTAGTAATTATTCTATGTCTAACATCTTATTTATCTCCTTTCCTACTCTTTAATTCTCAGCCTGGAGCACACATCTAGAATCGCCTTGATTTACCACATTAAAAACAATGCAACTGATACTTCTACATTTATGCATGCTTTCTCTGCTCTCTTTTACACAAAGGTCACTGACATTGCAGTGATGAGGGTAACAGAAGATTCTGGATTCATTTCAGGCTAGGGAAGATTAAAGAAAGCAATAGGGAAATTCTCAGACATTGGACAGATTTTTGATAATGTAAAATTCTAATAAATCAATGTTTTATAAGAAAATTATAACTGATCCAGTTCTCCTTGTTTGCTATTCTATCGATACTGACAATCCAGGGTTAAAAAGACAACCTAACTTACTCTTTGTTTCCTGTTCCAATCAACAAAATACAAGATTTCCAATGCATTTTAAACTCTTCCTTACAACTCACAGAATTCTATTTGTAACATCTGACACAGAATGTACAGGTTATTCTGCAACATGTGCCCCTACAAGAAAATGCATCCTTTTGTTATAAACATTTCCATTAAAGTGAATCAACCACACAATACTTAAAATTGTTTTATTTCTGCTTCTTTGCTACAATAGAAACATAAACATCTCCCATGTACATAACTGCAGATTTATGCAAATCGTCTCATACTATCTGTAATGCAGTCAATAGAGTTCATTCTTTTAGGATTAAAAATTCCCCCAAGTGAAAATCCTCACATATAAATAACAAGCTCTTCCAAACAACAAGAACTTAATTTTTCTCCCTAAAAAAACATTGTGATCTGAAATTCTTCCCAAACTAACCTTAAACACACAAAAAAAGCCAAAGTAATACCCCAATAAAAACACAAATTAAGAAACCCAAAGATTCATAATTTCATTGGTCTGTTTCCACATCATGACAACAGTAACATGGAAAGGAAAAATACTTTACCAAGTTCATTTATGTAGGTGCTTCCATCTGAAGGTAAAGGAATGTACTGATTAGAGAAGAAGCTGCTTCCGTAACCCAGGACAAAACCTTCAAGTTTGGTGTTTTGGCTTGGTCGAAGATACCTCATGCAAACAGTGTCATCTGTTGCATTGATCTGAACTTTCAGACTCTGTCTTTTCACTACAGAAAGAGAAAAAAATAAGAGAAGAACAAAATGTATTTTCTTGTAATTACGTATTTAGTAACAGAATATGACATTATAGCAACATAAGACTATTCAGTTTGTTAGATGCAAACAAACAACTGTTTGAAGGTAGATTCTCATGGCAATTCAGTGTGTTTTAGAAAACAAGCTGTTGCATTTAACTGTGGTTTCTAACATGCCTACTTTTTTCCCTTCATCAGTTTAGTAATATCATTAGCAGCTTCTTATACAATTGTAGAAATATAAATGAAGTAATCAGAAAAAATTTAAACATCTTTTCCTTTAAATATAGGAGTTATAGCAGTAATTTAGGATCCAGAGATAACAAAATGGCAAGTCAGGAGATCATTCTCTTCTGTAAGCAATAAAATAAAATAAAATAAAATAAAAATTGTAAGGATGCTATAGCAGCAAGACTTATTGCAAAATTAGAGGATGAATGGTAACTGTGTCTGAATAAAAATGCTACAGCAGTTAGTTGTTTTCAGTCGCGTTCAGAAGGAAATGTAATTTTCTAGTTGGAATTAAACTACAACACCTAGACTAACACATACACATTACTCAGAATTTCCAAGAAACATTTTAAAACACTGAATGTTTGGAATGTTTATAAAATTTTCATAAAGTCCTTTTACTGCAGAAGCTAAACCTAAAGAAAAACAATGAGAGATGTATGAATTGTCATTACACAACAGGGTAGAGCAATAACTTCTTTCTCTCTCCTGACACATCCCTCCTCCTTTCTCTCTTCTTTCCAGAGATAAATGCAGACTGATATTCAAAATTTCTTAAGACAAGTACAAACTGGTTCTCAGCAATCACTTAACTACTCTTCCTCTGGAGAAAATACAATGACTGGAGTTACTGAGAGGCCACAATCCCATTTTCTGAAAATGATTTAGTAGTAGTGATGAGTACCTGCAGTTGTCTGAAAAGACCCAGACCAAACTCTTCGTGCCCCTTTCCTTTATACAAAGGATGTAAGCAAAACTGATGGAAAACATTTGCCTCCAATTAAACCCTTTGTCTGAAGAGCGATCAGGTAAATGAACTCAGGAAAAAAATTCAGGAAGCCATCCCAATTCTACAAAGGCTACTTTGCCATATCCCAGGAAATGACAGTAGTTTGAGACACCTCAACTGTCTGCCACTATCAGTGGTAAGGCACCATCCTGGGGAAAAGGATGATGGTCCCTTCCTCATTTGGGAAACAACTTCTTTTATCATCACACTGCAATTACATGAAAATATTATCAGCAATTTTATTATAAAAAATATTATCAGCATGCTCTCAGACATAGGGTGCTGTGTGGAACCAGGAGTTGGACTTAGGGGTCTCTTCCAACTGAGGATAGTTTACAAAACTATTGTGTACTTAAAATGCAAATAAGATAGTCAGTAATTTTTAAAAAAAAATCTTTTTTTTTTTTTTTGTGGCTGATTAAAATTTTTAATGCAGAAGTCTATTTATCTCACATTTGAATCAAATACTATAAGCCTTCCTTCCTTTTTAGACACAAATGTTTAATAAAGACTATCCTTTCATATATGCTTCCCTCTCTGCAGTAAGATACTATAAAATGGAATTTAGGTGAATACTTAATTTTAATAAATGTAATTTGTTATCAATCAGAGGCAATAATCCTAAACTTTGATGCCACATAGAATGCTTTACTAAGTATCATTATGGCGTATATTAGATGACTTGGAAGTCTGTTGATGTTCCTTCCTGGTTTCTGCTGTTTGGAACTTTTTTGGTGTCCAAAGTTGCATGTCCCCAGTAGCTTCATATGGGGATTACAGAATTATAGAATCATCGAGGTTGAAAATGACGTACAAGAACATCCAATCCAACTGTCTGCTTACCACCAATAGTTCTCATTAACCATGTTCCTCAACACAATGTCTAAACGCTCCTTAAACACCTCCAGCGTTGGTGACTCCACCAAATCCCTGGGCAGCCTATTCCAGCACCTGACCACTCTTTCAGAGAAGTAGTATTTCCTAACATGAATTACAACCTGAATTTCCTCTGGTACAACTTGAGGCCATTTCTTCTAGTCCTATTGGTAGTTATATGAGAAAAGAGGCCAACCCCCAGCTCACTACAACCTCCCTTCTGGTAGTCATACAGAGCAATAAGGTCTCCCCTGAGCCTCCTCTCTTCCAGACTAAACAATTCCAGCTTCCTCAGCCACTCCTCATGAGGCTTATGCTCCAGACCCCTCACCAGCTTAGTCGCCCTTCTTTGGACACACTCCAGGACCTCAATGCCTTTTTTTGTAGTGAGGGGCCCAAAACTGAACACAGTACTCAAGGCGTGGCCTCAACAGAGATGAGTACAGAGTAATTATTCCTCCCTTGCTCTTAGCTGGTTGCAGTACTTCTGATACAAGCCAAGATGCCATTGGTCTTGTTAGCCAGGTTTACACACTGCTTGTTCATGCTCAGCTGAGGATGAACGCCTCCAGATCCATTTCTTCTACACAGTCTTCCAGCCTCTCTACCCCAAGCCTGGGGTTTTGTGGCCAAAGTACAGGACCCAGCATTTGGTCTTGTTGAACTTCATCCCACTGCTGTCAGCCCAGTTATCCAGCCTGTCCAGATCCCTCTGAAGGGCCTTCCTACCCCCAGGCAGATCAACACTTTCTCCCAACTTCGTGTCATCTGCAAACTTACTGAGGGTACACTCAATCATCTCATCCAGGTCATCAATAAAGATACTGAACAGGACAGGCCCCAATAGCAACTGCTGGGGAACACCACTCATGACTGGTTGCCAGCTGGATATAGCACCACCACTCTCTGGGCCCAGCCATCCAGCCAGTTCTTTACCTAGAAAAGAATGTACCTGTCCAAGCCACAGGCTGCCAATTTCTCCAAGAGAATTCCATGGGAGACAGTGTCAAAGGCTTTGCTGAACTCTAGGTAGATTCTGTCAGCTGAGTCAGCGTTGACAATATTTAGGAAAATCTTTCTTCCCATCTCCTTGGTGATAGTGATTTGGTCATAATCTCAATTCCATATTATCCTTAATATATGGCCTAATGGCTATCTTCTGATCCTTCTGTAAGCTTCTGATTACTACTTTGTTCCCCTTGCTGAGAAAGAAGTCACTTTTCTCCCATTTTCTTCCTTTGCTCTCAGACGCAAAGGGCAAGGTAAATAAATGGCCTTCTTCACTAATCTTTAGCTGTATCTATTTGAAGGAAAATAGCTGTGCTAAATCAGTAACAGAAGTACCGCACTTCAGATGACTATACTGAATTCCCTTCAACAAACTGGTAGCTACCAGAGGCTGACTAGTTCTTGGATTTGCACAGATGAAAGTGGTGCAACCGTAGCCAATGCTGACAAGTTTTACTATCAGGTGTCAAAACAGTACAGAACTACAAACTGAAAATTTCAGAGAAAATCCATGGTAATTTGTATGTTATTATACAAACAACTTATACATGATGTTTTTCTCTTTTCTTCCTCTTTCTCCTTATTGATGCATAGTATAAAGTTACTTTACAGATCAAAATAAACAAGGAGGAAAAGCAAGAAATCCCATTGTTAGTTTGAAGCAATTTCTTGTATCCCATCTTACTGATCTTGAATCCTATTTTACAGAATCATTTAATAGCCCAAGGGGTTGGAAGGGGTCTTGAAAATCCTAATTTTTTTTGCTACCATGAGTCGACCATGTTTTTGCTATATGAGTTGACTCATATTAAATGACCCAAAGAGGGTCAGTGACCTACTTAGTCATTGGGTTGGACCAGGGAACCCGCCGAGAAGCAGACAAGCCCTCACGTCTGCTGACATCTTAGTCCTCTAGTATCTTTCCAGAAGCCCTTACACTGTTCCAGCTCTTCACTTTTGAGCCCACCTGTGTGCAATCTACTTAGAATCATGCTCTAAAAATACAAACACAGCAGACCACAAAGAAACCTCTTGTGAGGAATGCCCATTTAGTCACTTGTGATCCACAGATAGCTGAGAGATATGCACAGAGAGGCCTACTAGCCAGCAGAGAGCGCAGGCATAATTGGCTTGACAGCAACCAGCTAGGTGAATGGGGACTACTTTTGGGAAGACATTAGCAGAACAGGTTTCATTTGTGCTGATCTTAAGGTACTTTAAACAAGTAACAGAGTATTCTTGTTTTGAGTAATATCTCCATCTTGGCCGCCACTCAAGTAAACAATCATGCTGTGGTACAAATGAATTTGATTTTGAGAAAATACCCTAGATACATCCTGATATTAGAATACCTTCCTCCCTTCCCCTCCCTGGTGAAAAAGTAGAATGATAAACCAGATTCTCTCAAATTCCAGCACAAAAAGATTTTTAAAACATCTTGCAAACAGAAAAGAACACTTTCAGGCACAGAGCAAAGCAAGGTTGAATTTTTCTAACTTATATTCTGTTATGTCCATTTTTGGCATGCATTATTGAAACTCTGGTGCTAAGTATTTGAATTTGTGGAGTAGTTCAGCTTCAGGCTGTCACTAAATGGAGGATTCTGAGATCCACAGCTACATCTGAAAAACAGTCTTTCCCTTGTGGCTCACCCACACAAATTTTGTGCTGATTTGCAATTATTCTTTTCAACAAAATTCTATTGGTGGCCAAAAGCAGTATGACAAGCAGCAAACAGCATAACTGCAGTAAAAGCACAACATTAACTACATCAAACCTCAAACGCCTTGCATTGTTAGAGAGAACTCTTTGTGAAAAGATGTTTTGCCTAAAAGAGGAATGACTTTTGAGACAACCCAGTGAAAACTACTATATCATAAGGAAACCAACCCGTGGTAATTCTTCAAAAGGAAGAAAAATTGTTGGAGGAATCCAGCTGGGAGTACCAACAGTTTGGGTAGATGGGGAAAAAAATAAAAGCAGTCATGAATAGGCAACAGGAGCCTATTTAATGCCTTCAAAATGGAAGAGCAGCTAATGAAGATAATATATGAAATATTTATCTGGACATTATTTGGATTTAGATTTAATGCCAATTATATGATGTATAATCTTTTTCTCATATCTTTAATAAATAATGGAGTAATGGGGTTGGGGGGAGAATTTAGAAGCGATGGTACCACATCCTACTCTTAGCAGATGTTTTAAACTTACAGCTCATATTTATCTACAGGAAAAACAGAGAGCTCTAATTTTCAATTTCTACTTTCACAGGAAAGGTCCAGTGAAAGCCCTTTGGATATTATAGCATCCCACTAAGACATCTCAGTTCCAAAGCAGTTTGTAAAGGTAAAAAAGTAACAGGTAATTATTAGAAACAGATTTTAGTAATTCCATTGCTGTTTAAAAGCTGGTGAGAAGTTAGGAGATGAACACAGAACTGCATCACTGGACTAGTAGCATTAAAATGGTATTTGTTTAGTAATTTTTGTTTAGTAATTCAGTGTTGGGGACAACAGTTTTTCCAACATATAAAGGCAAGTAAAACTATCTAAGAGTTTTTTACCTCTCAAAAATTGGTTTCAGCAACACAGAACTGAATACTTCAGAATTCTGTGTCCCATGAATACACTGCATCCTTACAGTACTGTTGGTAACAGCTGTGCAGTTAGCACAAAGCTAGCTAGTTTGATTTTCATCTGTTTCAAGAAATATGAGAGAAACTGGGATGAGGTGACTGGAATTTGAATTAACTGTCTCTTTTCTATTTCTATCTCTAACAAAAATTGTACTTTGGCCACATCAAATAAACTGCCTTCAGCTGAAGAGTATTCTATTTCTCTCTCCAGCTTAAGATACATCAACAGCTGGCTGAAAATTCGTTGATTAAATAACTTAATTCATTAAATAACTAACACATTCAGAAGTAAACCTGATGTGTCTATACAGCAACAAGCTTGAAGAATGAAGTACAAATGTATTTGGAAATAAATTTATCTGGCACCATATACTTTGAGCTATCTATTCACCTGCTTCACTAGCAAAAACAGTGGTGGGACAAGACGTTGTACTTGTACTTACTCTGTGATTCTAGTGGTGAACTGAATGTGTATGTGGCCTCTTGTGAACATATGCAATCTTGTTTTCCATTTTTATCTGCAGAGCTAAAAGCCGTGAACTCTGTCCTACAAAAGGGTGAATACAGCTGTACTGTATTACAGCAAATTTGGCTTAATCATCAGAATTCCTTTTGCCTTACATTGAAGCTGTTTATTTTTCTCTATTTCAAAGATTTTAGAGGGCATGAATGAAAGACCTAGCACTGCCTCCCCAAGTGCTAGATAAATGAAGCATGCCATAAGAAAATATATTAGCATCATCTATTTGCGAGAACCACCTCACTTATTACTTCCAAATTATTCACAGCAGTGCTTTCATTTTCCAAATCTGGTGCCATATGTACCACCAGCCAAGATCATAATGATAATCTAACAGCGTGCAGCTTTTATTTTTGCTTTTTTTTGTTGTTTTTTGTTTTTTCTTTGGCTCCCAAACATGGAGAAATATTGGTTGTTTGGCTCAAAACCAAACATAGCTTAAAAAGGAAAAGTTTAAAAATAGATATGTTTCTTTGCAGTAGAATTAACAAGAGGCACTCCTAAGCCACAACCACAGAATGCTGTAATAACTTAGCACGGAAAGGACTTCAGCACCCTCTGCTCAAAGCAGACCTAATCAGATCGGGTTGCCCAAAGCTATATCCAGCTGAGTCTTGAAGACCTTTACAGGCATAGTTTCCAAAATGTTTCTGGGCAACCAGTATTTACCACTCTTGCAGTAAAAATAATAATAATAAATAAATTCTAATGTCTAGGTGGGATTTCCCACGTTCCAGCTTGTGCCCATTGCCTCCTGTCGTACTGCCATGCAAAGACTGTCTTGGTTTTCTTTAGGTCCTCTAGCCAAGTAGCTGTGGACAACATTAAGTCATCTTTCCCCTCACAGATTATATACAACATCATTGCTTCCAGAGACAAAATCTAAATTAACAATGAAAATGGGTGCCATATGGACCCTTAAAAACAGTAGGAAATAATTTGTTATTAAAAGTGGACAAGTTAAAAGCATCGTACATGGTTTTGTCTTTGCAAATTAAGTTCCCCAATGAAATAATGTTATTATATCAACACTGTACATTATCTTAGCAGTACTTCAGAATAAATATGCAGTCAACACTCAGTACTTTAACTTTTCAAAACACACTTAACGCAAATTTATTTGCAAAAGCAACCCAACTCATGTGCTTTCAACTTTGGCTTGAAAGATCTCTCTGCTCAGGCAGATAAGCAAACAGATGAACAAAAGCAATGCTATTCTTACCTATAAAGCTACATTTATTACACAAAGATCTACTGGGACAGCTTGAGAGATGAGTCATGAAGAAGTTTCAACACTACAATTCTTGTTGAAGTCCTAACACTATGTGTCAGTTTCTCCAATCCCCAGTCAATTGGCGCTGTTCATTTCAGTGACATTCTGCTGGTTCAAAAAACAAATTGTGGAGCAATTCTCACTTCCTTTTGAAATGCTACTTTTTTTGCTCACAGTGGCACAGTTTAATACAGAAATTACAGATATTTCCTATTTTAACTATGGTACTTAAAAGGTAGGATAAATAAATCTTGCTATTTTAAGTCTTATTATTATAGCTTACTTCTTTACTGGTAACTAAAAACTAGTAATCAATTCAGGTTGTTAAGTTGTGAAGGTGCAATAATCTAAGAATAGGGAGAATGTAATACATAGCAAAACGAAACAAAAAGCAACAATAAACAACAGCAAGAAAAAGACTTCACTGAAGAAGCTTACAGACAAATTCTGTCTAACTAGCTCCTGATATCTGGCAAATGGGGAGCTAAGAATTTTCTGAAAAGGTAAGTGCTAAAGAGGAAGCCAGCTTTGATCAGTCAATAGCAAATACAGAGCTGTAATTAAGTTTGTCTAGGAAATGTAGTAGAATAGGCTGTAGCAAGATAACTTCAAATATATATATATATATATATATATATGTATTATTCTACTATCACACTCCATTCTGCATTTTCTAGCTTCTCTTGCTGAAACAATTTTTTCAGCTAGTACGACCACAGTATAAATGGTTGGTCCTTGTACTTGCACTGTACTCAGAAATTGCATTTAACAAGGAAGAAAGCATTCAGATTGGTTTTGAATATCTCCAGAGAAGGAGAAGCCACAAGCTCTCTGTGCAGCCTCTTCCAGAGCTCTATCACCCATACAGTAAAGAAGTTCTTATGTTGCATGGAACTTCCTTATGTTCCAATTTCTGACCACTGCTCCCCTTGTTCTATCACTGGGCACCCCTGATCAGAGCCGGGCCCCATTCACTTGACTCCCACCTACTACATCTACTCCTTAGATGTGTCCAGGCTTAAATAATAAAAGTGACTAAAAGCTGCAGACTTGTCAAGGAATGTGAACTGACCTTCAGAGAGGGATACAGAGACCTAGAGTAGTGCTTTCTGCTCCAGAATAAATGCTACTTCTTGAGGGCAGAAACTCATTAGCTGCCACAGACTTCCATTGGAAGAGATGTACTGTGAGGACCTAGTGTCAGCTCCAACACTTTCAGTGCCCTTTGTCATGTCAAATTACTGTGACTTCTTCCTTCAGTTAGAATATGTGTTTAGTTATGATAATGTTAATCTAAAACATGCTCTTTTTAACAGATATAGTAGATATTTCTCAGACTAACAGAAGGAAATCTGGCAAATTTCAAATCTCAAAGCCCAGTTTTTCTACTCTTTGTCTCATGTAAGCATTCATATGGCACACCTATACTTCTTGCAACTTACCTTGCCAGTTCCTCTCCAGCACTCACTAGAGTGCAAAGCTGAGTTAAGTCACTGTAGCTTGCTATAACTTTAGGATCAGTGAAAACAGTGCAGAAGTAAAGGCAGGACTGTCAGCAATTTGAAGGTTAAATTTTTATAGATGTCATTTCTATAATCTGTTTTTGGGTTAATCATGCATTTCTTCAAATTTCCATTTCCATTATTTCACCATCTCCTTACACATTTTAGTTTAAAGGCTCCTTGCACATTTTAGTTTAAAATTAATTTTTATTGGACTAAGAACATTATCTATCCTTGTTTTTGAGGTATGAAACTGAAAAAAAATCCGGATTTAAATTTGGGATCCCATGCCAGGGGTCCAGCCCTAGTGCTTTTACCCTGCAGCCCATTTCCCTTATTTGTGAAAATCACATTGTAAACAAAACTAAAAAAAAAAAAGCACAAACTCTTGTTTGAGAATAACCAAGTGTGCAGCTCTGGTGGAAACAGGAATAAACTTCTGAAAAATTCTTTAAACAGAGGCCTGACAACCTACCTGTCTCTGACTTGTCGTATGATACTGCTCAAACCTGGTCTAGTATTAGATGTTGGTGGCCCTGCCTGTGGCAGGGGGGTTGGAGATTCATGATCCTTGAGGTCCCTTCCAACCCGGGCCATTCTGAGTGATTCTATAATTTTTCTGTTAAAACTTAGGAAATTCCACTCATTTAATTTCTCAATCTGTAAACTTATTTCTGCTTGAAGGTAAAATGTGTGTGCTAAACATTTAGCTTAAATAAAATTAATCATTGGACAATTTAACATTTTTAAAAGTTAAGGACAGAACATAACCTATCTATCACTTTTAGTGGATAGCTCTTCCTGAATGTCCTTTATGTTGAACCATTTTCAACAGTCATTATTTACAATCAGTAGCATAAAGACCACGAAAGATCTTTAGTTGTCCGTGGGAAAACAATCAAAACAAAATCTTCCACCTTTTTAATGAATCTCAAATCCTTACTTCAATTTGGATTCAATTTCAGGCACAAACTGGAACACAGGAAGTTCCATCTGAACATGAGAAAGTACTACTGTACTGAGAGAGTGACAGAGAACTAGAACAGGCTGTCCAGAGAGGTGGTAGAGTTTCCTTCTCTGGAGATATTCAACATCTTCCTGGATGCCCACCTGTGTGACCTGCTGTAGAGCACCTACTTCAGCAAGGGAGTTGGACTGGATGATATCCAGAGGTCCCTTCCAACCACTACAATTCTGTGATTCCAGATCACTTATTCATACTGGGATAGAGCTTGATTTGGACCTCATAATATGATCTCCAGAGTACTGTTCCTCTGACTTTATTCTCAGAAGTAGATGTTTGTTGTTGTTTTTTCCATACTGGCCTGGTGTGTCTTTTTCTGGGCTGATGCAACTCCACCTAGACAGAGCTGACGAGACAGTGCCTGCATCTTGCCCAAAAAAGCTGGTCTTTCCCATCTTGGCTCCTCTCCTGTCCAGGAAAATGGGTCCAAGGCATCTCCACCCAGGCTAGGCTATGAAGAAAACTGCATCTTTGCCAAAGAACCTGACAGATTCTGCATAAACTCAACAAGAAATGCAGAAGACTGTTGGGAGAAAGGAAAGGCTCCCAGCTGTTCTAGATCTAACTCCTTTTTAAGCCTTCAAGAACACTAGCTAATGCAAATTCTAAAAATATATGCATTTTTTTGGACATGACTGCATATAAAGTAGTTTTATTTAGAGCCAGTCAGATAAACAAAAACATAGGCTTTCTATAACAACTCCTTCATAGGGAAAGCTCAGCATGATATCATGAGCTTAAGTAGGTGAGGGGTTCAAATACTGTTGGTCTCACCTTGCCCATAAATTAGAAACAAAATGATAATAACGAGCATTTAAAAAACTGTGGACCTTAGTGAAACAGACTCCTTAGGAACCTGCTCCTTACTGGGATGTGCTTAGCACTACCATTGGCATCACCTATTCACTGGCAGGCAGTGTTTACCATTACCATTCCCTTAATCCATTCTTCATCTTAAAAAAAAAAATAATAATAATAATAAATGCATTTTTGAAGAATAAAAACCCAAAGGCTTAATGAAAACAGTATTTGAAGCTGCGACTGCATTTTCTTCCAGGAGAAGAGTAAAGAGATGATTTCCCCACATTACAACCCATGTTGTTATCATTCATTATTAAATGTACTGTTAATCTGCTATGTGGATTGACATAAAATGATAGAATCACTCAGGTCACAAAAGACCTTCAAGATCATCAAGTCCAACAGCAACCTAACCATACTACCCTAACTCTAACAACCCTCTGCTAAATCATGTCCCTGAGCACCACATCCAAACAGATTTTAAACACATTCAGGGATGGTGACTCAACCACCTCCCTGGGGAGCCTATTCCAGTGCTTAACAACCCTTTCTGTAAAGAATTTTTTCCTGATATCTAGCCTAAACTTACCCTGGCAAAACTTGAGGCCATTTCCCCTTGTCACCTGTCACCAGTGAGAAGACCAACGCCGCACTTACTGTAAGCACCTTTCAGATATTGGAAGAGAGCAATAAGGTCTCCCCTCAGCCTTCTTTTCCCCAGACTAAACAGCCCCAGTTCCTTCAGTCGCTCCTCTTAGGACATACTCCCCAAGCCCTTCACCAGCCTTGTTGCCCTTCTTTGGACCTGCTCCAGCATCTCCATGTCCTTTCTGTACTGAGGTGCCCAAAACTGAACACAGTACTTGAGGTGAGGCCTCACCAGTGCAGAGCACAGGGGCAGGATGACTTATCTAGTCCTGCTCACCACACCATTCCTGATACAAGCCAGGATGCCACTGGCCTTCTTGGCCACCTGGGTACACTGCTGGTTCATATTCAGCTGATTGTCCATCAGTACACCAATCAGATACATGTACTCAGATTGCAGTGAGATTCCTACAGTGCAACATTTGTTTTGAAATCTGTTCCTTAGATGTGATTACTGTGCATATCACAATACTTTTTTTTTTAGTATACACCTTTTAGGTTGATTTGCAGTGTGTTTATTCATTTGGGGATCTCTTAAAACATGAAGCAATGGAGACGAATTAAAAAAGGAATGTGAAATAACTGATAGACAGAAAGTATATTTTCTGTTGGCTTTTCATAGCTTTCTTTCATAGCTTACTTTCATCTCATGCATCAGATGTTTGTTTTTGCTTTTTTTTTTATGGCCAAGAGTGGTTTTTTAAGGGGCAATTAGTGGTTTTCAGACAGCTAGCAATGTTTGCAAACTAAAGTAAATTTAACAACAGTACGTATTGTTAATACTCAATACTATACACTAACATAAACATAAATAAACTAACATATGAGTCATAAACTAACATAAACTAACCTATGAGTCTCAGGATTGCCAACAAGGTATGCTTCCCAATTGTAAATCTGAAAACTTGCTAAGCAGTCCTTTTATGCACTGGTCTTCATGTCTAAGTGATCTATTATCACTGATTAGCCCAGTGCACAAAAACCCTTCTTTTTAAACAGAGCAGCATAGTATGACATTCTAAGTATGAACCTCAACTTGCACCAGGGGAAGTGCAGGTTTTAAGTTAGGAAATACTTTTCCAAGAGAGTGGTCAGGCTCTGGAATAGGCCACCCAGGGTGGTGGTGGAGTCACCATCCCTGGAGGTATACAAGAAACATTTAGATGTTGTACTGAGAGACATGGTTTGGTGAGAACTAGTGGTGATTGGTGGACATTTGGACTGCATGATCTTAGAGATCTTTTCCAACCTTGGTGATTCTGTGAATCAACTTTACAAGATCCAGAAGTCAAAGACTAGAGTATGTGACCCATGAAAAAAAGCCTCAGTAATTTATTTCCTATCTCTCACATATAGATATTGAAAATCCAGTAAAACGTTATCTTCACTAGATAGATAAGACTATTTACTGATAAAAGGAGAAGCACCAGGGAGAGGCAAGATCCCTCTGTCATGTAAGAACAGAAAAAAAAATCACACTACGATTGTTTGAGGAATGGCAGAAAAGAGCATCTGAGAGATGAACTGTTCAGCCTAAACTCAATTACCTGAAACACATGAAACAAATGGTCAGATCTCAGCACATAAAGAACAAGGAGAGATTCAGAAGAGCCAGCACAAATTTACCATGGCCAGGCTGTGTCTGACCAATCCTGCTATCTTCTGTAATGTTATTACTGGCTTTGTGTGCAAGGTAAAAGTAGTGCATGTCATTTTCTTTGACTTAGCAAAGTTTTAGACACAACCTCCACAAGCATCATTCCAGCCAAACCGAAGAAGGGAATGCTGCAAGGGTAGAATGTAAAGAGGATAGAAAACCGTGCTCAAAGACTAGTAGCCAGTGGTTAAAAGTCCAAAGCCCTCCCTTGATACTCTTTCCGGTTCTCAAGTAATATCCACAGCAGTACCTAAATTAATTTCAGTGGACGAAAATGTTTTTCGGTTTGCATACATTTAGCACAGAACTTGGGGTGGGCAAATAAAATAAGATGGGTTGCACTTAACGATCGGCTTCCAAATTTAACAAAGACTAACTAGTTTGAGACAATCAGAAACAGGTGCTCACCAAACTACATTCGCAAATCAACTTCAGAGAATATCAATGCAGTTAACAAGACAGACATTACTGCACTTTTGACACATCTATGCATTCAGACGTTTTGTTCCTCTGTTCAGTTTTAATATGCCAGTAAATACTCTTTTGCCTACCTCTTCAGAAACACAATCCAGTCAGTAGCCTTTATCACAAGTTCTTAAAAGAATAAAAGGTATCTAAAATCAGATACATATCAGTAGATATATATCAGTAGTAGGACATGACCTTACATGCCCTTTAAGTAACTACACTGATAGCATATGATGCTCATCACAAATTTCTGTACGTATTTCCAAGTGAGAAGGAAGTACAAATCATTACAAAGTGATGTAATTATCTATTTCTATTAGAAACAGCTAGAAAGGGAAAAGTACAATTTGTCTGTTACATTGAAATTGTGTTTCTAGAGACCAGATCCATGGCAGCACAAGACATTTAACAATCCTTAAATGTATACAATTTTATAAAAATATCCTTCCTACTTTAGTACTGTTTAATGGGACTTATTTTCTATTTATAAATTGCTCATAATGCCGTGCAAAACTGAAATAAGCCTCTATAATTGCATGTAGCAAATGATGAAAACTGAAAGGTATCATACATTCTCAGAAGTCATGATGGCTTTTAAATTCCAACACTGCAATCATCACATGATCATGCTAAGCATCTGAATTCTCTGCTTGAATTCTTATAGTATGCAAGATATGCAGGACTTCAAATAGTGCAAATATTAATTGCTTTGGATATGTAGTTGACAATTGCATTTGCAATATTCTGTGTTTTAACACTGCAGTAATTCCCCTATTTTTCAGAGGCAGGCAGCTGATAAAGCAATTAAATATCTGAAGCATGTGTTGTAAGTGTAGGTTTTGCTGTATATCACATGCTAAACTTCAAAAGAGTTATAAAACTTTATCAGTTACCAAAAACAATAATCAAACATTAAATGCTAGTAATGCTTTGAGGGCTGTAATTTGTTCTTCTCAATTCTATGAGCAAAGCTTTTAACAATTTATTTCCTTTTAGTTGAGAAACTTCTAGACACGTACACACAGTAATACTAATAATAATGCACACGCTCAGAATTTCCAACAGAGTAGTGATAATAGAGTTTAAAAAGTGTTCACTTCTGCTCTGCATCTCCAAACCAAACACTCTCACACATCATAGACACTAGCTGAATACAGCTGAGTCCTATAAGGACCGATTCCAAATGCATACTGTTTTTTCCAGATGGAAAATGTATCTCATCTTGCACCACTAGATGAGGTGAATTTCAAGACTGATGATCTGGCTTCTTGTTAAAAAACAAAACAAAACACACAAAAAACCCCACACCCAACAAATTAAGAAAGACCACAGGTGATTTTCTTCTTCTACAGTTATGCATTCTGAGTTTGCAGTGACAGGAAAGCTTCTACAGCTCAAGAAAATGTCTCCAGAAAGAAGCACAGATTTCCTCTATGTTTTTGAGTGTGAGGACAGAAATCACTAATAAGAAAAATAAATATGATTTTTGGGGCTGGATATGGGCATATACACATATGCTTAGAACCATCAGCGAGGGAATTTGTGCATTACTTTACATTTTTACTTGTACTTCACTCAGAAATGTATTCAATTGTTTGTGGCAAATTTATGTCTCTTTCATCACTGATCTTGAAACTCAGTGCAGAGTAGACTACATTAATTCCCAAGGAATATTCTCTGATTTAAGAGCTTATAAAGCACGTACATAATGTTTCATGACTTTACAGAGCAGAGGTTTTAAAATGCAAGATCCCATGACACTTTCGCTCGACATCTAACAAATGGTTTAAACTCTACAAAAGCAAATTTAAAAAAAAAACAAAAAACATAAAAACACTTACAAACCTAAAAAAGCCAGGCCATAGGAAAAAAAAACAACACAAAACAAGAAATATTCACAGTTCCTGAGATCTCTAAACTGAAACTGAGCACAACTAACAGCATCTATTTCCTTTGATTGAGCTTCTATATTTTCTCCTCAGCCTTAATACTACGAATGACCTTACATGCCCTTTAAGTAACTACACTGATAGCATATGATGCTCATCACAAATTTCTGCACATATTTCCAAGTGACAAGGAAGTACAATATCCATTATGTTATTTAGAAGCTTTGTTCTCTAAGAACTCTTGCACTAACAACATACTAATGCTTTTACCAACTGCTTTTTCAGCTGGAACTAAGCAATCCAGAAAGAATGATAAAAGCCTAGAAGATTACAGCAAATAGTTTTTATTGCAATATATTTACCAAAAGTGACCTAGACAAGCCCAAAGAAATGCTGAAGGGAACACAGAATCTCAGGGATTGGAAGAGACTTTAAGGCATCATGACATCCCTGCTAAAGCAGTTCCCTACAGTAGGTCACACAGGTGGGCATCCAGACAGGTCTTCTCCATAGAATGAGTCTCCAACACCTCTCTTGGCAACCTGTTCCAGTGCTCTGGTCACTCTTATCATAAAAAAGTTTTGCATGTCTGTATGGAGCTTCCTATGTTCAAGTTTTAGGCCATTACTCCTTGTCCTATCACTGTGCACCACTGAAAAGAGCCTGGCCTCATCCATATGCCTTCCATCTCCCTTTAGATATTTATAAATATTAATCAGGTTCTCCCCTCTAGTCTTCTTTTACAGAGGCTGAATAGACCCAGTTTACTCAGCTTTTCCCTATATGGAGGTGCTCCAGGCCCTTTATCATCCTTGTCTCCCTTTGCTGGTCTTCCAGGAGATCCTGTCTTTTTTGAACTGGGGAGCCCAGAACTGGACACAGTATTCGAAATGTGGCCTCATCAGGACAGAGTAGAAGGAAAGGACCACCTCCCTCAACCTGCTGACCATGCTCTTTTTAATGCATCCCAGGATACCACTGGCCTTCTTGGCCACAAGGGCACACTGCTGGCACCTCGCCATGATGCCCAAGTCCTCCACAAAGCTCCTCTCCAGCAGGTCAGCCCCAAACCTGTACTGATACATGCAGTTATTCTTCCACAGGTTAAAGACTCTTCATTTACTCTTTTTAAATCTCATCAGGTTCCTCTCTGCAGTGTTTATGCTTATAATTTTTTCATAGCATAGCTAAAAGCAAGTAATGAGCTACCTGCATGTTGCAATATCACTGTCAAGTTCACAAAAGAAAGCGTCTGCTGTTTAGCTTTATGACAAAGATGGAGACTTGATGGCAGCTCAATCCCCTCCCCTTAGACAGTTCTTAATCACCCTGAGAGAATCATGCTTCTTATACTCAAATGAAGCCAATTCTCTAACCATATAACTCGTATGCACAAGCATACACTGCTCTATAAATAAAGAACAGTACAGTGCCACTTAATCCACCCTCCTCAGTGTTTGCGTGAGCCAAAGATAATGGAACTCAGTCAAATTTTCCTGGTCAAACAATAGTTTTCTTCCTTTTTTTTTTTGCATCCCACCACTCAAATTCTTATTAATTTTCAGACTATTTCACCCATGCCTTTTATTTTCGGCATATGCTTGGACATGTTGTGCAGACACATTGAGATTTAAAAAGAAAACTGATAAGTGATATGGCCTGAAGTCTTACATTTTTTTCATTGTGCATCTCTCTTGTTCATGTACAAGCTTGAACTGTGGTAATGACAGAATCATTTTGAAGTCAGAAAAACAACATTTCAGTTTTACATATAGCTTTACGTATTTGTCGTTGAACAAAGCATAACTCTGTGTGTTCTAAAATGTTTCCAGTCTTATGCATCATAGAAAGAAAAATTAACATGAATAATAAATGTAGAGCAGTGGCAAGGAGCTGACAAAAGGAGATTTTTTTTCCTCTGTTCAAGCTCAAAAATAACATTATCCCACACACACTTCAGTACACTAAAATTGGCCAGGCTCCCAAAGCATTAATTATGTAGACTCATACCAAGAACTCTGTGCTGCTTATAGATTTATGAACTGATGCCACAACTGGTTTTGATGGGAGAGAATACTACAGCTTCTACTACAGCTTCACTGCTTCATTGAATTATGCTTTTCCTGAGCAGATTTCAAGAATAATGTGAAACACTAGTAGTACACAAAAAAAAAAGCAGAAGTAACACTACAAATTCCCTCGCACTTTAAGAATCCACTTTGCCATTAGCTCTCTGGCTTGAACGAGGCCCTGCGTGCCCAATTTTAGCATAGCTAGCACCTCCAGAAGCTAGCATCCCAACTCTTTACTTTTATTTTTTTCCAGTAACTCTGAAGTAGTGAAGATTCTGAGTTGACGTTCCTACTGTAACCATCCTTATGTAACCCAGCTTGTATATCCTCTAATTTTGGTTACATCACTTTGGTTAGGCAATGAGCACAAAAACACTGATTTCTGGTGGCCAAAGTATAATCGCAACTTCATCAGCAGTAGAAATCCAGCTGATGGTTCAAAAGCTTGACCTGTTCTTACTTTGCCATATCTCACACTGATTTGCTCAAGTGGAAAGGCTTAGGATTGATCTGGTCAAAGTGTAATGACCTGATCAGTACATTTTGAGGGACTGGTCTGGTCCTCTCCCATACAAAGGCTTCATTCTTGCCAGGAGTCATTTTTATGAACACTATCCTCAAAACACAATAAGATAGATAATAATTTCCTAAAGCATACTCATAGAACATACACCTAGCCTATTTTACAGAAAACCTAGTTTCTAAGCAATGGCATTTGACCTAGGGCGTGCCAGGCAAGCATGGGTAGAATCCGATCTGTTTCTGGCTGCCCTCTTTCACTATGGACTGGACTCTTTTCCTTACAGTATCCTGTTTATAGCCACTGCCTTTTCAGAACACAGATATCTGTCTTTCTTCATAGAAAGACACTGTTTTGCAGTCTATGCCAGGGAGCATCTTAGACCATCTCCCACAAAAAGACAAAGTTTATAACATTCCACACCAGCAGATGTATTCAGTTCACCACCACTTTCAAGTCTGCACTTGAATTTCCCCAAGGAAAAGAAATCCACTAGGACCTGCACGAACAGTTCTGACTGGCAGGTTACTGCTAGCCATTTGTTCCCCCTGGAGCAGACAGCTTTCTGTTTCCACATGCAATGTGTAGAACACGCTTGGTAAGACCAAACGCTCCAAAGCATCAGACCCAGGGACTGTCCATAGCACCAGCTCTCAACAGATATGTAGACTGACATGTGTATCCACTGCATCCACAGATGGGTCTGGCCAAACAGCAGCAGTATCATCTAGCTTACAGACCTTCCTCAAGTGAGTCAAATAGATTGCACTGTTCAAATGGCTAGATACAAAAGATGGCATGAAAAGTACATTGAAAAGTAATAGTCTGAAAGAGATACTTGGGAATTTGAAAATCAAAGTGAAGAAGTGGACGATTATACAGATCACCCAGCAGTGAGATCATTTTAGAGGCCTTCAGATGTTCTGGAATTTAATCCTGGCAGAACCCACCCACATCTGTTACTGTCATGTCACTGCCAGAGCTAGCATAAAAATGGAAATCTGGTATTACAGATTATCTTTGGACTTGGCAGTCTGACACTCAGCACCAAGTTTTGATATATTTTCATGCAATCTTAGAACAGAACTGTCTTTATGATAAGCTATCTTTGATTGAATGAACAGCTACAATGCCAGAATTCTTAAGGGTTGTTTTCACTTTCAACAAAGGAGGAGACAAATTTGCCATGACATCTCTACTGACTGAAAACCCTAGTTACTCAGTCACACCAGATATAGGATTCCTTTGGGATTTCTCAAATGACTTTGTCATGATGCACCATTAAACAAAACAGAACTATTTCACACAAACCTGATTATGGGTACATGCATCACTAGAAAGAGAATTTGGCAATGAAATTGATTCCACCATTTCTTATAGTGTAGTAGGGACCCTGGAACCTCAGTTCAGCAGGTTGTGATTTGGAGAATAAAGAGATGCAGTGGAATTTAGGCTTGCTTATCATCGCACATCATTATCCCTCTTAATAGAATACTACCACTCATCTTAAAAATAACCAAAGATCAAAATATTTGGCATTTCTCTTTCCAGACATTAAAATAAATAGACAAATAAAAGGAAATCAGTTGTTTTGTCCAAACTGATTCTTTTTCATTACAGTATGTTTTCTGAAGGCTGAAGCATTGTGTATTTTGAAAAACAGTCCCCACAACATTTTGTAAACTGTGGGGAAATAAACATATGAGAAGCACGTCTTTTCACTCTTCTTGAAATATTTTGACATGACACCTTCTTCATATGTTCAAATAAATACATTTCAATCTTTTTCCTACTTTACATTTTCTGTTCTTTTACCCTACAGCTACCAGAGGGGTGCTGTTTAGTTGCATGTGGCACAAAAGTTTAAAGATTAACTTGGCTGTTGTAGTACAGTGACTATGATGCATTGTAATAACTCAACGTTGTTTTAACTACTTGACACCAGTAAGTAAAAACACATGCTGTTCAATCTCTGGTTAGGAAGAAGTATTACATAACATAGCACAGGCAACAAATTTAGCAGTGAATTAAATTAGCCCATTCCTTTCATAAGTGTCAATGGTAAGTTTGGAATTGTAGTGTAAATGCCATGTTCTCGCAAAGGGATATCAGTTATACTTTCCATAACCAATAGCTAAAATTTGGTTTTATCTGCAATAGTTTCTAACATTTCTCTATACTTACCGAACAAAAAGATAAATTAAAACTACTATTTTCTCCACTTATCCCCACAGATGCCAACTGCAGAAACAAGAAAGTTTGAGATCTGGTTTTCCCTGTGTAGGTCTGTAAATCAGGATTTTTCACATGGTCGCGGGAGACATCTCAAGTATATTCCTTTCCTCCTTAGAAGGCAGCAACAAGGAATTAAGGTGAATTAAGGTTTCCCTAGTGTTTCCTGGAAAGCAGAACAGGACATGCCTGACTCCTGGAAAGTGGAACAAGGATGGGCCTGAATTCCAGTCTACCTGATGACTAATTCAAATAGTAGGAAAGCCACAAGGTCAGAAACACAGCAAAATAAATAAATGAATAACATTTCTTTTTTGAAAAAGTTTTAAAGTTAGAAGTTTATAAAAAGGGCTCAACTCCAAATTCTTTTCAGCTCTAACAAAGGAAAACAGAACATGAAAATATACAAAAACTATCAGAAACAGATTATAGTGAAAAAGTGCAGTTCTATGCACATCTGTGTTGTAACTGGAAAGTCAACTGGTGAAGTCAAAACCATGAAATGCTGTTTTACCAAACACTAAGAACTTGTTCCACCACTGTTGCCTTAAACAACATCTGTATTGGGTCCAGCTGGAATAATACCAGTGAAACACAGTTTACAAGGCAGTACAGACTTGTGGATTATGTCCTTTAACTTGTTTATTCTTGATTCTGTGGCTTTGCTTTTTTTCATCTCCCTCTCAAATTCAGGATGCTGTCTTACTAATTCATCCTCTAAAGGTAAGGCTTTTTCTTTGCATCAGTTCCTGTCTAGAAAGGCCACACTGTCTTCACCAGGGATGGAACATTAATGCTTCATGGAATCATAAAAATCAGAGAAAGTATGACAAATAATAACTCTGACACCTATGCACCACAACTGTTTCCTCTTATGAATCATTTGCATCAGTAAAATATTCCAAGTATAACAGTGCTGAAGTGAAGCATTACACATTGGATAGCACTGGCTTAGTGGAAAAAAGAAGAGATAACATCAAGTAAAAAATGCCCAAGCCTCTCTCCTTTCTGATGAAACAAAAAACTCTAGAAGCTAGGTATAGCTGAAGGAGCAGTGGCTCAAATACTTGACAGAAGAAGGTACCTAAAATACCAGCATTTCCTGCTCTGAGATTTTGTGACCCCACACATAGATAGCACTTGCGGACTACAGAACTTTTTCAGCAACTGAAAAACAAACATAACAGTAAAGAAGGTATTGCTTTTATGGCAAAACATAATTCCAACCAACTTTTTCTTTTTAATTAAACCTGTGTTTACACAATATATGTATATACTGCAAAATCTTACAATAGCCAAGAGTCTGACACAAAGTTGGGACACAGCTTATAACCAACTCATCATTTGTTCTTTGGTACAGTGAATGTGGCGAAAAATTACCAGACAAATAATGTTCATCTGTACTGATGCCACTATAACATAACCAGAAAATACACATAGGCCTGTTTTCTACATAAATAAAACTACAGAACATATAGAAGCATCGTGAAGTTTCTGTGGGACATCTGCACCAAGTGCAGGAAGGGAGGCTGCACAGAGCAGAGTGCAATAACCCTTCTACACAGCTAGCAGTGGTGGAGCTGATATACCCCAGGGTTGGCCCTTAGGGCTGCCAGGGCATGCTGCTGAATCACACTCAACTTGCCAACAGCCAGAGCCCCCAGTTTCCTTTGTATGAGGTTGTTCTTCAGCCTCATGTCCCCTGTTTGTGCATGGATCCAGGGTTGCCCAGTGCAGAATCCAGTGCCCAGGTGCAGAATTCAGCACTTGCTCTTGTTGACTTTCACATGATTGTTGATTGCCCAGCCCTCTGAGTCAAAGTAGTTAAAATAATTTATTGGTAAAGAACATTTGAGAACAGCAACAACACTTTCTTTGTCATTCTACACAAATCAATGCTTGTGGAGGTGAAAGCTAAAACACATATATTTGGTGTAGTGAACCACATGTGTTCTAGCTTCCTGAACAGCACATCCATACAAAACCTCTGCAATAGTTCTGAAAGTCACTGACATCTGAAGGGTGTATTGGCACTGTTCCTTTGCAGCTGCGGGAGGCAAGATGTTCTTTCCACCTTCTATCACTAAAAGGAAATCCCAGTCCACAAGACCAGGGATCTCCTGGAGAGATGAATTGAGCACACGAATTCCAAAGCAATATTAAGAATGAAAAGAGAACTTGTTCACGAGTCTGTACATAATCACAAAGCAAAATCAGTTAGATTATTCTCCCTCAAGTTATCAAGTTGACTCCACTGGTCCCTGTGGAGGCTCAATTAAGTAGCTTGCAACTTGAAGAGGAAAGCAGCTCAGTGGATTTTATAGAATACTACCACTCATTCTAAAACTACCTAAAGACCGAAAGATACTCTTTGATTAGGAAAACATTCTGTATGTTCTGCCAAACAGAAGAGCGTTGTAGACAAAGACAATTCTTTGCACATTTTCAGACAACAGGTAAGTACTAAAATACTTTTTTCAACAGTCTAATGTAAATACTAATCCGCGATGTTGCGAAAAAAAAAAAAAGTTGATATTTTAACACTGCAATGGGAGAACCTTTAGAATCATAGAATCAGAAAGTCATTTGAGTTGGAAGGGACCTTAAAGGTCATCTAGTCCATCTCCCCTGCAATGAACAGGGATACCTACAGCTAGACCAAGTTGCTCATCCCCCTCAAGCCTTGCCTTCAATGTCCCCAAGGATGTGGCATTCACCGCCTTTCTGGGCACTCTGTGCCAGTACCTCACCACCCTTTCAAGAACTATTTCACTGACATGAAATGAAGTTTCCACCTGCAGCTGTATGCATTTGGCAAGCAGAGCTTCACTTCTGCAATGTTATTTTAGGACAGTAAAAAAAAAAAAAAAATGTATCCCAGAATTAATCTTACACTGACTGCAGAGGATCAGTAACTTTGTCTGAAATTCACAGTAAATTTAAAGCAATCATTCTATGTTAGTGAGCAGAATATCAAGTGAAACAGTTTAAAATGACAAATACCAGAAAATTTTCTTCCTTCAAAATTGATAATACATAGAATGTTCCTCTCTGTCCAGTGCAATTTTCTGCTATGAGAACTGCTACAGTAATTTACTTATAGAAGGCTTTTTGGTTAAAGCTCATATCTTGCAGTCTATTCAACATGAATGAGAACAGTATTATCAACTGCTTGCAGTTGATACTCCACAGCATCAACTGCTCGCAGTTCATTACTCCACATGAACAGTATGCAGAAAACTCCACACTGAGTCCAGAAGATGAGCTTAAAAAAAAGTAGTAACTTTCAGAAGAGCACCAAAAGAAAAAAAAGAAAACCTAAAAAATAAAGGATGGGAGGAGCAGGGGCTTGAAAATCATAGAATCATAAAATGGCCTGGGTTGAAAAGGACCACAATGATCATCTAGTTTCAACCCCCCTGCTATGTGCAGAGTTGCCAACCCTAGACCAGGCTGCCCAGTGCCACATCCAGCCTCTCTCTCCCCCATTCACCTCTCCCCAAAATTTTTAGGTTCCCCACCAGTGAATCAGAATTTCATAGGAAGCCCCAAAAGTGCTGATTTCTTACTGAATATTGTCATAAGGAACTAAACCATTTCTTCCTTTTTTAACTGTTCCTGGTTGCAGCATATTGCAGATGTAAAATCCATTACAAAGCACAGCGCACTCAGGCAAGCACATCTACAAAGCAAGAGCAATACGTGCAGTACAGAAACAGTTGTGAAAGTGCTGCTTAATGCCAAAGTACTACAAAGTGCTTTACGATCTAGATACAAAAATATTTCATTTTATGCAAAGACTGTTCTTTCTGCAGCATTAAGTACTAGTAAAAAGACAACACTGCATAGATTACATTAGCAAAGAAGATAAAGGATTCCTACCATTTATGTAAACCTATTGTACCTCCAGACTCCAGGAGAGAGGAAGAGTTAAATATTCTCAAAGGTCGGGGAATATATTTTTCTTGTGGAAAGAACAGTTTGAAATGTAATTGTTTTTAATAATCATGTTTTTCTCTCTCAAAATGCATGCAGTCTGACCTATAAAAGTAATTTCCTAACCAAATGCTAATGGTAGATAGAAATGGAAAGCATAAAAGTTATTTTGAGACAGAGCTGAAATCATCTGCCAGCAGCACAGAGTGCTTTCTTAAGTCACATTTTCTTTAAGATCCTACATCAGAAACCTTCACAACGCTGTTCAAATCACGATAAATAGAGTTATACTGTTTCACAGTACTTGTCATAGTCACAAGATTAAATAAAAGCATTTCTAATTGTTTTATTCAGGAGCTCTAAAGTAACTCTCTGGTGCTTGGACCTTGGACCCTGTTGACTGATCTTCTTTTATCTTTTTAGTTATCTCAATCTTTCCTATCTTGTTGAAAGCAAATTTCCATGGAGAACACAAGCATTAGAAACAAACAAACAAAAACCCAACAGCAGAAGAAAAACAAATGAAACCCCAGAAAGTTGTCATAGTTACTTGCCTCTGGGCAATTTCTGAGCACTTCCCAGGTTTACTGCAATATATCCACAGAAAAGGAGAAGGACCAATCTTGGCATCATGGTTATAAACCCAAGCTCACACCGTGAATGATTCTGACAGGTATCACACCAAAGTACTGCAGCTGCATTTAAGGGAACGGTTCTCTCTGTGACAAGAGGCAGCAACACTTTGACACAAGCGTAGTTCACACAGTGGGAGGAGACAGGATGACATCATTCACTCCCACTGGAAAAGGAGAATTAGCAGTAAGAAAAAAAAAAAAAAAAAAAAAGATTATCAGGCTCCCCCTACAATCATCTTGTGCTTTTTTTTTTTTTTTCCACAGGATCCCTCCACCTCATAGGACAGATTCTTGACTGGTCATTTAAATTTCACACAAATAAAATCAGACGTTTCAAAACCTTCATTAACTGAAAACTGTTCCATGAAATATTTTCACTGCTTTATCCAAGAAAGCTGGACTTAACCTGCAAAATTAGCATTCACGCTGCTCAGACATCTGCTGTTCTATTGAACTCAACATTTCTGCAATTTCAAGATTTTGCTTAGGATTTCTAGACTTGGCTTTCCTTCATGCAAAATTTATACCACTTACGCTTGACTTGACATTATAAATAGGCAAGATAAATATTTATTCAGTGAAAGATTTGTGTTTTCAAAACTAAACATTCTTTTTCTTTTTTTTAATACATGATTTTGTCACTTTGTACACGGCTGTTGAGTCACTGGGAAGAATACTCAGTAAAAGCAGAAAGGCAATGCATCTGCCAGAGGTCAGACCCTCTCATTAACTATATAATTGTAAATGTAAAAAAAATACCATTAGTTAATTCCACTAAAATCTATTTCACTCCACAATGAGCCAAATAGGCATAATATTTGGTCTTTCCCATAACTAAGAGGGTGGAAAGAAAAGGGTGGAGCAAAATAAAAAGATTACAAATGAATAAGGAAGAATTTGGTCTCTGCATAAGGAAAAGCAGAGCCAAAGAGGTTACACTTATTAAACTAAACAGTGATCTCTCTCTCTCTGCTCCCTGTCATTGCTCTTCCTCATCAAAAACAAGAAAATATTTTTCTGATTTACTAATTCAAATCTGGGAATAGTGAGTTGAAAGTCAACATTATAGGCAGACCCCTATGGAAATTTCCATACACCATTAACACAAGGGTCTTTGTGAGGATATAGACTCTGAAAGTGGGTTGTTTTATATGAGTGCTAAGAATAGATAAATGCAGCAGCTACAATTTGGATGAGATGTAAAGATATTAAAAAGGACATGGGGATGTATGTTGGCAGTGTCCAAAAACACTGACCACACCTGGTGACCAAAGTGTTCCAAGTGACAGAAAGCTGGATACACATAGCAAATTGGTTGTAGTCCTTTTTCCTTTTTTTTTTTTTTTTTTTTAAAAATAAAATGCTTTTTAAAGAAATGTTCCATGAAGCATATCCTGTTTCTTCCATTTCAAAATTAAAAAAGAAAACTGATTGTTTGACGGAGTAGTTTCTTAAGAGAAGGGATGGGAAAATTAATTCTGGATCACACACAGCTATCTTTTTAGTATGGCAAAGCGGACTCTATTGGCTTGTCTCATGGCCAACTAACTCTCCTTTTAAAGATCACAGAACACCTTTCAACTAACTAAACAAAGGCCAGTTTCAATTCAGGAAAATCTCAGAGAAACATACTTCTATTTGGCTATCTAACAACACAGATTTTATTCCATTTTACAGAGATAAATAAACTCCCATTCCTGCTATCATAACCACTTGCTTCCCTGCTGCCAGTTCCACCTTTCCTCTTCCTTCTATGCACTATCCAAACAATTCTTCTTTGTTTGGTGTGCCAAATACTTAACCTTCCCCTTG
This sequence comes from Tetrao urogallus, assembly GCF_951394365.1. Lineage (NCBI taxonomy): Eukaryota > Metazoa > Chordata > Aves > Galliformes > Phasianidae > Tetrao > Tetrao urogallus. Next base: position 109,633,530 of record NC_136813.1, on the reverse strand, counting down.
AAAGTCTGGCAGACTCCAGGCCTCTTCCTCTCTGATCATTCCTGTAGATAATAGCTCAGGTCAGCCCAGAATTTAAAGAACCATATCACAATGCATTTCCTTCCATCTTATCAAGTACATGTTTCATCAGAGGCAATTATATATTGATAAGTAGATGCAAGCATAAATTTATGTCAAACATACTCTGAGAGTCCGAACTCACTAGTACAACATTCTCTTTTTCCAGTATGCTCCCTCCATCTGTATCATCCATGTAATAAGTGATTTTGTACACTACTTTTCTTATAGGACTGGCCTTTTGTAGGAAACAAATGGAAAAAACACACCTATTTCTGCTTTCCTCTTTCCTAAATCTTTCTGCAGTTCACTGAATGCTGCATGCTACAGTGAAAGAACCACCACAGGAACAGAATGAGTTCCTGGGTTCAGGTATTGCATTTCTCTTCTTGTTGGAGAGCTGCTCCACAATCTGCATTTAAACAGAGGCAGTCTCTGGTTTCATTTCACAGAAACAAAATTTGTACATCACACTTCACAACAGAAATTATCTAACACAGAAGTTCCTCAGGATTCTCTCATCCACACAATCCTGAAATTAAATTACCCATTTTTGACTCCTACAATCGCATCAGGAGAGGATTAAATGCAGGAGGCTCAGTTCATGATAGTTTTGTGCTGATAAACCTTAGCAAAAAGGCAAGAAAAATGAGGTAAGAACAGTTATGAAAAGTCTCAGATCACATTTGTTCAGGAAAAGTAATGTGAAAGGCAAAAGATTTGGCCCCCTAACAGCTCCTCCTCTTCAGCACCACATTAATGCTTAAGTAACAAAGACAAATACTCAAAAGTTTACTTGCTTACCTCAGCTTTCACTGGGTCTCTCTGGGGCAGATATCAAAAACAGAGATTCCAACAAGATGGTATCACTGCTAGTCTGGGAGCAGAACAGAGCTTTTCGAGTTCTATTTTAATAGTTCCCAGACCAGCGATTATAGTAAAAACAAGACTAAAGGAAGGAAAAGAGAAAGGTGGGGGAACAGGGGCTGGGGAGAGCAGGAGATGGGATTTTACATTTTGTTTCCAAATACAAATATTTCTTTGTTGAAATTTGGGCTCAGTTCTGTTTCATCTATCAGCCCTGATTATTTTGACAAGCCAAAGCCGAGGTGACTCAACTCCTTACTTTTCTAATCTAAAACAGGGCAAATGTGTAAAACAACCTTAAAAAATGAAATCCTCTCTTCCTTCTGTAAAGCACAGTAATAGAGCATTGAGTTCACTAGGTGTAAAAGCTTACTTTTTGCACACTTGATCCATCTTCATCACAGTAAGGTGTGTGTATACCATATCCTCCACCAGTGTTGTCAATTGAGAAATGCCTTTGTCATACAATATGCTATGTAAATGTTAATTATTATAATCATTTTCTTGCACATGACTCAATTATTGGTCTCCTTTTCTTACAAATGTCATAGGACCTACAGAAAAAGAAAGACACCAAAGAGTATTCTTACAGAGGTGTTGCACGAAAGGAAAAAGAAAATCATTCCTCTTCTGAGAGGATACAATTAGCTTTTCTTCCGCATCCTTCTTTTCTTACTAGCAGGCGCAAATTTTTGAACTCTCATGTTAACACAAGTACTTCATAGCTTGCTGTTGGTCAAAAGTGAGGTGAGATGTACTCCTATTTAACAGCATATTTATGACACTGTCAGTGGATTATTGCATCCTCATCCCAAACTGAGTTTCACATCTCAAAATTAGTGAAATCAGAGACAAAGTTGAATGGAGGAAAAATAGTCAAAAGGCATGAGCAGAATGAGAGCAGGGCTCTCGTGACCATTTATTCTATCGTTTATCAACTGTTCCAGCATTCACTCATTTGACGCTTGTAATCTCAGACAGTGACTCATCTTTACTAGCAGGCTGTGTGTTTCTCCAAAGTTCTGCATGACATGGAGTGAGGTAACAAAGCATTTTTTATTTTCTCAATGAGTTTATTGTTTTATCTTGATGCATTCTTCGTTACTCAACACAGTTTGCTTGGTGCTGCACTTTCTCCTACGTTATCATTACTCAGTACATAAAGATGGAGAATCAGTGTAATCCCAGATTTTCGACTCCACCCTGATCTCAGTATTTTTGCCTTATTTTACTTGGGCTTTATTTTGTCTTTTAATAATTATTTCTTAGTATTCCAAAACTCTGTAATTACCTGTGATTTTGTGTGTTTTCTGTCACGTTATATATTGCATTGCTATCTTTTAAAGGAGCCCAGGACCATGCTGACCTGCTGTGTTGTCAGAGCTCACTGCTGGCTTCAGTGCATCTTGCTATCCACCAAGATCCCCAGATCCTTTCCAGCAGAGCTCCTCCACAACCAGTCAGATCCCAGCCTATGTCATTGGAGGGATTCTTCCCACTCAAGTGCAAGACTTTGCAGTTGAGCTTGCCGAATTTTCTAAGATTCCTGTTGGCCCATTTCTCTAGTATGTCTAGGTTGCTCTGGATGAAAGCACTGCCCTCAAGAGTATTACCATGTTGTCCCAATTTTGTGTCCCTTGAAAATTTGACAAGAGTCCAGTTATCACCTCCAGGTCACTGACAAAAAAGTTACTAGACAGGTCCTAAGATGTGGTACTCCCCATTTTATCAGCATTCAGGTAGAGCACAATCCATTAACCACAGCTTTCTGATGTCAATCATACAACCACTCACCTAACTAGCTGATCACACTTTGTATGAACTGAAAATATACAGAAGTATATCCTGTAAAACACATTCTGTCTGTGCTATAATGATTTTGAAACACTACTGAGAAGACAACTTCTTTGAACAAGTACTCAATACATATAAATACTTACCTAAAGGGCTCCTTCTGTGAAGTCTTCTTCATTGCTGATACAACTTAACAGAAATAAACTGACTAACCTTATCTTATACAACACCTGCAGCAAAACCCAGCCCATCCTTTCAAGCACTGTATAGTTACTGAGTACTGCAAGACATCGCTGCCTGAAGAAAGCTATTTTCATATTAGAAGATAATCATCAACATATTTGTGCCACTTGAGACAGTTAACACAAATGCAGCCTTTCCATTAATGGAATGTCTCCTCTGCAACATTTGTCCCAAATGCGTCCTGTCCATATCTCTATTTCCACCATATCTTTAAATGCTTTAAATACTTATTTTTTGCATAAACAGTATCTGTCTGTACTAAAACGCAGGCAAATGCAAAGAGCAAAAGACATAAAGGCATGCAACAATAACAAACTCCTCCAACACAATAACTGCATGAATCAAAATGGATCTCAAACTTACATTTTCTTGGAATTAGACTGAATTTAGGATAGCCTAAGTAATTCTGGATTACAATTAAGTGACTCAAAACAAGCTTAGAAATCTCAGTATCACAACTGTAATGATTGAAAAAGACCTTTGGAGCTCAGTTCTACCTCCCTGCTAAAGCGAGTTTCCCACACCAGGCCACACAGAAAATCATCCTTGTGGGTTTTGATCTCTAGAGAAAGGAAATAGGTCAAATTTAGACAGTTTGCGTTGGAAGATATGCTTCACTGTCCATGCTGTACAGAGCCTGTCTCTCAATATTTCATTACAACCTTCCACCGCAAAATTCAGCCTTCCCTGTCCTCTTGAATCCTCTCTCTGCAATATGTTCCAGTTTGTGAAGATAACTTAAAATCACAGTCTAGATTAGTGAATTCAGCTTTGAAGTCTGGGGTCTATCTATTATTACAGGGTAGGCTAGAACATGAATGTTGATGCCAGTAGTTGTTTACTTGATAAGATATATCTGTCTTTAGCATAGATTGGCAGAAGCATCTGCTTCTGAAGATAGCACTGAAATACAAATGACTGATTGCTCTGATGCTTACCAAGTTATACTATACTGGGTTTGTAAAGGAATATTAAGACACTATATCATATCACATCTTTCTGGTACAGATTTAGTTATTTCACATTTAGTTATCACTGCAATACAAACTTCTGTGCTGTAAATAACGATATCCCTTTCTCACTGCTCAGCCATATCCTAATCAAGTACTTTAAACTTCCTTCTCTAACTTGCCATAGAGAGATATAACATACTTCCTTCTTTCTCAGTTTGGCCACATATTTTCTGTGCCCTAGGCTTATTCTCTGGATTCTTCTTTAGCAGCTCTTACCGAAAGATTGCAGTTCACTATGTCACCCCTAACGCTCTGATCCTCTATATCAGCAGTGCCACTTCTCGACGCCAGAGGGCATGCCCGAGATAACTTTCAGGCAGCACAGAGTCAGCGTTTGTCGAACCTCAAACAACCTCTCATCAACAGTGACTAATTCTACAAAAAGTCATTGGAGAGAAGAAAGGAGCAGGTGGATGAAGTATCTGGGCTTGGGACAGCACATTTTTTTCCAAGGTCAACAAAAGCAACTGTGGTTTAAAACTTTGGGATGACTGACATCTATCTGCCAGCTTTTTACACCAAGTTGCCAGCCAGCACACCTCTGCAGACTGCACTGAAGATCTCAGAGCTAGCTAATGACAGAATGGAGGCAAAAAGTGAACTTCTCTTCTGTTCATACATATTCTCCCTTGTATCAGAAAGAAGGCAATGGAAGTGAACTGTACAAGGTTGTTACCTGCACTTGTAGTCTCTTCATAACTTGCTGTTGAAATTATGACAGCAAACAAGAACATCAGAGTGCAATTCAAAACTGACATACATTTTGCATCACTACAGATGGTGACCTAAAATAAACGTGACTCAATGCAGTGTCTGGCCCATTCCAGGGACAGCAGGTGCAGTGCAGCCGTATGCTGTGCGCATTTCCCTCCCCCCTCCCTTTTCCTGCATCAGTCATTGCAACATTCCACCAGAAAGCCAGGGGAAACCCTAGAAATAACTAGAGCAAGTAATAAAAGCAAAACATTGTTAACAGCCATGAAGATCAGTGAAGAAGTCTCACAGTGAGATGGAGAAAGACAACGGGATTTTTAGATTTATTAAAGGATGCTATTTTCTTGGCATAAATTATTTCTTTGGCGAGGATGCAGAGAGATGATGAATGTACGCAAAGACAGAAGGGAAATAATTCATGTTTGTTCCCCTCTTCTTATGAGTCATTTTGGCCTAAAAACATCTTCCAGAAACTTTTAGACTGAATTTGGCTATATTAGGCTACAGTGAACATCACCAAGCTTATCAGTTTCAAAGCATTGTGAATAACTTTGAAATGTGGTTGCCAGTCACTACTATGGATATAATTTATCCATTTAGAAAACACTATAAAACATACACTTTGTTTTAAGCTGAAAAGGCATCTAGCCATATGAAACTCCCAGAGTTCAGGATCTATCTTAGAATACCAATTGCCAGAAGTGGAATTCTGAACTGTTTGATCATTTAATATCTTATAAAACCATTTTCTAATAAATCTGGATTCTGTTTTGTGAATGGTAGCATGCAGAATGTCTTGAACCTGCTTGTGCCTGAAAGACCATCAAGGAACATTGACAGGAAGTTTTCAAGAGCTTTTCAGTCTGTGGAAACAGAGAACTGCTACAGAGCAGACAACCTGGAATACAGCCAGGTGTAACAGTACTTTTGGAAAATTTCTTCTTGTGTATTTTTCTTTTTTAATGAGTTGATAGTAGTATTTACCTAATAGGATCAGCATCTGTGTTTCTTTTATGCCAATCAGAAGTAAATGCACAGAACCATTCAACCATTCACACAAACCCATAGCTCATTTCAATACATCTTCCCACAAAAATAATGTTTTTCTGTCTTCATAGCTGACAAGATATAGATTAAAGTGCTGTTAAGGAGCGCAAAGTGTCAGATGACCCTCAACTATGAATTCCTCTGTTTAGTCATAAGATAACACTGCTAGTTCAATAACAGTACTCTGCCTGCATCAGTCACAAAACAGGATATTTTTCAAGAGAAAAAAAGATGACTTTTTCTAAGCTATCTGTGGTTCCTCTGTAGACCAGGTTAACTGGAACTCTGAGCAAGTGTATTACTGTGTTGACACTTGTCTGCCATTGCTATCAATCAGTTCACAACAGAGATGTATGCAGAGGATTTGCGCTACTCTCAAATTAAGAACAATTTGAAACACAAAAACAAGTCTTCTGGATAGTACCCTTAGATGCCAAGATGCAAAAAGCCACGCAGTAACTGCATATATTGTTAGTCCCTACCAAAAAATGGGAGATTTGGGCAACTTCAGACATGCCCAATTCTTCTCCAAATGGAAAATGTAATATGAATAAAATTACATTGATTAATATATTTTTAAAATGAGATTTTCTTTATTTATTTTTGTTATTTATATCGGTATCTGCTACACCAAAGATAGAGCAGAAGTAGCCCTCATGGATGTGAACTACTTGTTGAGAACATACGCACAAAACATTGGCATATGCCAACCCATCAGTATATTGATTTTCAAATTTCTTTTCATAACAGTAAGAGAAACACACAGCCAATTCCAATATTTGTTCCATTCTTTCCAGGTTATGAAGAGCTTGCTCTATCCTCTCCAATCGACTGGAAAAAACTCTTTTACATAAAAGCTGCTAGCAAAGAAATTGCTCATTTCACTTGCACATCAAGTAGTAATGGTCACAAAACAGCTGCAAACCTCCTTTCACTTTCACAATTAAGAAAGTGAGAACCTAAAGAGATTTAGAAGCTATATTCTTAGCAGTTTAAAGATCTTAAGTTTTAAGATAGTAAGATCATGGATTGAAATACTCATCATTTAGGACAATTCTTACATGTATAGAAAGTCTCACTGATATAGCTATGAAACTGGAAACATGTATTTGTACCTTATAACCTGTTGCTATCTGTGCAATATAGCCCACTCTGAGCCTGGCATAAGCTGAGGTGTTAAAGCCTATGAAGAAAAGAATATTACTTGGTAAGACTATAAAGTCAGAAAAGACTGGAAACTACACAGCTACACACACATCTTTCTTAACAAGCCTTCAATCTAACAGTGATCTGATCTGTCATCTGTCACCCATCCTGAAAACTTACCTTCAATCTATTAAAAAAGATTCAAGGAAGTTAAGAAATAAACCTAAAATGTCAATTGTATCATTAAATGACCTGGGATCGGTACAAACATGGAGTGAATCCATAACACAGTTGTTTCATTCAAGCTGTTGGCTCAGACACCGTGAATCAGTGACAGGGGAACATGTGCTCCAAGCGCAGAGCATTCCCCCCCTCCCAAAAAAAAGGGGGGGGAGGAAACAGCAGAAAGACAAGAAGGCAGCTTCTTTGATACTGTCAGTGCATGCAGAAACCAAAACTAGCTGGGTTTTTGGTCCGACATCTCTGTGGAGTTCCCTCCCCCCCGCACTCTCCTTCTATAGGAGAACTGAAAAAGTCAAACATGACATGGACTTGAAATCTGCAGAAATTCCTCAGGCATTGGTTATGTACTTTCCACAGATGTTAGCTGTTTTCAAATGGAAATTACAGTGTCAGACTTTATTTTCTCAGAAAAACAGTTATAAACTCTTTTGATCAGAAGAGCTTTAGCTCAGTTTCACATGAGTCAGGTTGAACAATTTCTAGATGGCCCTCTGGGAACAGCATTTGGATGTGAAAAGACAAAAAGCTCTTCAAGCAGCATGATGGTAGAAAAACTGGAGGCATCTTCCATAAGATGAAAGTGGGGGAAGGGAATGATGGGAAGAAATGAATGAGGACTACAGGGATTTTCCAAAAGAGCACTGAGAAAGCAGCCAATAAACTGACATAGCATACAACATCGCTTATTTCCCAAATAGTATTTAGTCTCTAAGGTACACAAAGGGTTTTTCTAGCTTTCAAAACAACTAACAAAGCTGCCAGCTGTTACTCAATGCATCATCAGGCAGAAGGAGGGGTGTGTGCATGTGTGTGAAGAGACAGAGATGGGGAATGCTTTTATCTTCTACAGTTCTGACCAATGCAGTGATCAGAAGTAAAACAAAAACTTCAGACCTGTATCCCACAGTTTACTCCTGAAGAGTACGGTATAGTTGGACAAAGATTAAAATCAGATTTAAAAAAAAAAAAAAAAAACAGGAAAGAGTACCACAGGATCATAGAAGCACAATTTTCCTCAAAGAATATAAATGCAGAGTAGGCAGTGGATATCTATTTTTTGCCTTCTTTAATGTTATAAGTTTATTTCTCAGTTAATTGTAAGATAGATCTTGCTGAAAAAAAAATATTTTTCAGATAATCTTAAAAGCTATAAATAAACCATATACCCTCTAAAACTTCTCTATACGAAAATCCATTTTTACACATATAAAAACAGGAGTGTACAGGTAAAGGTCTCATACCTTCCCTCAAAGTGCATTCCCAGCAAAAGAATGAAGAAACAGATGGTCCATCGATTTAGAATAGTGAGAGAAAACTAAAAATTTTTTTTTAAAAAAAAGCAGCAACAGAAATTGATCCTGGCAGACATTAACCGATCTTCTTACTCTTCTCCTACAAAAATGTGTCATTCTATGCAAGACCACAGGAACAAGTACTGAATAGGAAAAGCCCATAAGAATAGCATTTCTTGTAACTCTCAGCTGATTCCAAAGTCCTACATCAGAAATCTCACTTAAAAATCCTTTAAAGTCAAGAGAACAAGATAAACCTTCACATAATTCTCAGCAAATTTCATGACCGTGGGATGGACTTTTTTTTTCTATCTTGATTCATTTATGGAAAACCAAGAGTGAAGCACACTGTCATTTAGTAGTATTTAATGCCAGTATTGTTTTCCACTACCTGGATTCTGCTTTTGTGTATCAGTTTGCCTCAGGGCTGAGTTTAGAGTACAACTCTGATTTAAAAAAAAAAAAAAAAAAAAGAGCCAAATGAGGATCATTACATTTAAATATTATCATTGTAAAACACAAGTATGACTTCAGATTTTTAATTAGTCCTAATTAGTTCCATTATACTGAACAAACACAATTGACACATGCTCCAGCAAACAGTTTACAGGCTGATAGCCTCAATTAACTGTCTCCTGCAGTTCTGTGTGGTGGACCAGCAAAAAGGAAGCAAAATAACTAAGGAAATATTTGTTGAGCAGCTTGTAGCTCTGGAGGGAAAAATTTATTCTGTTACCTCTTTTAAAAGAGTCAGAAAAATGAACAGGAACATCCTTTTCTTCCTCCAAAAAAAGCAAAAATCAACCAACAAAGTATATCATCAACGATGAGCACTTCATATGATAAATACAAAATGAATTTTAGTATCCACAGAATTAAGCAATCATCTTTGATTTCTCATTTGTTTTCTATTTTCCTTACCTAAAAGTACAATAAGAACTCCATTTGATTGTGAGCTTTTCTACTCATTTCTCTATTTAGAACAGTCATTTCATTCTTTCTCTATTCTACTGATGGTTATGGCAAAAGCATCATTGTCCAGTTGCGAAAATTTTGTTGCATTCCTCTTTCAACACTGTGATGAAGAAATTAAATATGTGTTCTGGATTCCTGTAAAATAACGGTTAAAATAATCAAATGAAACATTTTCAAGCATCAGTCTTGCATGTTGCCAAAGGTCAAAATGATCCAAACAAACTACAGTAAAGACTTCGCTGTTTTAGAACATAACGTGTCTTCCCATCTACCCTCATCCAACAAACAGCTATCAAGATGCATGCAGTTCTTGCATTGAAATGAATAAAGTTTTTGCAAAATAACTCTTTTTATATTTCACTCAGCTTCATATCTGCCTCTCATAAAACATTGGATATATATATATATAACACAATAAGACATTCAAGGCCAGATGATGAAAACACACTAGCAGCAGCCTGCCATAGGCACTGATTTGCAAGTCTGAAGCAAGTTTCAACTATGACTTAATGGAATTTGAATACTGGCAATGCATTCGGCTTTTAACACTCTTGCTTTATCACAAAACTCAATACACCATTTTTACTTTAAAGTCACTGTAGTTCATTGTTTAACATTTCATAAATATTAGTTCTAAAAAAATTCAGTCCTACAAGATAGGCCTTCTGTCTTTCCAGGAAATTTTACCGAATATATCTGGACATTGTTCAATGTTCACTTCAAAATTAAAAGGTGGTTACTTCAACAGCATGCTGCAATTGCATCTTACAAGCTAGCTATCCGGTCTTAAGCAGGGCAAAAACAAAACAGAATTTCTGAGGATTCACAATTTTGTGACAAGTTTCTTGCACAATTTGTGCCATGGTCATATGTCATGGTGATGTTTCATGCTCAAGTTGAGGTTGGAGAGGACCTCTTGAGACCTCGTTCTCCAAGTTTTTTTTTTTTTGTGAGCTAGAACAGATTGCCCAAGAGTATGTCCTGACACTTTTTGGATACATGCAGATGTGGAGATGCTATATTTGCAGAAATCTGACAAAAGTCTCTAGAGTTGGAACATCAGAATAGGGGCACAAGGCTCATGGAAGAGGAAACTCACCCCAGAGATCGAATAGCCTATCAATATTAACCCAAGATATTACTCAGAGTTGATAAAAGTAACATCCTTTTTGACACTCAAGGGAGGATTCAGCTACTCTAATTAATACTCTGGATGACCTGGTGTTCAAGAAGAAGGCAGGAACAGATTGTCCCAAGTGCTGTCTAACCACACATGCAGTTTTAGAGAGATTTGATCAATCACAGGCTGCTGACTACCTGCCAGAACAACGCATAAGCTCATACTTGTGTACATATCCTCTACCAAGGGTCAAAGCTCACGATCTAGTCAAGCAGTAACAACAGCTCCCAGCTGATGTACATATTTCAGAGGTAGCTAATAACCCTACTCCTGCTGGACAGAGATATCAAAGGGAAAGCAGAAGACAAGATCACGAGTGGTCCCAACTTAATCTATAGACTGTTCCGACATGCAAGTTCATGATCCTGTTTTCAGTACTGCAGAGCTTCACCACAGTCCTACTGAACACATATACAAAATCCAGCATGCAAGGGAAATACCAGAACAGTTGCACACTTGTGGATCAAATGCCATGAACAAGCACAGTCTGAAAGAAACTGGAAGCAGTGGAGTGCTCCTCAACTTCCAGAGGCTCTACTCTTCAGTGTAAATACAAAAAGTAATAAAATAAAGGCTATCATTTGAAATTCAAACAGTAACTGGATAGGATCCTCCCCTTAAAGAGTTTTTGTTAAAGGCAATTGAAAAAGGAGTAAAAAAAAATTAGTATGACTGCGGTGTCCAGACAAGAAATGTCATACCTGAGCTGTATCACTGCCTTTTCCAGGTTTTTACTGAAAATGGAGAACAGTCTACAATGCACAGAAGGTAAGACAACATGACATAATAGCCTTTTGTTTTCTGAGACAATACGATTCAGTAGAAGTAGAAACTTGCAACTGCACAGAAAGACTAGCAGCTATTCTAAGAAAGAAAAAGATATGAACAGCTAACACCTCAGCAAATTCAGACTGGGACCTGAAGGTGTCTGAAGAATTCTGAAAACTTGAAGCCTTCTGTTTCTGTATTAAACTACTCAAAAAAAAAAAAAAAAGACTAACACAATCTCATTATTTCTTATCTAGGAATATGCTAAAACAAGGAACACTTGTGATCAAAACTCAAAACATCAGTTTCTCAAGATCTCAAATTACATGTTATCAGCAAAAATAATACAATAATACATAAAGGATGCAGTTTCCACTGCCTCTTTTGAAGACAAGAGACTTTGTAATTTTCGACACTGAATTATGCCAGAAAATCTGCTTCAAAGACCTATTTAGTAAGCGATGACGTATGTAATCTAATTACACTATCCATGACATTTCAGAATTCCTTCAATTCTCAGTGACAGTGAACCATATCAAAAGCATTAATACCAGAGATTTTAACTTATACATAATCAAGTCAAAAGCAAGTAGAATAAAATGTTCTCATGGAAGTTCTTCAGTGTTTGAAGCCCTTAATTATGTTCCACCCTGCAGTTGGAGGTAGATAAGCTATGTGTGCATTACCAGTTATGGCAGATCAGTTATGTTGCTCTAACTAAATCCTTCACATCTAAAAGCTAGTAATACTAAAAGCTACTAATACATTTCACTAGTACTCTTCTGCTGATACTGCACAATAAACTGCCCCAAGTTCTCCTCAGGATGTCATGCCAATAAATTCCTCTACCAGAATATGCAAATGACAGTTGAAAGATATTGCATAGTTTATACAAGTCAAGACTGGAGAAATGACAGAAATAGAGTTTTAGCATCTGTCTGAGATGACAGTGCATGGAACATGGTTTCAGAAACTGAGATGAGTCCTGGAACGAAACAAGCTTGTATAAGTGACAGATTTTGCATGAACCTTCAGAAGAACTGGGCTGGAAACATATTTAGATATATATTTAGAAATATATATATACTTTTATATATTTATATAATATATTTAGAAAGGTCACAAGTAACGTTTTAAATCAAAGACAAGAAAACTGATGAAAAAACATGGCAAAAACTGTCAATGCCAATAAGCATCAATAAAGCATACATCTACATGCAAAGTGCAAATAAGTATATTTTAATGAAAAGCACAGCTTCTATCTATACTGTCTGGCTAAAGAAAGCTGCATTCATAAACAAAGAAAAATGTAAAAAAAACCCCAAACCTTGAGATCATGCCTAAGCAAACAGGAAAACCAAACAGATGAAAACACAAAAATTTAACAGATTTCACTGTAAAAAGAACACAAACACAGTGGGACAGGCCAAAACCGAGTTAGAAGATCAGCTACCAAATGGAAGCAGAACTTGTAATAAATCTTTCTTCAAACATATCAGGATTAGGATGTCTGCCAATGACTATGTAGAATCAACTGATAATTGAGATAAAAGGAACATTTAGAGACGTTACAGACCTTTGCAAAGCTGCATGACTTCTTAGCATTGTTTTTCACTGAAGACTCTCAAACAAAATCCCATTTATTAGGGACTCCATTAAAAAAAAAAAAAAATGACAAAATAAGCAGTAACAAATCAACAAAACCAGACTATTTTCATCTAAGAGTTCTGAAATGACTTAAGGATGAAAAGGCTGAATGTTAATCAATATACACAGCCAAAATTGCCTTAATAGCTGATAACCTGATTAGAAAAGGCAGCCTTGTGTTTAATAAATTAATTAGAATGGGATAATTGTAGGCCTGCAGGATTCTTTAGAGAAAAATCAAGATGAACTGTAATAATGTACGGACAATGCACTTCTGTGATCTCTCCCCAAGTCTTTGAAGAAGCTAACTTGCGGATAACAGTGATATGGTCTAAGCATACTCCCAGCAATCTTTCACTTCATCAGATCTGTTAAGGAACCTGAATAAACAAGGAATAAAACACCAGGTCCTTGAAGAAATGTAGTGACATTTGAAATATCTCAGCTGCTTCATTTATGAGTCTAAATGGCTGAAATATTTTGATCCTAGGCAGTTTGCAAGTAAAAGATTACTTGTGAAGAGAGCACTTCACAAGACCACATCTAGTTCTGGAAGTCCAGTTAAAGAAAAAAAAAGAACTATTGCAAGCCCTAGTCACTACTAGGAACAAGAAGCTGGTCAGGATCCCTGGCTAACCTAGTGCACCTTATGTTCTTCGCATTCTTTTCATCCAAGTGAAAAACTAGCTCCTTAGCACACATATAAGCCTGGTAAGATTATGGCAATATCTTTTCAGCAATAAAAGACATACTACCAGTAAATGTCATTAATATCACCATGAATTTCCAGCTATTTTCATCAGTAACGTACGTTAAAAAAGGCTTATTTCTATTTTGTTGTCAGTTTTAATTAATAAAGCTATTTTCATACAGCTTTAGTTTAGCAGAGGCATTAGAGTCTTTCCTCACTTTAGCATCTGTTTATTTTCACATAATCCAGCTTTTCTCAGAATAACAAATAATTCCATTAATAAGCTGTAACTGCAGGTGGAAAATCACATTACGTGTAAATGGACAAATTCTCTCTTGAAGAAACTTCAGCTATACTACATTCACCCTTCAACACTGATTTTTCTTTCTAGTTTAAAAATGATCTAAATACTTGAAATAAAGTCACAGTGGGAATAGGATTATTTCATTAATCTTAAATGCTTGGTAACAAAGGTTAAAAAAAATCTCATGAAGTACAATAGCCATGGATTCCATCTGACAATAAAAGCAGTCACTTGCAGACACTGTATCTTGATTATGTCTGACATTAAGACAAGAAAACTCTAGAAAACTGACATATTTAAGCAGAATAATCCACAATTCTGATAGATTTTTTTTATAACAAATATAATTAATTTTGCACACATAGCTCTATGCAGTCTATGCTTCCCCCATCAATTTCTGCTAGTCTATTGTGAAATATCAGATCCTACTTATGGTTGCATCTTTAGGCAAAGCATCTCAAAGAGCATCATCTATGAACTTTCTCTTTTGAATATATCATTCTTGTGACTAGCAGAATCAAATATGAGGGTGGCAAGAAATTTATACATCCCCAAGGATAGCCTCAATTCAGCTTTTCAAGCTTTCTTAGCCTTAGTCAGCAGGCTCGTGCTATAAACCCACACACCCATCAATTTCATGAAATAATTCTCAAGGGAACAAGGGGAGGGAAAAGGAAAAAAATGAAATAAAATGTATCAGCCAGTGAGCATTTGACTCATGTCTAGGTTGACAAAATGTATTTTACAAGATTCCAGTACTAGCTGCATCATGTTATTCTTTAGCATGCAGCATAGCACAGTTAGTGGCAAATAGATTCTAAGAGACAAACATTTCTCAGACAGAAAGCAGACAGGGATTTATCACAAAAACAAAACCAGCTGAATTGCTATTTTCTTACGAAGTCAAGAAACCAGTAGTAAAAAACAACAGCCTGAACCTATCATAATCAAATCCTGCTTTTCCCCTAGGAACCCTGCATCTTTAAACGTGCAGGATAGTTCATGCTCTCTGAAAAGAGAAGTTGAATAGCAGCTGGTGAGAAAATAGAATGCATGACAAAGAATTTTGAAAAGCTCAAGAGACAGGAAATTGTACACAGTAGGAAAAGAAATCTATAAGAGCATAAAAAAAACTACTTTTGATCTGTTGGCATAAACACTAGTGACTTTTAATGTTAATTTTCAAGCAATATTTGAATTAAAGAATAGAACATGAGAAACACAGGGGAGCTTTAATACATCCACATGCTGTAACCTGACAGTTTGGTCTAACAGAGATTTGCCTTACCTTGAAAATGGAGACACCATGGATAGAATGAACATAGAGAGGTGTTTCTCAGCTATATATCCTTACATCCTTTTAATGTAAGGAAATTGTTGTAAGGCATTAATCAAGTTTAATTATCATCTAAAAACAATTTTATTAAAACAAAATGCAGTTAATGAGGTATTGAGATTGAGCTTACCCTATCTTTGGCTAAAGAATCTGGCTATATCTTTGGCTATAGAATCATAGTATTGCTCAGGTTGCATAAGACCTTCAAGATCATCAAGTCCAACAGCAACCTAACCATACTACCCTAACTCTAACAACTCTCCGCTAAATCATGTCCCTGAGCACCACATCCAAACAGATTTTAAACACATTCAGGGATGGTGACTCAACCACCTCCCTGGGGAGCCTATTCCAGTGCTTAACAACCCTTTCTGTAAAGAATTTTTTCCTGATATCTAGCCTAAACTTACCCTGGCAAAACTTGAGGCCATTTCCCCTTGTCACCTGTCACCAGTGAGAAGACCAACGCCGCACTTACTGTAAGCACCTTTCAGATATTGGAAGAGAGCAATAAGGTCTCCCCTCAGCCTTCTTTTCCCCAGACTAAACAGCCCCAGTTCCTTCAGTCTCTCCTCTTAGGACATACTCCCCAAGCCCTTCACAAGCCTTGTTGCCCTTCTTTGGACCTGCTCCAGCATCTCCATGTCCTTTCTGTACTGAGGTGCCCAAAACTGAACACAGTACTTGAGGTGAGGCCTCACCAGTGCAGAGCACAGGGGCAGGATGACTTATCTAGTCCTGCTCACCACACGATTCCTGATACAAGCCAGGAATGCCATTGGCCTCTTTGGCACACTGCTGGCTCATATTCAGCTGACAGTCCATCAATACACCAAGGTCCCTTTCCATCAGGCAGCTTTCCAGCCACTCCTCCCCAAGCTTGTAGGGTTGCCTGAAGCGGTTGTGATCAAAATGCAGGACCAGACACTTGGGCCTATTAAAATTCACACAGTTTATCTTGGCCCATCAATCCAGTCTATCCGAGTCCCTCTGCAGTGCCTTTCACCCCTCAGGCAGATCAATACTCCCTCCCAACTTGGTGTCGTCTGCAAACTTGCAGACAGTGCACTCAATCCCTTCGTCAAGATCATTAATAAAGATGTTAAATAGAAGTGGGGGACACTGCTTGTGACCAGCTGCCAACTGGATTTAGCTCCATTGACCACAACTATTTGGACCAAGCCATCCAGCCACTGTTTCACCCAGCTGAGCATATGCCCATCCAAACCACAGCCAGCATCTCCTCAACAACGTTGTGGGGGACACTGTCGAAGGCTGTATTGAAGTCCAGGTAGACCACATTGACAGCCTACCTTCATCCACTAAGTGTCTCACCTCATCATAGAATGAAATTAGGTTTGTCAGACAGGATCTAACATTCACAAACTCATGCTGACTGGGCCTGATCCCCTTTGTTGACCTTTAATCGGTCCATGATGACTCCCAAGATTATCTGTTCCATAACCTTCCCTGACAGCGAGGTGAGACTGATAAGCCTGTAGTAACCAGGATCATCTTTCCAGCCCTTTTTGAAGATGGTTGTCACAGTCTCCAGTGCACCAGGACATTCCCGGTTAGCCAAGACTGCCAAAGAATGATGGAGAATGGCTTGGCAAACACATCTGCCAACTCCCTCAGCACTTGAGGGTGCAACCCATCTGATCTTGGGATTTGCCAATAGAAATGTATTTTACATTTATTTTTACAAAAGAGTTGAAAAGATAGTAAGTTCTAATTACTTCCTAGATAGCACAGGACACAGAACAGAATTTACTGTATATTTTTTGTAAAATCTCTGCAGTGCCAGAAGTTTCCCTTGTATCCAGTTGTCAGAGTGAAAATCTGTCCTATGAAATACTGTGATAGGCACATTAGAATAATGTCATTTCTTTGAGGCATAGCATTAACAAATGTTTCAGAATTCTGTAATTGATCTTCAATGCATTCTACATTAGAAAACTTCACCAATCCTACACAGAAACTATTCAGTGAGACTACAAGTAAATACCACTGTCTTAGTTGTGATCTTAGATGACTAAACCACAAGGGGTTTTTTTGTATGTTTATTTCATTATATTTGCTCATTTTTATTATCTTAGGCTAAAGTCATTTGCATTGCAACACTAAAAGCCAGGGAATTTCAGCTTACAGGAAATGATTCTGGTAATTCCATTTCTCACAAACATACTTACAGCTAACCATCAGGTTTTAGTTTATTTGCACAATCCTTTAACTTGTAGCTTACTCATGCACAGTGCCACACAATACAAAAGATTCAGAATTGTCATCATCAAATGACAGAGTTGCCAAAAACAAAATGTTTCACTTCAGAGTTCATCCATATATTCCTGAATTGGTAAACCAAGGGTCAGTAGAAGTTAAATTCAGTGAATTTCACAGAGCAAAGGTGTTTGTACGTGTTGTGTCTAAGGACTCATTAGCATCTGCACTGCCAAAAAGCCTAAAACTGAGGGGTTGAAAAGATCCCCAAATGGTGACCGAGACAGATTTCTTTCCCCCCTAGAAGATGCCTCTGATGCTCCTTCCA
This sequence comes from Tetrao urogallus, assembly GCF_951394365.1. Taxonomy (NCBI): domain Eukaryota; kingdom Metazoa; phylum Chordata; class Aves; order Galliformes; family Phasianidae; genus Tetrao; species Tetrao urogallus. The sequence goes on along the minus strand of NC_136813.1, from coordinate 109,615,665 downwards.
CTTTGCACCTGAACCAAACCTGGTGAAAACCAGTGGAAGATCAGTGCATAAAGTTCCTAAAAGATAAAACAAAAATAATTTTGTAGTTGGAAAGCCTGACCACTCTGTCATCCTTGAAAGGTAAAGGCCCTTCATTGATACACTTCAAAGTTCAAATATCAAAGTGATCCTCATTACACAAACAGAAATTTTGCTGAATCTTGACAGGAAAGCAAAAGACATCTGTTGACATTGCTGTGAAATTATCTGAATGCCCCGTCCCCAGAACTTTGTTTAGCCTAGCATTAAGCTCATTTTCTTGATACTAAAGACATTATACTCAAGCAGTCAACCCAGATGCAACCTAAAAATACTATCCACTGTCAGACAGAAAGATGGAAAAGGTTTGTTTCTTCACTATAACATAACATCTCAAAAATTCACATCTGAATAACATTTGAATAGTTTCACATACATTAAAAGATATTTTGGATTTAGTCTATTGGAAGCTGAACTCAAAATTGCTCAAGAAAAGGATTAAAAGGAACTAGGCTTTGGGCAGCCCACATTTCACTGACACTTTGGGAAACTGGAATTCCAATTGCTATGGAACATTAGTCGGTACAAAAGCATGCACAGAGAACATCATCATACTGGCAAATTAACAAAGTTGAGAAAGTGACCTTGAATAATAAAGGTCACTGTGGCAAGCATTTCTGTCTTCAAGTTTGCGCTACTTCAAGGTAAGCGTGGATAAAAAAGAATATTGGTTCTTTCAAAATTTTCTTTCAGGGTTGCTAGCTGCAAAAATTTTAGGGAAAAAAACAGGACACACACTCTGTATTGTGAGATACAAAGCCAAAATCTTCAGACAACATGAAAATGATGTTCATTTCATATTTAATAACCTTCTATGACAGATTTGGGAAATCTGTGTTTTGACAGAATAAGTTTAAGTAAAAATGATTGAATTTCTGTCTCCTGTAAATCTGCTTTACTTGGAGATCAGCTTTTTTCCCCTGGGACAGCCCACACAGTTTAGGCATTTGTTGGTTTCTATTTTATGATGACTTTTAAGTTGCAAAAGCCCAGCAGATCCAAGGTTTTCATAGTTCTGAAGACATAAGGCAAAAATGAAACAGCTTGTAATAAATTCAGAGTTATTCCCATCTCTACATGTTTTTATGAGTGAAATGATATTTTGCTTTGGGTAACTTGTTAGTGAGGCTTGTCTAAATAGAGAGGGTGTGATATTAGAAAAAAAATACATCAGAAGTCCACAACTGTATATAAAATGAATTCAAAACATCACAATAATTGTCCTGCCGGTTATACAGGTAGTACCAGTTGTGAAAATCAGTATCATTTCCATGCTGTAGAGTGTCCTAGAGTCTACTGGATCCAGCTGTTTTGGGAGAAAGCTACATATCTGAACCAACCTATGCAATGTTTTCACAAATGAAAGTATCTGCAGGAACAGTCTGAATACCCAAAATGAAGTGGGAAGTTCTAGAACTGGCCCCACTACCCTGCCAAATCAGAATGTTCAGGGAGAAGTTAAACTGTGGGAGATCATATCTGCCAAAAGATTTGGCCACCATTTTGTTATGCACATTTCACATGCTTAACCAGAAAACTACAAACATTAGTTTGGAGAGTCTGTGACATATATGCAACAATGATATTTAAAAATATAAAAATTAACATAATTTACTCATGCATAAAACACATATAAGAATAGTGACAACCACTTTTTTTTTTTAAGAGTGGTTTCCCTTCAGTTTTATGGTCATATCAACAGTGTTTCTCCCCCTTTGGCTTGTCTCAAAGCTTCTAACAGTTTTATCTGCTGTAATCTTATGTAATAAGCTACACAAACAAAGCAACTAGTTAGTGATAAGGATATTGTTTGAACTCTTATTTGAATTATTCTTGCTAACTGTATCCAACCACACATCTCTACTTTCGTTAAGTACACATAGCAGCAGCTGAGTTCTTTTTCCCCATCACCACTGCAGCCACTGGCACAGCCCACAAACCCACAGTGCAGTGTGCCCAAAAGTTTTTCATGCTGTTCAGTACTGTTAGCAGCAAGCCACAAATCTCCTTTAATATTTCCTGACAATGCCCACAGCTTCAGCCCTCTACTAAGAAGGGTCAATTGCTAGAGTAATCCCACCATTCAGAGAGTGAAACACTGACAACATAATTCCATTGCTATACTACTTCCACATGGGGAAGGAAAGAAACTTTTGGCAGAGATCAAGTACTTTCCAGAGTAAAAGTTTCATCATTTAGTTCTCTTCTTTCAATTCTAGGCAGGGTTACCAAGCCTGCTATGCTTGGACAAGTGCCTGGTGGTTTACTCAGCCCAAGGCAAGCAGGGGGTGCCTCAACACATGTCCAGATCCACTTGTGATACCATAGCGATAGTTGATTTTCCACATAAAGCACAACTGCCTATTTCTGTAGTTGATTGTGTGAGGTTTTTCTACTTCACTGAACCTTTGTCTTCCTCCAGGAGGTCAGCTAGAGGAGAAAATATAAAACTTTTTTTTCCTGCTGTGGCTGAGACACTCAGTATTTGACATAACCATACTTGCAAAAAATTCTGATCTGAACATAGCTTTTACTGGCAAAAGAATACTAGTTAATGTCACATTTTGCTGAATTAGGCTGAGAAGTTTTTCAGTGATTTATACTTTTTCCATTGCAACAAGGCTTCAGCAGTCCAACAATTTTCCTAACCTTACTGTCCTTTAAATAAATATGGCCTTCAGTAAAAGAAAACAAGCCTGAAGTCAGGCCCAGTTCCAGCATAAAATTTACACCATTTAAAGTCACTTCCTTAAAGAAGTGTCAGGACAGAGTAAGTCCACATTTAACAGACAGTGCCTATAATATCTCCATTTATGTTTTCAACCTCTCCGTTACAATTATTTTATGGTGGGGTATATAGCAATGACTTCTTTACATAATTTAAATATTTCCACTTAATGTGTCTTTATTTTCATTTACTTCCTGAATAAATTAAATGGATGAGAGTCACACAGTTCCAAAAGAATCCAACCTCAGTATATATTTTCAAGGAAAAACACAGGCGCAAAACTGTCAATTGGTTTTTTGCCTTTCAGCTGAATAGTAGTGAGTGCTGAAAGCATCCAGAATGCACACAAATACCTTGCATTTTTGTCTGACTTGATACTGTCTAGGACTTCAACCAGTACAGTAAGAAAAGAAATAAAAGCAGTTTAATTTCAGACTACTTCTTTCTACAAAGGGGGGGACAAGGAAGGCAAGGGCAGCCAGGACTTCCATTGCAATCTGATGTAGGGAGGACTCTTTAAAGCAACTAAAGACACCCACTTCAAACTTTTGAGTATTCTGTACATCTATAAACTTCTGCATGTACATAAGCTAGTAAGATTTAAACTGTTTACAACATGGAAAAGCAATTGAAAGCTGTGCAAGTGGTTACAGATTGTTAGACAAAACCTCTAGCTGTTCCATGAACTATGGTGAAATCTTCTAGCCGTAGAGAAATAAAGAGCAAGTCTGAATGAAAAATCATAAGCAATATTACATGTCAATTCTGAATGTTTATTTGAATTAATTAATCTATATAGCTATTAAGATACTAAGATTATACAGGGCAAATATGAATCATGCTTCCTTCATAGGCTCCTGTATGCATGCTAGTCCAAGAACAAAACTAAAATTTTAATGAATAAATTGAAACCGCAAAGCAGTTTACGGGTCATAGCATAATAGACTTGGAAATAAAAAGCTCTGCTGCTCATAGAGCAGCTGACACTGGTTTGAGGTAAGCCAGGTCTTTGATTAATTCAAAGTTACCAAAACAGAAGAAACATTAGCCTAATCAATAATAGAAATCTGTGGTGAGGGCAAGCACAGCAGAAATCTGACAATGTTGAATTTATATTCTCAGAACACCCTGTGCTGGTAAAGGGGGTTTTGAATACCTTCTTCCCAGCCTGCTGTTGTAAAAAAAAAAAAAAAAAAAAAAAAAAAAAAAAAAAACAACACAGGCTGGTGATAGAGAGTTTACCAATTCCATGCAATTCCTTTATTCAAGCCACAGAACTATTTCCTTACTATCGTTAACTAAAAATCACAAACACGCAGAATCACAGAAGTTGGAAGGGGCCTCTGGAGATCATGCTCAGTCACCCTCAAAGTAAAAAATGTTCTCCCCCATGCTCAGATGTAAATTCCCGTGTTTCAGTTTGTACCCTTCGCCCCTTGTTCTATTGCTGTGCAGCCCTGAAAAGAGCCTGGCCCCACATATTTGATTTCCATGCTTTAGATATTCCCTCTCAGTCTTATCCAGGCTGAATAGTCCTAGGTTTCAGCCTTTCCTCACAAGGAAGATGGCTCCAAGCCCCTCATCATCTTCCTGGCTCTCCACTGGAAACTCCAGAAATATTTCTTGAACCAAGGAGCCTCAAACTGGACACAGTACTCCAGATATGGCCTCATCAGTGCAGAGGAAAAGGTGAGGATCATTTCCCCCAACCTGCTGGCCACACTCTTTTTTATGTACCTCAGGATACTATTGGTCTTCTTGGCCACAAGGGCACACTGCTGGCCACAGCCAATCTGCTGTCCATCATAACACCCAGGTCCTTCCCTGCAAAGCTCCTCTCCAGTGATTCAGCCCCTAACCTGTACTGACGCATATGGTTATTTCTCCCTAGGTGTAGAATCCTACATTTACTCCTGTTGAACATCATCAGGTTCTTCTCCACCCAACACACCAGTCTGTGTGACTGCGTCAATATAAAAAAAAAAAAAAGCTCTTGATCAATATCTAAACAGGTACTGAAAAAGTGCTTCTGAAATTCAGAAGTATGGCTTTTGCCCTACCTACTCAGCAGGCAAGGAGCAGACACATCACTACCAAAATACAGAGTTTGATACACATTAATCAGTTTTTTGGTACTAACTTCTTGGACTTCATTTCTTCATCACACTACAAGTACACAGTGCACCAGCTCTTCTAAAACCAACTTGAACATATTTTGAGAAATATCATTCACATTTTAGTTTAGATCTGATCACATGAAGACAGCTAACAACAACTCAGTTGTCTCTTGTGGCCAACCTCTGTGCTAACTCCGTGGTCATCACTGTCCAGCTTGCCTTGCCGTGGTTCACAGTCACTACAGTGTGCAATCTGAACTATTACTACAAATGAAAATACCACCAGTTCCCAGAGGCATATGCAGTGTGCCTCAGGCCACACATTTACTGACATAGTACACAGTGTTCAGAGGCTCCCAGCTTCCTCAAACACCACTTCTCTTCAGAGCATGCCAAAGTGCTGATTCCCAAAAAGGCACCACCCACTTGAACTTTTAAACTTTTTAAAAAGAGCATATTTACTACTAATTTTTTGTCTGACTTAAACCAGGATGCTAGACTTATGACAGAAGCAAATTACACTAACTGGATTAGAAATTTAAATACATAAGGTGAAGTTGAAGTCTGTTAGTATCAAACAAAAAATACTGAGTACATCAACACCTACATTTATCTATTTAGAGAATTTTTACTTGCAGAAGTCTACCCACCTTTTTTCCCCCAAGTTAAACATCCAGGTATCTGTCTTTTCAAGGAGGCTACGGAAATTAGAACCATCCTTCTGCTAAACAAAAAAATAAATGTGGGGGAACAAATGATGGTATTTCTTCTAGCGGAAGGAAGTAATTAACATTTTGCTTACTGTACTTCATCCTGTGGTACTGATACATGCACAGATAAGCTTGGAAAAGAGAGCAATGCAACAAGTCTTTTGATGACTTAATTACACAAATGAGGAAAAATAAGGGTTGAATGAGCAATCAAGATTAGCAAACAATATCATTAGCAAAGAATTTCAGAGGATAATGGAACAACCCTTATCAATTCTTAATGCCACCTCAATTCTTAATTTGCCATCTCAAAATAAACAGCAAAACTGAAAAGGAAATTGATTTGTTTGCTTTACATTTAAGGTACAAATTAAATTCTACATTAGAAATCTTAAAAACTAAGACCTTTCATCCAAGAAAACTGACACTGGCTGCTAATACACTAAAGACAGATAAATCACCAGTAGAAAGAAATAAGTGAATAGGAAGCAGCTGTCCTATCTGCCCAAGCAGAAAGCTAGGGAGTATTTACCAAACCTAACAGAAAATGAACTAAGTGTATGAGAATATAAGCAAAAAGAGTGGTGTTGCTTTCACATAAGGTACTTTGTCTTTCAGGGGTTGGAGTGAACAAGCCAACTCAAAGAAAGCTGGAGTGGTAGTCTAAGCGTATATCACTTAAATAAGAAAAAATCACAAAATGACCATTTCAAGCAACAGAAATACTGTTGACTCAATATAATTTTCATTAGAGCACTTTAAGATATTAATAAATATTTCTATGAAATATACATATGCATAGTTTTGAGTTATTCATTACTTTTCTGAAGTTTAATTAATCTATGCCATCCTTTCCTAAAAGTAGTTTTTCAGTATTAATAAACATTAACTGAAAGAGAAATTTTCAGATATTTCTGAAAAAATCTGGATAAAAGGTCATAGCACTATATATCAAGCAGTGGATAGTATAAAGCAGCTTTAATAAATGAAATCAGTGCTTTCTATAGGAAATTCACAGAAAAGCAGTGATGAAGGCTTAAGTAGAATACAGAACCTACTATGACTTTCATGTAAACGTCTTCAGAGAGGGAAGCAGAAACATAGCAAAGTAAACATTTTTTTGAATCACAAAATAGGAAAGCTAACCATTATGTAACATGGAAAACAAATTGTTCCAATAACAGATGAGCACAATACTCATTTGTTGCTTATGAATACAATATGCTTGTTACAAATGGAAGAGAATTTTCAGAAAATACAGCAAAATTTCTTATGTTCACCAATAAGAACTTGAGGCTAGTAACAAAAATCCTTGCCAAAAGGAATCACAAATGGAAGTAATTTTGAATCAAATAGATTATGAGCTCATCAAAAATATTTCACTTGAGAATTGTAGTTTAACTCATTCTAGGCTCATGACATTTGACAGCTTTCATGTATTCAATTGAAAGAAGAATAAAAGCTCAAGAGATGCCAACCACCAACTTGCACTTTCCATCCAAGGGAAAGTATTTCTAGGGAAAAACAGCCAACAATTATAGAGCTATTACTTAACAGATTTCATTTGCAAACTTTAGATTGATCAAATATCAAGGACAAATCAATTTTTTTATGTAAATACTTTTTGTTTGCTAAGTATTTTTTATAAACTTTATCTTGCATTTTTATAGCCTATTCATTTCAAGATAACCATTCTTAAAAGAAATTCATAGGTGGACAGTCTCCTTCAAAAAATTTTAATTGCATTTCTCCCATCCTACACACATGCTCTCTACACAATTCAATCTTTTGAACTTGCATCATAAATGGCAAGACTACCAACATCTATGTTTGCATTTCAGTGCTACAGAAACTGCTGCTTTGGACTCCTGTTAGTGAACAATCTGTGCAATTTTCATATAGTGTCTTGTAGCTGAGAATTTGCTCTATCAGATAGTGTTATTTGCGCTCTTTGTATCTGTTGTTGTTTCCATGGAAATAAATAGAAGGCAATACTTTTGGAGCAATCTATGTGCTTGTACAGCTAGAGCAGAGGCTTATCACAGCTCTAAAAACAGAAGCTTACTAAGCAGGATTCAATTGATATTAGCTTGCTTTACAAGTAAAAAGACACAGTGGATGTAGTATAACTATATCAGTCATGGCCCCTGTATTTCTACTCAGGCTCTAGGCCTAATTAGTACACCTGAGAGCTATGAATGTGGTACTGGGTATTACATACTGTAGAATCCCTGTGGCACCCTATGCATTTATGAAATATCTGGAAGAACCAAAAGAACAGGAAACGCTATCAATCTTATGAGTTTATTCCATCTCAGAAAGACCATGCTGATTCTTTTGCCCGCTCTGAAAAAGAAATCCAATCAAGCTAATCTCTAATGAGGCAAAGGATAGGTTTAAGGGAAAAAGAATCTCAAGCAGCTAGGACAAAGAAATCAAAAAAGGTAACAGAAAAGCATCTTAAAAACAAGACAAGAGAGTGCTGGGGGGGGGGAGGGGACAGCAGAGAAATTTTAGCTATTAGAAAAAAAAAAAAAAAACGTTTTCAACACCTATGAACTGGAGGCATGTGAAAGGACAGAGCAGCCTTTCCAGCTGGTGCAATCACAGAAAGATGACTTCACACACAGCCCTGTGTGTGTGAAGTGTGATAAGAGTGATAAAAAGAGAACAGCAAAACAATGGGAAATGCTGCAATTGAACGGACAACAGCACTTCCAAAAACATCAGATGCAAATCCCAGCCAGAGAGCAAGTAAACCTCAAGCAGGTAAACATCAGACAGTACAAACAAGGACCTGAGAACAACTGCTCATCTGCCTGCCTTTGCCACTCACCAGCCTCCAAAATCTCCCCAAAACACATTCATGCACTCATAGCTAATGAAAACGTTTTAGCCACTTCAAATTATTATCTCCTTCACTATTAAAAGACTAAACAACAAATACAGCTCCAGAGGACACTTTCTAACAGACTAATTGACAGAGACATAACTCTATGAGAGCTAGGACTTCCTGGAGTAAACCTATTTTGTCATTGTTTAATAGCAACAAACACTTCCTCTACTTCATTCTAATAGGCATTTCTTCTACTCACACATCTGTTTTAGCAGCAGTACAGCTATATGAGAGCTCATTTAAAGGTTAATTTTCAGACTGCTAGCAAATCTCTCCATTGCATGCAACAAAAGTTCTAGCTGTGAATTTCTAAGAAGCAATTCCACAGAAAAGGGGAAGAGGTTACTTCTGGGTGACACTGATGCACTCAGTTAAAACACAGAAGTTATTTTGCCTTAAAGACTCAGTAATGTAGGTGTTTAAGTAGAATATGTGGTTAATAAGTGACTGGTAGTTATCTGACAAACACATTTGAGTTCAAAACTTACCTAGAGTTCATCTACTCCGAGAACTATAGCCTGCTGAGGGAAGTGCTTATATATCAGTCTTCAGCTTTGGGTAACAGCTGAACTGAATACAGGGCCTTATGATTTCCTCTTAAGTTGTTACAGTCTCATGGATAGTGAGGGAGAAACAAGGCTCTGGGATAGGGGAGGGAATAAGAAGAGCACAGCAGCTCTTTCTCACTTCTTGTTTCCAGAGGATGTTAAATGTCTTCTGGTTCACCTATTCTAAGCTTCTGTAGTTAGAAGACAAAAAAAAGTGAGTGGTAATAACAAATATAATTATATATGTGGAAGGGAAGCCAGCCTTTCACCACTTTTTTTTTTTTACAGAACCTATAGCTTTCGAGTTAGACTTTGTTGGTATCAAAAGCATCATACTTAAGGCATTAAAAACAGGATTTGTAAAACAAGAAAGACACGTGTAACTCTTCTTCCACTCAGACCAATGATCAAATTAAAACTACATTTAACAGAAGACTGAGGGATATGGTTAGTGGGCATCTAGCGGTGACAGGTTGATGGTTGAACCAGATGATCTTAAAGGTCTTTTCCAATCTTAATGATTCTATGACTCTAAGATTTAATGCTACTCAATACTAACCTAAAGAATCTTTAATCTCTTCAAAATGTGTGATTGCTTGGATCCTGGAAACTAGTCCAAATCATTTTCCAAATCATATCCAAAATAATGGATTAGAAGCCCATTTTCAGAAAAAGACAGGCACGATAAGCCTTCCCTCTCCCCCCAAAAACATACAAAAAATTTAGAACACCTAAATAAACAATGTAAACATCTCACAGAACAGAGGGACCATTTACAAGCTGGAGAGGCAGGCTTCTCAGCAATCCAAAAAATAAAATGGGAAAGTACAATAATGTATGACTGTGAACAGTTTTCAAATGGAAAATGAATTCTAGTTTTATTTAAACGGTATTTGTTAATAAATGTGTTTTAAAAAAGTAAAAGTAAATGAAAAAAAAATCAGACTTTACTTCTCCCCACCTGTAATATCCAGCAAAATAGTACTGTCAAAATTATTTTTAGGAACTAATCATTAAACCAGTTTTGCACCTGTTATGCACATAGGATTTCCCAGTACATTCAGAGCCCTCTCACAGCAAAAGTCAGACTGCACGGTGGACCCTTCCAATATGTTCATGTAAATGCACTCAGAGATTAACTGAGTACATTTTGTGGATGAATTTTGCACCTAAAACTGATGTTTTTACACATTGAAGTAAACAATCCTAACAAACTAATGACCAGTTTGCTTCTCACTTTGAAGGTAGCTGATACACACAACAAAACCTAACCTGCATCTCCTGATTCTTTCTTAGCATCTGGCAGCCAGATGTTAAGCTCAGAGTTGAATGCAAACAAGAAACCAGTGAAATACTGTGAAACAGATCTATTTTAATAAAACATCCATTAGTGAGGAGTCTAGAGACTTTTTCAATCTAACACCAGGAACAATTACCTAAAAGATAAGTTCTCAGAGGATGCCAAAATTGTAAAATGGAGTAAGCTATGTCAGATAGAATGAAACTTGCTGCGGCTTATGTCTACAACATTTTGAAAGGAAATTAATTTTTGAAGACCTAGGCCATAAATATATATACGTATATATTCTTAAATTGCTGCAAAAGCTCTGGAGATTTTTGGTCATTAACGTTCAAGTATTCTAAGTGTGAAGAATATTTACAGAGCTACAGTTTTCCATTGCACTTTCTCCTCGTCATCAGTACCAGTATATATTTGATCAATCCAAGCACGCCAATCAATACCAACACTTATTTCAGAACATCTAAGCCCCAAAAGATCTGTATAATAGATTTTTTTTAATAATGTTTGTAAATATCACAAATGTCTTAATACAGTGGAAAAGACTGTCCAAAAAGGAAAAGCTATAACTGAAATTTGTAATTACAGGAAAACAGGAAAAAAAAAAACCACTAGCCTCAAGAAAAACAGGTAGTGATAGAAATGAGGATCCCAAAAGTTTCAGAAAGAAACAAAACAAATGTGAAATTCAACATCAAAGTAATGAGCATCTACTCTTTGAATCAAATATCAAGAACACTTCTATTCATTGCTCTTTTTAAATATGAGAGAAATATTTTACTTCCACAAACAGCAAGGTAGCTCAGTAGGTATTCCCTGGGAATCAAACACATAAGGAAACATAGCATATGTAAATGAAGCACTTATTTGCCCAACAACACCAAAAAAATCAGTTTTACTAAGTAAACATTTTATCTCCTAGTATCATTCTACCAACAACAAAATATGGGCATCATTTTTCAATTGGGAAAGGGATTCTAATTTGAATATTTACGCTAAAAGGTTTCTTAAATGTTTCTTTATACACTATGGTAACCACATCGCACACTGAAATTATATAAAAGTCTTCATATTAGAAATGAAATAGCATCCTGAATATGACTACGAATTTACATATAATCTCCTGAATGTCTAATCCCCAAACCCTCATTTTTCTAATGGCAAAAGTATTCTCCATTTCTAAAAGACTATTTTAATCAGGGGAAAAAAAAAAAATGTGATCAAGCAATAAAAAGCCTGGCACAAATTCTAAAAATGTATGCATAGAGGATGTGGTTTCTTCTTTTTTTGGAACTGAATTGTATCACAGATTTTAAAAGATTGTTTGATTCTTGAAGTATCCCTTAAAAATTATTCCAGAATTTGATGTATTTCAGTAAATCTGAAAAACAGGGCTGTCAATGATTTGCTATCCTCAAATGTATCATTCTTTAATTTGCTGAACCAAGAATGTGCAAAGGCTATATCCTTTTATTTCTCCATCACATGTTTCTGGAGTGTCATTGCATGCCAATGTTGGGAATTCAGCTCACTTCTAATTTAAACTCATTTATTATAGATAGTAATTATTTCATTTCCTGCACAGGGTCATGCATACCAGCTATATAGTTATTCTACAAGTAATTATCTATCTATAGTCAAAGTCTACACGCTTTATGCCTATTTATATGAAAAGTCTCCCCTGTCTCTTCAGAGGGATAGAAGACCTGATTTGATTCATGTAACCCTGTATGAAAAAAAAAAAAAAAAGAACTGGAACATTTAAACTTTAATAAAAAAGGAGAGAAAGAAAGAGAAGATAGCAATCCAGACAAATACGGCTTAAAACAATGAAAAACCTGTGCCAAAATATACTTTCTAGAGCAGTTTTTGCCAATAAATTTAATCACCATTTCCATGTCTATTCCATTTCTAGTTAGGATTAAAATAATTGTTAAAATGTAGATTTTGTGGAGTTTAATCCACTTGATGGCAGATAAGAAGAATGAACTGCAAACAGAACTGACGCAAAGAGACCTCACACAGGCCCCAGCAGACACTTTCAGACATAAACTGACATTTGCATGGTGCTGCGTATATGTTAAGTGCTGTTGCAGATCTGGTACAATAAAGGTACAGTACAGCAAATATTGTAGTTGGTGGAAACTCACCAGGTATAATACAATCACTGTGGAGATTAGTTGAGTTCAATCTTTAATTTAGAGCTATTACTTGTATACAAATTTCTGTATTTTCCATATTTTCTGTATCTGTTAATCACACTTTTTTCCTCATTAAAATAGATATAATTATTAATATATACGTTTCTTGTTGCTTAAACTATTTTAACACTGTCTTTAAAACAGCGTACAAGTGTTTGTACATAAACAACACAATCCATTTTTTACACACTGAGGGGAAAAAAAATGAACTGTTTTCAATAGAACAATGTGTAGAAAACTGTAAGTTAAAGCCATTAAGTTTTTAAACTTTCAAGATGCTTTGACTAATGCTGGCACCATATTAGACCATATCCATAACCATATAGGACCAGCCCTATCTGAGGAGTAACTTGCCGCTACAGAGAAGGCTTAGGAAGGAGCAAGTCATGAGAGAAGGAGAGGGAAAGGAAGCTTGCCATTAGCCAGTGAGCCAACAAGTCTCAACACTCAGACATTACGCTTTGAGCTGATTTCTTGCCTTTCTTGATGGCTGCAAGTTGTTCCTTCAGGACTTTTTTCTATCAGTTCAGCATGTCAAGAGAACAAAGTTTAGAGCAGCGAGAAAGCCATGAAGCCTTGGAACTTTGAGTACCACAGAAATCTTATTTCAGTGACTGATTTTAGAGTGATATGGTTATGCATTTTTAAGCAAAACTCAAAAACGTAGCTTAAAATTAAAGGAGAGCAGTTATTAAAAGAATAACTACTTTAGTTCAATCAACTCTCAAACTGTCCATGGAAACAAAGGCATTGTCCAAAAATAGAAGATAGCCTGTGTGCATGAATCCCTCTGCCAACAAATCTGTCTCTAACACATAGCAATCCAACTCCAACCTCTAAACCGTAGGATATGTTACAATAACCATGTCTGGATTGGTTTTTTTTTTCGGTGTTAACGTTGATCATTTTCTTCGCCTCAGTAGGGCTCCGATTCTGTTATTCATATATTATGGCTGAAGATATTTACAGTACAGCTATGGTTCAATGCCTAGGCCTCTTGAGGCAGAGAGAAGCATTCCAAAGTACACCCTCAAAAGCACAAAAGAAAACAACACAGAGACTATAAAAAGCGTAACTTTTCTAAAGTTCAATTTTACGAGTTAAACCCAGCCAATGGCATTAGCTCTTAACAGAATGAGGCAAAAAATGTTTCTACTTCCTCTCTTTTTTCTTTTGCTTTTATACTTCTAAACCCTGGATGGAAGTCATTAACAAAATAAACTTTCTTAAGCTGCAGCTTTGTCAATATCTTGCTCAGATAACAATAATATACTGCTCAAATCGGCTTTAGAGACTATTTTGTTTGGTCAGAAGGGAATCCAAATGTGGATGTCACATGTAAAATTTAACAGTCAATTATTAAAAAATAAAGATCACAAAAACCCGTGTACCTTCTTACTGCAGATTATGTTTTGTACCAAGCATCACACAACATCTTTAAGTGAAAGGCAGCAACAGCTTGGGTGTTTTTTTTTTTTTTTAAATGTCCAAATACCTTTTCACGTGAGACAAGAGCTGGTAAATTCAGCTAGAGTGCATTAAAACCACAAGGGTGCCAATGTGCAGGAAATCTCAGAAGGAATACAAAGCTCAGCAAAAGAGTGAAGAAGAGTCTTAAGATAATTTGGCTCTTTTACTATCTTCCCCATCAACAACTGGGGCACGCCAAAGATATTAATCATCTGTACTATATTTGTATAAAAATGCCTGCCCAGGGAACAGATGTTCTCTGTTTTGGCACAATCTTTCTCATTTGAATTAGCCACACTCTGTCAACGGATAAGCTGAAAAATTGTTAGAACTGTATTGAAGCATGACCCTTAGATGTTTCTCATCTCTCCCATTATTAATCTTTACACTTATCATTTTGCTATTTCAAAGACCAAAAAAAAAAAAATCCTTGCCAAATTAACTGGCAAGATTTTTTCCCCCTCAGTAGATGACAAAGGTAGCTTTAAAACCCTTGAGTGGAATCTTCTAAATATCTTTACAAAAGTAAATCTAAATAAAAACTCTAACTATTAGTCACTAGAACTACAGAAATTGGCCCCATTGTCATCATGTGACAGCATGTAAGTACATCAAAGATTCAGCACACCATAAGTGTGCCAGTAAGTAGCATTTCTGTTCAAGCCCTTCTTTCAGGCACTGCTTACCATTGAAGGATTCTGGAAGCATGACATTGGCACTGAAAATCATTCAAGGTGGCCAGAGAGATCTTGCTGTGCCACTGTATAATATTCTTGAAGTAAGCATGTTACATCATCTTAAGTGTAGCAACAGCTGCATTTGCACAGTTGTTTCTGTGTTACTTCAGTTTAATGAAGCAAGATGACAGAAAAAGTAAAATCACGCTTAAGTTCTCAAAGACTTCCAACAGTTGAATCAGTGCTGCTGGATCAACCTCAAAGCATAATGCCAAATGTAGAAAGTGTCCTAGACAGCACTTAAAATATTGTAACATTACCCTTACAAAACCCCTCTGCGAGACATGTTAGGTCAACTTGTGAATTTTAGAGCCACTGTAAAATGCTTTCAGCTCTTTAAAAGACTCTATTATAATATTGTCCAGAGTGATGGCCAAGGAAGGCATTCTGGCAATTCTGCAGTTGTTTTCAAACCCCTGTAACTGCCTCCCCTGACCTTATCATGTTGCTATAATAAACATAAGTGATCATCTTTCATATTTCACCCAATAAAATACACCACAATTCGTTCCAAAACATCACAGATTAGTTTTCAGTCAAATGTACTCTGCAATGATATCTAGCATTCTCAAATTGTTGTCTTGATGAATACAGCAGTAGACAATTACAGTATCCTATGCCATGCTAGTCTCATATTTAAACATGAATTATATTGATATCTAAGGGATATGTACGAGTTTTCTCTTGTACCTCCTTGCTGGCATTTTTAATGTCAGCTAGAGTACTACAGAAAAGAAAAGCAGGAATGTGTCTAAGAGTCGCTCAATATATAACTTTATAATTCATTGCAGAGGTGTGAGAGAAAAAAAAAATCCTGTAAAATTCTTATAGTCATAGAGAAAGCACAGTAATTTATCACTGTGTGGTGATTTTATGCCTTAACATCACTAGCAGCTTAAAATGGTATTGAATTGGAAGCCACATCTGCTTCTCCTATGTGTCACTAAATGACATAAACATGCTGGGTTTCAAAAGGACACAGTAGTAATTCTGAGGTCAACTGAAAGCAAAAACTTTCTAGTATATTTTAAATACCAAAAAAGCCTCTAAACTCAGATTTTTGCTCTGATTCGGACATTTCTGCACACAATATGTACAACATGATTTTCTTTTCTTTCTCCTCTTGCACACACATATGCAAGCAGTGCAACAGGGCTAGCAAGTAATATTTAACCAACAGGTCGAATATCCATCTCTGAGTCCAGGCTTCTGTGTGTCTTCCCAAATATACTTACATAGAAGTCAGTTTATGGTAAATTATTTGTTTCATTTTTCAGTATCCAAACAGAACAGTTACTTAAATAACAAAGAGATACAGGACAAAGACATAAGAATCAAGAAATTTACATCAGATCTCACAAATGAGAATATAGCTTGACTGGCTAGTGTCTAGCTAATTTTCCAGGCTCTCTTCTAATGGGGATGAAAACAGGTAGATATATACAAATGATTCATCATTTTATCCGTCTTTAAAAATAATATGAAGCTAAATAATTAGCACTTGTAAGACAAAGTCTGACCAGTAATAATTATGTGCATTCCCAAACACTGAATACCTCAGTGAATGCCTTCTGACTATGGAGAACTTTGTGTTGAATTAGTCCTTTACGTTACAGCAGAAAAACTGACATCTTAGCGCTTTCAGCTACATCAGCTATCTCTGTTGAAGCAGTTCTGAACTTGACAGTGCCATAAAGAAGGACCAACCAAGTAATAAAGTAGCCTTTGTCCCCTTCTCAGAGACCCTCCTGCTACTTTATACACCTTCATGTGATTTAGTTTACTATGAGAAAAGGGCTTGGAGTGTTTTAATATTAATAACATTAACCTTACTAAAACTGTACTAATGTAAAATTCATGCTCTGATTTTCGGGCTGAAAAATAAAGTAGTAAGTTCCATTACCACAGTTCAGCAGAAACACATGAAAGAATAAGCAAAAACATCCAAGGGAGAGACTAGCTATGAGAGCACTCTTCAACTCCCTCTCCAAAATCTCTTCCCACTTTTGGTAGAAATAATAATGAACACACACTTACAGGTCCTCCCTAGGACCTCCTTCATAGCTTATATATGGAAGATGCCATGTGGCTGTGACTAAATAGTTGCTCTTATTAATGTACACGACATGTATTTGTAATAACCTCTCCAATTGCACGTCAGGCACATGTTTCCTTAGGGATAAGAAAGCAATTAAAAAAAAAGTTGAAAATAAGCATTATAATACAATTATTCATAAAAAGTGAACAAACACTTTTAAATTTATGCTGCTTAAACTTCAGATGTGCCAACAGCTCCATCTCTTCATAAAACTTTGTATACAAATACAAGTCCCATACTACTAGTACTTACAGCTTCGACTAAAATTCAGAATGACATGGAATCAGAATGGTTTACAGACAGATTTTTAAATTTTGTTTATGACAGTGGATTAAGCTAATCAGCCTGCCCAAAATTACACATACAAGGTCTGCACTTGGTCTTCACCTGAGCAGTATTAAATAGGACATTATTTGTAATACAAATGAGGGGAAGATAAAAGATAAAACACATGAAAGCATTACCAACCACTGCCATTCATGACAAAGGCAATGGAATGAGCACATATACATTACTCTTCCTGTTCTATGTACAGAACTTACAGTACTGGTTTTATCTTTCAATTTCAATGCTAATTATCCTAGTCCCAGAACTTCTATTTCTGTTAAAAGGAGGGACTATTACAAGCATAAAATCTGCCAGTTTTAGCCCAAGTGAGTCAACTCCAGTTACACAAACTGGACTCAAACTACGTAGGCCTGTAACATTTAATTTATTCCCTTGTTTGGGATATAGTGATTGAATATCTCAACAACAAAGCTTATATAGTAACTAAAAAGTGAAGTTCCACTTACGCTGTTTCATAACCTTTTTCTTCATCATTGACATCATCTGCTCCAGATGAATCAAGACCAATCAAACCAAGCTAGAATGTAAAAAATGGGGTAACAGTTGCACATTCAGTCTCTCAGATGAAGCAACTGAGCACTCTCATCCATTCTAAAAAGCCAACGTCCTTCAGCAAGCAATTCAGAGACTACTGCTCTTGCCTCTCAACTCCATGCGTAGCATATTCAGGCCCAGCAAATTTAAACAGTATACATCTCAGTGTAGGCACCTCTATCTATTACGTAAACTTACAGAAAATATTACTTCACTGTCTACTGAACTGCAAACCATAGCAATTTTCAAGAATTCTTCCTCTGTAGATAATAAGTAAGAACTGTGTACATTTCACTAGGGTAGTTTGCCTTAAATCTTAATCTTTGAAAATGAAAGTCTTATTCTTGAAGGCATATGGTCAATCACTTCACAAGAGGACATTTGAGGACATTTTACTAGTTCACAAGCGAAGAAAGTAAATGCTGTCAGTGGGAGAGGAAGAACAAAGTTTGAAATAAGCATGATAGTGAGACGTGCGCACACACAAAAGAGCTGCAAATGCCACACAAAACAGTAACTTGAGAAAAAGAGCAATCAAATCTGATTATTAAGAAACAACAGTAGTTCTCTAGTGTCTCTTGTTAACAGGAAAACAAGATCAACCCTACTTCATATTCCATATGCCCTCTTTTCATAACCCAATATAAATAAATAAATAGCACAGCATAAGTTACTGCCCAACTAAGAAATGAATTTATCCTGCACTTAATGAAAGTTATTTTACTTGACAAAATTCCCTAGAGCAACAAGCACAAATTCAGAGAAACTCTCTAGAGGCCAGAGATGTTAAGTGCTAAGTCTAATTTTACAAAAAATTGGTTTCTTTCTACCATTTACATCCTCAGTTTTATGACATTGTTACTAGCAAGAAATTTGCTAGGACCTGAGTAGATTGGAAGAACACATCAGGTTAGATGATTTTTGTCTGGATTCAACTGAAGCACAAACATGCACAAAATACTAAATTTAGTAAGAGATCCCATCAGGAATCAACAAGATCACCATCAGGAGACCAGTACTACAAGCAGAGAATTAATTTAGTTTTAATCACATTAGAACCTTTATTATTCCTCAGTTTATCCATAGGAATGCCTTGTGTCCTCCTCACGGGGAAAATACAGATTTAGTAGGGACTTCATCTATCTTCAGATGGAAAAGTTTGCTGGAAAACTAGATGAAGAAATTACAAGAATCAGAATACCCCTTACATTTAGAACTAGCCCCAAAAAGTTAATGATCTTAAAGTAGTCCTTACTTTCCCATTACTACACTTCTTCTACCTACAAAGGTCTCTTGCTGCTACATTGCAGTACTCATTTCAGCTTAATTTATAAAAATAGCTTCAACTCTTTGGCAATGATAGTTTATGCTATATTTCTATTCAAGAAAATACAGTGGGAAAATATCATTGATTTTTGATCTAAATATGTTTTTTCGCACAGAAAGGTTTAATTTCATCTAGTAGTATTTGAAACATCAATACTCTCATTTCAAACCACAGTACATAAATTCCAGATATTTTTTCTCTTGCAGGATCATTACTTGTTATGATTTAGGATGTACATTAAAGCTATTCCAGGCATACTTCCTATTTTTGACTTCCATATTTCATCCACTTGTATTATATACAGCCTGTGCTGTAGGGATTTTCCTCATCATTTTCCTTTCCTTTTGTATAATCAAAGAACATTAGGATGTTATAACCAAAAAATAAACAAGAGAGTTAGGCATAGCAGACTTCGATAACAAAGGAGAATAAATAGAAGGCTTACCCCTATCCTGGGCTCACTCACAAAACACCAGCAAAGGCAATCTCCAGAAGAGATCCTTCCCCACTGATAGCCAGCTCTTAAATAGGTCTAGGAGGCCTTCTGGAACTGCCTTCACCTGTGCTCCTCTGGCTGACTCATTGCTCGCCTCAGGTGATCAATCAGAGGTTCAGGCTGTGACTCAGTAGTTCGCATACACCTTCCCTTCCCCTTCTCCTTTTCCCTTCCCTTTCCTTCATTAATGAATGTCGTAGTTGCCTGAAACAAAGTGAAAAGAAGAAAACAAAGATTTAAAATGGCATTTTATCAAAATTGAGAAGTTTCATGTAACAAACATGTTCACCAAACTAGAAACCAGGCTTCTAATATATAATGAATATTCTGACATATTCTAATACATTTCATTTTTATATCCCTACTTTCAATTAGAAAATTTTCTATTTGCCCTTGCCTCCTAAAAACTAACTTTGGCAAGAATTCAGCTAAAAAAAAAAAAAAAAAAAAAAAAAAAAAAAAAAAAAAAAAAAAAAAGATAAAGAATATATGAAACCCCTATTCAGCAACACCTAGCTCCTGGATATATTCCACATTCCTCCATGTAAACTGCCCAGTAGGCAGCAGAATTATGACTGCTGTCTGACGTTACTGAATATCTGAAACATGTAATTCATACCTGAGACTGTTAAAATAGTTCAGTTACTGCTAGTGTGAATGTATCATTGTATTAAAGAACAGAGATTTCACTAATCTGTAAGCACAACTTTTTCACATACAGAAATAGCCATTCCCCTTTTCCATGTTTTATTTTTTTTATTCACAGACTCCACATAAGGACTTCTGTATCTGAGATATTAGAGGCTACTTCCACTTCCTAAATCTATTCCTGCCTTTATAGGAAGGTAATATTTCATATCAGGTTCTAGAAGTGGGAAGAGAGAGGGATAAAACAAAATAAAGTAATTAAATGAATAAACACTCATGAAAACATTCATGAAAGTTCAACACTTCCCTTTGGACTTGGGAGGAATAGCATTAGCTCTAAATTTCTTATATCAAGTTAAAAGAAAAGAATTAAAGGCATTGTTCTTCTAGGAAACCAGACAGTGTGGAAGTGAGGCCATTTCTCTCCCAGAATGCTATCTTATTCTCCCTCTAACATGGGAATGGCCCAGAAGAGAACTCTTGTTATATTCATGACAAACACACTATCATACTATTTTTTTGTATGTAAAACAGAAGAAAGCCCCATCTTCTTTGCCTAACTCTATCTGCCATTCTCCTTGTTTCCAAACAAAAGTTCCTTCCAAGGACAGTGAAAATGGTGGGATATTATTTTGAGTTTGTGAGCAGAGAGCAGAATTGGAGAGTCCATCGATTTAGAAAGACAATTTTTCAAGCTTTTCTTCGTTAATACTAAATTCACTATAAGATTCTGTTCCACTTCTTTCTCTCACACCAGCCATATGGTCTTTTTTTATTAGGTACAATATAACTACAGAGCTCCATTAAGAGGTCAAAAGCATTAGAAGGCTCATAATGGGCAGAGGCCTGGCGCACTAGATTCTTCCCAAATTTGAATTCTTGTCTCTGTATAGAAAATTCTGTTCTGTGGGTGAGAAGAGTTTTAACATACAAAACGTAAAGTTATTTACAGGAGGCATTCGGAAGGGCTATCCACTGTGCTTACAAGCTCCAGTTCACAAACATGATTTCTGGAATATTACTTACTTGCCCTGGCAACATTTCACCTTTTTGTAAAGGTGTCTACTAGTCAGCCTACACCTCATGCCATTAGATGTAATCCTGAGCAAACTAACTCAAAAAAACAGCTGTACTTCCAACTACTTTGAGTGGAAAAAAAATTAATCAGATAGATTCACTATGGTCACTTGCAGTTATAAGCAAAAGAGTCAAGGGGCAGCACTGGCACAATTTCAGAGTATAAATGGTAGCAGTAAGTGGTATTAAATCAGCCATTCAGATAAAGCCATTTGTCACTTGGAAGCAACTGGCAGAAAAGTGTATTTCTCATAGATTATGTAGCTGGTTTAGGTTATATTTTTGCCAATACACAGGAAAACAAAGCTGGGGAAGTTTATATATCATTTTTCATCCATTTTTGCAACTTCTAACAGCAGTGAAGTACATGAACTGGCATCTTTCTGGAATCAAAAAGGTATTAAAAGGTAGTATATCTTTTTCCTAATAAATTGTTGAAATACACTTCGAAATAAAAAAAAAGGAAGTTATCGTATTTTCTGGTGATTAGATGGAATTAATCAAATGGTTTGGAACCCCTCAGATTTTTATCTATGATTAGTGATGTCAGTACCATTTGGTTTCTACGACCCAAAGCTAAGAGCTATCAATGCACAGCACTTGAACCAGAACTTCTATCAGTACAACACGGAAATGATAGACAAATGCAGAAGTACACGGAATTTACAAGGTCCAATCACTAATAATTTGTTAAAACCTAGTTTTCTAATCTGTGTTTAATGTCTTAACTGCCCAAAATAAAACATTTATGTTGTTTGTTTAAAATATTCTTATAAAATATTTTAAGGGCAGAGTCTTAAGTATTTTGTCTATTTACAAAGATTATCAAGCTATAAACAAATTAACATCTGCACCCAGCGGGACTTCTACAGTAGTTGATAGTCTAAGCCTGTGTTTATAAGAAATTTAAGATAAACAAAACATAAGGTTTTTTGTAGGAAGTACATCTTAACCTCAATTTAGGACTTTACTTGTTATGTTTGTTCTAACATTGTCCAGAAAACAATATGAATAACTAATGGAAGTACAGGGCAATCTAGGTGTAAATGCATGAGTCCAGGTTTGCATATTAATTAATTAATTATTTTGAGTAAATATTTCATTTAAATGGACCCGATTTATAGAATTATAGTAAGTACTCCACAGCTTCTATGTGGGTGGTCAACTTTAATAGGTACACAATGCAATTAAACAGTGAGGTCACCTCTGTCTCAAGAACTGCATGCTTTTCATGTGAAAAAATGACATCCCTAGTCACAAAAACAAAAAGAAAAAAACTATCAGAAACGTATAATCCCAATAGAATGGGGAAGAGAATCAAAATAAACAAAGTAGAACTTGTGGGTTGAGATAAAACTATTTGCTAAGACAGAGAAAAGGATAATAACTATGACATATATATATATATATATATATATATATATGAATGTAGAGAAGACAATCACTTGATTTACTAGCAATGCTCACCATCCCCTGACCTATACCCATCTAGCTCCCAAGCAGCAAAAGAGAGTGATGAACTTCTATCCCCTTCGAACTCTGCATGATGTCATATGGTATAGAAGTTTGTCAAGTTTAAGTCAGTGTCCTAATTCTGTTCCCTCCCAGCTCCTTGGACCCTTCACTGAAAAGTGGTGTTGGCTTTGTACAACACTGCTTAGCAGAAACAGTAAGCATTGGTGTTATTAATACTGTTTTTCTCCTAGAGGTAAAACATAACATCGGACACCCTGAAGAAAAAAATTCTCTGCCAGCTGAAACTAAGACAATACTACTATACTACGCCTAAATATAAAATCAAAAGCCCACATAAAAATAGGAAGAACAAAACAATAATATGTATTTGAACTAAGGGTAAGTGAAAAGTGAAATATAGTCCTAAAAAAACCCCAAACTGATTAGATGCTCTGCTTCAGCAAAAAAAACCTTCAAATATCCTATGAAGAAGGAGATATAAAACTAGTTACAGACATTATATTACAGATCATCCGTTATCAAGATTGGCTGAAATATCTGTTGGCATAGCCTAACATGCAGAGAATATGTGGTTTTAAGTTCAGTATTTTTATCGATTTATCAATGGCATTTCTCTCATCACAAAAAGCAAACATACACATTTCTGGTACTCCTTGCAAAAACTTCAGGCAAATAGAAAAGAACAGCACATTTTGCTTTTTTATTTCCTTCCCCAGCCAGAACAGCAAAAGCACTGTCTTAGAATCCAGATCTCTCTCACCTTTCACACCAAAGTCTTTGAATTCTTTTAAGCTCTGTCACACATCCATTTTATACTTTTGCTGTTGTTTTCTATGAGATTCATCTCATGCTCCAGGAAACACCTGTTTTGGATCCTCACAACATAAGAAGATCAAATTTTGTCATAAGACATTTTTCTCATAAGACAGAATAGGAACCTGAGGCAAAGACATGTTAAATCAGAACCCAAAGATGCACTGTAGTCAATGCCATGAATACCAAAACACACACACACAGTTCACTTCGGAAAGGAAAGGAATGGAGAAAAAAACTTTGTGTTAATGGCATTATATTCACTGTGCTTGTGAAGAAAAAACGTTTTTGCAACATCCATAAGGAAAGTCAGTTAAGACTCAGCACTCTGCTGTGACTAGAGGCTTTGAAGTAAATTATCTGTAATACAGAAATGTAATCCAGGTTACTTGGAAATGGCATGAGGCAAGCTGAATACTTACTGTAGTGTAAGAACACTACAAGATCATATGCATCTTTATGAGCAACTTTCTATTGAAATCAACATACAAACTCAGAGAATAGCAAGGCTCCCAGTAAATCTTCAGCAAACACAGAAAATCCGTCTTGTTCTTTATGCATAGGCAGTTAATCAGTTTTCTAACCATATTAAACTCTGTTGCAGCAGCCTTTTTGAAGAAAACTCTGCACAACAGCTTTTTTGATCACTCTCTCTAATTCACTGTATTTACAGTTTGAAAAAGTAAATTCCAGCACTTTCCAGTGACCATCACTTCATTAGACAAGACTACAGGTCACTGCACCTAGAATTCATGGACCACACTCTGTTTTCTTCATTTCGCTGAATGAGATTTCTGTAGGTCCAGAAAAATCTCATGCAGACACAGAAATGGAGCTCATCAGACAAGTTATAAGCGCCTTCCACACGATTTTGACATCGCTTTGTCCGTGACTAATGCAGAAAACACTCTGAGTCCCTGAAGCAACAAAGTAATTTTTCAGACTTTAAGATTAAAATACACTCTGCTGTATGTAGAAAACACAGTTTGGAAAATAAAAAACAGATGAGTTTCCTTTCTGGAATGTATCAAAAATCTGCCTTCATAAAACATACTCTGAAATACTCTTATACCAACAGAAGACATCACATAATTATGCTACAGCATAACTAAAGTTATGGCAGTGCTGATAAGCCTGACACAACGCTGTGATGGGAAAAGAATGAAAATTTAAATAATGCTTACCAAGACTGTTTCAACATTGCACCAAATTGAAATAACAACAGAATCTTTTTCACATATACATAATCCTCTTGCCAAAATCAGTGACCATTAATACAAAAGCCAACTTTGGGATGTAATAGTATCAAAGAAAGTATCACAGTTTAAGCCATATCCTGAAACTACTACTGGTAGACACTTCCTATTCTGTGTTGATCCAAATCGGCTTCACTAATAGCAAAGATATGTTTGGGGATCTTCTCTGTCTCTCACACAAAGCCATGTTAATAGTAGCATGAAAAAGCCATCATGGTTGCGCTGTAATTTCACTAACATTTAGCTTCTTTTGACAGCTGTTTCCTAACTGCAGTCTATAACTCTGGATAAACCTATGTGGCTTATTAAAACCAAACTAGGAGAGCTGGGTGTCTGAGAGATTTCTTCTCCCTACAAATTCTCTTTATAATTAACTATGGAAAGTCAGTCTACATTTCTGAGTTAAGCCTTCTGCCAATTTCTGATATTTCCATTAAAGAAAAGAAACACTTCTACTGCACTCTGTAATTTATCATTTTCTCTCCACAGAATCCAAGCCCTCTCTGCTAAACATTAGGAATTCCTGTCATCCCCAAATGACAAAAAACTTATTAAATTCCATACCATTATAGAACGCAGATCCTCAGTGCTTTTCTTCCCCTAAACTCAGTCTTTAATGTGAAGAGGCACTTGCAAAATGCATTTTATCCATATTAACAAGCAACTCAGTCGCTGTTTCTGGTCATTTTGATGCGGTCAGTAACTTATGCTTCTAAGCTGGAGATGCGCTTTTCAACCAAATGCAGCTCAGATATTTCTATTTTAACTCATACCACAACTCCACTCATATTCCAGCTATTGGATTATTTGTGAAAACTCTTTTCATGTATTCACAGAGCAGGATTATTTTTTCCTCTATTTAGCCTCCAGACTCCAGTGGTGATACAAGATTGGACTGTTCCATAAGCAGCATCCCATTCTATCTTTATATTAGTTTTGCGCTACTTAGAGACTTGCAACTTTTTGAAAACAGATTGAAGACTTCATAGAATCATAAAATCATTAAGGAAAAGACCACCAAGATCAGTAGTCTTTTAGTAGTCTTTACATTTTTAATTATAAAATTCTGAACAGAAATTTTTCTCTTGAGGGATTTTAGCCATAGATAGAGCCAAATGTAGGCTCTAATTACTTTCCCACTTTTCCTTCCTCCATAAATACACTGGTATTTCATTGACCTTTATTTGGAATAGCATAAAACAAATAATTCAAACATTTTCTATGTTTTGTTATGGCAATACACGTGAATGCCACAATGGCCAAACATACAGATGCTCTCGCTACCTGAGTCAAAGCCCCTGATGAGGCATTATTCAGCTCCACATATGATGCCCAAGTACATGCATTTGGCCTTCTATCTTCAGTGAAATACTTTCTTCTGGCAGCTTCTATGAAGGGAAAATTATCTTTTCAACTAGATGTTATAATAATTCACAATATATATAGTAATTTAAAATAGGTTTCTGTAATGAAAATTAAGGTCATATGGAAGTAATCAAAATTTTATTTGGATACTATAGAAGTAAGGTGAAAGACTTGTGGTGTTCTGTAGAAATTCTTCCTCCTTCATTTAAAAGCTCCACTGGAAGTGTCTAAATATAGTTTCACATAATTACCACTGAGAAGGAAATTCTATTCAGCGTCCCTTGTGGTATGGACTCTGCCAAAAGAACTCCAGGCATGGATCAATAATGATTTTCTAGAAACAGCTTGGTATTTCCATGCCCTTAGAGTACTGTACCAGCAATTTATTAAAAAATGATTGCCGTACCCAGTATGAAGTCATGAATTTCCTGGATTTATGTCACTACTTTATTATTTCATAATAAGATGGTACACTTTGACCCGAAAAGAGGAAAGCACATGAAATTTGCCATGCTGAGATTAGCACTTCACTCAGGAATAAGTCCAGCCAGAATTCTTGAAAGTCAGCCATACTTCCCAAGAAGTTAAGTAGAAGTGAATAGTGCATTTTTGCTTTTAAATTCAAAACACTTTTTTCTGTTTTGCTTTTTAATATTGCTACCTTACCTGAGCTGTGAAACACTTGAATTCTTGAATATGTCTTTTCTTTATTGTATCTATTTCTACTACATACATTCCTGACTGGCAAACCAATGTGTGGGGTCTTATAAAAGCAGAACTACCCTTTGTTCTTGCATGTGTAGAGTGAAATATTGATAATACATTTTTTGACACCCCAAGCTCTTAAGATGCAAAGTTAATAACCCTTCTGCCTATAGCACGACAATTACAGTTAGCTTCAGTTTGCTTACTATACATAATTTTTGCCCACTGAGAAGCACTGGATGTCATTGTTCAGAATAGAAGAAATACTGCATTATTTGGCAGATGCATATATTTTTCAAAAGGAGTTAGAATTCTCTAGAACTCACACAAAGTGGTAGAATATTTAATTTATAATCAAGTTGGAAGTTTATGAAGGATTATGCCAGATCTCTTGAGCTGAGGATGCATAATATCTCAGGCAATAGCATATATGACATCATATAAATATAAATGACATCAAGCAAATATTATCTGAAGTATTCTTATTCTTTGCATACTTTGTATTAGTATTCTGGTCAGGACAGACACTAACAAACTTGATGCAATCAGTTGTGTTTTTTTCCCCAGCTTCAGTATTGCTTTTATATTGAGAGTGCTTTTATGTTACAAACTTTCTTCAATAAAATATTTTTGTTGATTAAGTATGACTGCTTTAATTAAAGGTTTGGAACGAGCTGGTCTGAATTTTTAGCAAATATGGGAAATGCTGTCCGGTAGGACCCACTTGTAATTTTGCTTCTTTTAGGATCCTCTTAATACTCTTAAAGCCAAGAAAACAGCTAATTAATCATACTTCGGAGTACAGGGCTTACAGTTGGACATACCATAGGATTTCTTTTTTGCATAAATATTTAATAGTTGAATAAACTTTATCTCAATCTTTTAAAAGCCATTTAAATATATAAGCAAACATTGCAACTGAAAACAAGAAAACAACAATTGCATTCAGAGTGAAAGTAACCAAACTATATTGTCCTATAATCCATTAAAATATTTTTTTAATGCGCTCATGCCTGCTTTTAACTCTTGTACTGTATTGTAATGGCAACTTCCAAGAAGCTTGTTTAACATATTAGTTGCCATGCAGTTCTTTCATACATAATTTTTCACTTGGTCAGTGTGTTTAGTTTGAGAGAAGAAATCAGAAGAGAATTTATGCCACTCTCTCAACCAGTACTGTTACAAAATAGCTATCTTGCTTTGGGAATAAGGAGAAAGTAAGCGCTTTCCAAAACTAAAATATGCAGTGTGCAAAGCCAATTTTCATTTTCAAGTAACTGAGTGTATTGCAGAAGATTCCAAGCTAATATGTCTCAAGCCACATTTCAATTGTTATAACAGAGAAGATGGTAACTGTAAATAAACTGATTGGAAGGCACTGTTCAGATAGCAAGTAGAAAAATTAAAATTCTGAATAAAATCCCAAAGAAAAGACATAGACCTCAAGCTAAACGCTCATCAGACAGGTGTGAATCTACAGAGACTGTATACAAATTTTAATTCCTACTCAGAATTCTTAGACTTCTAAAGCTGAAGCTCAGAAGAAAACAGAAGTACTTGTGCTCCTCTCCTACAGCCTTACTTTTGTTTGCTTCAGTGGACCCAGTCAAGTTTTTTAGAGATTTTAGCCATCTTGAGAGCTTTTGTAGGGTGCCTCTACATCATGGTACTGTAACATTTATTCTACAACTTTGGATCAAACATCTGATTAAAAAAAAACTGATACAGAGATGGGAACAGTGGTGAGACACAAATGAAGATGCAAAGAATGAGAAATCACTGAACCTGGGACAAAATAGTTTGAGACAAAATAGTTTGAGAAAGAAATTTATGACAGGAAGAAGTAAGAAAAGTGGAATGAAAAAAAGAAAAAGTGATGATGGATGTACTTGCACAGTATTTTTTAACCTCAAAAATACTCAAATGAAAATAGATAGGCAGGAAATAGAAATACCTTAAAAAAAAATTAACGGTCTGAATATATGTAACACAAACTATTTTCTGCAAATAAAATTCTACATACAGCACAGCTGAACAGCAAAGCAGACAAATTAAAGACATGTGCCCTATTTGTCAGAACAACACCAGACAGCTTCAGCAGCTCAGGAAGGCCCAACTCCTATTGCTTAAAAGCACAGAGCTTATAAAACAGCACTTCCAGTATATGACCTAAAGTACTTTAAAGAAAAAAAAATGTGCATGAAAGCAATACTACTGTTTATATTAAAAGTAGTAACTACTTCTCAATATCCACTTAACGTGACTTTTTTCCCCTGCATTCTTCAAAGATGATTTCAGTATGTCACAAACTTTTCCCCAGCCTCTCTTGACAACAATATTCTTGAAAATATCTTTTCTAGCTATGGGCCATCAAACATCGCACACAATTATGAAGAGAGAATATGTTCTGCTGAGAGGGAATAAAAATGGAGAGGGAGGAACTAAAGAAAATGACTATTGTGCTGTGAATTGGTCATTAATGGAGGTTGTATTGGAAAACTACCCAGTTTTTATGCAAAAAGGAAGAGAGTGACACAATGAGGAATGACCCTTGGCTTTTGAATCTTCAACTTTTGCCCCTAGTGCTTCAGTAGCATGTCCTATCCTGATACATTCTGCCAGCTCCAGCCCTTTAGAGAGGTTTCAGATGGATTCCTTGTCCTGGTCCAGGTGTGAGAAAGATCTCCTTGGTATTACTGGTAGTATGCCGTAAACTCATGACAGGAACTTGGCAAACACTCTTAGTGGGAACTGAGTTATCTCCTTTCCTCCTATTAGGAGGAAGTTTTTCACACAGAGGTGGTGACGCACTGAACAGGCTGCCCAAGGAGGCTGTGGATGCCCCATCCCTGGAGGCATTCAAGGCCAGGCTGGATGTGGCTCTGGGCAGCCTGGTCTGCTGGTTGGTGACCCTGCATGTAGCAGGGGGGTTGAAACTCGATGATCATTGTGGTCCTTTTCAACCCAGGCCATTCTACGATTCTGTGATTCTATGATTCTATGATTTCTTATTATGTCCTGACAGTGTGCTGTCAAAAAAAGCTTAGAAATGTCATTCTTTGGATTGCAAATTCCATGACTGGTTCTGTGATTTAAAAGCATCTTTAAGTTTATTTTGATTTACATTTTGTAAGCAGTTGTAACATATTGGTTTTCCAAATGCAAACCACGTGAACTACAGTTTAGAAATTTTTCACTCTGCATGACTGACAACCAGTAGAGAAATGCTGAATCAAGTGCAGTGATTTTGTTTAAGAAAATGTCTGTTTAACTGTCTAATTCACTGTAATTGAAATGTGCCATTGTACGTTTTGTTGCAGTTTGTTTTTTTTTTAACAGTGTCTCTCTAATTCACCTCTGTCCTCTATCAGTGTGTTTATATGTAGTAGTACTGCCCTCTGTAAGAGTCAGAGCTCACATGTTTATGGTTAGCTGTCCCATAGGAGGCTATAAATGCTCGGCCTAATAACTAGTAAACATTTTGAGGCCGCTTGTGGAAGTACTTTGGTTCTGATTTCAACAGTGAGTTGCAAAATGCAACTGACAGTGCTAATGTTTGTTTATGAGAAGATAGTTTAGAGAAGATCTAAATCTCTCTAGATCTACATCTAAATCTCCAGTGAATAAATTGGAGGTCTTGTTGCATATACACACCAAATATATTGCAAATACTTGAGGGGAAACATTTTGAGCAATACTTTTATCTTTTCTGACTCTTAAAGACTGTCTTTAAATAAGTGCTTAGCATAATTCAAATGGCTAAGCATTTATTGAAAATAAAAATGAAATACTGAATATTTGTCAATAATGGTGCTATCCTAGTTTATAAAGGAACTAAAAGCAGAAGTTGCATTTACTTGATCTAGCAGAAATCCATTCCAAAATGGTTTAACAATCAACAGTTTATGTAAAATTGAGCTTAGTTAAAACAGAAGAATGGAAGAAGGAAGAAAAGACTTGGCCACGTACGTATCTGGAAAACCATCTTGCACTAAACCTTATTGTTTTGGACAAAGCCAGTAAATGAACATCCCATCTGGTGTAGTTTTAAAGAAAAGTAAGTTCTGTCTTTTCTGAGCAGCTGTCCTGTTGTGCTCAGTGGCAGGCACAAAAGGAAAGGAAGCAAACAAATGCAGTGCTGGCAGGAATTTTGGAAGAGGTAATGGAGATTCCAACATCTGCAGGATTTATTGAATCCACTGAGAATCGGTATGCTGTGCTTGTGCTGTCCTTCAGTATTCTCTACCACAGCACTTCGTGTTTGTTTGCCCTGACAAGCTGTTCACAGGAAGATAGCTGCATATGATCTGATGAGTAGAACTGGTAGATATTACTTTGCCTAGGAGGAAGTAGGATGGTGGTAGATTTGGAAGACTAAGATTTATCTTAGAAGTACTGTAAGCTTTCCTCACTGTCTGTGAAAGCCATCATAATCTGGATATTTAAATGGTTGATTTAAGCCACTGAAATTTACACTGAGTTCTCAACTTGTACACCCATTTTGAACATACTATTGAGTTTTGGTGTAATTTCAAAGACCAGTAGCCAGTTCTTGTGAGAGCCTTTGCTGCTTGCATTTCTGCTATCATATTAAGGAAGGTTGACTTTATCTGATGATAGTACCATTGTTGTATGATTAAGGATCTGAAAGACTGTCAGAAACATTGTCGGGCAGCTGAAAGATGCTCTGAAATTTTTGTTCTAGCAGTCCCTGCCACCTGTGAATAACTTATCTTCATGTGTTAGATCTGCTCCTGAACAGAACTTATAATTCTGTGAACTTCCATCTTCATTTGAGTGTGACACTTGTGGTGGCAGCTTCAGGCGTGTTATTGTTATTTTACTCTGCTGCTGTGAGTCTGCTTGGAATTTCAGACAGATAACCAAATCCATTTGCTTCTGTGTTGGCTGAAGAGTTAGATTTCTCCATAATGAATTAGATGCATCTGACTAGTCATTCAGATCTGGCGGATTTGAGAGGAAACAGAGTGGGAGTCTAATAATGAGGAGCTGGGGGCAGTTATTCTCACTGCATCTCAGCCAAAAGAAAGGTGTCAGTACAACACGTTTGAGATGTAGAAGGGTCAGCATCACTTTCTGGTTTTCTTGGTCAAACATTATTCAAACACCAAGTAATTCATTAAATGTATTTTATTTTACATTAATAGTTAAGATTAAAGAGTGGTTCAATCACCCATTGTGACAACTAACTGCTTTTTCCAAGTTACAGAACCTGGGCTATCCAGTGATCAATTCCAACCACTCTGCCATGTTCTACCTAACTTGCTCTTGCCTTGCTCACTAGATTGGTGATGATTCTTATGAAGCTTTCAAACTGTAGGTGCACAGTACTGAGGGTGACACTGTCAGCAGTCCTTCACACAAGACCAGTGATCAGTTATGATACATGCGGTTTCTAACAGCATATTTCAAAGACAGTGAAAGATACAAAACCTATTCCAGATGCATCATATAGAACCATCAAAGGACAATTTAATCCTTAGAAATAAATGTGTGATATCATGACAAATAATTCTGTCTTCATTACCTGTTTCTCTTATGTACTTCGGATTTATCTCCTAGCAATGGGTTTGGTTTTGCAGATAAAATTATCTACTGCTTTTCCCCTGAAATCTGTTTTATCTTCTAAGACTGCATTTCCTTCTTTATTTGACATTCTTGTCCAGGAATGTAAAGAGTAAATAGAAAAACCCAAGGGTGCAACATACAGATCTGGAGTTGTGAGCAAGTGTTTAAAATTTTTATTTGGCTATTAGCAATTGCTAGTTTACCTACAGGAGATCTTTAGATGCTGCTAATATTTTTATTTTCTGCCCTGGCTAACTATAACTGTAGGATTCTCCCTGGTAGGATGCTAATATGCTGCTTCTGCCTTAACACTATGTCTATTCCAGAAAGGCAAGTTTTAGGACTAACTCACATTCAGATTTTGTTAAATTAAGGCTCTAATAGGCTTCTAAATTCAAACTTTGGGCCTAAGCAGGTAGTAAGTTTTGGAAATTCAAATGTCATTTTTAATGCTGCGAGGAAGCTGTTTGGTTCAGCATTTGACATAACTGCAACTAACTATAATCAATTTGTCTTTAATCATTCGTTGCTTCAATGTGAATAAGCAAGTATTATTATTGAAATGATCAAAGTCACGCAGAGGTGAATGGAACAACTATTTGAAGCAGAATCTCTAGATTGGATTAGAGAATAGATGCACATAAGCTGAGAAGAGGTTAATTATTTTGTCTCTTAATAAGGTCTGCACTAAACTTTCTGGCAGTTCATGGTAAAAAAAGCTCAGAAAAATCATGTCTGCTTACAGGATCAATGTCTTCCCAGAAATACTGCAGGATTTTGGCACAAGGATGTTGCAAGTTGTTAGATAAACTAAGCAGGACTGATCTTGAATGAAAAAAAAAACACGTTTCTGGCTAAACATAGCAAAGATCAAACCATCAGAATGTATAAACTGGGTCAGCCTAATTCTGATGATTTTTTGTTTATCTTCTTGCTTACTAAAAGCAATTTTATGGAAATAACTATTGACAGAGAAGGTTATTCTTGCAAAAGTGTTGGCTGCCTAGAACTTTGGTCCGGAAAGCCAGCTGATGCTCTCAAGTTTTTTTTTTTCAGTATTTATATTAGCAGTTATAAGACTTCCATATCTAGCAAGAGAAAAAAAAAAAGTTCAGTGTAGACTCTACAACAGGATTTCAATGAAATGTTTCTACTTGT
This sequence comes from Tetrao urogallus, assembly GCF_951394365.1. Taxonomy (NCBI): domain Eukaryota; kingdom Metazoa; phylum Chordata; class Aves; order Galliformes; family Phasianidae; genus Tetrao; species Tetrao urogallus. The sequence continues at coordinate 109,581,990 of NC_136813.1, read as the reverse complement.
CAAGCTAACAACTGCCTAGGAAATTAATCTGAAATTTCCTTTGAGACATACTTAAGAATGTGTGTAATATTGTGATTTATTTCTACTTGGGCTTGATTTTAAACTATTTCAAGCCTGAAGTTAGGTAAATACACTGTTGCTCAGATAAATACATGTTTGGGGAATTGGTTGGTCAGTGTGTTGATTTGTTGATTTGTTGAACAGGGCGCAATGCTTTCAGTCAATAAAGACAAGAAGAGCAGAGTATGAAGAGGGCAGAAGGGCAGGCAGACTGAAAATGGTCAGAAATCATAGCTAGTGATAAAACAGCAGAAATGTTTATGCTGAATACATGCACTTCAGATTTTGTACAGTGTTGTTTTTTTCTTAGGCAGAGGACTTGCTTGCAGAAAGGGTATCTTTGTAGAATACCTGACAATAGATACAAGTGCGAATGACTGTGCTGCAGTTACAAGTTGTTGCAAGTTCAGCTAGCATTGTGGCCCCACTCAGGTTGCCAGGTTTCCATTTTATGTGACAGTCAATATGAATTTTATAAGTTAATACCTATATCAACTCAGTATGTCTGAATCTGTTGCCACCTTAGTTCAGGATCTTGTTGTGAATCTTGAGAACTGCTTTTTCTGCCAGATTGTGAATAAGTCTTTGTTGTGTATTTTGGGAGAGTTTTCATGATGTTCAGCAGTTCTGTCTCCTTATTTCTGTACTGCTTTTAGGGAATTATCATTTATAAAAAAATGGGGCAGTTGAAATATGAACTTGCTGCAGTGATGCACATATTTCTTTTAAATGACTGCTACCCACCCAGATCCACTTGTGGCATAATTTACCTTGCATCTCAGTTGTAGTTTGCAGTTTTAGTTAGCATGCATGGTACCTAGGTACTTGGTAAGAAATTCAGTTTCAATAAATATTTTATGTGTGATTATACACTCAAAGTCCTCATATTATGGAACAATAGAACCAGAATCTGAACAAAAATGCTTCAGTCAAATGATGTTCATTTTGTTACCAACAAGATTCAAAGATTACATCCAGACCTAAAATTGCACAAAAGACTGAATGTTTTATTCCGGATCCCCAGCATAGAGAACATTGCACTCTGTCTTATTTCTCTAGGATGGCTGAGACCTGTTAACTGTTAAGGCATTTTACTAAATCCCCCACGTTGAAGAATCTTGATTCTGACTAAGTGAAACAAAACCTCAATATTAGAGCTGTGCTATTGGAAGCCTTTGCAAAGACCATCTGTTTACTTTCTTAGCTAAAATATAACCATGGAAAAGCTGTTTGCAAACCAAAATGTCCTCAGGAGGATGCTTAAGCATCTGAAATATCTTGAGTTGGCCTGGAATGGACTCCAGCCAATGGACCCGTTGGTCCCAGTTCCATGGAGAGGTAACAGAGAGGTAAATATATGCCTGTGCACAGGAATGATGCTGATTAGGCTAAGAGAAAAACAGTGCTGAAATCTACAGATACCAAAGGAATTTTGAGGTGAGTTCAGTACAACTTTATCCAAAATCAGAAGCCTTTCTTTCTTCGTCTCATAAGAGAACAACAAATTAACCTGATATCAATCTGTTCAAAAGGAATTACATAAACTCTATTGCTGTTCTATACAAAGTCTCAGTATTAACTGCTTTAACTTACACCTATATCTGAAGTTTATATTATAGCTTTCTGCACCCGTTCTTCTGAACGTTTCTGTAGAACAGACTTAATGGTGTCTTAATCAACTTTAGAGCTCAGTGCAACTGCCTTCATGGGTTGTGTTGCAGATTTGCAAATAAAGATGTTTCATTCAGTGAGTTCTTACTGAAAGTAGTGGGCATGTGGTGGGCACCTACTTTCGTTTGATAAGTTCCTGTTGCAGATTTCTTTTCACGATTTTAAGAAGCGAGACAAAAACATCCTAGCTTGACTGTCAAGGTCTTATGCTGTAATTTTAGGGCTGACAGTTTTAAAAATATATATCTACTTGTAAACTGATCTAGTAAAAAAGCTATTAATCTGGGAAGAGTAATGCATTCCAGGACATTGCTCCAACTATCTCAGCAAAACTCTCAATGTTTTACTTGGTGAAGAAGAAGCAAGAAATAGCAGATGGGTTGCAGATGAGTTGCCAAACATTCCCATGTGATGGCAGCTCTGACTAATATCAGTCCTTATTATCTTCATAAAGCACCCAATTGTCCTCACAGACAATTAATTGTTTCACTGGCAGCTGTAGACATTTGAGTATGTATTCATATGCTTTGGAGGTCATAGAACAAGCAAGTGGAAACTTTGAGAAATGGAAAGAGGACTGTACAGAGGGACTGTATTTCAGTATGGAGATCACTTCATGGCGATTGTGCAGAAAGTGGTGGGGCTTCATTACAATGAGAAACGATCAGTCAGATACAGCCCCATTAGATCAAGTCCAGTGGCAGCAAAGTGAAAGAGAATCATACTGCCAGTCATGCTAGGGGGTGAATTAAAAAGCATCTTTGGAGGGTGCCATCACCTTCCTCCCAGGTGGGTGGTTTTGTTAGCATTCACTTTAGCACTATGGTCACAAGCTGTTTAAAAGGCAGTGTTCCTCAGAGGATTCATACTAAGCCAAGGGCAACTGCTGTTGGCAATGGGCTCTCAAGCAACTCAGCAAGCAGCTGTGATCTCACTCTCCAAAAAGGCTACGGCTGTTGTGTGAAGGCACTCTCTCCCTAGATTTGACAGGGTTATGAAGAGTCTTACAGATGGACGATAAATTACAGCCTGAGATTTGTTGCAGCCAGAGACAACCTAAGCAAAAAACAAGCATTCTTTTGAGTATTACCTGCAGTACAACAGGAAGGCAAATGTGTATTTCTTGTGGTGGACTGAAATACCAGAATCTTAACTCACGTCTATGGTTTACTACGTTAGTGGTAGATTCTTTAGTAGGTTCTGTATAAATGTGCAAGTCAAAAATGAAATTCTGAAGACTCTTAAGAACCTTTGTTTCCATGTGGAGACTCAAGACTTCAGTCTTAGAGACAGTTTCCCTGAAATGTATGCGATGAGGTTAGCTGACTGTGCAATGGGCTGATAACAATCTAAAGCAGCCTTTCCTGTACCACTTAATTTTACTTTCCAATCTAGTGAGCATTTGCTCACTACCTCAGAGGAAGTGGAAAGTGAAAGTGGAAATTGCCCTCAAAGGAAGTGGAAAATAAGTCAACAGAGATAGGCTTTTCAGCATGCCTGTGACACTTGCAACTATGTCTGTATGGAGTTTGCAGGACCAGCAGTAGTATGGAGTTATGATTCTTCTAAGTAGTTTTTGTGAGTAATAAAAGAATGGACACTACTTCCTTCTGTTAACCCATTCTTTCTGTAGGGTACTAGCCTGCTATGAGATGCAAATATTACATCTTTCTTAATTTTTCCCCATCTGTTTTGAATAACTAAGTGCTGTTCTAGATGAATTACAGTGCGTAACACTGTGTGGTGTGCAGTATGAAGCTTTAAAAGATACAAGGAAGGCCATGAAGGCTCATTGTAAGTCAATCTGTGGACATCTGTGAAATATGTTTGTACTATATTTTGATTTTGAAGAGAAAAATAGCTGTAGAAACATGAATGTGTTAAGATATACACCTCTTCAGATATTTTTATATTCATTTTGCCCAATGCAATGAAAGGGTTTCTTTTTATGACTCAGTAGATTATTTCAGCATTCCATCCCAACAAGGAGTTGCTTGTATTTCCATAAATAATTTTGGGTCTTTGCTAGAATAAAACCATGACTGCCTTTTGATAAAACAACCATGGGTTGGGTGGTTTTTTAACTTAAATTTAAAATCAATAACTTGCTAAACAGTTTGTGATCCATAATGTTTTAGTCTCATAAATTTCAATTTACAGTAATGATACTTAAGTTGTTTTCTTTTTTCTTTTTTCTTTTTAATGTATTAAAGGCCTATTCCAGCTCTTTTTGTGGTACTTCTGTGATTTGTTCATGACTCACATGTCCCCAGTTACAACATTTCTTTTTCTTGTGAATTGTTTCTACAGATAAACTGATTTCTTGTATTTTGTGCATATATTTGTTCCTGTTACCATCTGTTTTTGTAGGTGTTTCTCTGTAATTTTGGTGTGTCTATTCTTAAATGATACCATTACTGTGAGATGTTAAAGGAAGAAAAGCCTGAAGGGTTAAGTTAGCATTACACTTGGAATGGGGTATATCTTGTTTTTTTACCAAAGGAAAAAAAATGCCTTAAGTTCATATTACTGCAGTTAAAAAAAAAAAAAAAAAAAAAGGAAGAAAATACTTAAACTGCTTTTGATGGAAAATTGGGTTTCCCAGATTAAAAAAAAAAAGTTTGGACAGAGTGATTATTATTTTGTTTTTGCCTTAAAAGCTTAAAATTTAAAACTTGCCAGAAGAAAAAAAGAGCTTGTTTTGAAAGGGTTTGATCCAATGGCCTTTTGACAATGGACTGTGTAGTGTAAAATGACTGTGCTTTCTGCTTTATAAATTTTTACTCATGATACCTCATGCCCTTATTTCCTTCTGGATTCTTTTGTTCAGCTTTTAGGAGACGGGGGCAGGGTGGTGTGCAGGAGTTTGCTATGTTTTTCTTTGCTTTTGTTTTTATCAAAGAAGGTGATGAACAGAATTACAGGATTATTTACAGTTTTTTTTGTAGTGACTTCATGTCTGATCTCTGCTGGTTTTTCACAATGCATTTTATACCTAAACAAGCTACTATGGCAACTCTTCTTATCTCTGGAACTGTATTCATCGCTGGATATTTTTGTTCCTACATGCCCTCTTAAATCTTCATAGATATAATCTACAAGTCTTCCTTTTGAGAGCTGTGCATCTTTTGAGATTCTGCTGTCAGTCATGGCCTTTCTCTGCTTCTCTTTCCTCAGTCTTTTAGCAAGAATTAACTCTTGATGTTTTCCTTAATCATGTTTTCTTGAAAGTATTTTAAGTTCTTTTAATGCCTTCCAGTATCTGGTTATCAAAAGTTTACCTTTGAGAGTATATGCAGAACTGATGAACCTTCTTCAAGATAGCAAATGTCTTCTTACTTAAATAGAAATACTGGCTTGCATGCCATGTTTGGGTAGGAAAATGAATATGGAGCATCCTACTATAAGTTAACTATTTCTGAGCATTGAAGCTGTCTACATGAACTGTATCATCCTGCCACGCTGGAATTTGTTTTCTGTCTTCTTAAACACTTGCTATTACTGGTTTTGACTGCTTGTTCCAATTTGTTGTTTTCCATTAATTCTGCTGAAACAACTCTCAAAAAGTTTCTCATGATGTTATCCAAGTTACAATTATTCTTGCTCTATCTTTCACCTTTGACACTGTCAGCATAGTGTTTCCATGTCACGTTAATTCTCCTGATTTACTAATTCTCTTGATTTTATCTGATGGCAAGTCATGAGTTTACCTTTCTTACAAAGATCTTCCAAAGTCCTTGTCACTATTGAAATTTTACCATTACTTTGCTAGCTTCTCCTGAATGATTTGCAGAAACATTCATAAAAACAGAAGTCTTTCATTCACTGCCTTTCTTTGTTGTGTAGAATCTGTCATTTGGCCTGTCGCTCACTTTCATACTCCAGGTGTTTTCCTTAGTGAAAACCTTTCCCCAGAACTTCACATCTGTGTGAATCTGAAAATTACCTTATTTCTTTTGCTCTTCACAGCTGGCTACCTGAAACCAAACTGCGTGGTCTGTAGAAATGTGACATCTGTCTTTCTGCAAACTGAATCTCGCTGCTTATGATTGCTCTTTTATTTGTTGGGGGGCAGTAATTATCTAATTACTTGAATTGAAAGGTGAAACCATTTTCTAATTTACTTTCAAACACTGTCAATTCATTCTTTTACAATATACTCTTCCTAATTCAGCTATGCTCTTCTCTAGGCTTTCCTTATCTTGTCTTATTTATTAGAACATCCATTCTCAGACTATACGAGAGGACAATCTTTTCACACTTGTATTCATGCAAAATGTGACTTTGAAAATAATTTCTGGCTCATGTTTGAACCCATCACCTTTTAATTGGTGTCTCAATGTCTCCCCATTTGTTCCTTTTTTTCTTTTTTTCTTTTTCTTTTTTTTTTTTCCCTGATAGCCCTTCCTAAGATGGTTCTTTCATTTATTTTAAATGTCTGTTTAGTCCTGTGGGTGGTAAAATAGTGATACACACATGAGTGTATTTCTACTGTGGAAAGCAAACTAGAGGCTTCATGATATTTCATACTACTATACTACTATGTAGTAAAGTTTTTTAAAAGGTAGACTGAGCTTAAGTCAAACTGTGGTTTTGGGGAAGAGGGAGGGAAACACAGAGAAGTAGTTAGGCAGCACTGATCAGCATGATCTCAGCATATGAGTTGTCTGATTGAGGTGCCAAACACCTTCTATGCTGTTGTCACTGTTCGTGGATTGGATGATTTGGGTTCATCAGACAGGTTTTTCGTGGATGCTTGGATAAGATTTTGGACATCTTTGTGATATGTAAGTAGGTGTTTAGTTGTTGTTGCAAAGGTGATCAACGCACATACATCAGCAAAAATTTCCTAGCTGTAACTTTCATTTTCAAATTGAGAGCTGGCTTAAGAATTCCAGTAAGCTTTAATGCAAAGCATGAACTTGGTCTGGAATTACTTTGTTATACATCTGAACTGGATTGGCCATGACTCTTCACTGGAACAGCAAGCTAACAGATGTTATCCCTTGTGTAATTTCCAAAGACAGCCACAGTGTTTGACACTTTCAAATAATAAAAACAAAGCAGATCACGCTAAGAAATTAGCCATCTTAAAATTGAGTGTAACATAGCTATATAGATGGAGAATTTCCTTTAAGTCTGCTCATAGAAACTGATGGAAATTATTACAGCAGTAAATCACTTTGGGGGCAATATTCATGTTTGTTTTTGCAGAATTATAGACTAACATATTAGAACATTATTTTCATGAGTCACCCCTCTTTACCAGGAATAAATAAAGTTTATTCTTATTCTGTATAGTAGCTGCCTTACACTTGTACAGCTGTGAATGTACTTCTGAAGATAGCTTTTTCTTTTCTTCTGACATAATGATTGTGTATAGAACTCAGAACAACCAGAGATCTCTGTGTTTACATGTGGAGATTAGATTTTGCCATACTTTATTGTTAGGTTCAAATTTTACTGAAATATTTCTGAGATTTGATCTCTGAAATGTGAGGTTTATTTTGTCTTCTTCTAATTCTCTGGTGCTGGCCACTGCCAGCCAAGTTTCCAGATAAAATAGACCATTCCTACATTTATTTGACCACACTTGGTGTGGTATGTCAATCAGAAAATAGTTTGGCTTCCAAAATACTATTCTAGTTTAGAAAAGAAACTGATCCTGTTCGGAGCAGACAGGATTATTTTTTTTCTAAAACACCAACGAAGGTTTAAATATAGTTTTTGTTTTGGTTGGCTGCATCACTTATTAAGCCCTAACAGTCCTCTCCCAGAGCCATCACCTCAAGAATTTTAATGCAAACTAAATTCAAGTTTTGTAGTTCTCATTTTTGTTTCCTATCTACAAGGAAGAGGATGATTTAAATACTGAGATCAGAAATAGCTGTCTTGCATTGCTTCCCATTGTGGGGCAAACAATCTGGAATTAATTTCATATAAAGCATGATGATTGGTGAGAATTGCATTTGAACAGAATAAATCATGCAGTGGGCTTATTATTTTAGACTATTGGAAGAGTTGAACTTGAGATTTCTCTGCAGTTACTTTCTTAACATCTGTAGGAGAGGGGAAAGAGAGAAGTACATCCAAATGGCATGCCTAAGAGAGGAATGTAAATTATCCTTTCTGTTTATTTGCCTTTAAAGCCTGTCTGCTAAACTGCTTAGTATTCAGATACCACTGTGATAGGTGCATTATAAATAATATATTATCTTTTTAAAGTTTTAGTCTAAATAGACTGTGTCCTCGATTGCCCTTTCCAAAGTTGTACATATGCTATTATTATATGAGAAGAATAAAAGAAAAAATTAGCTGAAGAGACTTGGAAAGTTGTTGACTTTGTCAATTTTTAATGAAAAAGCCTTACTAAACATAAAACTCTCCCCATTCCTTCTGAGCAAGTGATGTAGAAAACATTAAATTCAAAGGAGGAGCCCAGCTGTTCCTATAAAGTAGGCGGAAATTTTCCAGTTCATACTATACAGATATCTTCTGCACCTTGCCAGGCTAAATGTTCTGCACTGGGAAAGGTATATGATGGTTAATAGAGGATGAGTTTATCCATAACAGGTGGACCTGGTTTGATGTTGGCACAGAGTACTCAGTACATTGAATAAACTTAGTTGTGCCATTTTAACAAGCAAGCATCTTCATATTAGCAAGAGATAGCTGCTCACTGACCCTGCCTGAGTTGCACTGCTATTCTTGTTTTTCCAGTTTTGGAGTAGAGAGAATACTTTTTGTCCATAAATCTTACACTATTCTGAAAACTGATGATAAATACAGTAATGCTGAGCTGGTGTCATGGCCAACATAGAAAAGCTAGACACGAAATGAGGACAAATACAATATTACTGAAAGAGCCGAATTCCTCAGTCTTCTGACTCTTTGATACAGGAAACAAATTATAACTCTGAGACTACTTGTGTCGTATTTGGGAGCGCAGGATAGCCCTCTGGCAACTTACCTCAACAGCAGTTCATGTGAAAGTGAGTAATTGATTAAGTGTGTGGGTTTTTCTGCATAGCGGGTGTTTTTGTAGACAAGATGGCTAGTTCTTGGTACTGAATGTTTTTCTGCCTGACTTGCACCTTGTCAACATACACAAGCAACAAGTTAGTTTCACTTCATTACAGTTTGAAGTGGGATAGACCTCTCCTCACACCACCACTTATGCAATTACACAGCAACAAATTGTGTCCTACAGCTTATCTTCTCAAAGAAAGAGAAACAAGCAGCATACGCAGGGAGGCAATCAGTCCCTGAAGCAACTTGAGCTGCATTCTCAGCAATAAAGTAAGAATTACTTTGGCCAGTACCTAGGGTGCTTCTTAGTAGCCAGCACAGGTTGTGAAGAGTAAGGAGGGAATAAGCAATAGCTGGAGTTAGGCAAGGGAGTATATTTATTGTAGAGAGGAGTGGCAGGTTACTTAGTAAGCTGTCCTGATTTGTCAAAGATATGAAGTAATCTCTGGCTAGTAATTCAATCAGACCACTTCTCTGTGAGGATATTTGTGTCTCAGAAGGACTGTGCCGGTAATTGTTTTGGCGTGGAGGGTATATTGGGTTTACATGGCAAGGTCTTGGTAGCAGCAGGACTATAGGAGTGGCCTCTGCAAGCAGGGCCCAGCAGCTGCCCCATGTCAGACTAGAACCAGCTCCAGCTGCTCTAACAGGGATGCACTGCTGCCAGAGCTGAGCCATGAGCACGCTGGGTGTGTTCCTGGGAAAACAGATTGAAATAAGAGACTGCGGCCCAGAAGAGGCCCATGGAAGAGCAGGCTGTCCCCCTGCAGCCCACAGGCATCAGACAGGGTATATCTTCACATGCAGCCATGGAAGCCCATGGTACAGCAGTGGATGAGCATGGAGGAGGCCAATGCCCATGGAGAGCCCCTGCAGGAGCAGACTTGGTTGCTGCAGAAGTTGCTACCCATGGGAACCCATGTGGAGCAGTGCCTGAAGGGTGGGCCCTGCGATACGCAGCAGTGTTGGAGAAGTGCATGAAGAGCTGCAAACTGTGGGAAGCTCACATAGGAACAGTTCAGGAAGAGCAGCATCCCATGGGAGGGACCTGTGGAGAACAGGGACAGAGTGGGCACGAAGCAGTGGTAAAGCACTATGGGCTGACCACAGCCTCCATTGCCTTATGCCACTCTGGGAAGGAGGTAGAAGAGGGTAGTGTGCAGGTGAGAGGGGGAAGATCTTCTGGGTTTGCTTTTAGTTCTCATTGCGCTAGTCTTTTATCGGTGGATAATAAATTATAGTAATTTCCCTTATGCTTTTGCCCATGGTAGTAAGTGGTGAAACATCTCCCTGTCCTTTTCTCAACCCACATGTGATCTTCTTTCCCTGTCTTACAAAGGAGGGAGAGAAAGTGCTGAGCTACCTATTGGTGTTAAACCACAACACGGGGAGAGTAGTGTAGTTCTCAGTTCAGTTCCTCAACCCCTACAGGAAAAAAAAATAAACTTTAGTTTTGTTGTTAACTCCTTATCACTTAATGGACTTTCTGCTCTATCCTTGACCGTTCTGAAAAAGGAACTAGTCTTGTAAAATCTGGAAAATACTATTTAGCCTATTGCCATGGACAATTCTCAGTTTTGTTTTCTCATCATTTCTTGTGGGGATGAAGGGTGGGGTGAAGTTTGAAGTTAACGATTTTTAAAATTCTTAGACCTGAAACAGACATCCTGTGTAAAACTGAGAAAGTGAGGACTGAAGACTAAGCTGATGGTATGTTCAAAGCAAGATACTATTACTAATAGAAGATGCAAGCAAACAGCTTTCAGTGCAGCTACCATGTTAATTAAAACTTTGCATTCCTGTGGGAAGTATGAGGTATTGGTAATACAGATTAATGAAATGAAATGTTACACAAACCCCAGCAACTTGTCTTTCTCCTTACTCTTAGCTGTTGAGCAGCTAATGGAAGTGAAGGATGGAAGTGTGTTTACATCTGAAGCCGAGCTGTATGCATGCTAGCGGAGTTGATGTTTTCCATAGAGAACAGAATGTCAGCCAAATTCTAGCAACCTGCCAGCATGCTAGACAGATGCCTGGCTTTACTTAGCTCTCAAACAGCATTGCTCATGTTTTAGGTATCTAAGCCTCTAAATTCTGATCAACTACAGGTGCCCTAGGCAATTAATTTCAGTTTATATAGAGGTTAGGTTTCATTCTAATAGCCATCTTATAAAAACTCAACTGGAGTTTATCATAACGTGCAACATAATAGCAGGAGATGATGTGCTGCAATCCATATTCCCTTCAGTCCATCAGCATGTGTGCAGCTCAGCTGATAGATATGTTGGCTATCTAGAAAACCTTTACCTATATATATTATATATTCTTTTTCCTTTTCTTTTTTACTTTATAATTGCATTTTGTTCGTCCTGTGTTCTTGGACAGTCCTTTTCATACCAGAACTGTAAAGTAAGGGGTCATTTGCATGGTGTTTAGCAGGCAGACACAAATGCTGTGCCTTGAGCCAGATGGATGCTGGCCAGCTCTGAGCGGAAGCCATGCAGTGCAGGGATGAACCTCAGCTAGCAGACTCACTGCTAGCAGGTTATAGGATCTCAGGCCATACAAGCATATTAGCTTGATCATAGAATCACAGAATTGCTCAGGTTGAGACCTTCAAGATCATCAAGTCAAACCACAACCTAACCATACCACCCTAACACTAACAACCCTCCGCTAAATCATGTCCCTGAGCACCACATCCAAACAGTTTTTAAATACATCCAGGGATGGTTACTCAGCCACCTCCCTGGGAAGCCTATTCCAGTGCTTAACCACCCTTTCTGTAAAGCAGTTTTTTTGTTGTTGTTTTTGTTTGTTTTATATCTAATCTAAACTTCCTCTGGTGCAACTTGAGACCACTTCTCCTCGTCCTGTCACCAGTGAGATGAGACCAGCCCCACTCTTGCTGCAATCACCTTAGAGGTATTTGAAAAGAGCAATAAGGTCTCCCCTCAGCTTCCTCTTCCCCAGACTAAACAGCCTCAGTTCCTTCAGTCATTCCTCATACAGAATCTGCTCCAAGCCCTTTATCAGCCTTGTTGCCCTTCTTTGGACCTGCTCCAGCACCTCAGTGTCCTTCCTGTATTGAGATGCCCAGTGATCTAAATCTTCCCTATTTTAGTTCAAAACCATCTTCCCTTGTCCTGTCACAGCAGACCCTGCTAAATAGGGTGTTCCCTTCTTTCTTGCAGCTCACCTTTAGAAACTGAAAAGACTCTATCATGTCTCCCCAGAGCCTTCTCCTCTCCAGTCTGAATAGCCCCACCTCTCAGTCTGTCCTCGCTTTTCCATGCCTTAGACCTTTTGTGACCCTCCTGTGGATGCACTCCAGCAGGTCTGTCTCTCTCCTGCACTGAGGACTCCATATCTGAACACAGTACTGCAGGTGAGGTCTCACTAGCAGAAAGCAGAGGGGCAGGTTCACCTCCCTCCACCTGCTGACCATGCTTCTTTTGATGCAGCCCAGGATACATTTGGCTTTCTGGGCTGTGAGGGCACATTTCTGGCTCATGTCCAGCTTGCCATCTCTCATTACCCTAAGACCTTTCCAGCAGGGCTGTGCTATATCCTTACATCTCCCATCTTGTATTCATTGGGAGTTGCCATAACCTCATGACCTGTATCCACTGCTCAAGCCTGTCTAGGTCACTCTGGAAGGCACCCTGTCCCTTGGGCATGTCAACTGCACCTCACAGCTTGGTATCATCCACAGTCTTGCTGATAATGCACCCAATCTCACTGCTGACTTAACTAATGAATGTATTAAACAGCATCAGTCCCAGCACTGACCCCTGAGGGACATCACTTGTCACTGATCTCCATTTGGAACTTGATGTGTTTGCTGCACATGTAGAGAAAAATGGAACTCTATTTCAGATACAGAGAAACAGAGGTTAAATAACAGTGATACAAAAATACTGAGGCTTGGAAGAACAAAACTTGCAAAGAAGTGGAAAAGCTTCACAGAGTTGAGCAATGTTCAGAAGTGTATTTAATTGCTCACGGTTGAAAGCAAATAGGCAATGAGTTTGCATGTCCCTGTGCACACGCTCTCAAGGACTTCCAGGCAAACGCAACCAGCAGGCTTCCCATGGGTTCATAGCTTTACCAAGTTCAAATAACCATTGAAGCTCAATGCCATAGCATAGAAACATAGAATCTTTAAGGTTGTAAAAGATCGCTAAGATAGATCAAGTCCAACCATCAACCCACTGCAGTCATGCCCACTAACCATGTCCCTCAGTAGCCTATCTATAAGGTTCTTGAACACTTCCAGGACAGTGACTGCACCACTTCCCTGGAAACCCTGTCCCAGTGCCTCACCATTCTTTCTGAGAAGAAATTTTTCCTAATGTCCAACTTGAAAGTCCCCTATTGCAACTTCAGGCCATTACCTCTCATCCTATTGCTGTTACAGGGAAGAAGAGGCCGCCCCCCAGCTCACTACAGCCTTCTTTCAGGTAGTTGTAGAAAGCGATAAGGCCTCCCCTGAGCCTCCTCTTCTCCAGACTGCACAATCCCAGCTCCCTCAGCTGCTCCTCAGCACCAAAGCAGACTATGACAACAAAAGAGAATAAATAGCAAGCTTACCCCTATCCTAGACTCGCTCACAAAACACCAGCAAAAACAATCTCCACAAGAGCTCCTTCCCCACTGGTAGCCAGCTCTTAAATAGGTCTAGGAGAGGTGGAGCCAGGCAGCACAGGAGAATTGCCTTCACCTGTGCTCCTCTGGCTGACTCATTGCTCGCCTCAGGTGGTCAATCAGAGGTTCAGGCTGTGACTCAGCAGTTGCCGTACAGCAACAATGCAGGAGTTCCCTGCCCAAGTCTTTGCAGTGCTGTCACTCACAGCAGTGTCACAGCTGGCGAGGGCAGAGTAGAAACAGTTCGTTTAGGACTTCGTAGGTCACAGCTGCAAAGCAAGTTGGACTGGCACTGTGTCTGGCAGTCCTGTAGTAAAACAACTAATCCTCCTTTGCCTTCTGTGCCACTTCCAATGTGTTGTGCTCCTCTCATGTTTACATGTTAGCTGAATCCCTCATGTGAAATGCATGAGATGCATGAGACTTTCATGTGGCAGTATGTATGTCAGGAGTGTTTCTTGTTTCTGTGCTGGTGAGTTATCAAAAGCCATGTTGTCATGGACTAGCTCACAAAGAGGGCGAACGTCACTGAAAAAAAAGCCATTGAAATCAAAGCAGGGGATCCCTGAAGTTCAATTGTCCTGTGTTTTGTAATGTTGGTTTTCATTTATATTCTTTTCTTTGTTTAACCAGAAGAAATGAAACTCGATCTATTTGTTTTTTCTACAACTCATAGGAAAAATTTTAATGGCTGTGGGCAAAGTAAGAGAGCAGTGAATAACTCAGTTGGCTTTAGGGGAGACAACCAGGAGATAGCAAAGGCAGATGTGTTTTTATGGGAAGAAGATGTTTTGCAGGCTGTCAAAAAGGATATATCTGACTGGGGACAATGGGTTTCAAAATGCTGTAGGAAGAACAAGATGCCTCTTGCTGGAATATGCTTTTTTTTGTCCTATTTAAAAAAACAACAACAAGAAAAATACATGCTACTATGACATGAATAAGGTCCATGAGGATGAAGGAAAGGCTCTTCACCATATTGTGGGATATTTTAGATTTTAATAATGACAGAAGGCAGAAGCTGAATCAATAAAACCTAAAAAAGACTATGAACCAAGAGCTTTTAAACCTGGTTATTTGGAAGTCATGGAAGCAGGAGGTAGGACCATGGTGACTGAAAATTACAGCATCCTATGCTGTCAGAAGGGGGGGTTAGTTGGAAATTGAACGTGTATGGAGCAAAAAGAGATGAAGTTCCCAAGAAAAGGGGTAAAGTAGGGGTAGAGGCATAGTACATCTCCCCTTTCTTTACCATCTGTTCCATGGCGAAGTATTTCTAAAGTCTCAGTCCCTTTGTGCAACTAGATGCTGTCTGAACAAAACTCCCATTTATGTAACATCTTCAGAAATTAATATTGGTTTCTTACTTCTTTACCTCAAGTTCTAACTCACCAAAACGGATTGTTTGCCTGTGCCCTGAAAGTCTATGCTATTAATCCCTAATCCTTGGGATTGGTTTAAAACCCGAAGATTAGGCTTCTGCTCTTTCCCATGCTTTATTGCCACGGACAATCTGGGGATACAGTGGAGAACATGGCGCACTGGACCAGGCCTGGCTCTCAGGTAAGAGAGACTGTATGCTATGGGGCACAATGTGCACCAACCAGCTGGAGACTGTACCCTCTGCGGATGCACTGTGAGTGTGTCAGCATGCTATCAGTAAGCCCCAGTTGATATTGCCTGCTGGTGTGCCTAGAATGGCCAGCCCACCTACCTCTGTGCTGTGCTTTGTTGCTCAGTGCAGGTGTGATGGACAGTCTGGTGAATAAAAATCCTCTTATTACCCCTGAATATGCAGAAATACCATTTGAGACTTCTAGAAGTGTACTGAAATAATAAAAATGGATAATGCTTAAACATGGGAGTCATTTTTAAAGGGCAAAAAAGAAGGCATTATGGAATCTTTTGTCATACCAATGTCTTGGCGCACACACACACAGTAAAAGAAAAGTGAATACAGATCAGCATTAGGACAGTCTCTTTTTACCCATGCTGCTGAAGGCAGAGAACACTTTGAAGTCAATAGGTCACCTATCCTGACTTCTTGGGTTAGAAAGCTGTTGCGACTCAAGCTCTCCCATCTGTATTTGTGTTGCAGTAAATCCTCACAATTTATACTCCTGCAGTTTAAGTCTAGCATGCCAACACTCATTCCTTACCCGTTCTATAATTAGCTCAGCTGTTACAGTTGTTTTGACCCTACATGTTCATTCGATCCTCATCAGCACAGATGCAGTAATTTAGTTTGACTGCATGCAGTCCCACAGCTAGGATGTAAGCTCCTTGCTGCACTTAAAGGGAGAAGCAACATATGGGGGAGCAGGATGTTCCTAGATCATGGAAAGTACATGCTGCAGTAATCCTAAAAAGTCCTTCCAAATCCAAAATGTGTGATTCAGATAACAAAGATTAACAAAGCTATGCTGCATATATATATATGTATATATATATATACGCATTAAATTTTCTTGGAGATTATGGTTTAAATTCAGGGAATTCTGAACTAGCATGAATTTTTATTTGACCTGAAGCAACGAAACAGATCCAATTTCATTTTAGCAGAGCTGCTCCCACATAACTTCTTTTTTCAGGTTTTGTCAATTCAAAAGACAAAACTGACATGGCAGAAAGGAGGAATCTTTTCAGTTCAATTACTTCACTGACTTCTTTTAGCTTATTTTAGCAATTCATCTGAATTATTTATTTTCAGCTTATTTTAGACAATATAATTGTCTGTAGATGAAATCAAAATACTCATAATACTGTTTAAGTACCATGAAATATTTTGTTGTTACAAAGACTGATCTGTATGTATCCTATTTTTTGTAAGGGTATGTAGCAACAACATGCAGGGAAATGGCTTTAAACTGGAAGAGGGTAGATTTAGGCTAGATATTAAGAAGTTCTTAGCTATGAGGGTAATGAGACACTGGAACAGGTTGCTCAGAGAGGTTGTGGATGCCCCCTTGCTGGAGGCATTGAAAATCAGGCTGGATGGGGCTCTGAGCAACCTGGTCTAGAGGTGTCCCTGCCTACAGCAGGTGGTCTTAAAGGTCTCTTCCAACCCAAACTGTTCAATGATTCTATGGTGTGATTCTACTACCCTCATAATAAACAGCAGTGGTCCTATTCGCATGCCAAACTGGTATATATTGCTTCAGTCTGTTAGGTAGAAATGTTTTAGACCTTCTGAAGTACATTTGCTCTTGAGTCTATCTTTCCCTTCTGCCCCAAAAAGTGAAAGGGGAGAGAGGTGCAGAAACAGTGAAAAGAAAATAGCAGGAGAACTTCTACATGGAGCACATGGAGCAGGGCCAGGGTAACAAGTCTTTAAAACAGGGAATGTGTAGTATGTCCACTAAAAAAAAAAAAAAAAAAAAAAAAAAAAAGGAAGAAAAAAAAGAAAAACACAGATGATTTTATTTATTTATTTCTTGTTTTTAAGTGTACTGTTGAAAGAAGTCTCATGTTTTCCCAGCAGCCATACAGTGTTGCTGGAAAGCCATCAGCTGATCAACTAATAGTCACATCAGTGACATTCCAGCATATGTGTCTTTGTCTCACAGTTGCTTAGTCAGATGGCGGTTTATTTTTATCCAAAATTCATTGCCAGATGGGATAAAGGGGCTCATCTGACTGACAGGAAAGCTTAAATTTTTCCAGTCATTCTTTTAGTAAGGGGAAGCCTTGTGATACACCCTTTCTCAAACAGAGATCTGACAGAAGATAAGGCTCTTAAATAAAAGGATCAGCTCTCTTTACTCAGAAGCCACACAGGAGTGGAAGACCATCTGTTCTCCTGATTGTTCTTAAAAGATAAGCAAAAATTGCAGTGAAGTTTGACCAACTTTTCTCCTTTATTCTTTTTAATGGGCTCTTCTGTTGGCATCGCCACTGTTTGTTTTCCAGACAGCTTTTAGTTTTGTCACTTGTAAGCTTGCTGTGAGCTGACATCATGGTTAATGAAATGCAAAGTGATGTACTTATGTATCTATTTGACAAAAATAAATTGTAGAGAATTTTCTAGATGTAAAATAGAGGAGAGGTAACTCATGAAGCAAAATCTTCCATAAATCTTTATCTATCCTTCACAGCTAGAGCTTGAGTTATTTCTCTGCTGTGTTTACTGTTGGCCAGATTCATTGAGATTTGTTGGGTTTTAAGTTTCTTTTCTTGAAATTCAGTTGTACGAGCTTTGTGGTTATTTGTGCTCTTCAGCAACCAGATGAGACACTATTGTTATGCCTGTCTAATTGTTTGAGGAGCAAAATTAATAGATCAGAAAACAGGCATGCAGGTCTGAATTGGCTGTCTTGTCACAAATGCTTGGAAATGGGTATCCTTGTTGATCGTTGTGGTGCAGAACCAGGTACATCAGACTCTCACTTATTTAGGACTTGCCCAAGATAACACAGAAAGCTTGTGACAAAGCTTTGGATATATGGTTTTTTTTGTTTGTTTGTTTGTTTTTTGTTTTTTAAAGGTAAAAAAAATTAACTATTCTCAAATCTAAGTGTGAAAGACCTAAGGTAACTTCAGAATGTGAGAAGAGTGTGTGGGTTAGGTATAGCTGGGAAAGGGATACAGTTTCCTGTGTTGTTATAAAGAAGATAAACTTAAATTTCTTACTTCTCTGTGGGTTTTTTTTTAAGGTGTTTATTGGTAGTGATGTGGAGTTGGTGGTTTTGTGTGTGTGTGTTTAAGTTAGCAGTAACTCACAAGTTCTCATTTTTTTGAATTTCCATTAGAGTGCATAGCTGGAAATGCCATTTATGTCTGTTTGCAGGTTTGAAGTAAGGAAACATGATTAAGAGATATTTGAAAAGCTGACTGGGAGGGGAATGGAATATTGCCACAGTCAGGTGGCCAAGAGCCTTCCACCAAAGCAGTGCAGGCAACGGGACAACAAAGGCTGGTGGCACCACAATAAGGGGGTGGAGGTACCATGGAAAATGGAAAAGCAGGTCTTGGAGACAAAGGATGAGCATGGATAGAGCCACAAAGCCTGAAAGGGTGACATGTCAGTGAAGGTAGTGAAACTGATGTTATGACCTGGAGTAATTAATTACCTTAATTAATTACTGCAATGAACAGCCCCAACGGGGTGAAGTGAGTATAAAAGGCGAGAAGTGACTTGGGCTGTCATAGTCAAGAATACTGTAGGGCTGTAAGCAAAAAAGACCAGATTGATGAAAGAAGACCGAATTAAAAATACCTGTAAGAAGAAACAGCAGGCACAGCCTTGAGAAGAGAGAAATATGTTATGGTCAGTTTTTGCAGTATTGCTACAGAAGAATCCAAGCTTATTTTTGGCCATGTTGTGTTTTAAACCCATGCAGAATATTTGAAAATATCTTTTCCTTCTCTTTCACAGAAACATAATGGTGTGAAGTTGCTGGCTGGAACAGCTCTAGTGTTTACATGAAGTTATTACAGAGAGATCCTGAGTTTTATGGTTGGTGAAGCCAATTTTATAAAAGTGTTTCTGTACGCAAAGGCTTATCTGTATTATGTTTGCATAGATGCGTAAAGAATAGCAGCCAGAATTGCCAAATGCAGGTGAGGACAGATGAGAAAGGCTAAAGGAATATATTAGTTCTGTGCAGTCAGCTGCATTGGAGGTGCAAATGAGGACAAGAATGAAGTACGCATGCTCATGTCAAAAGGCTCAACTGCCAAATGCCTACACATGTGGCCATTGCGTTGTTCCCTTAGAAGTTAAGTTCAGGTGCCCCTTTTTAGAAAGGGAGGGAGCGTGTGGGTATCAGAATTTGAGCGTTCCAAGTGGGAGTGAATCTGGGATCTGAGCAATCCCTCCAGTACCACTGCGTGATGAAATGCAGGAAAACTGCTTCTCATTTGTTGTTCAGTGTTTCTAAGTAAGTTCACCATCTGGTCACTGGATCTTGTTAAATGCCTTTGTATACAAGATGAAGACACCCCCGCTTTCAGACAGCTTCTCTTATTACAGATACACAGCAAGCTGGCCATCTTTCAGCCCTCCTCATCTGTAATTAGCTCAGGCTGTTGAACTTAGACTGTAACAATGCAATCAAGGACAGACAACTAGAGGTGAGAGGTCACAGAGGAGAATTTGAAGTTGAGACACCTGAGTTGGGACATGAGAAAATTACATCAGATGCTATTCAGTGTACAGGACGTATCCAAGCCCATTTCATGAAGGGAAGATTACATTCTTAATACAAAAAAATATGGATACAGTGTGGAAGAACTGGAGGAAATTAAAGGAGAGAACAGATAAGCTAAAAAAGAAACTGGAAAAAGGAAAATGATAGTGAAGGAATGTAGGATATTCTACTAGCTTTCCCCTCCCTTTTTCTGTGAAGGTTTCCTTATACATATGACTGCAGTGGATCCTGCAACTAGGTACCTGGCAGTAGCGTCCCACAGAAAATAAAATCTGCTTTTGAGTTTTGATTTTATTTATTAATTTATTTTGTCCCCTTCCCCACACATGAAGAGTGAGTTAAAAGAATTAACCGTACACCTAGAGTCTAGGCATGCTCACATCCATATTCTTCAGTTATTAATGAAAGGGTTCTGCAGTCCTTCAGGCTTTGTTTTCACTGAGAAAGAGGATGTCCCAGCCTCAAGTTCTTACAAATGGGTGTGCAAAAATATTCCAAATATTCCCCTCACTATTGTTTTCTCTTTTCTCTGCTGAAAAGAGCGCACTGCATTCAGTAGTCTTTCCTCTGATTTCCTCAGATATTCTGAAAGTTCAAGGTATTGGTAAGTAATATCCAGCCATGACACAAGCAGCAGAAGTGCCCAGTGTAGGAGAAAATGCAAAGTAGTTCTTGTAAGTTGGTTTAGCAGCCTGTGAAATTGCACCTTTTTTACTCAAAGCTTCCATGGATGTAAATGCTGAATGCTTGAATGTTCTGCTCTGTCTATAGGCCCCATCACAGCTTTGATGAAAGCTCCTCTGCATAGGCAGTTCCACAGACTGAGAGTCTTTAAAAAGCTAGCACCTGATTACAAAGTTAAAGGCAGTTTTCCTTATATTTTACCACAAGTGAATCAAGAAATCTGGATCTGGGTCTGAAATCCGGCTTTCAAATTGCCCAGAAGAATATAACTACATCCATAGTTTTTGATGTACATCCTTGGATGGACTATGAGGCTTCTAGAGCTCACTGAAGGGGTCTTTGAACTGCATGGTGGAACCACTGATGAGTTCCCATGAATTTTAAGAGCATTTCTTTGAGTTTAGAACCCAGAGAATTGTTGTGATAGAGCTAGGCCATGTCTTCCCTGTGAAATGGAGAGGTTACCACACTGCTTGGGGTCTGTGCTCTGCTCTTACATAGTCCCAAATAAGCCACTAGTCTGCCTTGCAAATGCCACCACCCTCTAATATGAGCTGTTTGGGTGCCCAGGCACCTCCAGGAGTTCCATAATCCCAGTCTGCCTTTTGTTAAAGCAGTGTATGCTTGTGGTGATGCTTTATGCTCTTCTTCAAAGCAGAATTTATCCCTTAATCTCTTTTTCAGGCATCAGTTGAGTTTCAGCCAGTTTGTAATTGTGTTTTATCAAGTGTCAAGTGGCCAGCAATTTTTTGTTCATTTTTTTAAAAATTTCTGGGAAAGAAGTCTGGATTAGCACACAGCTGATGAAGAAAAGCCATGCATTTTGACAAGAGATGAAAAAGTTGTCAGGAATGATGGAGAAGATGTCTGAAAGCAAGGCTCCAATGAAGCAGTCTTCTGTCTGTGTCAAAAACTGCAGAAGAATTTAAAGGACAAAAGCTGTAGATTAAAATCTTAAATGGATAAGTGCCAAGCAAATCCTAAAATGAGCTAAGCCTTTCTAACAGACTGAGCCTGACAATGACAGTATCAGCACACTTTTGTCCCTTTTGAAATTATTGAGTAAAAGTTTATATATTGCACTGAATTTTGGGACAAACACCTCTTGAAATCTTGCACATTCACATATAACTTACCATAGAATCATAGAATAGTTAGAGTTGAAAGGGGCCCTTAAAGATTACCTAGTCCAACTCCTTGCAATGAACAGGAACACCTAAAGCTAGATCAGGTTGCTCAGAGCCCTTCCAGTCTGACCTTGAGTGCTTCTAGGGATGGGGCATCCACCATATCTCTAGGCAACCTGTGCCAGTGCCTCACCATCCTCACTCTAAAAGACTTTTTCCTTATATCCAGTCTAAATCTACTCTCATTTAGTCTAAGAACATTTTCCCTTGTCCTGTCAGAATAGTTTCTGCTGAACAGTCTGTCCTCTTCTTTCTTACAGCTCCCCTTTACACACTGAAAGTCTGCTATCAGGACTCCCCTTCTCTTTTCCAGGCTGAACAGCCTGAGCTCCCTCAACCTGTCCACACAGGAGAGGTGTTCCATCCCTTGGATCATTTTTGTGGCCATCTTCTGTACATGTTCCCATAGGTCCACATCTCTCCTGTACTGAGGACTCCGCATCCGGATGCAGTACTCCAGGTGAGGTCTCACTACAGTAAACTGCGATAATAATGCAAACTGATCTCCCTTGTGCAGGGCCAGTTTTGACCCTGAATATTTAATGACTGAAATAAAGCACTGATATTTTATTTTAGTATGTCTGTATTTAGAAGAACAAGGACAAGAGCTCAGCCATGCCTGGGAATGTCTAGAAGATGGATGAAGAATTTCCCTGGGAGGTAGGCTATGCTGTCAGACCAGGGAGGTTGGGTGACTGGTGTACAATGAGAAAAAATATCATCTGAAGGATGATGATTCTGGTGGATCTTTGGTGTAACAAATCACTGTTAAGCTATTCCTAGCTTTCTCTTATTTAATTTGTGTTAATCATACTCATAAAACAAAGGAGGAATAATAGACTTTGGCTTGGATTGCCATGCCTTTGATCTGTAGTGTTTGAAGTGCACATGGGGTGATGAAATTAAGAATACCTACTGTTGTAGGGCTTGGGGTTTCTTTTGTGGTTTTGTTTGTTGATTTTGGTTTTCTTGTGTTGGGTGTTTTGTTCATTTGATCTTGGTTGTTTTTCCCCATTAAGCTACAAAACAGCAGGTGCAGATTTACCAATGAAACTTAAGAGATTTCTCTGATGTGATATGTGCTCCTGATCATTACATGACATGTGAGTATGTACATTCAGCCTAGGCCAAAAAAAAAAAATGCTACATTTCAGAATAGAAACAGAGCATCAAAGAAGACAAATTATCTTCTGACCATTGCAGTCTCAAGTTATTCACAGAAGTTCCCATATGCCACTAGCAAAAATAGTTTGTATCAATCAGATAGTACATTTTGCTGTACAAAGAGTGATTGCCCAATAAATTGCAAAGAGGAAACTCAGAGGGTATTTTGTTATCCGCTATTACACTTAAATCCAGTACTAACTGTCTGCAGTTTTCACATAATAAAACAAAAATTCTCCAAAGTAATAGGGAGAAATTGAAGCATTAGAGAGAAAATTTATAAACCAACCAGGAAACTCAAACAATACTCTTGAATAAGAAAGGATGAATGTTCAGATGGGCTCAGTGAGCTGTGGGTGCTGGTTACTTCAGGCTTCTGTGCTGAGGCTGACGTGAGGGCTGCTAAATGTGAAATATTTTGCAGTAGTACTCTCATACTAATGATAGTCTAAGAACACAAGCAAAATGAAGTTTTCTGGGAGAGAGTATCTTGTTGCTTCCGTAGGAGGGGAAAAAAGTGTGTGGGCAGACAAGATTTCATCTTGAAAATCATAAATCCTCCTGTTCCCTGAAAAGGATCATTATTGGAAATCTATGTGATCATGTTTTAGTTCTGCAGTGGGTGGTAGCCGTGCACTACATTCAGCTGTCTTCATTTCCCACATTGTAGTTGGGGAGACAGAAGGGTATTCTGGCCCTCTTTGATCTCTCTACTGAGAAAGGCAACAAGACTTCCAGGTATGATGGTGGATTCTGTGTATGTGAGACTCCAGCACCTGTTTATTTTCCGTGAACTAATAAGTCACCAGATGGTAAAGGTTTTTATCCAAGCTGCTCTATCTGGATTTGTACCAGTAAGTTGGACATGAAAGGTACCATATGGTACTGTTAATCCCTGAAGCATTCATTATTCCTAATGTAATTTTCAACACCTTTCAGTGTTGACATCTCCCTTTCGTTACTGTCCGTACTTATTTATATGGTTAATGTTCAGATGAAGCTTAACTTAAAGTATTTGGTTTGGGTTATTTTATGTGAGTTTCTGAGGCTCAGTGCCAACTGGAAAATTAATTGCCCTTGGACAGTCAGTTGGGGGCATGTGTAAAATGAGGTGGTTGTGTCATCGCAGTCTGCAGTGGGTAGGGTCTGTCACTGGCAGTCTTAGCAAAGAGGCAGACTGCAAATAAGTTTGACAATTTGAGAAGTAGTGTGTGTTCTAATGGATACTGCCTATTAGTACAAAACCCTGCTTTACTGTGAATGATGGTCATTGCTTGTTTTCACTGCTGGCAAGAAACTACCTGACTAGGCTTAAACTTCTTTGAGGCTCTGGGAGTAGGGCTGATTTGTGATATAATGCGGATATTAAAGACTGGACCTTGGGTGGCCAGCAGTTTTAGAGTTGGAGACTAGCCCATGAACAGCTCTGGATCCACAGGATGTGTTTAGGGTTTAAGGGCTGGATGTTCTGCAGGCTGGTAGATGTCCAGAGGGGTTGGCATCCTGGTGGCAACACAGTGCCTCTAGAATCGGGCTGAAGCATGTTTAGTATGACTGCGATGAGGAAACATATAACATGACTGCATTATAATAAAACAACTTCTGTTTAGTATAGATACTGCACAGGTATGTGCAAATACTGGTGCCTGAATTTAGGCTGTTTGGCTGAACAGTTGCATCTTCTACAGAATGTTTTATACTATAATAGCATAGCAGTAAACACCATTTATATGTAAAGAAGCAGATCCAGAAGTTTTTCATCTTCTGAAACAACTTGCTGCAGTTTTTTCAGAAATGTGCCAATTAATAATATTGATTATTTAAAAGAATAGATTTAAGCATTCCAGGCTGATTTAGAGAAACAAATTAAGAGGCAAGAAAAGATTTAAAACTTTTGCTGATATTTTGAATAAGACTGCATTTCTTCAGTTTTTATGCAGAAAGGACTGTGATAGCCACTAGTGTCTTCTGTAGAGTGGCTACTCATGGAACCAGTTTCCACAGCGAGTGCACAAATCTCTTGGCAGATTCCTGGCACAAAAGGATGAAACAGTCTCTAAGGTTCTATTTGCTCTGGCAATGCTGAAAAAGCCTCCTTGTCACAGGAAGGAGCGCATGGGGTCCTGCTGAGAGGAGTGCCCTGTCATTGAGGTTGCAGAGGAGTGAGACGCTACCTACTCTGGTGGGATGACCATCCTTCCCAGGACAGGAACAGCCAGCCTCTGCTACAGTTGCAGCCGTCCTGGTTTTCCAGAGCTCTGTCACTGACCAAGGCATGGGAGCCATCACTTGTGGAGCTCTCTGTGATCCCTTTCACAGGACCTCTATCTGTAGACCATTGGTCTGAATCCCACCTAAATGCATACTCTATTATAGTGTTGACTGTGGTCTGCACATAACATGGCAAACTTGCCGAGCTGATGGTTGCTTGGCAGGTTGTGATTGCTTCAGGCCTTTCTGCTGGTATTGAAGAGAACCAGCAATGTCAATAAGGTGTTTTGACAGTAGCTGAAGATAAGATTTGTTCAGTTGGAGAAAACTGAAAACCTTGTAGCTTGAATTGCTACATCTCTTCTTGCTTCTTGGGATCGAGTGTAAGACTATGGACATAGCTGGTCTGGTGCCATAAACATGGAGAGAGTGCGGTTTCTCTGCCCCACATCAACAGCTATAGGGATGCAGGCTGTCAGCTTTGCCCTTGGACTGGGATGAATACAAGAAAGGCTTTGTACATTCAGCATTTCAAATAATAGCAGTGAATAAGTCTGTCTTGCATCTTAGTGAGATCCTTTGCTGTTTTGCTTTGGAAAAAGTTCTTATAATATTTTATTTTAAAAAGTAGAATATGGAGTCACGACTGGATTGATAGGAAGATCATCAAATCATAGACTTACAGAATATCCTAAGTTGGAAGTGACCCATAAGGATCATCAAGTCCAACTCCTCGCTCCACACAGCACCACCCGAAATATTCTGTTCTCAGCCTCAAAATGAAGGAAGCTTGAGTTCAGAGCAGTAGCTGGCAGCTGCCACTGATAGAACTTTTCCATAGTGTCATGCAAGGTGGGAGGTTGGCACTAGGGGTCTGAATATGCCATAATTATGGATAAGGAGTAATAAAAATAATAAGAAATAAACAGTAAAACGTTTGTTATAGAATTTAAAGGAGGACAGCCTACATTATGAAAACCTGAAACAACGTTTACTTTTTCTTTATATCTTAGTGGAAAAAGTATGGAAAGTTAGAGAGATTTCACATTCACTTTTGGCAGTAGCAAGAAACTTCAGAGCTCTCCGCTCAGATCTCCCTCCCTCAGTCTGAAGGTATGCTTTGGCTTGCCTCAAGTTCCCTTCCATGGTTCATTTCAGGGGTTAGATTTTTAACCCTGGTTTTACCATGCTCTGTGTGTGGAAAAGCAGAGCAGATGTTTGAGTGCACATACCATACAGATAAAGCAGAAACAAGTATTTCCTAGAGCTCCTCATGTCCTCCAGTACAAATGGCCATCCAGGTTTCCTCCAGAGTTTGAGGAATTGTTTTCCCATCACTGCTGTTGTGAAGACACGTCTGTCACTTGTTCTACCTTTAGAAATTGTCTTTAAAAGAAAGCAGAAGTGGATTAAGTGGATTTTGTGGGCAGGGGATCATTCAAAACTGATTTGCTTAGACTTTTGCTTCTGATTTGTAGTTGCCGACCCAGTCTGTAACCATACTTTATTATAGCCTGACATTTAAAATTAGATAAATACTCTTGGTTTTCAAATTTGGTCCACAAATGTGTCCTCTATTTGCTAACTGATCTTGGCTGAATTTGAGCTTTCCCATTTCTCAGAGTGGACTGGGAGCTGCACACAACCTTTTGGACAATGTTCTGCAAGAGGCTTAGTTAGCTAAAGTGG
Source organism: Tetrao urogallus (assembly GCF_951394365.1). NCBI lineage: Eukaryota > Metazoa > Chordata > Aves > Galliformes > Phasianidae > Tetrao > Tetrao urogallus. The sequence goes on along the minus strand of NC_136813.1, from coordinate 109,555,499 downwards.
TTTTCAGAAATGTCCGTGACAGATTCACATGGAGGCTAGATGGGGTTGAAGAATTTGTATATTTGGTTTTCTTTATTACAGGAATGAATATCTCTGCTATTTTTACTGGGGTTTCTTGTGGGTGGTTTTATTTCCCCCGTAATCTGCCAGCTCAAGCTTTTCATTTTATAAAATCATCTGGTTTTTGCACACAAGTAATTCAACAGTGGGAAGTTTTGTTAAATGTTTATGGAACATACCAGTCAGCACAGATAATCAGGTTTTTATATCATGATGTGGAACACTCTTCGCAATGCTGCATCTGGGAGAGGAACAGCTGGTGGCTTACAAGTTTGTAGGCTGATTAGGGCACCTGATGCGAGACCTTTCACCAGTAGGTGCTGAGCAGTGGGACTGCAGAACCTCTGCTGTACTCAGTTGTGCACATCCCTCACTCATATTTCATAAATAAAATTGTCCTTGTCTAATTAATCACTTTTGCTGGATACGCATTTGGTAGTTCCTCTTCCTGTTTGTCTCTGCACATGATTGCTGTAGGTTGCAGAGTGCCTGACCCAGCAGTGGTCAGAGTTCTTTCTTCTCCTTCAGTAACAAGTATTAGGGATACTTCACCAGGAGCTGCTTATTGACCTGAACACATACCAAACTACAACGATTCTGGGAAATTTCTCCTCTTTTTAAGTGGAAGTAAAGAGAATAACCTCTTAATTTACTGCAGAGCTCCTACCCTTCTTTCTTCCATCTTTTCCAGCTGAGTGATCCCTTTCTGGAGACTGGTTTATGCCGCCTGCAGGCTGTGGCCTGGTTTTCTGCTTCAAATTCCTTACCAGCAGCTTCATTTTTCCTTTTTTTGGTAGGTAAGTGCAAAGCCTTCTGTGGTTTACCCTTTTAAATATCAAAGGAATCATGTCGTGTCTTAAGAGATGGTCCCAAAGTCAGTCTACTCTGTCATCTGCCCACTAATTCTGCTTTCTATTAGCTCAGTGTATTCAGTGTTGACATGACAGCTCCCATTCAGACCTGTATACATAATACAAGAGGCTGGACTATTCTGAAAAGTCAGCCTTTGCATGTCTGCTCACTTCAAGCCTTGGGAGGATGTTTCTCAGGGGGTGTGTTGGCTGGTTTGATGTCTGTAATGCAAGCAGGCAAGGCAAGCAGCAGCTGTCATTGTACATGCTGGTGTGGAAGGGAGATGGGCACAGTGAGACCTCTTGGAGGAGCTGTCCTGAATCACGCTGTGTTCCCACCGAGGCTGGATGTAAGCTTTCAACTATGCGTAGAGGAGCAGACAGAAAGCAAGCCCTAAAAACGTAGTTGTGGGAAGGTGTCTTTTTGTTGACGTTGTTGCTGATTTTAATCAGAACTTTAAGAATCAACACAAAGCAAAGTGAGTCTGTGTGGAAGCAAGAAAAATGCTATGCAGCAATCTGTGGTTTACTGAGGAACCATATAGAGCATTTCTGTGGATCAAAACTTGCTAATACACCATCTGGAGATAGGGAAGGGAACCACAGGCACGCTCTTATTGAGCGGGTGACAAGACTGTAAGAAAGGACCACAGCCAGTGATTACCTGTAGGTCATGCTAAGGACGCTTGAGCTCCATGCCACTACTGGAAGCACTTTTGCATCCTCCTCCTCCCTGGGATGAGAGGTCATTCAGTTGCTGTGTAATCCTCTCGGGACCACTTGTGTGTGCACACTGCTGGGACTGCCCTTGCTCTTGCCCTCTTTCATCCAGTTGCTTGCTCGCATTACTGCATAAAGTCTTGATGTATGGCCGTATCCCTTATTGTTACTGCTTTTATTTCTATTCAAACTAGGTCAGCCTTTCCAGAAAGGCATAGTTTCCCCATCTGGTAATCAGCTGTGGAGATGCAATCACAACTCCAGTTAACACTAACTCTTGATTTGTATTTAATAGGAGACTTTTGGCTAACATTTCCACCTCCTCTGATTCAAGACAGATTGTAGTTGTTGTTGTTGTTTGGGTTGTATAAATGACACCACCTGGTGAGGGGATCTCCTTAAGAAAAGGGCAGTCTTCAGTTGTAGATGACTGTGACATACATATTTAATAAATACATTAACATAATCATTAGACGTGCTGACAGCAAATTTGATTTTTCAAAAAATAAATTGGCCTTCTTTTCAGAAAATTCCAGCACTGGGGGGCATTTTTCATCCTGAAAGAGAAAGGTTTGAAATCTGTCTTCATGTTGAATTGAAAACTAAACACACAGATTTGGAAATGGTGTTCAGCTGTTCCTGAACAGCAGCAACACCTCAGGCAAGCTGTCACTTTCTGTCCTACAACCTACTGTCATCCCCCAGCCAGAGCTGCCTGCTGCAGAAGTATTTCCCACTGCGAAGTGCAGAGGTGAAGCGGCAGGGAGGGAGGGTGACAAGCAGCAAGGGAGAGCCCGAAAGGATGGGAAGTGAGCTGAAATTCCTGGAGTCATTCATAAACTGGAGCAGGAGAGCCAGCTAGCGTTGAATGTGGCAAAAACAAAATTTCCCAGCTTAGAATGATGGATATAAAAAATGCCTTTCCTGTCTCAGAAACAGCTTTGGATTTTTATTTTTTTTTTTCATTTGAGAAACAAAAGCAAGCGGATGCATATTATGTAGAACATCAGCCTGCTGATCCCAAACCAAATCAAGCAGTGGAAAGATAAGGCAGAACTGCTGCTGGTGCTGTAGCACACTTTGAGTAACCAGAAAGCACCAGGAAATTGCTGTGCATAACTACCAATACTTAAAGAATGACAACACTCTGTTGGATTCCACAGGCTGTGCAAAGTCAGTCTGTGTCTGTCCTAGAGTGCTTACAGATACACTGGCATTGAGTTTTTGCTTTACCAGGAGGAGATGCCTGTCCCTGCTGTGCAGCTGTAACACCTTCGCATCTCTGCTGCTCACAGATGCAGGGTTGGGGAGAGTTTGGAGTTCTCTCCTGCTCCTTGCTCTGCCTCTCCCATCAAGGACCCACTCCTGCAAGCCTGATCAGGGATGTGAGTGACAGGCTTGATGTAAAGGCTAAGTTTACCCCCAGTGCTTTTTGCAAGTCTGAAATGTGTGGCTACTGTTTGAGGGCCTATGTGAGGGGGCAGCTGGCAGTGTTGTGAAGGGCCATGTTCGATCTGTTTCAAGCCTGAGGGCTATGGATGGTCAGCACAAGCTGATGGACCTGCCCGTGATCAGCAAACAAAAACTGTCTTTATGTGTGCTCTTAAATTAACCCAATGTTCAGACCTGTGCTTTTTTACTTTCTGCAAGTAAAAAATTTTGTGTTAATTAATAGCAAGTACTAATAGATTTTTATACAGAGCTTGGCTTGTTTTTATGAGGATATTAGCGTTTTGTCTCTGCCTTTGATTGGGAAACTCTTTAAAACAAGACAGTTCATTAGGTTCTTCATGACATATTATGAGATGCATCATCAGAGTTCATGAGAGGAGGCCTGAAGGAGGAGGGGTCCTTTGTTTTTGTTAAGACATCAAGATCCCCTCAGTAACATGTTTTGGTTCTTTAATTAGAGCCAAACACCGCTTTATAATGAGCAAAGATAATAGTAGAAAGCAAAGCCCTTCATTACATGTTTTGCAGCATGAATTTTGAGAATATAACCCTGCAAGTGATAAAGAATGATGTCAGCACTTGTGCTAGCAATGAGCTCAACAGCTTAACCAAATCAGTCTTAAAAGAAGTCAAACACCAAACTTCCTGCCACTGTGTGCACAACTCCTCATGGCTAAGATACGTCGTTTCTTTATGCCAAACTCACAGTCTCCACATCAATTTTCTAGAAAAAGCATTTTGGAAATTGTATTTTATTGTAGTGAAAATATCATTATGCTTATAGGTACACACACACACACAAACAGGAAAGAAACACAGTATATACACTGAAATACCAAGAGTTGTCCAGCAGGTAGTTGAGCATCATTAAGACGTACCTGATCCCAGCTGCCCTGAGAGGACTGGGTCACACTGTGTGACCTCTGTCTTCTAACACCTGGTCACAACAGTATTAATCTGTACCGTATTCCACTGCTTTGTATTATTTGGGCTTACAGTGATTTCTGTAAACCTTTCTTTGACAGATTTTTGGCTCTGCTATTTGCTGCCCCTCAAGGCAAAAAGATACCATGGAAGTGATCCAGCAAGGTTCTCCAGAACACATAGAGAAATTGTACTGAAATCTTTACTTGCTTAGATAAATCAGCCTGTAGTCAAGTAAGTAATTCTCACTAACACTGAACTTGCAAAAGTATCGTGTGGCTGTTGGCACGTGGACAGAAAGCTACAATTACCTTTGTAAAGACAACAAGCATCCAAGCATCTTGGACTTGTTTGCAGGTAGAAGCTACTGTAGACTGTTAGTGCCCTAGCCCTGACTGCAGTGTTAGTGCCTTAGCAACACAAATGTTGTGTCTAACCAGAGCTCCCACATACTTTAACAGGTGGTCAAAGCTCTCTTTAGAATTTCAAGATAAAATGCAGTTTCTGTACCTTGTAAGGTCCCATATCTATTCAGTTGCTCTAAAATGCTTCAGGAGAGCTGCTTCTGCTGGAGAAAGACTGCCCTGGCTGAGACGAGTCTGGCTTTTTACCTTCCCCCTAAGAAACTATTGCCATTCAGCAAATATGTATGCATATAAATACCACAGCTTGATTTTGAAACACAGTTCATGGTGGGTCAGTATTGCTCTGTTCAGAAAAGAAGATGTAACCAATATTTGGCTGAATTCAACACTGAGTAAATACTAACTATGATTTTAAAAAAGATGGGCACAAACATCACTGTAGTATTTTGTCATTAACCTACTCATCTTTCTATTTCAGCAATCAAATCCATTCTGAAAATAAGCTGGTAAGGAAATACACAACAAATAAACAATGCATCTTAACAACAAATTGTCTATGTACAAAAAAGTCAATGTTGGTCACTTAACTTTTACACAACATTTGTATTATAGAAGACCTTCTGTGTCCCTGCTCATGTGTCTTTCAGGAACAGCTGGAGTGCCACCCATCATGACATTATAACACTGTATTGCAGAAGTGCCCTGTTGTGCTCTGGTACCAGATGTGGCCACTGCAAGCCAGCAGTGACACTTACTGTGTGGAGAGAGCGTTTCAGAGGGCTGCAGCCTCAGCACTGTGATGTTTTGCTAATGCCAGGTGACAAAAGTTTAATCAGGCAGTTGTGTAAAATAACATCTTTTCCGATGAGGTTACTTTTGTGTTTATGCTGGGAATGCTTTAAAATAATGCTAACACCCTTCTATCACTGCGCTTCTCTCCTACAAACCATTCACGTGCAAACCACATTCTTTCCACTAGCACCTTGTACTTGTGAATTCACTACAGTAGATTCCAGTGAGGGGATAAATGCCAGACAGGATTTTAAAGGTGCCTTTTATTTTTAGTCTGTGAACGTATCTTCTCTTTTCTGAGGAGATTTTTTTTTTGCCTTGGTATACAAATTACCACTGTCCATTTCAGAGTTAATGAAAAATGAACTTTCATAACCTCTGCCACTTCTGATCACTTCTTAAAAATGTCACTTTATGCAGAGAAGCCAGAGGTAATTGAGATAAACAGACATCTGTACATTTCAGCCATTCATTTAGAAAACACCTGTATCCATCCATGCAATGTTAAGACTATAAGTAACTTTGCAGTTACATCTGAGCCCATTGCTATGGCAACAAGGTAGTCTTTATCTCCCACGTGCTCTCTACTGATTTCTTTTTTTTTTTTCTTAAAGCAGCTTCCTGAAATGAAAAACAGAGAAGCAATGATTAAGTTAGTCTCTTTCTCTTTCAAGCTTTGGATTCAAGGCTTATATGAGACAGCCCTTTCTACTTTCCAGCTGTGGAAAATTTAGAAGCTGATCTGTCTCAAGATGAAAATATGAACAAGTGACATGGAAAAATGTGAACTGCAGTTATTTTCAATTAAGAAACAAAACAAAACTGTAGTTGAGGTCTTTGGAATACAGGGGTTGTGCTACTGTAGCTGTTTTTAACCCGATCCCAAGGAACCGCACTTCAGAATCTTTTAAGTGAACAGAGATATCTGTGATTTTCTTATTGCTATAGTGATAATACAGTTTGTAGGAGACCGAATGCCAACACTTAATTCCTTGGTAGCCTTTCCCATTCTTGACTTTCATCAAAGCACACAACTCAGCTTGGTTAACTGTTCAGAACTGTATACCTTCTATTCTGGTAACATGCCCACAATATCAGATGATAGCACTGCACTAGTGACCTGCTGGGTTAGCTGCCAAGTCAAGTCTTGCAAAATTGAGATGAACTAACATGCTTTAAAAAATTTCTCTTCTAAATAAACAGGTAGCAGCAGTACCTATGCTAAAAGAGTCAGGAAGGTTCTATTTGTGCTTTCAGAATCAAGTTGATGTCAGTGCTTCTCTGACACCCATTAACTGCAGGATTCCTCTTCACCACTTTTTAACCTAACTGCCTACTTGTGACAGTGATTAAATTAAGTACTTAAAAAGCATTGAGCTTCTTCAGAAAGTACTGATATCTTAACTTCTAGTTAAGTAGTTAGTTTAGTAGTTTAGTATCTAGTTAAGTCCAGTATTTCCAGGCCCATCTTATGAAAAATATAGTAATGTAGTAAAGGTTACATGAAAAAACATCAAAGGAATTATGCAGACAAGATATTTCACTCACATTTGATGCTGCCTAACAAACTCTGCAAACTGACGGTCCTTAGCGTAGAGCTCTATAATTCGAATTCTGTCCTGAATTTCCTAGAATACAAAAAAGAAATTTTAGGTACATAACAGAAATTAAAGTACAACTGAAACTGTTTATTTCTTTTTCTTGGAAAATAAAACTCATATCCTTTGCTGTTTCAATGAGGAGACCTTGAAATTGGACAGTCCAGGGCTAAAATTCTTCTTTGTGCTATTTTTAAAAGTGGAGCACTTCAGTTTTGGAATCTAGTCATATTTTACTGTTAAAACCAGGGTTTGGATAGAATGTGACATTTCAACTGGCTTGAACAGAACCATTTCTTTCTCATGGATACTTTCCCCACAACTCTGGCTACAGGCTGGATTCACACCTCTCACAATTGCTTAAGAATCTGTGGCTTGCTCCTGGGTGTAAATCCAGTCTCCTCTTCAGTGAATCCTGGATACCATCTATACAACAAGGTAGGACAGTATAATCTAACTTGCAGGTTATACTAAGAACTAAGCTTTAAGAATCCTGTATTAAAGGCCAGGCAGTTCCAGATTTTTACAGCAATGATTCCTGCATGTCAGTTGGCATCAAAAGCTAAAGGCCATGTCTAGCACTAAAGCAAACCACTGCAGCCCTTGTGCAGTTACTTAAGCATTCAGCTCTTTTATCACGTGAAATTCATTACAAGTCAGAACACACACATTCCTGTCTGTATACCTGATAGGAAGGATTTCTTTCCCTGCTTGCTCTCTCCTTTTTAATAGTTGCAGCAGTCAGAGTTGTGACTTATCTATCTAGAGCACAGATTCTTGAGAAAGACTGAGGCCTCAAATTGCAATTGTTCAATAAGCTTATTTTTCACAAGATCTTTTGATGGCATTATGAAAACAAGGTCATTTACCTCCTTAGTAAGCTCACTGTTTTCATAAATGTGCCTTATCTCTTCACTGCTGTAGTCGGTGGATGTCTCTGCACTGGTAGAACTGTAGGACGTTAGCTGAGGGTATCTGCGATAATAATGGCTGTAGCCAGTCGTATCACTTTCATACATGGGGTTGTATTTAACTGCGTTCTCAATGGACGAGAGGCTGTCACCCTGCCTGGGGGAGCAATGAACAAACAGTGAGCTTCTCTGCAGCCCAGAACGGCAGCAGACAGACTAAGGAAGCCTGGCACTTGGAGGTGCGCATAAACCCTGCTGCTGGTCAGCTGCACGACACAAGACTTATGATGGAATTATCCTTATTGTGGCAGATGAGCTTTGTAACATTAGATGGTGCCACATACCCCTGTGAGTCCTCGGTGTCGCTCTTTGTGTACTGGTCTCGAAGGGTCCTTGCCAAGAAGAAGATAACAGCAGATGCCACCAGAAGGAATCCTGCCACAGAAGCAATGGCAATACCCACGACCAGTGGCTCAGACACATATTCTTCACAGTGCTCCCCTCTGTACCACCAGTTCTCTCCTACACGACACCTGCAAAAAAGAAATGCTGGGAAATTAAACACCAATAAAAGCTGCAACTTTGATTGATATAAATGTATTTAATTTCTTCTTGTGATGTATCCTCAGTTAATTTACCTCAACAGTAAATGCCTTCACAAGTTTGAGCACCAACTTTTTATTGTTATTGGCAACAGCCATTTGGTATCGCTGAATTGAGTGAAGATAGGTAGAATAAGAAAAGGATAATGCATTTGTGGTGGCAAACTTGCTATTTAGAGCATCCTGTGATGTGGTACAACTGAAGTGGCCACGAGGGCCAACGGCATGCTGGCCTGCATTAGAAATAGTGTGACCAGCAGGAGCAGGGAGGTGATCAGCCCCCTCTACTCAGCACTGGTGAGGCCGCACCTTGAGCACTGTGTTCAGTTTTGGGCTCCTCACTACAGGAAAGATGATGAGGTCCTGGAGTGTGCCCAGAGAAGGGCAACGAAACTGGTGAGGGGTCTGGAGCACAAGTCTTATGAGGAGCGGCTGAGGGAGCTGGGATTGTTCAGTCTGGAGAAGAGGAGGCTCAGGGGAGACCTCACTGCACTCTACAACTTCCTGAAGGGAGGTTGTGGTGAAGAGGGATTTGGCCTCTTCTCCCAGGCAATGAGCAGGACACGGGGCAATGGCCGCAAGTTGTATCAGAGGAGGTTTAGATTAGACATAAGGAAGAACTTTTTCTCTCAGAGAGTGGACACTGGAATGGCTGCCCAGGGAGGTGGTGGAGTCGCCGTTCCTGGCAGTGTTCAAGAGGCGTCTGGATGACGTGCTGCGTGATGTAGTTTAGTGCTTGTGGTGGCAATGGTGATGAGGAGACAGTTGGACTAGATGATCTTGTAGGTCGTTTCCAACCTTGTGATTCTATGATTCTATGAAGTATCTAGATTAAATAAAAACTCATGCACTGATAGAGCCTTGCAGGTAATGTATCAAACACTGCAAAGGTAGAAAACAATCTTTTAATGCTATTGCAATGCAAATACACATGAATGTGTGTTAAATGAGAAAAATGCTCATAGTGTGTAAACTACAACAGTTAGGTAAATACATAAAAGAAATGACTAGAAAGAAGCTTGCTCCCAAGAATGAATCTTTGGAATTGCTTCCTTAATCAGCATTCATAATTTCTGCTTTGCTGTGCTTTGGAATATGAAATCTTTAGGTAATACAGACTTCTAAAATATACACACTTACTTAAAATCTACCAGTAAAAACAAAATATATTACATCGCATGTTTTTGGGACATTTTGTTCTAAAATCTCAAGGAATTACAGCCACTCACAGCAGTGAGCCTCATTAATAGAAAACATCAGTAAATTAAGTCTTTTGACCTAAATATCTGAAATAGTTTCTAAAAGCAGTAACTGATACTTCAACTTTTTTGAAAACGTCTTTGTAAGTACTGGCCAAAGCACATGTGGTTCCTGTTAGCACTATTATACAAATATGATAAAATTTATACCACTATACACATCCGTGAAAGTAACTATTTTCATATCATAAAAAAAAAAACAAAAAACAAAAAACATTTTATTGTTTCTCTTGTTAGCTGCTAAGCCCCTAAGATTAATTAATTTTCTTAATGTTCTAAGCAAGCCTTATTAAAATAAAATCATGTGAACTAATATGAGTAGTTATACTAATGTAAGTAACTATATAACAAATAATAACTAATGTAAGTAGTTATAGCTATCGCATTGTTTTAATTAATTCTACCTTTTGTTGATAGGTATAATTAATTAGTTATTAAAAACAGATTATTACGATAAACAGGGAAAAAAATAGTGCAGTATCAGAGGGCATATTTATCAGTACCTTGCACTATTTCAGTTACCTGTGAAACACAAACATCTGTTTAAAGACATCTGAACCTTAAAAAGCAAAAAAAATGATCTGAGGCATATGTCTTGATGTGTCATATGAAGCACACATTATTTTTCCCAAATTAGCAATGCTTTCTTTCCTTATGGGACCTTTTTCTTAAGAAAGAGCACTGTATTTAATGTATCTATGCTAAACGAGGATGCCTTTCAAATCTGGATTTTTGTACTGGAGTCAACTAAAATGTTTTATGACATTATCTAACACTTTGCTACTAGAGAAACTTCTGGAGATAAATTCTGTCCTCAAATTCAAAGAAAGTGAAGTGAACAACTCAATATACGCCACTGCTACTATTTTTTGTAGATAGCTTTACTTCCTGGCATTTCTGTTCTATTAAAGAAATTTGTTACTGTCTCATTTTTGAAAAGTAACATTAAAACTGGGACCTCCACTCAACAGTGTTACGATTGATAATCACTAGCATCTCACGTGTTACACATTATCGTAGGGAATTTTGCATGCATTTCATGGAATCCCAAGGACAGAGGAATGCACGTGCATCAAACAGAAGATGACCTACCTACATATGGCCCCTTGCCCAGGGCTGATGTCGCACTTGCCATCATTCAGGCAGAAGTTGGGTTGCAGATCACAAATGCTATTGCAGGGCAGCCCGTCGATGCTCAGGTAGCCAGGATTGCAGACACACTCAGCTTCCCCACTCCAGCGATTCACTAAGCATTCAGAGAACTCGTTGCAGGCCTGGAACTTGCAGGGATCTGCTTGCTCTCCTGGGAACACCAAAAGCAGAAAATATTAGTAATAGAAGAGAACATTACCTAAAGCAGAGCACTGTTGCCATTTTCTCAAATGACTTCTTAGTTAAAATAATCTGCCAAAATGCAGCAAGCATCTTTCCTGAGTTTCAAAGGGCTCTGCTAAGGTGAACAAACACAAGGAAGCATTCCTCTGCACAGTGCACATAAGTGGTATGGCTAAGACCACCCAGCAAGCCAACTGAAAAGACAAGTATAAGAAGTGTTCTTTTTCTTACTGGAACACGACCTCAGATGTTCTCTCTCTGCTGGAACTGCATTTTGCAAATGAGTAAAACACAGCTGATCTCCAGTACTTCTTGTCACAGAAAATATAGGCAGCACACAGAGAAGGGAAAGGGGACTTCAGGCACTCAGTCCCTACCTGTGAAGTGCCTTTGTCTCAAGGAACACAAGCCTGTTGTATATCTGATGTGTTGCATATCAAGCTTAAGAGGGCTGGCATTAAATTTAATATCAATATCACAAGATTTTTCATGTGAAAAGACTGCCTTTATAGCAGAACTTCCTCAGAAGCACAGCTGCCATTTGTCAGCAGTGTTGTTTAACACAGGAACTATTTCCAGGTTGCTTTTATGATACACTACTGGCTAACTTGGACAGAAAGAAAGTTCCCTATATCACAAATGGACTAAGGGCCAGACATCATACTGCAATCAAACTCTGAGTATTAGAGTAAGTCAGCAACTATTTTCCATGTAGATACCTCACAGTTAAACTGTGGTTACCTGGCTAGTTAACTGGGTACCACTCATGGTGGTAGCCATGTGGAGAAATTCAAACCACATGTGAAAGTCAGCACAATAGAGATGGGCACCACTGTTCCTGCTGACCAGTCCTCCTCTAACTCCTCAATGAAAGTGCAATGACAATTATGCAAGCCACTTTGAATCCCATATTTCTATATGGGCTCCATACTGTTTGTTCAATCTGGGTCCCATTTCGTTGTTCCTCTCTTTAGTCCCATAACAGACTTTTGTTTATTAAAACTCTGTGAAAGTCTGACCTGAGCTTTAGAAAAGCCCAACTTGTGAAAAGCACTGGGAAATCTCTGAACTGTTAGGATCCTAAATAGGTTGTTAAAGCAGAATCCCTTGCTTCAAAACTTACTTCCCTGCCATTTTTACCTGATTCCACATCCAGAGAGTATTTATCAATGGCCAGGTTCATGGTGTGATACGCAGTGTTGCAGAAGTCTTCCAGGATCATATACACAGCATTGGTGACGTTTCGAGGCACAGGTTTGGCAAACTTCATTCGACTGTTCACCACAATGCTGCCATTTCTGAAGTTCAGGATTTCCAGATTCTGGAAGCCTGTTAGATTTGACTGAAGGTATGGCACCAGCTGCAACATAAGAGACAGTGACAGAAAAGCTGAATCCTTGAATCTATACTCAAGTCAGTTGGTATCACATCAGACAGTGGGAGTTTGAATTAGTTTATCCAAATCCCATGGCAAGGGTATTAAAACTGTTCCTGACTGAGGCCCATACTGGGATCTTGCCAGGATCCTGAGTTCTTCACACCTAATATCAATCTGTAGACAGCTCCTAATCTACAGTTTAGATACACACTTGTATGGGCGTACATGGAGCTCTCTCTTGCCCAACACATATACATGTCATTTCAAAGGGTATTTCCCTCAAGCATGTTATCCTTTTCTATCTCTCTCCTTTACACCTTCCATCTCCCATAGAAAAATATTCATTATACTCAGGAGAAGAGAATTTCCAGGTTAAAATTTGATAATTGTTCCTGTATTTCTTCTATGAGGCTTTGCCAGCCACTGACTATTTAGGAGAACAGTCCATTTACAAACATTGCATTTCCCTAAACTACCTCTTACTTGGGATGGATTGAATGAGTTGCAGAAAGGCTATCAACAGTGCCAATGTATTTACTTCTTCCCTCCCCATAGACTAAACCCAGAGCATACCACAAGCAATTTAAGGAAACGTTTTACTGAATTAAGCTACATGCGCTGCATCTACTGACACCAGCAGAGCATCTGGCCAGTATCACTAGAAAATTAAGATAATGAGATCATTAGATTTAGAGAGACTGCTGACTGACTAAAAAGTGAAAATAAAACAAAACTGAAAATGCCCTACCCTCCCCGTCCCACCTCCACCCCCCACTCCCCCCTTCATATTTCCAGATAGCATTTTCCTGGAGAGGGACACATATAACATCTGGAAACACCAGTCTTGAGTTACTCTCTGCAAAGGAGAGCAGACCAACTCCTACCAACAATTTCTATCTATGGAAATTGATATTTAGCACAGAAATTACACTTACCAGTTCCAAGAATCGTTGCTCTAATGCTTTATATTCAGGGGAATTCTTATTGAACAGGTCTTCTGAAAACATCATATTGGTAACCCGAAGACTGAAAAACACAACTAAAGCTCGTGATGGAACAGGAGTGCTATTGTGATTTTCATGCGTGGGCCAAGCCACACCGGCCATCTCTGTGGAATGGGCATGGGTAGTTGGCTCCATGCGACTGTCAGTCATGCTCTGTGCCTCCTCACTTGGCTCTGGAGAAAAGCTGACCATGCTCACATGATCCCGGTCCACTGAAACATCCAGGACTCTTGTTGTTTCATCTCCCAACTTTGCTGAGGTAACCACAGATGATGATACTGTGGATGCCATGGGAGGGAGATGAGATGGAAGCTCAACAGTGCCTGCTGTTACAGTTACATAGGACTTCAGAATGGTGCTGATACTCATGGAAACACGTGTGACATGTTCTGTACCATCCTGCCCAGCAAAGCCATCTAGAGCAGTGGCTTGATCTATTAAAGAAGGAACTGCAGTTGAAACTCGAGCTGCAGTTGGAATTGCTGATTGCACTGTTTGATCTAATGTCTTCTCTAGTACTCTGTCAGTAGGCCAAACATCAACTGGCTTCTTTATTGCTAATCCAATGTCTCTGTCTGCCAATGATGAATCTAGGATTTGATGCTCTTCCACGGAACTATCAGTGCTTACCTCAAAGGATTTCGCAGTCAGAACAGTTTCTAAAGAGCTTTTGTCCAAGTAACCTATTGTAGCAGCTTCAGCTACATTTGACTGCCCTGCTGTGAATAATTCTTCTGCTGTTGGCCTGCCTTCAATTTGATCTTCAACTGCCTCAGAAATGATCTCCTGATCTACACTGTACTCTTCTGGTTGTTCTACACTAAGGGCTACAGTAGACGTAAGGAGACTATCCTCCATACCAAGAGTTACTGTAGATGTAAGGAGACTATCTTCAACAGACAAACTTGTACTGTGTGGTAAGAAAGGATCTTCTCCAGTTGGCAGGTCTGCAAAGGAATAGTCCTCTGATGGCTCCAAAACAAAGGGCGGTTTAACAAAAGAAGAATCATCCACGCTCAGCGTTTCCGTCTGTGTAGATGGCTCCACAGATGATGGCTCTCCTGTCTGTAGCAGAGGTACCTGCTGAGTTGTAGTTTCTGGAAAGACCAATATTTCAGACTCATCAAGGAAATTTTCTTTTATATTGGCCACACCTTCATTCTCATCTTTGGAAGGATCATCATCTAATTTATTCCTAGAGTTAAGAATATAATCTAAGATCAGACCTTCGGGAATATCATCAGTTCTAATTAACAAAGAATCATTATCACCATCAAGCCAGCTATCAGGACCAGGGTAGAAAACTGGTTCCAGTGTTGCCACATCCCAAGGCCAAATACTTGGTTCCATTCCTTTTCCTGAACCATCAAAAGCTGAACCAGATCCATCATCAAACATAATTCTATCTCCAAGATAAATATCATTTTCACGTTCTAAAGGAAAAGGACTTTCTTCCACAGACTCGTGCAACAAAGAATCTGCACTGCTACTGTCTGCAGGACTACCCTGAGTTACTTCTTTCTTCTCAGCAGTCACTGTTCTTTTTGTATCGGTCTCCAGGACTGATGAGGAGGCCACTGTTGGTGCAGAAAGCAAGGGAGCTATATAATCATCTGTAGATGGAGGTTCTTTAGGCGTAAGGTGAGAAGGGGGACTTGAAGGCAGAAGAAAGTCATTAGATAGTCCAGTATCTTCAAACTCTAAAAATAAAAATGAGCTTCCAATTAGTTTTTGTTTATACATTAAAAAAAAAAAAAAGTAAAATATGGTTCATTTTGTTGTCTGTAGATAAGCATTCATTATGTTTCCTGTGATATATACTGATCTTGACATGAAGTCTAAAGGCCTCTTGACCTCTCCACTTTTCATTCTGATATTCCATGAGTCAAATCAAGACTGTAGAATACTCAATAAAGCAGTTACTGTGTAGCATGTCCTTAGTAGACTATCTGATAACTATCTCTGTTTCCGAGATCAATAATCTTTGCATGGAATCACCCAAACACGCTCCATATGAAAATAGTTCTACTCAGTTAAAGAAGTATCTTGCACACACAATTTGCTGGAGGGATAAACAGGCATTATCAGCTGTTACAGGCAAGTTATCAGAGTGTCTTGTTCTTGGATACACGTACACAGTAAAGGTAAAAACAATCAGAGGAATATATCCAATGTATAGACCTTTCTGAAAAGTCATTTTGGTAAACTATATGTTTAGTGAATATCCAGAAACACTGATATAGAAACTTAAACTTCAGTCAATGAACTTACCATCTGAAGAATCAGGGGCTGAAAGCCATTCCAGAGAGTCCAGAGAATCATGCTCTATCCCTGGTGCAGTGACCAAAGCAGGAGTCTGATTCCCATCCCCTAAATTCAGCCCATCTGGCAAAGATGTGATGTCAGCCTCTGAAGAAAGTGGAGCTTCAGGTATCAAACTGACCTCAGAGTCCAAGCTTTCTGGTCTTGGTCGGATTTCATTGTCGTTGGACTCTTCGCTATCTAAAGTGGAATCTGGCTTGGTGAAGTCAAAGGGCAAGGTATTGCTGACAGTTGATTCATCTGCTGAAGGCCGTTCAGCTGAAAAAGTGTTATCCTGAAACAAAACCATAACCTCTATTACAGGGGTAGTATTGGCTGCCCATACTGGCTGAATATATGAAGGGGTGTTAACCAGGAGCAAAATCTGGTACTTTTGCCTTTGTGAGGAAGTAGTGCAAAACAGCAGGAGAAGGATTTGCAAACATAATTTTTGCTAATAACTTCCAATGTACATGTAAAATGCATGTCCTCGTGACACATATTTTGTGTCCAATCACATCCACTAAAAAGGGAAAGAAGTCATTCCAATTCTTCAGGAGCAGCTTCAGGCAATGGTATTCAGAGATTTACAGTCTATACCCACTGTGTCCTTTCCTTTTCCCTACTGAAAAAAAATGAACTGTCCATTTCTATTTAAATCAAAGATAAATACACACAATATTGTTATCCTTTCTAAGAAATGAAGAGGTCCAAGCAGCTATTATTCATCAGCTCCATAATCATTACATTAATTATAATATTATAGTTGCTAGTATAAAACCAGTTTAGAAACTGAATTTAACTGTACATGTGCCCTACGGTTGTTTATTACTGTCTTTTGATTTGTGGCTCTGAGAACTCGGGAGGGAAATGTGATCATAATGTAACCAAGAGCACTTAGAACTTTGAATAACATCACTCACAAAGCTGAGATGCCAATGTGGAAAGAAAACTATCAACAGTAATGATGAACAAGGAATACACAAAATGAATTTGCCAATTACATGAACTGTGGGAAAAGAATTTGTTTTTAAGCCTCCAATTTGCACACAATTTACTTGTAAGACCACACCCCAGTTATTATTTGGTTTACAGTTAGAATACTGAGCACATTTTATCTTTGAAGATTAATCCACTCCCACAGTGTCTCATGAGGAAATCATATTGGAAAAAAAAAAAAAAAAGAAAAAGGGAAATTAACTAATTTAATCAAAGCTACAAAAGTAAGCTCCCTGCCTAAACTCAGGAGTTACTGCTTTGCATGGATACCTGTCCCAGTATGAATGCTGTGCAATAAGTCAGAAATTGACCAAAAAAAAAACATCTTAAGATATCACAAACTTCCAAATGAAGAAAGTAGAACTTACAGTTAATTACTGATAGTGATTAGTAAAGTTGAGTGGACAGCATACAAGGGTTTTGGTAATAAACATGACAGTACAAAAAAACAAAACAAAACAAAAACTATTTAAACATTTCTGTCTTCTAATCTCCTTCTAATCTCCTTCTGACATGAATGAAGTCTAAATACTTCTCAGTCTTGGAATTACACTCCTGGTTGAGATGCAGCTGAATTAAATTTTCATCTTCCTTCAAACTATATTTGAACACTTTAGAAATAAAGCAGTGAATGTATTTTTATCTAATTATTTGTCTACCAGAATTGACCATGGTTTTTATATGCACTTGTGCCACCCAGCCTTCTCATATTTTTGAACGTATATGGTAACTATCAGTTGAAAAGTATATACACCAGAGAGACATGTGCTCCAGCAATTATCTTATTTGGCAAAATTGACTATTATAAATAAACCCATGAAAAAAAAAGTTACTGTGCAAGATTAGAAACAAATTACACATATAAATTCCATAAAGAATGAAAAAGGACTACCAGCAATAGCTGCTCAATACATTTTTATGTTGAGTATTTCGTTGCCAGAAATTGCACTTCATCGTTTATTTTAATGTGGATAGATGTTCCTATGACAACGAACATTATTCAAAGATTCTTGTTACAGTGCTATATATTATATTAACAAGTTTAATATCATATTGGCAAGTTCTTTTTTTTTTGCTAATGTCTTGAAAGGCTTACAAATATGACAGATGACTGCAAACATAGAACACCCTCCCTGATTTTCCATTTTCTGCTGCCAGAAAGACATTGTGCTCAATAAACCAATGCATTCTACCTGTTGTAACTCAACTGAAATAACAAGAAAATACAGGTTTCAAAACCTAGACTTGTTTTTTTCTTCATTTTTAAAGAGATTTGTAAAAGGTCAAATAAAGGAATTAATGATTAGTTGGTGCCATCTGCTAGCAATAAGATGAAGTAATGATAGTCCCACATTATGTCATGACACAGTACGATTACACAAATCCAACTCATTCCCAGATCAGCCACAAAAAATAATAGCTGAATTCTTTTTCATAGGTAACAGTTCTACGTAATATTATCTACTTGAAACTCAACGGTTTGATATCTGTGCAAATATTTGACCAATCATTTCAGCCTTGTTTATTGTTTAAGCAGTTTATGAGTTTCTTAAATCTATATGAAATTATTTCCCAGATTATCTGTGCACATCCAGTAATATTTCTTATATGTACCATTCCCTAAAATTTGTTTAAAACTAAGTAACATCACAAAGCTACCTCTACTACAAAATCTTGCATGTGTCAGTATAAAAATGGCTGAAAATTGTCCTGTTAAATTAAAGATATATAACGTTTTAATATAGTTAGATAGTTGTAGTAAATAGACAGTCTTTCCTGAAAGTTAAATCTGACCATGTTTAAGCCACATACAGCAAACTCATACAAATTTGCATTTTCAATACTAATAGTTATAGAAAAACAGGGGAAACTGGTAACGAAGTTAAGGATATTCTACCTGTGACCAATAGAACAGACACCATCAGCTTCTGTGAAGTCACTAAGAATTTTGCTTCTATGAATATTTCCAAAGTTGGTCTGACATAAGGCATGCTTGTGCTCATTACAGCATCTCATAGAGAGCATAGTGAAAATCTATCATCAAATACAGATGAATCTGGTTTTTGTGGCATGTACTGTGCTCATTTAATTTTGGAAAGCATGTGTGTGTTACACAAGAGAGTAAAAACCTACTGGGTAAATCCTTAGGCCCAGACAAAGCCCCAACATTCAGCTGTCAGTAGAATTAATTAATCCAATCTCTTCATCACTGGCACCTCACTTGGTATCTCTGCTTGAAGCCCTGCTACATTGTAGACATGTTCAGGGGTACTAACTCTCCTGTCCAACAGGAGAGTTCATCTATATCCTGAACATTCATCTATATCCTGAATTGTTTCAGAAGTGTTTAGAAGAGATAATGATACATTTTCAAAAAAAGAACCAGAAACCAGTGCCTACTAATTTTCTGTGTCGTTTGTGTTGTGGCTGGCTGGTGGCTCAGCATCACTCAGTCGTCTGTCCCCCTTTTCAGTGGGATGGAGGAGAAAATAAAAAAAATAATGAAGTAGAACTTGTGGGTTGAGATAAAACTATTTGCTAAGATAGAGAAAAGGAAAATAGTTATAACTATTTACATATATAGATGTATATGACAAGTGATGCACAAGCAATTGCTCACCACCCTATGCCCAATGCCCAGCTAGCCCCCAAGCAGCAGAAGAGAGCCAGAAGAACTCCCACACCCTTCAGAACTCCTTCTGTATGATGTCATGATATAGAATATCCCTTCAGCCAGTTTAAGTAGCTGTCCCAATCCTGTTCCCTCCCAGCTCCTTTGGCTCTTCACTTCAGACCTTCAGAGCGGCCTTGGCTCTGTACAACACTACTTAGCAGCAACTGCAAGCATTGGTGTGTTATCAACATTATTTTTCTCCTGGAACAAACATAGCATCATACTAGACTTGCTGAAGAAAACAATTCCATTCCAATTGAAACTAAGACGCTTTACTGGCATCAAGGATGTGGACACCTTTTAAAACCCTAACAAAGAACTTGCACGTAAAATGAAACAATAACAGAAGTAGCATATAAAACTTATCCTTTTACCTCTTCTAGCAGCCTGCTTTAGTCCTTACAACTATTTCTCAACTTCCATAGAAAGGTAGTGCTGTGGGTCTAATCTTTTTTTCTTTTTCTTTTTCTTTTTCAACCAATTTACAGCTTAAACATTATGCCAAAAACAAAGGAAGAAAAGAAGCCTGAAGAGGAAGTCATGGCTAGACAGCTATGTAATATAAGATGATCATGGAAAACTTGTTCAACAGAAAGTTATCAGATGAGAGATTTCACCAGAGGTTTTGCTCCTCTGTACATAAACAATAAGATAGAGAAGTTCTGAGTGCTGGTTTTAATTCCATCTTGCTTAATTAAGCTGTTTGAATGTATGAAAAGGACAGATGACAAACTAAAAAGGACACTGCTCAGAACCATACTCACATCAAACTCCACATGCTCCAGTACAGTTGGATGCTCAGTAATCCAGGATGGATCTTCTTGAGTAGGGTGTAATATTTCTTTCACTAGGAAAATATAAATACTTAGACAATAAAACCTGCAGTAGCAGTGTAAAGAAATTGGTTTAGAACAATTGGTTTAGACTGAAAAACCATTTTTCATCACAGATTTGTGACACCTGTTCAGAAAGTTGGCCATGGAGATTTTGTTTCTGGAAATATCCCCAGATCACTCACAGGAAGTACAGGAAGAAAAAAAAAAAAAAAAAAAAAAAAAAAAAAAAAAAAAAAAAAAAAAGAGAACAGAGGGATGGAACACTCTTGATCCTCCACCAGCTATGCCAGGATCATTTTCCATATTCAGTGATAAGCCAGGTATTTCCTTTGTGCTGCTCAAGGCAAATACAAAATGACTATGCTGAAGGTCATCTTCATGCTGAAGGCAATATGCATCACATGAACTACATCTCCCTTCTGTTCGTGTTAATTGTTGAAGAATTATTGGAATTGCATTCTACAAATGGTGTCAAAGAAAAATTGGAAAAGGCAAATCTAATGGACTGAGCATGGGATATCACTCCTAATGACTTGACCAGATTAGCAAAACAAACCTTTGTGTTTGTGGCTCCTTTTTGATTCATCAGAGGGCTGCTGAATCATAAACAGTACTCACCATTAATAAGCTGGAGAGAGTTAGGGTCTAACGTCAAAGAAGTGTTTTCAAGCAAGGCATTTTTCTGGAGAATTTCAGCAATATAATCTTGGAAATCGCTGATGGTGTAAACAACTGTTGGATTATCTTCTATCCCCATAAAGGAGTTGTCCTCCACCTTGTTGGAATGAAGGTTAATCAGGTCCCAAGTGGCATTGCTGATGGCTTCTCCATCAAATGTAACAGCATAGTGAACTTCCACCCCACTTTGGTTTTACAAAAAGAAAGAACACTGATGAGAACTGCAAGGTTTTTCAAGTATAGCAAATGCAATACTTTTTTTCAAAGAACCTGTGTCAGCAGCCTTTGAAAAAAAAAATTAAATTATACTGCTTTTAAGCATTCTAGTTAAAACTAACTTAATTGGTTTCACATTTGTATCTGCCTGTATGTTTTCTACAACTGATAAATTCGGAAGGAAAAGGTTACCAGAGCGTGACATCTGGTCTGATCCCAGCCCTGTGTTTTTATTTCTGAATGTTAGAGGGACCATCAAGAGAACAAAATATTGGCTCTCTGCCAGCATATCAGTAGACCCAGCAGCACAGCAATAGTGTGAAAGATGTTTTTAAGGTCATGATGAGAATGGCTCTGAAGTAAGAAAAGAGCCCTGATCACTGTCACTGAGTAGTGTCAATCTGCATTATAATAATGCCTTTAGCCACTCTTAGATGGTATTTAACGGCACTTTGTAATTGGAAAAGCTTTTCTAAACTCATTTATTATTTGTTCTTTAACAAAGATGGGACCCTGGGCAGCCTGATCTAGTGAATGGCAACCCTACTGAGGGGATTGGAAATGGATAAGGTCTTTAAGGTCCCTTCTGACTGAAGCCATTTATGAAAGTTTCATATCTGTGAACATCTTAGCACTCTATTACTGACTCTCTTCTGTTTTCTTGTTGGTGCTCTCCCAAATACACCTGGATGTCCTCTTCCACATGACAGAGTTCAGATAGATAGATATTCAGAGATAGATAGAGTTCAGATTTACCATACACTGAGCATAAGTGCAAGAGAGCCTTAGAAAATAGAGCATACTTTGGCCATACAGAGACCGCAGCAAAAGAGTGAAGTAATCTATGAAGTGCTAGGAAAACGTGCTCCAAAGACAGGTTTCCCTCATTCCACAGAGCTGGACTGTATTGCTAAAGTAACAGCTCTGTTCAGGGATGTCTCTAAAGCCCCAGTGCCAGGCACAACAAAGACATAATCAGAAAACACTGACTAAAACCAGGAGCCTGATGAAGTTTTGCTGCTGGAGCTGTTACTGAAATGAGCCCACTGTAGACTCACCCTGGGTACTGACTGTCAGTAGAGGAAATGAAAAAGGACTGCAGTAGTGAAAAGGCAAAGCGAAGATGGAATACAGTGTTTTAGCAAAAAAAGAACATTTAGTTTTAATGCAACTCTGCTCTTGTATTAATTGCCTGCTGCATTTAATAATTGCTAACTAATAACACCATCATCTGTCTAGAAAAGGCCACGTTTGGTATTTTGAACACAATCTTTCTGAATTGTTGCATGCATCTTATTCTGTAGAAATGCAGAGTAACAGAGGATAGCTGTCACTCACTATTGATTGTGAACAGATTTACCCAGTACCTTACCTTTAAAATTAAAATGTTCATTCTCTGTAGAACAGTTTGTGAAAACTGGCTATGGCTTTGCTGAGAAATACACAAAAGTAAATAATACTACCAGTAATTTAAAGGTTGTGGTTTGTTTCTCTGTCTGCGAAATTCCTCAAATAATATCAGAGGAAAATTTAGGATGCTCAACTTGCATATGTCTACCAAAAAACAATTCCATGCTGTTCTCATATTCTGCTAAGAAATGAGTGCAAGATTACTGCTAAGACGTGCAGCAACTATGGCCTTGAAGATGCTAAGTCAACTGCCTTTGTTGGATAACTATGATTTTCTTACCAATTTTAATTTCTCTTATAATAGTCATCCTATATC
This sequence comes from Tetrao urogallus, assembly GCF_951394365.1. NCBI lineage: Eukaryota > Metazoa > Chordata > Aves > Galliformes > Phasianidae > Tetrao > Tetrao urogallus. Next base: position 109,532,818 of record NC_136813.1, on the reverse strand, counting down.
TAACTAATTACTGATAATTAGAAAGACCTTGAAGAGTCATTAAGTAATACCATTTTCTTCCCAACAGGTCCCTTTTGTAGGCAGCCCAATAGCTGACTTTGTTTAAAAAGGTTCTCCTCAAGCACTTTTTGATAAGCAGCCTTTAAATAAGCAAATTATGTTTTTTCGTAATCAAACCAGATTGGTTACTTGTAGTTTCTGGTAGAAGTCCCTCACACAGTATTTTTGCTGAATTTGTGATTTTGGTGGAGCCAAAACCGCAAATCCCCAAGACACTGTCCTCCAGCTAACATATGCTTTCTCATCTGTATAATAAAAATATGTATAAAAGTGTTCTTTACCTGTCCTCCTCAGGAGAGCTGAATAGAGAAATAAAAAACAATAGCAAAACCTGTTAAATCTGTATTATTATTTCCTTAAAGTCTAACTTCACCAAATTTGCTTTTGTATTCTACAGGGCACACAAATTTGAAAATCCATACAGCAAAATGATTTAAAGTTGCACAATAAAATCCTCTGCTTTTCCTGAATTGAGATGCTTCCTATTGATCACAAGGTATCAAAGCAGAACCATTGCTCTGTAGTGCAAATAACACTGTTAAATTCCTGCCAGTAAAACAAGAAGCAAGGCTCCCCAACTCTAACTAAAGGTAGTTCACAAACACGTTGCTTGTCATGCACAGCAGAGCACAGAAAGCAGCTTTGGTACCCTGCCAGAAATACCAACCTTTTATTTTTCTTCTGAAATGAAGAGAGAGCTTGCAGATGTATTAGACTGCAAACACTGAGATGGAAGACTTAACCTCCCAGGCAGAGCTAAAGCAGGGTTTTCCCATGTCGTTGCCCCAGCTTGTTGTGAGTGTAGCCAGAAGTGAAAGGAAGAAAAGACAAACCTGCCTTTGGGTTCCAGTGTGGGCTGAAGACATTCTGTCATTCTGTTTTCCTTGCAGATGCAGGGATAATTACTACATATCTATGAATCAATCTCATCAAGTCAGGTAATTATTGTCTCACAGCCACAACAAAGTGGAGTTCATCAATCCACAGGGAACATTCCTACCTTGTTGCTTCAAGCATTTCATAATTTGATTGCTATGCCATCCTTTTTTGACAGTATTATTGGAACACTGTCCAACCATATGGTTCCAACCATAGAAACTTCCTCACTATAGCTGTTTTGTTATCTGGAAGTATTCTGGTTAGAATTTTTTGGCTGAAATACTTTAAGGAATACAGCTTACAGAGTTTCACATAGAAAACACAAATTAGATTGACTCACAAAAAGCCTCACTGGATTCTGAAAGTCATATCCAGTCAATTCAAGTTCAGTCATAATTTGTGATCCATATATACCAAAAATCATAAATCAGATGTTTGATATATAATACACAGGATCCCCCTTTTTTTCCCCCCAAAGTAACCTAAAGTATAATTCTGAATCATAAATCAACTTGAGAAAACTAGTCCTTTAAAAAGTATTTATGAGACTGAAGAGAGTTAAAGCATTCACCCGCCTTTGCTTTGATCAAAGGGAGAAAGCCTTTACATACTTCAAACACCAACCTTTGTAGTCGTCCCAAGTTAACATCAATAAGTTGAAAAGTAAATACAGTGTATTTTCTAAAAAGATTTCCATGTTCTTCCTTGTTTAATACTAGGACATGTCAACAGTATCAGATATTGATTTGAAATAAGAAAACATCTCTTTTAATTTTAGGTATGATTCCCTAATATCTTCCTTAAAATGAAGGCAAACATATCATGTGGGGTTCTCTAGTGGGTGAGGAGCACAAAAAAGACAAAGGCATTTATATACAATTCTGTATGTCTATTTTGACCTCTGCACACATACACCATTATGGAAGCACTCTTCCTTTGATTAATCCATCCAACAAATTCCCTCTCACTGACGTTCTTCCAAGTGTGGTGCTAGGGCATTGCACCATCAGACATGATAAGCCTCAACCAGAACATTTGCATCAGTATCTTTTTACCTGAATTCCATGACATGGATGTTTTTGTATCCAGGCAGTCCTTCAAATACATTTTGGATCTATTTTGAAGGGAAAAAAATATTAACACAAGTTTCCTCCATCTACTCCTTGTAGCGAAAAATCAGAAAGTATTTTCAACATTTTCTAAAATCCTAAAAAAGCATCTGTGATTCTATTTCTAATAGGGAAAAAAAATTGTTAAATATGCTCTTTACAGGAAAGTTTTGGTGTCGTTGTTTTATTATTACAAAAGAGAAAGCAAAAGTATAAAGCACGCCATCTAGCATCCCCCAAGAATTGTATACAAACAGTAAAAGAGGAGAAAATTCAAACAGACCCTGCAGAGACCTGCACAACATCTGCAAAGATGACATTCATGGCCTTTTTTATGCACCACAAACCCAATTTTTGCTCCCAAAAATTCCATTACCTCCTAAATCTCCTCAGATTTAAATAAATTCAGGAAAAACGCTTCAGACCTTGGCAACCACAACAAGGGAAGCAATGACAGCTGCTGCAGGTACAGGGATCTCAGATTCCAAAGATGCCCAAGTGCAAAACATAGTGCAACACATGGCTCATCTCTGCTGCTCTAAACATACAGAGGGCTCAGGAGTGACTAGTGGTGCTACTCAAGAAGGAAGACCAAAAGCAGAAGAATGGTAGGATGTCCAGGCCCAATTCAATAGTTAATTGTGTTGACAAAAACAAGAATCAGAATACTACAGGTTCATGCCGGCTTTGGTATTTTTCCTCCCGAAAGATCCTTCCCAGTTGAGAATTATTTTCTACTCCTCAAATTCTTCTTCCCCTCCCTAGTCTCCCTATTTTTAAACAGTCTCTGGTGAGATTTAAACAATCCAAGTGCTGCTGACTTTCTTTTCTTTTTGTTTTTTAAACAGCTTCTTCATCCAAGCACAGAGAAAACCAGGCGAGGGATCAAAGGAGTGGAACATCCATGTGCCAGGTGGACTCTGTCCCATCTGACATTTCTTCCATACACACACTCCATGGCATTGCTACTTGGCCACACAACTAGGAAAATTAAGATGTCTAGCCTAGGCTAGCAACTTGTGACAGTTGTGGTGATGCTTTCTGGCTGCAGTTGAAGAGTACATCTCTTTCCCATCTGGCCCAGGATCTGGCCCAGTAATTCCCCAGTAAAAGGAATTCAACAGAGAACCCCCACTAAATGAAACTAAGAAGGAAACAAAGCTAGAATAAAGATGATCCCACCATTTAGTACCCTGAATGCTTCGCCCAGGAGAAAGGAAAGACAAGCTCTCTGCCCCAAGAAAATGTTGGTAAGAAGATTGCCATCATTATAAATAAAAAGTAAAGTAAATAAATAAAATAATGAAAACAGCAGGGAGAAGTAACTCAGGAGACAGTAGCAGATTGTATTTTAAGTACCTTTTTGCATGTCGGTGGGCCAGTAACTTTATACGCAGTATACAAATTAAAGCATTCAATTTAATCAAAATTAAATTAACTTGAAGTTAATGTTCAATAAATCATTCATATATGTACATAGATATATGGTTATTTGCATTTTTATATGTGTGTATATATATACATGTATGTATAAAAGCACATATGTATTTTTCTTTGAAGTTTGTGCCGAAGAGTCTAAACTACAGTTCATTTCCAGCGACTCCAGTGGGATTTAAGCATGTGCTTAAGAAGATTTCTGAAGTTGGAAGGTTTAAATATGTGTCCGTATGCACTGCTGATTATGGACATTAATGAAGAACAAGAGATTTTTCAGCAGCCTAGATTTCAAACAGCATCTCATTGCTGCTCCTACGTGGAAATAACATGAATTCTGTTGTTCATTAGTTCATCACTTACCACCTCACTTCTGCAATCAAAAATCTGGACGCTGCAATCATTAAGAATTTCTAAATCCCATTTATGGGTTCAGCTTTTGTAGGGCACCCAGAACATGCCCACATGAGCAGATGCAGATGGACCTGTCTGTCTTCTGCCTGCACTTCATACTGCTGCAGTGTTGTATCAGAATTACTAGAGCTGCTTTCCAGCACTGCCCCAGCACAGGCTGATGGCTCCGAGCAGCAAACAATTCACGTCCTGTCATTTGGAGAGCATGGGCAGTCTGGTTTGCCAACGCTCTCAAACTGTATTTTTACTCCCTAGTTTCAAATCAACTATGTGATGGAAGAATTCAAACCTGAACAAGATCTGAAATAAATTCTCTACAGAGAGACTGGTCACTAGAGAGATTTAGTTAAATTCTATGATCTAAATATATCTTTAAAAGTTAGTTACTTAAAGAAGTAACAAAGGTGTGTCAAGAGGCAAAATAGAATCTTGTCACTTCTGTGTGACTTCAAAAGCTCTACTATTGTAACACTGACAGGAAGAGTTGCTTAAAAATTCTGAGGATGGCAAGGACAAAGTTAGAAACAGGACTTTAAAAGAATTAGAGTGCAAGTTGTCTTTCATTTCTCAGTAACACCTGGCTTAGTTTTTTTTGCTAACAAAGAGTGTGTTGGAAGAAGTGCCTCAGAAAGCCTCCTGTTTGGAGTAACAGGGGTCCAGCATGATCTCCCCAGAAGCTTACTTTTGCCTCTTTTGCTTGGAAAAATGAAAGCATGTTACTTCATAAGAAACACAGGTAAGAAAACTGAAGTCGCTGTTATGCAACTGATGTGCTACCTGTGATGTCTGACCTACAATCTCAAAAAGGCAGCGTGTCAGACAAAGCAGGGCATTCTCATAGTGAATATTTTCCAGCTTGCCTCAGGCAACAAAAGCCCTAAGCTGGTTCTGCAGAGCAATCCTAATACAGATGCTATGTGCTACTACTGCTCTGCAAGAGTCAGCAAGAAGAAGAACAACTCGGGGAAAGTAAATCACCTGAGAAACAAATTGTTCAGAGAGTAGCTGATACTTTGCAGTGTCTGGGTCGCTCAACTCCTCGCTGTACTTCTCTCCAGCAATCACAATGCTGAACTCAATCATCTGCTCAGTTACAGGTCTCACTGGAGTCTCATCCTCCTTCTTTATCTCATTATTGATCTGGAAGGAAAGGAGAGAAGGGAGAAAGCAAAAGGTGATATAGTGCTTTTTATTTTCCCATTTGACTGTGACTTTTTTCCCAAGAAATAAATCCCCTTTACCTGCTGCAGACCAGATTCCTACTTATCCTGGATTCACTCCACATGGAAAGCATCCCCAGATATGGCAGCACGTACGTGTGGCCCTGCCAGCTGTCAGCACACTGCATTGCTCAGCCTGGGTCCAAACGTCTTTTTTTTTTTTTGTGAGGGCCAGAAAATTCTACAGACCTGAAGGGTTCTCTGGCCCATGATGTAGCAAAAAAATAAGACCTCTTCATAAATGCTGTAAGGACAGGAACATATCAGGGCAATACTGGTGGGCCAAACAGATGGCATGATGAATGTACTTAATGATATGGAAGCTGCAGGCCAAAGAACAGTATGCTGACTTGAGCCATCAGCACACCTTATGTCATATGGTACAAAGGAGTGCAAGAAAGTCTCAGGGACAAAGTGAAAGGTAATAAGACAACCTAATTAGCCAGAACGTTTTTAGTACTGTGTATTGCCATTACTTCTATTTTCCATTTGCACATCTTTGCTCTAGTGCAAGGTTGTGTCATTGACCTGAGTTACAAACAGAAGCCCAGCAGAGCCAGTCTGAAGTGCAACTGTGGATGCACCAAGGGGTCACCTGAGCCTAATCAGCAATGGGCTGATTTACCCATTTATCACAAGGCTCCTGTTTACTTTTTCACTTAGAAGACAATTTACCTTTGCCAAGTTCTACATTTTACATGCACAGTGTGTACAGATACCCTGTGCAATAATTTGGCTTCAGGAACTAACATAGCTGCTGTGGGCAGCAGTGAATTCCAGTCAAATTTTCATCTAGCTTGAATCAATGAGCATCATGGGAAGAGCCATTTCTATTTCATTCCCCACTATTTTACAACCAGCATACTATTTCCTGTGGTATATTGAATGTCAAGGAAAACAGATCTTGCTTCATGGTTCTATTCTAGAACAAAAGTCTGGAATTTGGGGGATTGAGGGGGAGGCTGGCTTAAATCGGCTAAAATGTATTTTGCTATTTACATGTGGCAGTTGCCTTTTCCCTATTAAAAAGTTAAAAATGAGCCAGCAAAGCTGACATTTTCAGCAAAACTGCAGCTACGTATGGTGCAGGGAATGGAACAGTTCCAGAAAGCATGGCTGCCACCAGTGAGCACCTGTATATTGTTTAGGGCCCTCCCAGATTTTTTACTTAAATTCTCTTCCCCCACCCACCCCTTCACACCTTTTTGACTAAATAACTTCGTTAAGAACCAGAATGATTGGCACACTGCTTAAAGCCAGCTATTATTTCACAAATACACACTTCGTTTGCACATGTTCTGCTGCTACATGACTGTTTGAAACTCCATGTAATCTGAATCATTTATCAGTCCCCCAAAAACAAAAGCATGCTCATGAAGATGAGCTTTGCTCACTCTTGGTCTTGTAATCTGCAATGCATTTTGGCTGCTCAGAGCAATGATGAGGTGAGAGGTAACTGTAGAGAGTGCAAACACTGTAGCAGCAGCAATCCAATTCTGATTTCTTTCTGATTTACTGAGTGGTCTTACACTCTGCTCAGGTAGTTCTGTTTCAGAAAAAAATAATGGTGTACATGGGACTAAACCACAAGTGTGTCCCATGGTATATAAATATAAAATCAGCCCCTGGACCAGAGTCAGAAGCTGTCTGTCTATTTCATACTCAGTGTTTATTCCTGGAATCACAATATCAGAGCTCAGCAGACACATGTGAAAGCTCTAGAGAAAGTCTGGAATTTGGCCCAGCATTCTTTCTCAGCCATACTAGGTTACTGAATGGTGCACAGTTAAAGCCCAGTACCATAAATCAGCTTCCAATTATATGCAGCACGTGTAACTTGGTATGCTTCTCAGTAAATCCAGTGAGAGTTTCACATTTATATGAAAACAAGTGCCAGCTGATTCACATGGCTGGTTTGCAAAATTTTCTTTGGTGGTCAGGTAAGCTCAAGCACAGTGCATTTAGAATCTAGAGTTTGGGCTTAAATTTTAATCCAGAGGATCTGTTTTCTGGAAGCAAACACTTCCCCAGGACCTGTCTGGTGATCAGCTCTTGTGAAAGCCAGCTTACTTGTACAGAGACATTTAATGTACTTGCTGTAGGCTTCCCTGTGTTGGGAGTCGTGTTTTAGATACCAAGGTGAGCGTGACTCTAAAACAATAAATAAAAATTCACTTTGGCAGAAGAGGAAAAGGAATGGAGAATTAGAAGGCATCTTCAAGACTACCCAGGCTATCTCTGCTGTCCTAAGTTACTGTACTACTTGGACATTTCAAACACTAGGACAGCAATTTAATGTTTCCATAGGAATAACAACAATCCTTCTCAGCTTTCAAAGTCCATAAGCATCCATTAACTAGTCCTGTTTAGTCACCAGCAAAATCTTCACTTGATAGCTCATCTGTTATCTCACACAGATGGAGAAGGCACACTGCAAAACCACTGCAAAACCACTGCAAATGGAATAATACCTTCACAGAAAGTTATGTAAAAGTTTCTAAGGTTCATTCCCGGTTTTTATGAATTCTTTATTTATGCTTAAAACATCTTCATGTACTAGAAAATAGAAATGGTCACTGTGGTCTTTAGCAAAGGCAAGAGAATGCTAAACCAATTAAAAAAAAAAAAAAAAAAAAAAAAAAAAGAAGAAGAAGAAAGAAGAATACTCACAGTAGTGTCTGCATCTTCCATCTCTTGGCTGGTACCACCTGGAGGACTCTCAATTGAGACCTCATGAGGAGGAGGAACATTGGCAGCTGCATCTGAATTTGAAAGAGCAGTATTGTTATTTTTGCTCGTGTACGTGTAGATACACCCATGAGCTCAGCAATCATGAGTAGTAACACTTGATTCCTATTTCCATCATCATGAGAAAAACAACACAGGAAACACCTGAAGAGCCTCAGGAAAAGTATCAAATATGCTAATCAGAATTAAATGCTAATGTGCTATCTAAGCAGCACGGTATTTTTAAGAACACAAGGTAAGTGCAGTAAAAACTGCCCAGGACTGATCTCTCAGGTCGGATTTTTCTCAATTCATTTAGTAACAAAATAATGTCAGCACACACCCTGAACACCAGAACAGAACCAGCATCATTTGGAGGTGGAAAAAATTCACAACTTTTTCACAAATCCACAAGACATTGCTCCATTTTCAAGTAATTCAGAAACAGCTGTGACAAGATTTAGATGAAAACTGACCTCTCAGTGTGGTAACATCAGCATCTGAAGCTGGAGTTGGAGTTCCACTGTTAAATAAAAACAAGACCAGAAGTTGAAGTTGGGAGTAGTGAGACAGATCAACCAGTTTTTGTTCTCTCTGTAATTCTGCTTCAGCACCAAAAAGCATGTTTGCAAAAGAAACTTCTCATGGTGGTGTTTTGCTGGTAACTTCATAACTGGAATATTGCAAAGCTTAATTTTTATCTTCTGCAACTTAGATATCAGGTCACTTGTGTAAGATATTATCTTGCAACACACAATGCATCATTTGCATCTCTGGGGTTGCAAAATTCTTTTGTTTCAACTGAAATCCACCACAAAAAAAATGCATTTGGCCCTCTAGTGGTTCCTATTATGAAGTAAAAGTGAAGACCACACAAAGATATCTGTAATGTCCTATAAAAACTTCAATTTTAAAAATGATCTGCAGTGCACCAAAGCATCCTAGCTGTACTGAGATAACTGCAAGAAGATGGGGCCATCTGATCATAAATTTTACTCATCTGCAGATACTCATCATTCAAAAGTACCAGCTTCCAAATTCAGTTACTACGTTTACACACACACAAAAAAAAAAAAAAACACCAAAAAACACCCACCAACTCCCAGCTCGAGGCCAAAATATGAAGAAGGAAAGTATTTCAAATAGAAATCAGATGAAGACTGCGAAGACAGTCTGTCTGAGAAAAAAAACAACAGCTTTAACACTGCTCTAACAGTAAATCCAAATTCCTTGGAGCCAATTCAGTGAGCCTGAGCAATTGTCAAGTTACCAAAAGTGAGAGAGAGATTGATAGAAACAAGTGTTTCCTGAATGAATAGAAATTGATTCTTTACGTTTGTCACATATTTTAATACAGACTTACAAATTTGTAAGATTGGAAACTTAAGTGCTGCAGAGCATTTGAACACTAAAGTAAGAGCTCTAAAGATCAGTGAAGTTCGTTGTATTAAGATATTTGTCCCATTTCCAAAGGAACTCATTTTTATTGGTGGACATTTTTGTGCCATAAAGTAAATACTGAGGCAATGAGTCTTCACTGTACCATACACAAGTGCTTATTTTACTACTGAGCCATGCTTTTCTAGCCTTGCTAGGTCTGATTTTTGATTCACATACTAGATTATTGATCCTGCAGGCTTTACTCAAACAAAACTCAAACCACGGTTGATGGATATTTTTGCCTTCTTCAGGATTTATAACCAGTCTCTGTATCTCTCTCCCAAAAAACAATTCCAGTACCAGCCAAACATATCCAAAGTTGCATACTGAGATGCCTGGGCACAGGCATATGATAAAATGTGACAGTTTCCATTAACTAAAATCTCAAACATTGCTTCTTCCCTTACTTCTCATAAACATTCAACACTTACCAATAAACAGACTGTAAGATTAATCTGGTGAATTTTCTATTTAGACCAATAACATTTTCACCCATCCTCTCCTGGGAGGCATAGCCTTAATCTTGTGCATAACGACTAAATGCCACACTACAGTAAGTTCAGGAAATTAATTAAGCTGCCAAAATGAAACCTACTTAACAATCAAAAAATATGAACAATAAACAGAATGACCTCCAGATGAGCAAAGCAGAAAATACAGATTCAAGAATATAAACTGTAGCTTCATTTTCTTGAACAACTAAAGCCTATAAGCTCTACACAAGCTTTGAGATGCACACAAGAATTTGTGTCTGCTTCCATCTCGTGGACACTGCTACCTGCTTTCAGCCAGCTCAGAACAAGGTAACTCTCTTCCTGCTCTTTGGCAACCTCAGTATATGTTGGAATGATTCCCAAGGGCGGAAGGACAAACCTTACTAGTGAAAGATGCCCTTGCCCTTCACCAAGAGGTCAAATAGGATGATTTTTAAGGTTCCTTCCAAACCAAAAAACTCAGTGATGTGTAGCGAAACAACTCTGCTGCAGGACTTGTAATATTCTGCTGTGCTGAAGTGTTCAAATTCATATAAACACATCAGTTAAATCTCATATCAACCCCTTTTACTCAGAAGAGGTCAGACAGAACTGTGGCTTGCTGACTAACCAGGTTCAAAGTTCAACCTGAGACCTGCAGTATTCTCTTTCACTGCCCACACATCTGTACTTCATACAAGGTCCTTAAGGCTTTTCTGGCCAAATCACCCATAGATTTCACCTACACCATACCTGCCAGCTCTCTGCAGGTGTGTGCTGTAGCTTGGGACATCTCACAAAAACCCAAATGGCTACTGAACCAATCCAACTGAGCACCAAACTTTGTGCAGTGTTAGGCCTGACTAAGGGTCAGATGCCACCCATCTGCTCTCCAACCCCCCTCCCCCTCCTCACCAAGGCCAGAGGAGACAATAAGATGAGAAAGTTGGTGATTTGAGATAAAGACAGGAAGAATGCTTACCAATTGCCATCACAAGCAAAACAGACTGAGATTAAGTTAGTTTATTGCTCATGAAAATAGATTTGTGTAGCGAGGAACAGATAAACATTAAAACACCACTGTTCCCCCCATCCCTTCCCAGGCCGAATTTCACTCCTCCTTTCCTGACTCCTCTACTTGGCTCTCCAGGGGCTGCAGGAGACTCCAGGGGACTTCTCTTTCCTCACTCTTCTACTGGCACTCCAGGGGCTGCAGCTCCTGAGGACACATCTACCTCCTCCCATTTGAGTCCTCCATGAGTTGCAGGGAACCCCTGCCCCACCATGAAGCATTAGTCCTCCTCCTTCAACTTTTTAAATACAGGTCGCTAAAGCACAGCTGGTTTTCTGACAAAATTTTACCTCACACTAGGCTGAAAATTAAAAGCCAAGGTTTAAATAAAGCCTTGTGTAGCCCTAATCAATCTAATCAAGAAAGACCAGTCAAGAACTGAATTTGGTTGCATTAACAGCTATCAATTTCATCTTAGGAGGATAAAAATGCTTAGGAGATAAAAATGTTTAAGAAACAGTGCTGTGATCACTTTCTGCACAACTTTGCTTCCAGATCTCTACTACAAGTTTTTGATATTCATCAGCTCATGTACCAATTTGAATGTATCAAAGTCTAATTTGTTCTGTCAAGCATTTCTTAAATATGATTGTGTCAGTGCTCATATTTAAAAGCCTTTCTCAAAGGGAAGAAAAAAATATGTTTATGGTCTGATTTTCTTCTTTTAAAACCTTTTAAACAAAGGTGTAACTAATGGAGTTAAATAAGCTCGCAATTTCTGAAATATTTTGTCCAAGTACAGAATTCAAGACTGAGCCTTGCATTTAGATTTTTTTTTTTTTTTAATTCTACTTCCATTTATCTTACTGTTTATGTAGGAAGATTTTGAATTTTGAACTCTTCTATTTTTAATTAAAGCAGGACAAATCTTTCATATGTGTTATCTGACAGTAGAGAGAACAAAAGATAATACACAACTAACAAGGAACAGCCTGGAACTCTTCACATGGGGTAAAGCTGAGCAGATGCTCAATAACTTCTGAAAAAAGCAAAATTGTTGCTTCAAATGGAGGCAGAAAAGGAGTTCAGGTTTGTTTCTACACCACTGCAGGCAGACTTCATGCACTGTTGAAATGATCCCAGAATAGAAGACAACCTCTTTTCTTTCATTAGGCATGATTACAGTAAAGGTACAAAATTTGAGTTGATACGTCATCAACCATTGCTGCTAGCACCAATGAAATATGGATCCTAAATTTGCCAATGTATTTACATCAGAATACATAGACAGAACAGAGGAGATCCAGACATGATTCTTCATGCCTAATTTCAGTGAGTCCACAAACAGCAAGAAACAAATGTTTCTACTTATTTCACTATATTTGACATTAATAGGTGGTTGAGAAAAAGTAAAGAATAGCACGTTGTTATGTTCATCCTTCCCAACTATCCTGTACTCCTTATGTTTCCTTCAGGACGCTATAACGCATATAGCATTTGAGAAAGGTTATGACATACAAGCAATGGCTTCCTACCACAGAATTTCTGTGCTACTTCTTTACTTTCAGTTGGTTCTCAAAATCTGTTTTTTGACCCACCAGGAACTAGACAGGACAACTGTCCTATTTTCATGTGGTATCCTCCAATATGAAAAGAGCAAAATTCATTATGCAAAGTCACAATGGCCTAATGAATAAAGAAGTCATTAAAAGCCTGTAGCTGGTGTTTCCCACACTTCCAGCCTAAGAAAAGCTCCAATGTATATTATAAAAATCTAGATTGTTTCCCCTATATTGCTTTTCCTTTGAGGTTTTCTCTTCCATAGTACTTAGTTTAATCCCTCAACTTCTTAAAAAGCCAGGCTAGCGCGGTGTTTAACCTACGTGCATGAGTGAGTCTTACTGGAACAACTTTCATCCTGCTGTTATGTAATTGCCAGTAATGCTGGATTGTGAGTTATTCTGGGCAATAAATCACAAGTGCAAGCCACCCTTCTGTAGGCTACATCAAAACTATTTTAGCATTTAACTAGCTGAAACGAGCATTTTCGAACTAGATAAAAACACAGTATTGATAAAAAAGTAGGAGTGTATTGAGCATATTAAATGTTCTAAATCACAGCTTCAATTCTTCAGTTACTTATAGATTTCATCACAGTCATACTTTAATTTAGAAAGGTAATGCAGTTAAAATACCAGATATCAAGGATCTGTCTTCACCTCCAGATCAGTTCTGAATTGGGGAAATGAAGCTGCAATTGTCTCACAGGGAAAAAAAATTCAAAGCTCATTAAAAAAAAAACAAACAAAAACAAACAAACAAAAAAAAAACAACATGACACTTTTCAGTTTCTTGTGCATGGCCTATACTCTAGAAAAGAAAACAAACCTACTGATAATTCCTATGCTCTTACTGATGGGAAAAATAGACTGAGAAATACACTTAATGCCAGGCCTCTGAACTAAAATAATTGCTTCTGTGCAGTAACCAAAGAAAATGAAGTTCACCAGGGGATAGATGAAAGCACACTCCTGCTTCAAGACATCTTGGGGAGAACCTTGTCTTCTCCTGGCAATAGAGGAGCCACATTTAAACATCTCCTTTAGATATCTACAGCTGGTGCTTTAGAATACTCCCTCCATCTCTTGAGACATGAGGCCAGGTCAATTCCCTGTTCCAACAGAGATATCACAGCCAAGTGGTAAAACAGCTACATTCAATTCACTGTATTGCCCCACACTAAACATGTATCTACAGGATCACTAGGTCCTGAACATGTAGGTCAGCCCCAGTGAAACTTGCTGCAGAAAAGCTCATGGGTGAGTACAGCACTGCCCAGGAAATGGCAGAACTGTACTCACATTTCTTCCTGTGCAGGAGGGACTTGATGCTGGATTTCTCATACCATCCCTTAAGGACTGGGTGATCCTGAGTTGTGTACTCTGACTTCTTAAAGAAAATTTTAAAAAGGGTCTTCCATTTATTCTGATGTCTACTGGAAAGTCTAGCATGTTCTTGCAGGAAAGAACATTGTCTGGTGGCAATACTGAAGTATCTCCCTCATTCTTCTTGATGGAGGATGTTTGAATTTAGATGAGACATTGTCCACCTATGGCACGCCAATTGTGGCTTTGTTTTCGTGTGATCTTGGCTTAAACTTTGCATCTTAAACCTTCTAGTGTAGAAGTACCCAGAATGCTCTTAGAATGAGATACTTTTTGAATATTGTCAAACTAAATTATGTTTATTTCTTTCCGATGCTTCATTATCCAGAGCAAATCCACCTGATTTTTGTTATTTTGTCTTTGAAAAAAAAAGCACAAAAAAAGTTTGGTCAGTGTTACATTTTGTATGGATTTACACTACTCAATTGACCTAGGAGCTAAGAAGAGTGCTCATGTCAGAGGAAAGTTCAGAAGGAAAGAGGAAATAAAACAAACCTCTTAGGCATCACCTTTGCCCTTTGCATTTCACGTTATTAATTTTAATATGTAATACTGTGGCTATGAAATACAGGAATACTGCATTAAGTGTTGGGAGGGTTTTTTGGTGTGCTGTTTGTTCATTTTAATCTGTTAAGTGAACACTCTCCCGTAAATGAATTACTCATTTATCATAGCTGTAACATGGCTGGGGATTGAATCTGCTAAGTTTTCAGGGGAGTTCAGCACAAGGTTGTTTGGGTTTGAATTGTTCTAAAAATAACAGTTTTAGATTACATTTTATCAGAATGGGGTAGTAATAATTTGAACTGTTTTTCCTTCCATTTCAAAAGAAATGATATGAAAATAATAGCTCAAGTTTAGGTTTGCTTTGGTAAAAAAGAAGTCAGAATTCAGACAAGTTTTCATTTTGATTTCCCTTTTAAAAGTGTGAGGAGCCTGTAACACTTCTCTAACATTTTCTGGAAAAGCATTTCAGAAGTATTCTTTTTTTTTTTCTTTCTTTTTTTTTTCTTAATACTGATGACCAGGTCTGGTTTTGAAAAAGGTTCACAAGACTGCCAGAACACTGACACAAGCAACTGGGGATACAACTCTCCCAAAATAGATTTCCCCCACTAAACCTCTCCAGGTCAACAGCCTGCCTGCGTGTCTGACTGGCAATGAGGTGATGACATACTTAAGCAAAAGTGCAAGCCCCAGATTGGCTGGGATATTTTCAGCACACCAAGCATGCTAGGACAGCCTGTGAGAGGCTACATGCAAGAAGCACAGGATTTCTCCACCACATGGCATACTTTTCTATAAGTCTTTTTGCACAGAGGCGAACTCTGTACATCTTCCAGTCATCAACTCCAGCAGCAAGAACAGGAGAAAGGACTAAGCAAGAGGCTATTTAAAAAGGGAAAATGACTTACCCACATGACCAGTCAGTGCAGGAGCTGACAAGAAAAAGATAAAAGAGAAAACATCACAAAATGTCACAACTCAACCCTGCTCTTACCTGCAGACAGATTGAAATGCAAAGTAAATGTACTCACCCAGCCATTGCTTCCTTTGTATAGGACAGTTTCTGGAAAATAAACAAACAAACCCCATTTATATTTGAATCATAAGGGGGGAAGAAGCTCAAATGCACTTCATGTATCTTTCCAATACAAAAACAATTATCTTTCATTTATTTCATGTTCATTTGTTAACTACAGAATTTATTAACAAAGCCTTCACTGAAAATAAAATGCATAGTATATTTCTAAAATACAACTGAAACTCAGCAGCAGAGACTGTAAGAGCACCAGGTTTATAAAAAGATGCTCTGCTTTTCTACCTTTTCCTGCAGGAGCAATGATCTCTCGCTGCTCTGGAAACTAGGAATTAGATATTTACCAGCAAGACGTATTAAGAAATGCATTATTTTGGTGACTTGTCTATTGATTTAAAACCACATTGTCCTAAGCACAGTGGCAATGCCTGCCTCTGAATGGTATGTGCCCTCAGCTTTGCTTGCCCAGCTACAAAGGCCTTTGGCAGCAGAGGTCAGTATAACTCTGATCATTTTGCTGAGCACTTCCTGCTCTCCGCAAGAGGTTCTCTGGGCCCACTCTGTGCCCCAAAGAACTGGTGGCATCATGCTTTCCTACACTCAAGTCACAAGTTCTACCTAATATGTCTTGCTATTGCAAAATCTTCCGTTTGATAAACCACAAGAAGGACTGATGAAGCATGAAAGGCCTAATTACTATTCTGACGGCCAACGCCTAGAATGGGGCCAGGCTTTTTTCATTGGTGCCCAGTGGCAGCACAAGGAGCAACAGTGCATCTGGAACTCGGGGAGTTCCATACAAACACTGGGAAGGACTTCTGTACTGTGAAAGTGACGGAGCAGTGGCACAGGCTGCCAGAGAGATGGCGGAGTCTCCTCTGGAGATATTCTAGCCCTGTCCAGACACTTTCCTGTGCAGCCTGCACAGGTACAGCCTGTAGGATGCACAGGATGTAGGTAACCTGCTTTAGCAGTGGGGTTGGACTCAGTGACCTCTAGAGGGCCATTCCAACCCCCGCAGTTCTATGATTCTGTGACAAACATAACAAACATGACAGACCTTGTCTCCATATCTCGTCTCCATATCTCCATTTTAAAAAGGTATCAAATCGCTCAGTCTTTGTCCAGTTTTGTAGTAAACTAGCGAAGCCTAATACTACATGTATGGAATGATGGCCTCTTTATGGCGTAGCTGGATTATTCCTCAATTCAACCACTTCAGAACAGAATATTCTCTCTTCATGATAGACCACATTTTTTGTGCAATTAAGTAAGTTTTGAAGAAGTGCATACTTTAAACGTAAATTATAAATGGATTGGCCAATAAAATATCAAGCATCCCTCAAAAACCATATGCCAATGCAAAGTTTGCAGAGAGATTATTGGCATCTTGCAGCTTTATGTCACACTTAAAATCTGGCATTTTACACTAAATTCAAAAAGAAAGGATGATCTCAATGTTCATTCTGAAATACAAGACTTGTTTTTGAGTAATATTAAATGTTTGGGTTGGTTTTTTTGTTGTTTTTCTGATTTTCCAACTGGGAATGTGGAAATGAAGCATCGCCCTATGGCTAAGCTGGCAGTCTGCAACACTTTGTAGTGATTGCTTTCTGCTCCTTTATATAAGAAATTTACATTCCAGTCTGGGGTGAGGACATATACTTGGATTTCATGGCAAACAGGAACCTTTTCCCTCTAATGAGAAGTATGGAGCTCTAAAGTTCTACTTCTGGCTTAGTTTCTCAGTACAGAATAGCCCAGGCCAAATCACCTCTCCTATCTGACTCAGTTTCATTACATGCAAGATGGGAGTTATAAACATGTTCCTATCTACCGCAAAGGAACCTGCAGGGATTAATATCTTTACCCACTGAAAACTTGAAGTTATCTACAAATAGTTACACACAGCAGCAGTAGCCACACCGTAACTCCAGGGAAAGGCTTCACTCAGTGGAGCTGCCTCTGGCATCTCCCAACATTATCATACCAGCTCTTCCAAAGCTAGGAATTACAATTTTTGTCAGTTGCACTGGTGCTTACCCTTCTCAAGAGCCTGCAGTTAGTTTTATATAATCCAAAACCATCAAAAATTGCTACGAGTCCATGGCATTAAACACAGGCTACCACCAACTCTAAATCACACATAGTACTGACCAGATGGATGAGCTTCTCTCAACTCATGAACTGCTGAAAAGCAGTTATATGGGATATCCTGATGCACAGAAGACAAAATATCTTTTCTGAGATAATTCCAGGCAGGAGAAAAAGGTGGAGGGAACATCAAAAAGATCTTCAGTAATCTCATGTTAGTTTAATCCCGTCTGTGTAGGATTGTACCATGTTTGTTTGATTCAACTCACCTGTGCACATTATTGACACAGGGAAGCCATACCAAGAAAACACCCTTTCTTTGCCTGTCCTCTCACCCACCACAGTGCGTTACAGAACCATCCTATCACAGGGGCAAGGCTGAGGCACTGAGAGAATTCAAGAGGAAGGATGACAAAATCTAGAATGGAAGCTGGTGAGAAAGGCCACGATGGTTAACAATGTCCTGACAGTTGACATGCAAAATGACTGAGCAAAAGGAGAGATAGCAGAGAAATATGGTGGAACAGAAAATGTTTCAGCCATATCCAACTTGAAGCAAAAGCTAGAGATCCATGGTGCAATGTTAGAAATTAGCTGAAGGTCCAGTCTGTCCAGGAGGAATCAACTCCAAAGCTGAGGTGAACACTCATGACAGAAATGATTCCTCTGTGTGTCTTAGGCAGTGCTGTCTAGAAATGAGATGCAAAACACAGAAAACAAAGAACAACTGCAGATTTGCCAAGTAAAGGAGCTGCTCAGATAAGGACAATGAGGATGAAGTATTTACTCTGAGCTCTGCCTGGAAGATGTAAGCAGAGGTCTCATGGGTGACAAGTTCTGTCCTCTGTCTGCAGTCAAGGGAGATTAAAAAGGAAGATTCAGGCTGGAACTGGAGGAGAATGACGAGAGAGAGAATCCACACAGAAGGAGCTGAAGAGATGAAAGGGAGATGAAGTAAGACTTGGAGAAGCAACTGGAGTTAATTGATTTGAACATCTGGTGACGTTTTCTGAATGTTTCAGTTTCTTTGTTTTGTTTTGAAATTAGAGAAGTGTAAGACTTGCAGGACAAAAAGAGCCAAAGTCAATAGAAGGACAGGAAAACAGTAAGTGAGGGGATAAGAAAGAAAATAAAGAATATTTAAAATAATGGCTCTACGGAGGGCAATGGAAGAAAGTTTTTTGTATCCTTAAGCAGGCAAAGAGAGAGAAAGTGAAGGTGCTGAAAGTGCAGAAGAGATCTGCAAGAGAACTTATACTTTATATGAAGGAAAAAATATAAAGTTATCTTAGCCAGCTATCAAAATATACTGAAAGCTGTAACGAAGACATCGGATTAAACAGAGAAAGACATGTTGGCAAGGAAGAATACAGGATAGGCTGAAGATGGACAGGAGAAAAGGCCTTTCTGCATTACAGGAAGACAAAATCACTTACTGCATGAGATGATCAGAGGCTAAAAATAGGAGACAGTCTTTAAACAGTGGCAATGGGGTGCTGACTCACTACTTTAAGAAATTCAGAATTCAGGCAAGCTCAGATGACATTGCTCAGTGCCCATTTCAGCATGCTAAGGAGGCATTTTGCTGTGGCGTCCAGAAGCATTTAGCCCATGCTCCAGAAGAGATAGAGCTGCTGACAGACTGTGAAAGGTCAATACTAAATGTGTGTGCTTCTGAGTCAACATAGCTACAGCTTTTGTTTCTTGGCCCAGAGCTTTCTGAACTGAATTTTGGTGGGTGTGTCCTATCACTAGCTTGGAGATTCCTTGCTTTCCTATCTGCCTGTTGGTTCTCAGACAAAGCTGTCTTACAAACCCCTTTCTATGGCTAGACTTTTTGTTCTTAGCCCCACCAAAGAGAGCACAGCCCAAATCCTTCTCTCTTCAGCATCCAAACGTCACGTCCTTTCCTTTGGAAAAGATTCATGACCTAATCTATTTATAGAAATTAGTTGGTAAAGATTTTTTTTCTTCCCCAGAATGTGTAGTTTTCTTCCACTTGTAATTGCAGTGCATTTATGGATTCGTGGATATTCGTAACAAGATTTGTCATTGTTTCTTGCTGAAGTACCATATATACTATTAGTCATGCATCAAATTCCCAATGTGAAATCACTTGAGGCTCCATTAAAAATATAAGCAATCAAAGTATTTGCAAGGTAGCAATACAAAAAGTACAAACCAGTATCATTCAACAGAAGCTGAATGCTTGCAGTGTATTCTGAATGTTGTGATTTTGTTTTTGCTTTTAAAAAGAACTGTCAATGACACAGGGATGGGCTTGACTTCACATCTTTCTTAACATCTTAAAAATACCATTTTTCCTCCTCTCCTTCCCTTCTCACACCTTCAGCTCCTTTAATTTTGATGCTTCACACTTAAAGATTCAGTGCAGCATCCTGTGATATAATCTGTGCAAATTCCTTGTACTTATTTTTCTGTACATGCTAGAGATTGATGGAGAAAAAAGGAAATAAAAACTTGTCATTTGAAGACTTTCAGTATACCTAGCTTGACTTTTTCTTTCTAATCAGTGTCAGCAGCAGATGCCTCTATGGAAGATTTGTGAATATCCAAAAACTTGACAGGAGCCCTAACAGATCTTCAGATTAAGAAAGAACAGAAAAGGAGGAAAGAAGGTGTCAAAACACTTCCACTGGCCACACCAGAACTGTTGTATTATTTCCATGGTTTATAAAGTAAAAAAATGTGCCCATTTTTGAGACGGGTACCTCAAGAAGAGATATCGTATCCTGCGGTAGCTGTTGCTATGAATGGCATAAATCGCTGGTTTGGCGGCAGTGTGTAACTCTCACAGCAAAAGGTACATGGCCCTCAGAAAGTGTATAGTTACTTTTGTTGACATTTCTTCCTTTTGAGATTTTTCAAAAAATATCTAAGCACTATGACAGTAATAGCCATAGTAATGCATAACGCCTAAAATAAAAAAGCAGAAATATTTGGTCAGTTGCAGGGTCTAGGCTAAACTGCTGACTAAAGGTGATTCACAAACACAAGAGAGCAAAGGAAGATTAAAAGCCAGGATTATTTAATGAGGTGTCTAATGGCCAGACAAAGAATTTACAGGTTGTATTCACACTGACCACATACTTTGCTTTTCTGCATCTCAGTGCATGAGTGATTCTTCCATTCAGGCGACTGAGTGTGTGGACTGTTCACACATTTAATGCTATAGGGTATTGTGCTTGCTGTGAAATGATGGCAGTCCTAAGGTAAGAAGTGCTACATGTTTTATAGAATATAACGTAAGGAATAAATATAAATAAACATGGTCACAGCTTACTAAATAAATCAATGAATATGCTGTAATGAGAGAAGCAAAATTCCCATGAGTAAGGGAAAAGCTTCCCAGCTTGGTCAACTTAGCTGGTGACTGTGGCAAAAAAACAGGACTGTGCTTTAAAACATGCACCTGGTACCACAGGCTGAGCTGGGCACCACCTGCTACCACCGCATTAACCTGGAGCAAGCAACTGGCAGGAGGAAGGATGTTCTTAAAAGCAGAGTGATACCACTGCCTCTGGACTTAATATTCTCAGAGCTGCTTTGAAGAGGTTTCACCCTCTGACAAACAAGTTGTGCATAAGCACGTATGAGAAAGAGTGGATCAGTACTAGAAATAGCACTTAAATCCACACTGAGCTATGTGTATTAAAAAATACACCATGAGACCTTTTGAAGCTGGCTGGTGAAGGATGAGACAGAGTGCTCTCGCCTTCAGTTTGTCTGAAATATAAATTGAGGTGCTGATGGTTTTTGTTTGTTTGTTTCTTGTATTCAAGTTATCTGATAGATTTGTGATATTCTCTATAAAACATATTAGCACATGTTGGTGTTCCATCAGCTCAGTTCATCCCCTTCCAGACCCTTCCCCATCTTTACAGCCTGCTTTTGGACACTCTAGTAGTTTTATGTTCTTCTTACACGGTGGCACCCACAACTACACACAGTGCTCAAAGTGAGGTTGCACTGTGCAGAGCAAAGCGAGACAGTCCCTCTCCAGCCTCTCACCCCTCAATCTCTACATATAGCCAGGGTTGCCCTAGCCAGATGCAGAATCCGGTACTTGCTCTTGTTAAACTTCATGCAGCTGGTGATTGGCCAGCCCTCTGATTTGTCAAGATCTCTGCAAGGTCTCTCTACATTTGAGGCAGTCAACAGCTCTTCCTAATTCACGAATTTACTCAATCTATGTATCCAAGTCATTGATAAAAAGATCAGGGCCAGTTCTCTTCAAAATTGAGCCCTGGGGAGCCCCACATAGTAACTGGCCACCAGCTTGATGTAGCCCCATTTAATTTGATACTTTGAGCCCGACACGTCAACCAATTGTTAGTTCTGTTTAAGTGTCCACATCTTTTTGTGAAGTCTTCTAACGACAACAGTACCACAAGACATCACAGAAGCAAACTTTGGCTAGTATCCAGTGAAGAGTAGCATGCAGGCTCAGAAAAATTCTTCCCCCATTAACCACAGTAATTTCCACGCTCACATCTTCAGTGCACATTCCCAGCACAGAAGTCCACAAAAAAACAGAAAGTAAAAACAACAGCATGTCCAGACTAGCCTAACATTACTGATTCTGATCAGACTTTTAAGATTTTTCTTATGTTTCATCTAGCTTGCAAAGATAGGAGAAATTATAATTTTTAAAGAAAGATCTACAAACCACTATATGCTTTAAGACAGCCTGATCTCTGAACGATGGATCCAAAAGCTGGGAATATTCATTCCTGTAAATTTTAGCTGCCCACACATATTATCACCTGTCATACACTGAGCAGGTTTTAGTGGTGGAATATTATAACCTTGCTTAGGAGAAAACACTGACCTGGTGCTGCACTCACCTTCACAATCAGACTTCGGTGCTCCTCGGATTGACTGAAGTTCATGCCCATTTCAAAAATGCTCATTGTTCCTTCCTCACATAGGCTCATCCAGGTGTGATACTCTTCACGCTCTGGCAGTCTATCCCAGAATGTCTTGAAGACCTCCCAGACTGTTTCCTGACACACTGATGGCACAAGAGAGGTGTGCTGTTAGTACAACAGAAGTGCTTCTGTGGAAAGGTGATCAACACAATATTGCTTTAGATAAGATAGATAAAGAATATAGGTAAAGAATAGCCTTTGACCAAAAATTGGTCAGTTTTTTTTAGAAAATTCAGTATTCCAAAATAGTAAAATGAACATCATCATGGACTGTAGAGATAGAACATAAGTCTGTGTGTGCGTGTAAGAATGGTAGTTCCACTGAACAAGAAGCTCAGTCAGCAACAGGTCCCTTAGTTTCAACATTACGAAGAATTTAGAATAAATTTCAGAAATTGTAATTGCATTAATCACTGAAAAATAAGGCAGGATGACGATGACATAACAATGTAATATGTTAAGCAATAAGGCTGTCCTTAACCCTCCTGAGAAGAGTATATGCACTGAGAAACATCAGTGACAGAATAGACAGCCTGCAAATTAAATGTTGAACTATCTTGTGTGCCAGCTGCGTTAGTCTCCCTCTCTTGAATGTGCTCTTTGCCAGTCAGAGCAGTTGGTCATACCATTTGCTCAAGCAAGAATCTCTCTGTGACCCAGAATAAATGGAGGAGATGAAGATATATAGGATTTCCTATGTGTTCTGTAAGAGAACAACATTGAAAGGAGAACAGCTTTAAAAATCAGCTGCAGCAGGTGCCAGCCTGAGATAGCACCATGCAAACAAGCCTGCTTTTCAGCTTTAATCTGATTTCACTTGTTAAATATATATGTACAGTTTGGCAGAGGAGCATTTTGCATTCAGGGAAAGTCTTGACATCATAAGCAAAATCCTACAGGAGATTGCCTGTGAATCTATCTTTGGAGACTCATTTTTGCCAATCAGCTTAAAATTACAATCTAGGCTGCCAAAATTGGTATCTTTTTAAATACTGCTTCTTCTTAGTACCCTGTATTCTGAATTCCAAAATTGATTAAATGCGCGTGTGTAAAATTTAACACCTAAATCACTCTGAAATATTATTGCTTCCTCTAACCAAGGGGTGGGCATTTCTCTTAAATGCAACAGCTTTATAAGTAATAACTTGAAGAGACTGTCCCCCGTCACACCTAAAAGCTTAGCTGATTTTGATGGCATCAGGGAAAAAAAGTTCTTTACTCCATTTTATCATAGCAGCTGATATAATTTCTCTTTGTAGAATTGTCTACAGATATGCAGGTATTTCTTATTTCTGCACCACATTCCTGTCAGCTTTTCTGCATGGAGATGGCCTTGCTCATTTAACAGGTAAGAATGGAGAGGAATATGGTCTTCAGACTCTGCATAATTAACTTTCTGTAATACACTAATGCTCTAGCATCCCTCCAGCTTCCAGGTGTAATCTGTACATCTTTATCTGTAAAGCACAGTAATTGGTCCTCTCACATCCCACTTCAAGTTATACTGGCTGCCTCAGTGACTGAGGAAGCAAAGGCTGCATTTCCATACTACTCTGCACAGACCTCAGGCAATGAACCCATAATCCTTCTCAAGGATTTCTGGATCCTGCTGGAGTGCTAATAAGCTTCCTGAAGCAGAAGGACATCTGTAGTATCCACTCAACCATCCCACTCCTAAGAGCTGTGTGTTCATAGAGACCTACATCTAGTTTCAGATCTAGAAGCTTATACCAGGAAACACCAGTTTCACTAATTTCTTCGGGTGGAATTTATGTCCTGAATTCTGACTAATGGACCTTTTCCTCCAGGTGCAATAATGTACAGCAACAGCCCTGAAATGTGATTATTCCCTATAATTGGGACAAGCCTGCAGGACACTGTCAGTGAGGATGAAGCCATGGCTAGAGCTTGCAAATACACTGCTGTGACACTGTCTAATCCCAATTTTCAATGGCAACAAGCAAAGGACTGGCTTTACAGGTGCAAGTAATAATTAGCAGTGATAAATACAGGCAGTTTTCCTTACTGCTCTTAATCTTAAATAGTTTAATCTCTCTCTCTTTTTTTTTTTTTTTTTTTTTAAATGAACATGATGAGAGTGTGTCTGGTCTGAATACAAGCTGCTGCTGTATGAAGAGTTGCCCCAGTCAGCTCCCAGTAGATTAAAGATTTATTGTGTGTCCTTTCATTTGGAATTAGACACTCCACTGAATTCTAGTCCCAAAGTCTTTGTGCCATCTGTGAGCTTCAAGCCCATTAATCAGACCTAAGCTGTCAGAACAGGGTCATATTTACAAGAGAAGGATGAAAGGGAGATGCAGTTAGGGAGTCCTCTCTGGCCTCTATCCTGTCTTGTCATTTCCACTGTGGAAAGCAGTAAAACATGAGACAGCATGGTACAAACTGATTACTAAGTCATGTTACAGCCTTTCTGACACGCAGTTCATCTTGTCATTGTCCTGTTTATTCTACTGGCCAATTTGTGAAGCAGGGGATTGCTTGGCAGGACAATGAATCCAGACTGCATGGGGCATAACCCAAGAACTGTCCCCAAGAGCGTTCACCTAAACGGTGTTCAAGAGAAAACCCGCTGCCTGGCTATGAAAAGGACCAATTTTGTTTCAGTCTTTTAGTCTTTCTTCCTCATGTACCTTTTCAACATTTAAGTAGTTAGATGAGAGTTGCCATTCCAAGCACTGAAAAAGAATGGCACAGTTTCTTCAACGTGACTCAGATCATATAAAGAAGGAAACAAATATGATTCTATCTCCCAACATTCCTTCAAGTATGTCAAAGAGTGAGTTCTTACCACAGCGTAACTGATGTGTCCACCCAAGAAAGTGAAGAGACACCACCCTCATGTTGCATTCAGTTCCATAATAAGTGTTTATATCCTTCTTTCAGTTTAAGGTGGAGCCCATCACTGTGTCAGATGTTCAACAACAGGGAGGTTGTTCAAAGTTCTTATCAACAAATTTTTGAGAACTCCCATAGAAGAAAAATCTTGCTTTTCGTAAGTAGATTATAAGCATGCTGAGACTATGTAGGCAAAACGTGAGGTCATAAATCATAAGGAAACAAAGTTTAACTTGAGTGGGAGTTTCAGCACATAGCTATATTTTACTGTATAGAAACAATTCATAATTTTTCTTTTCTGACCTTCTGGCTACTTGCCGTTACCTGTGCCATGTGTACTATCTACATATTCTGACATAAATTAAGCAACATTTAACTAGTATTTGAAATCTCATAAACCTACTGCAACCAACTGTAGGGAATAGGGAACCAGCTATAGCAGAGGGTTGGACTCAGTGCTCTCCAGATGTCCCTTCCAACCTCTACAGTTCTGTGATTCTGTGAAATAGCAACTTCTTTGAGCCAAAACAAAAGAAAATAATAAGCATCTAGTCAAAACACACATTTACCTGTATGTTTTCTGTCTTGCCAACTGCTAAGTGAAAGAAATCTTGTGTTCAGGCCTTACATTACAATCTTGCCAGAGTTTTTAAGACTAGCTGCAGAACCCTACAGACAAAGCAGCCAAGCAGGCAACACTTCCAGGACGATGAAGGAACTGCTGAGCAGACCTGGTGGTGCTGTCACTTCAGGGCAGCCCTCAGGGCACAGGAGAGCCATCCTTACAGCGACATCTCGCTCAGAACTTTCACTGGCCTTGCTGCAGGGGTAGCCACAATCACGGAGTATGTGGGACAGTATTAGCAGCATCAGGCCCTGGACAAGACAGGATTTGCCATCCGGCCTCTAATCCTGGTAAACAATACCGATTAAAAGCATCATAAAATCGAGATCAATCTTTTAAGGCAGTGAGCTAAGAGCTTTGAAGTTACACGTGGGTGGGAAGGTAAGGTAAGCTCCTCTAGAAAATAACTTCCTTCATCCCATGGCCTTGGCAATAAATAACTTGTATTTTAGTGTTAAGTACTCAGCTGCTTTGCAATTTTCACCTGAAGAATTCATCTGCTAAAAAAAAAAAGGACTTTTATGAGATAACAGCTCCCTGCTATAGAGATGTGATCATTCCAACTGTCCTCAGAAAAGTAAGTACACAGATTATGTGTGACTGACATGATGAATCAGAATTCAAAGTAAGAATGAAAACCAGATGGCTTGATCTTCAGTTGTTTTTTTTCCCCAGTGTGCACTTTGCATGTGCATAACACAAGTCCTCAGAAATTCACTTAACTCATCCCTGAAATATATTCATCTTCAAGGTAAAAGATTTTCTTGCCAAGGCAGGAAAAATGGAGCAACAGCATATTTGGCCCGTGCACATGTGCAAACTTCCACTTGAACAACGTGTCATAGGCACAGTCTTGATTTTTAAGGGCCACGATGGGTTCCAAAGGCCCCCTCAGAAAGCTGGACGCATACCAAGGCCATTTGAATCTCAGCATCTCTCTCTCCTCTAGAAGCCAGAAAGCCCAACCCTTGGAGCTTATCTGCTTCAAATCTAGTGTGTACACACAATATGTACAAAATTCAGCAAAAAAATAAACCAAAAAAAAACCCAAAAAAAAAACATGAATAGGTAGGCATAAGCTTTTTTCAGTCCTATAAACACGTGAAAGGGGTGAAAAAAAAGAAGTGTGATTGAAGTTTACTTTCTTAAGACTTTATTGCTCTTCTCAAAATCTCCAGGTGAGATCTGCGATGCGATGACATCTCTGTCTGACACTATCCTGTAATGGCTACCTTGTGTGCACTCGGGCAGGATACAGCACCTCTCTGGCTCTAGCTTTAAAATTTAGGATGTATTTATCTCTCAAATGAGAAACAATTAGCCTATTACATCTCAGACTGTGCTCAGGGATTTCTGAGGTTAATAGGGTAGGCAACACATGACAGCACCCTGTGGGGGGTAGGGTGGCTTTCTGGCCATTTGTGTAAGTGGAGAGCGCTGGAGTTTAATCTCAGTTAAATCCCATTAGTGCTTCTTAAGTGTTGAATCATGTACAGTGGCTAGGAGCATCGAGTCAGGCAGAATATTCTATTTTGAGCCAATTCCTTCTCCTCCCTTGCAATTTCTCCATAATTGGAAGATTTAATGGCAGTGGGCTTTTATAAGAACTATTGCAAGAGGGAGATTGACAGACACTTCTTAAGAGATCTTTCCTGCAAAGATTTCATTAGAACTTGCTAAACAAACTAATAAAGTCATGCGCAGCTGTTGCCGAAATGTCGTTGATTATGGGCTATAGCACGACAACCTTTAAATAACACATGTAACAGTCCAAAATTTTTAATTAAAATAGCTGGTTAGCTAATCCACATAAAGGATATTAGCCATGAATGCTGGCACACTGAACTGTAGCACAAAATATTCTCACTGGTAATATTTCAATAACTACAAAGGAGTCTCTTTCAAGATAACACTTGAGACTTTGAGAAGTGCATGCTGACATCTAATAATTCAAATGTGGAGGGAAACAGAAATAGAGTTTTTACAAATAAACTTCAGAAATGTATTGGCTGAGTATGAGCTATGTGTAATAAGTGACAGGGACGAGAGGGAAGCAAGGAAAAAAGGCCCACTTGGACAAGCACTTTGATTTAATGCACACTGCTTCAGCCAGGTAGCTTTCATGAATTTTGACCGCTTGCTGTCATCATTGTTCAGCAAGATTTGCATAATTTGTGTTATGTAGGGTTTCAGCATCAAACTGAATCTCCAATCTTAGCTCTATCCATGTGCAGAACATCACATCATTATTTCTGCTGTTTCAGTAAATAGATCTAAATCAATTCAAGAAATGGGGAGAAAATTTAGATTCTGTCTTTACTGCTATGAGTTCAGTCCTTTGCCTGAGATCACCAAATCTTGATTATAATCATGAATAGAACTTCATTCGTGAGAAATTTGTTTTATTCTTTCCAAAGTACTGAAATGTCCTTGGCTCTCATTAGCTGTGACACACCAGAACACTTCCTTCTCTGGTCAGAATCCTTAAATGCTATCTTTAGACATTCAGGTTTACCTGAAGCTCTGGATGACAAAAACAGTTCTGGCAGAGAGACCATCTGATCTTCTTGTATGAAAATATGATGCACTCACTCAATACGCTGAACTGTTGAAGGCCATGGATCAAAGTAGGAAAAAATGCAAATGCAATTTAGGAATAGTAGCCACAGGAGTAAATACATCTCAGCCATCCCAAAGACAGCAGCAGTACTGATCCTGAGCCACAGTGCCGAGACCCAGCATCCTTTGTTTTACCCAGTTGTTAGGAACAGTGCCGGGATAACAGCGCATACCATCAACCCTGCAACCCTTACCTTCCTTCTGTTCCACTGGTAAGGCCACCTTTTAAGTCTATTAAATTCTCAGCTATCAACTGACAGTTTACACCAAAGGAAATTGGCAGTCAGCATAAAGTGACTGGTCAGTCGCATGGCCTGGAGTGGAACAGACAGACTTTTGGTCTGACTTTTTCATATACATTTTTTTGTTAACAGGGGCTTGGTCCATAGCCTGCCTGTGAAGAGTAAAAATCATTATTCCAGATCAACATTACTATACTCTGCGTACTTGCTATCTGAAATCCACAGTTAGATTCCTACTGAATCTCTTTTGTGAAACCTCCAACCTGTTGGATACATGTTGTGCTCATCACAGCAATCCAGCTATGAACCACCATCAGATTTACATGGACCTTTCAGCAGCATTACTGCTACTATTAAAAGGACATGTATTGAAGACCCAAACCGCAGGCCTGCTATACCCAAACTGCAAGCACCTCTGACTGATTTTCATCTCTACATTCTCTAAAAAATGAAATACAAAGACAGCCAACAACAGTGACTTCCGTGCACAGCTGCAGGAGGTGCAGAGTCTTTATCCTGCAAGAGACTGCAGAGACCACCATAACCCTGGAGTCAGCTCAAAAGAGACCAAAAGTAATACCTACCACTAATGTAAAGGCTGGTTTGTTCTGCAGTGTGAATGACCGGAGGAGTAAATCATCTTGTGAGGAAACTGTCCCCTAGATTGCAGGTGTAGAAAGAAACAGGGGCTGGTGTTTCTAACTACTGCAACAGCAGTAACAATTAGCAGTGAATAATTATATCGTTGCTTAGATCATCTGTCCCTAACACTAGTAAAAGTTTTAGCAAGCTAGCAAAAGTAAGTAAAGCTAGGGGACCTACAGGTAGATAATTAAATCCCCATGTTTCCTACTAAGGTAGATGTAGTGAGAACAAATACACCTCACATAACCAGAACGTGTAAGCATCTTCTTTTTTTTTCTAACAAGCTCTTATCTCAAAACAGCAATCAACTGTATCCCTCAGTGCCACAACTACACGGCTCTTTAACACCTCCAGGGATGGTGAATCCACCACCTGTCTAGGCAGCCTGTGCCAGTGCTAGACCACGCTTTCTGTGAAGAAATATTTCCTAATATCCAACCTAAACCTCCC
Source organism: Tetrao urogallus (assembly GCF_951394365.1). Taxonomy (NCBI): domain Eukaryota; kingdom Metazoa; phylum Chordata; class Aves; order Galliformes; family Phasianidae; genus Tetrao; species Tetrao urogallus. Next base: position 109,503,082 of record NC_136813.1, on the reverse strand, counting down.
CTGGAGCAACTTGAAGCAGTTTCTTCTCATTCTGTATCTGTTACCAAGGAGAAGAGGCTGACTCCTATCTCACCTATCTCTTTTCAGAGAATTGTAGAGAACAATAACGTCTCCCCTGGGTCTCCTCTTCTCCAGACCAAACAATCCCAGTTCCATCAGCCGTTCCCATAAGACTTGTGTTCCAGACCCATCATTATCTTTGCTGCTCTTCTCTGAACAAACTCCAGGACCTCGATATCTTTCATGCAGTGAGATGCCTAAAACTGAACACAGCACTCAAGGTGTGGCCTCAGGTGCATTTACTCAGGAGATAATTAACAAGGCCTCACCAAATAGTTCTGATGCAGCACAGCACTAACAGAATGAAGATGACAGGCGGTTTGAACCAGACCTTGCTTAACTTGCCGCTAATTAAAGTCATCCCTATTTCTTGCAGAGATCTTTTTCAAAAGTTTAAGATGCTAAGGATGGCCAGAGCACCTCTGCTCAAGAAGTCATAGAGGACAGTGGAAACCAGGAGTCCAACAGGAAAGCAGAGGGATTCAGTGGGCCTTTGGTTCAGCCTAAGATCGTCAAGTTATAAATAAGCTTTTGCAAAACAACTTACAGGTTTCTCTTCTTTACTCTCACTCAGACTTTTGCTTACTCAGTGTTTGCTTATGCTCCTGTATCATGTGTAATTGAGGAATGGCTGCAGTTAAATCACATAATATGGATTAATTTGGAGCAAAACAAATACCAGCTGAGTGCTACCGAGCAGACATAAACAAGAAGCTCACAAAGGCTGTCAGACTACGTGATCAGTGTCAACACCTCTCAAGCTGGGCACGAGTCAACATTTGGATGAGGATCTGATCCCACATAATTCTATTTTGTTCTCCAAATACATTCTTTGTATTTACTTTTACGTAGACACTCAGCTACTCCTGACTGTAACTGTTGCTCACTGCTCTGAAGGAAGAATACAAAATGTACAGATACCTGATTCTGCCACATTAGCCTAGCTGTAGTTTTATATGCTGAATTATCAAAGGAGCCCTGCATGATCAAAGCAATGCAGTATCATCAGTTGGAACAGCAAGCAGATGTCCTTGAGCTGTAAAAATCAGCCATGTTTGCTCGAAACTCTTTCTTTAAGTAGCATGAGCAAAAGACTGCAAGTGGGGCTTGCACAACTCCAGAGGGGATAGAGTAGCCTTCATCTTTTGGCTGTTGAGAGGAAGGTGTTAACCCCATGAGCAGAAAAGCTGACCCAACACTCATGGTTGAAGTGTGGAACACAGAGATTAAAAGCTCAACAACTCCCCTTGTCTCAACCTTTGCTGGACCTCAGGAAAATTGTTTAGGGTAGAATTATTGACCAAGGTGATTTAGCAGCCTACTGTTTATAACAGTTTCACCTATTACGTTAGTATAATCATAACAGTAGTGTAGACAAAGGTCAATAGAGACTTCTTTCTTCTTCCTTTTTTTTAAAATTTTATTTTTGGTAGCTAAGCTACATCTTTACTCCTTAATGAATGTTAATTAGAAGTGCAAAAGCACATGTCTCTGAAGACATTTCCTTCTTCCTTAAGTGATAGCAGCTCTTCCCTGTTTCATTGATGGATTCTGGGTGAATATGTTAACACCCAATAAAATCTTTGAATGCAGCTGTACAAAGATATGGGTTGGATGTCAGGAAACATGCCTTCTCAGGAGTGGTGAGGCAGTGGCACGGGCTGCCCAGGAAGGTGGTGGAGTCACTGGCCCTGGAGGTGTTCAAGAACCATGTAGATGTGGCACAGAGGGATGTGGTTAGTGAGCATATGGTGGTAATGGGCTGATGTTTGGACTAGACACTCTTGGTGGTCTTTTCCAACCTTAATGTTTCCATGATTCTTAGGATAAATGCAAAAAACAATACATTCCAGTGGTGTCAGATACAAGTGTATCTGATGGATACATCATACTGCTGTAATATTTCAAGATACAGGCAAAGCTGTTACAGAGTGTATTTCAGATTTTCAGAGCAAGCTTATTTACACCAACTTCTTTATCTTCATACAAAGGCCTCATTGCTGTTATACCACAGACTTACACACAAGAAATTGTTTTAGGTGAGAGAAAAACCAACTACAGCCAAAAGCCACATGGCTGACCAACGTCTCTGCCATTACTCTTCCAAAAGGTCCCTCTTTGTATTCTACCAGCGTTTCAAGAACACTAAATCAAAGCAGATCTCAGAACAGCTCTCGTAAGGAAGATTATCACTAAGAAATTAAGTTTTTTTGTGAAACAGTGTATTTTCTATTGCATGGTATTATTACGTTTAGAAGCTCCATCTATTATTTATTTATAACTAAATGTTATCAGTTACTCATGAGATTACGATGTTGGTGCCCACTTACCTCTGAGCCTGAAGTATTTCAGATGGTTGGCAATAGCCTGTTCAACAGATTCATCAGGGCAGATCTTAACTCCACTGGGAAACAGAATGGAGCGCTTCCTTCGGCGCAGCAAATGCCTATTGACTTGCTCAGCCTCCACAATGCCATGGAGATTTCTCAGTTCAGAAGGCAGAGAGGGGCTTGCAAACTGCCAGACACTGAGCTGAGGGGTTGGTGAAGCATCTTTAGCCTGCTTTTCTTCTGCTGTAAAATTGAAACCGTGTGTCAATTTCTCAGATGAGGTAGAGATGCAGTCATGCATGTCTCAACACCATTGCTCTGGTCTGTGGAGGACCTAACTGTTCTTTTTTTTTTTTTTCCTGTTAACAAGCTTAAACCTGTTGGTGTGACTGTCCTATTACAAACAAACTCAACCTCTTTTACAGCATGTTATCTGACCTAGTGAATGCTAATGTTTTGTATTTAACGTCTCTTCTGGGATTCAGCTTAAGTCAGTGGGACTATACATGTCAATAATTATGTGCTCGAAATTTTCAGGGCCACAAATGGAAAGTTTAATTAGTTAAAGTGCCTTTATTCCATACATTCTATCCACATTTATGTCCCACGCTTTAAGAAAGCTGCCTGAATCGGCAACTAGCAACTTTCCCTTCCATCACCACAAGAACTGGTTCCAACCTGACAGGAGGAGGGGAAGAAAGAAAAAGAAAAAAAAAAAAAAGAGAAAGGGACATCTTAGCTTTAGCTTATTGCTTCCTTTTTTAAAAAAAAAAAAAAAAAAGTTTTCTCTGAGTTGTTCCACATCCCTCCAGAAAAAACAGAAACAAAACAAAACAAAAAACACCACCTTACAGCTAAGGGGAGAATGCATCTATTTGGTTTTAGTCTGACTGTCATTTTCTAACCTTGACAGGCAGCTTATCTGAAATTAGTTAATTCAGTCTTTTTCTTTCACTGTTTCCCCAGAAAACAATTGAAGAAGAATCAAAATGAATAACTAATTACTAAAAGAATAGTAATTGCTTTATGGCATTTTTTGCCCCACAGATTGTAAATTTAGTCTGAAACTTTAAAGTCAATAGCATTTCTGACTTTGATGACTGAAGGATAAAGATCATGGCTATTTTAATGGTACACTAATAATAGCTCTAGAGCAGAAGGCCACCTGTAGATGATATATTGGAGGGAGAAGGGAACAAATAAGGTCACTAAGGCAAAACACCGATCTTTACCCAAACTGACACATTTTCATTGACCAAAGGGAGGCCATATATTTTGTTATCTAATACAAATTTACTAAAGAAAAAAAGCATCATGTGGAAAAGCTTGCTGATCAGTATTTGATGTCTTTTAAAGTTGGAAAATCTTTGCACCCCATGCCTACATTCTACTTTTAAAACAACAGTAAATCTTTCTCGTAAATCACTCCATATTTAAAACACTGGTATCACAACACAGATTTGACCAAATGTTTTTTTGTATTAGCCTCCTTCATTTTAATTAAGGCAGAGAGGCATTTTTTTTCTACATAACATTATAGGCAAAACCCGGAAAACAAGAATATAAAGAAGAAAGATATCTGCATTACCTGCTTGAAGGTCTCCTGTAATCACTTCCGAAACCAAGAGGCAGAGAGAGATTTTCCAAAGGAAAGCAAACATTTTATTCGTGTCCAAAAGCCAATAGGCAAGAAAAAAAGAAAATCCTTTTCAGCAAAAGAGCCGTTGCCTTTAACGTATCCTTGAGCCAAGCAAGAGCATTGCCCTTCTTGAAAACGTCTTGACGTCACGTAAAGTTATCTTTGGAAGAAAAAACATCAGGTTAAAAAAGTCAAACAAGACATCCTGGAAATTATCTTTTCAAAGAGAGTATTCCACTCCAATGAAGAAACAAGGAGAGGTGACGAAGTAAACGCCTCAGAGCTGGCAGATGGACTGAGACAATTTTTTAATTTTAATCTGGCCAGCTAAGCTCTTTACTGGAGCTTGTCATACCATTAACAGACAGTCCAAACAAGGACACACCTTTCACACTTAATTAACCATGTATTTTCATAGGCTCTTCAATTTCTGTCTGTTTTTAAAAGTCATACTGACCACAGTATCAGTGCGAGCACACTGCTCTCCAGTGGAAGGTCTCCATGAGCTTTGTCTTCTTCCTCTACTCATATATGTACCTAAGAACGCACTGACTTGCTTGTAGCACTGATGAGCACAGAGATAAGAGTGAAACAGTCATTCTGTGGGTGTCATGCTGGTGACAGAGGCAACAAGGTCCTGCTGCTCGAGTCTGAGCTAAAGCAGAAGATCTGCTGCCACACTACTGCCCTTCACATCCCAGGATAAAACCTGGGCAAATGGCGATTCTTTCATCTCTGCTCAGACGTAATCTGAGATGAGCATTAAGAACAGATTTGTGCTGATAACCGGAGAAACGGTGGGTTAAGGAGAGCTGTGTAAAGGACAGAGAGTGCAGGAAAACAGCAGCACTCTTAGCTCCCCTCCTCTCCAGGGGTCAGCTCAGTAAAGAGACGTGTATGGAAGCCAGCCCGCAATGGCAGGCAGAGGTCAAACCACAAGAAAAACCGTATTGGGGCTGTGTAATAAGTGGCACTGCTCAGGACTTGCTGCTCACTGCTTTGATCATCCCAGATATTATGAACAGGACACTCACGGGAATCAAAGAAAACCAGCCTTTATTTATTCTGTCTTCTGACACGTAACAACTCCAGTTGGTATTTTCAAAACAACAAACGCTTCTCTTTTTTCCTTTTTTTTTTTTCCCCACAAAACTGCTGAACTGCACTTTAAATTAAACCGCTGAGCTGTTCTGACAGCCTCCCAGACACTTTGGATCTCTCAGACCAGCACTTGTCATCTCAGCTGGCTCTGTCAAGGTAACTACACAGCTGGCGGCAGCAAGAGAGCTGTGCAGCACTCTGAAGCTGTATCTTGAACAGCCCTGGGGAGCTGAAGCACACCTATTGAGCACCTCTAGGCAAAGAGAATGACTTCTGAGGCCAGTTTGGGTGCCTATACTACGATGCTAGATTCAGAAACACAGACCAGATTTTTTTCATCCTCTGCAGACACAAGAGCTTTCACTGCCATGACTGCCTTCCTTCCATTAACCTGCAAAAATGCAAACAAATAGAGACAAGAAACAGTATACAAACCTACAAAGGCAAAGGTTCTCTCACCTCAAGAATGCAGTAGAACTTAGAGAAAATTCTCAGAATGCATGAGCGTAAGGGTATGAAATCCAATAAAAAGCTTTCCTGAGAAGTTTTCTTATTTTCTGTATTATTATGCATTAAGCAAGGCCCAAGGCTCTTTGCCTTCCAATGTATCAGCCCAGGACAGCCTATCATTCTGCCACTTCTTCCATCATGTAGTACTGTAAAGCACTTCAACCAGAAGCATCATAGAGACTGATCAAATTAATCAGACACTTTATTATTTGCTCTGTCTATAATGTGTAATGTGAATATATTCCTCCTTTTCTGAACTGTTCCTCAGGTGACTACATCTTACCTTGTTCAACAGTAAAAGACGACCCTGGTGCCTATGCTTCATCCTTGAACAGTGTTTCCGATTCCAGTTAGAATGGACAGATTTATTGCCACTGGTCCTGGTTTTATTTAATCATTAATGGAAGAATTTTCTGTCCTTTCCAGATCTTCCATGTTTCATTCCACAATCCTCGCTTTTTAAAGCTAGAAACCTAAGAGACCTTTTTCTTCAGAAGAAATTGCAGAAAGTAGTTTTGCAATTCCTTGTCACAATCCAGAGAGCTATCACTTTGACTTTTGAGTCTTCGCTATTTTGTAAGGTATGGTAATTACTGAGTATTGCAACCTCATTTCAGGGTTACATCCTAGGATGTGTGTCCCAAAAAGAAGAGAGAGATAGCTGTGAAGCTGTGTCTGCCAGAGATCAATCACAGACGACCGCAGATAACTTTTAAAGCACACTCACTTTGTCATGGTTCATTCCTCTGGTGTTTGATTTTAAAAAAAATGGTTTTAATCTTTTTTTCTTGGAAGATTTAACTCCTACAAGTTATTTATCTTGTTTCTTGTTTGTCAACAGTACTCTGCACCAATCTCCATGACTCAGATTTCCTTACGGAAGCCAGTTTCAAGTCCCACAGAGCCAGAACGTATCAGTTTCTTTCACGTTTAGCATGTCATAAGTACAATTCTATGCCTTGATACCAAATTGCAGAATGCAGGTTAAAGGGCCTTATAAAGATTGGTTTGCTTTGATGCAAAACACCACTCCACCATTTAAATTAAACAGGGATTGATAAGGGAAATGGAGATGCAGAAGATACACAAAAAGATCCCTGAGCCAGTCTGATAACCCTATATAGAAGAATGCTACTATAAGTTATCTCTGGAGAGTTTATTTTATACATATATATGTATATATATGTAAATAGGTAGATAGATAGATAAGGAGCATAACTTAATCCACAAACATTTCCTAGCATTCACCACACGTGTTACATGCATATGGCTGGAATAGGGGGACTGCAGCTGCTTGACCCAGGAATTTCCCAGGCTGGTCATTCAGGTTGTCAACACTGTTAAGCCTAACTAGAGAAAGCTATAAGGTTGCTGATTCAAAAAGTAGTCTTCCTTGCCCCAAGAAGCTACAGTCTAGCTGCATGCGCTTTTAAGGACTGAAGAACAATTAATTGCTTTGACCAAAAATTGAGTTAGAAGAGACATACTGAGGACATACCTTAAATGCTGTAAGATGGATTATCTCATATTTAGCTCGCTGGTTCTTTGTGGCAGAAGCAAAAAGAATGGTGACAATCACGTTTGGTAACTTCTGGAGGTTTTTATTATCAAATGTATCAGCATCCCCATAGCACATTGTTAACATTAGCCTACAAAGTCAATCCTTTGCTGTTATAAAACCAAATTAGAAAAGTTTATACATATCTTTTACTTTTAAATATCTACGTATAAACCAGTTAATCTAAAAGAGAATAAATATTGTTTTATGATATAAACCAATTTTAATGTAAGAAAAAGTCTGAAGTATTCTTAATAAAGGAACACTGAAAATATTTCATCCATTAAAAAGGTGTGGAGAAAAAGCACACATTTCTGCATTTTATAATTTACCTCTTACAATAAATACAAAGATTATCCCTGGGAGTGAGAAATGATAGTGATGAGGTTTGTGGGATAAAAGTCATACAAATTTCTGTGATGAGAGTGACAGACATTGGTGGGAGTCGTGATAAACTACTGAGCTGAACTAGAAATGAAAAAAAACAAAAAATCAAGACAAGTGCACTAGGCTGCCCACAGTTACACAAAAAGTAACTGCGCTCAGCAAATTATGTTCTGAAATTGTTTCTGCTCTTCAGAAAGAATGCTTCCTGGTTTGAGAAACAACACTGTTTTTTGTCAGGTTTTCTGGATGACTGCGTAGAACCTGCAGTAATGACTGGATTTTCCAAATGCTAGGTGTCAGAGTTGCCTTGAGGAAAGGGGCCCTGAGAATTCTGCCACACTACAAATTTGTCCACGTCTTTGGGATGCCCTCAATTTTTACTTGGATTTTGTAGCCTACCTCCTTTGAGACCTCTGGTTTTGCAGATATACTTACTATACAAATGGCTTTGGTGGTTATCTGCAACACGGTTCTTCTGGGAGTACTGTGACATTTAAGTAACTTACTGTGGGTAACAGGAGAAAGCCACCATCAAAACTCAAAACAGCCACCATCTATCGTGTAATAACCACAGGAAAAAGTGTGTGCATACCAAAACGTTATTAAAGTTTTCCACGACAACTGTCTGAGAAAAACTAAATAAATATACATACAGACCATGATAAACTTGCACTAGTTTATCAAATCAAGTCCTGAGTTCAAACACTCAAATATTCGGGCGCCTTTACTCAATTCTCCCAAGAAAAGTATAAATTCTGTACGTCTTATATAGAAGCAACATGTCTTAAAGACATATTAAATCCATATATATAGCCACATCCTTTCTAAACGAAAACACGCTTATTTCTCAAATATCTCAATCTTATTGAGCCACAACCGACTTGCTTTTCTAATGCAAACGGTGCCTTTAAGACTCACAGGAGTAACTCCCAAAAATAAAGTAATTAGGAGTAAAAATCTATTGCCTACATATACTGTACCAGCACGTATTTTGAGAGCAAGATTTCTAAAATCTGATAAGAGTTATCATAAAGGACATTCAGAAGAGCCCACTTCTGACTTCAAAAGATTTCAAGATTCACTGTCAAGCAAATAAATTTTTATGATGGAAATGTAGGGAGGAAAAAAATTAAAACCCAGAAGTGTCAAATCCCAGCAAAATATTCTGATAAATGCAAACTATTTCTGTATATTATCAGAAACAAAACAGAACAACAGCAACAAAAAAATCTCTAAAGAGAATCAATATTATATCCTTAAATTAAAACAATACATAGTATTCATTCTATCTGTATGAACTGCAGAGTAGAAAGAGACACAGTAAAAGGTCAAAAACCCATCTTTGGGCCTGACTCCTATGTGCTCATCCAACTCTGTAAAGTTTATATAGAATTGTAAAGAACAGGCTCCAAAAGATCAAAATATTTTTACATCTTTGTTGCACATACCTGTACACATTTTCATATTCCAAGTTAAAAAAATCAATTAGCAAGTCACGTGTATTAGCTGTAACTTACATATTTACACTTATCTACAACCCTCCCCCCTCCAATGGCATTCTATCATCAACGAACCCTAAGTAAAATAATTGTTTACATAAATACATAATGAACAAACAAAAAAAACAACTTTTTTTTTCTTTCTTGCAAGGGAGGCAGAGCCAAAATGCTGCGAAGCAGAGTTCCAGGTACTTTATACCTATATAGATAGATAGACAGATCTCTGCCAGTTCTGGAAGATAGGATTTATTAGCTTCTGCTGCCTCTGAGCTGTTGAAAGTGCAATTGCAAGATCAGGTCTTGGATTTCTTCTCTTTTGCTTCTAATCAGCTGACGAGGAAACCACTTCTCCAGATGCACTGGCTGTTCAAAGTCAACTATGGGATTCTGGCAAAAAGAGAAAGAAATAAAAACAAGAATATTTGCAGCATGAATTTCCCATTACAACCTTCAAAAAGAATTCCAAAGCCTTCCATACTGCTGAGACCTAGCATGCATAAATAAGTTATCACGAGATATAGTTGTCAAGATATAAGTTAAATTCCAGTTCCTCCACTATAATTACAGTCACACATAACATGAGCTACTAAACAAAAAACAGATAATCACTACTTCCTCTTAAAGATACTTTAATATAAGCTCATATTCAATGCTAATTCTACATACTCTCAATGCAGTTAGACATGCTCTTGATATTTAACAGGAAGCAGGTGCACTTCAGTCAAAAAACACACATGTAGGATCACGCTATGTGGAATGATTAAGCATACTGCAGTCAAGCAAGCAAATCTTAGGCACATTTTTTATTGTCATGAGCTGGCCTGTCTGACAGAAGAAAACAAAGAAACAAGAGTACTGCCAGCAATTCTAGTACGACATAGAGAGGGGAGAATTTGGACCAAAAGAGGAAGGCAAATTTAAATGGCTGAAATATTGCTAGCTCTGGCAATAAGATCACAACACTACACCTTAACTGCCAAAGTTTTTTTCTTCCTCCCCTCATCATTCTTTTGCCATACCTATTTTTCACCTTCCCCTTCCCGTGAATAAAGAGCTGTGGTAAATTCAAGAAAGCAAAGTGAGAATGGCCTGCGAGTCCTGCTATGTTTAGCACAAACAAAAAAACACCTCATCCTGACCTTGCTTCCATATTGTTAGAGAATGGGCAATTCAGAACACTGGTAAAAAATAAATAAATAAATAAATAAATTCATCTTCTACCTACCTATCACAAAATCACTGAATGGATGAGGCTGGAAGGGACTTCTGGAGGTCACCTAGTCCAAACTCGCTACTTAAGGAAGGCCAAATAGAGCAGATAGCCCACAGCCCACATTAGATCTTTCACTCTAACCTGATGAGACATGGATATGATAGATAGAACACTTGGTGAATAAAGAATTGGCTGAGTAGCTGCATTCAAAGAATTGTGGTCAACAGCTCACTGTCCAAGTGGAGACAAGTGATAAGTGGTGTTCTTCAAGAGTTGGTACTGGGACTGATATTATTTAACGTTTTTGTCAGAGATGTGGACAGTGGGATTTAGTGCACCCTCAGGAATTTTGCAGATGACACCAAGCTGAGAAGTGCCATGGGATGTTGGAGGGACAATGCCATCAAGAGAGACTCCAACAGGCTCAAGAGGTGGGTCCATGCAAACAAATTGTCATTCAACTAGGCTAGGTGCAAGGTCATTCACATGATTGCACACTGGGCAACGAGTGGACAGAGGGCAGCCTTTTGCTGAACTTAAGAGTACCAGGGGATGAAAAGCTTGACATGAACTGATAATGGGAAGTTGCAGCTCAGAAAACCAACCATACCCTGGATTGCAAAAGAAAGCTAGCTAGCAGATCAGAGGAGGCGATTCTCTCCCTCTACTCAGCTCTCATGAGATCCCACCTGAAGAACTGTGCTCAGTCCTGGGCCCACAACTTAAGAAAGGCACAGAGCTGCTAGAGCAGGTCATGAGGAAGATCAAGAAGATGATATTTAGAAGTATGTACTGAACATGTAAGAGAGATTCCCTAAGCTTTGTGCATTGTCTCTTAAGGATCCTACTTCCATCTCTTTGCAGAACCTGCTGCCTGCACAGTGACATTCAAAGGCCAAAGGAAAAGCTGAACAAAGTTTGAAAGGCAACAAGAAGTGAGGACCTACACAGAAAACATGTATTTGTACCATCAGTAGGTCAGAAAAGCATAAACTACATAGGATCCAAAGATATCCTTACAGCTGCAGACCTTAAATGTGTTAATAAATGCAATATTAAACCACAAGGTTAGAAATGCCTGCCTAAGAAACCCAGAGAAATCATTTGTGTTCCAGACACAAAGACTTCCTGACACAACACAAAGAAGAGATTTTATGTTCTCTTCCTCAAATACCTTAGACAATGTTAGACACTAAGCAACACAGGTTTTCTGCCTGGGTATTTCTCTCAGAGATAGCAGTTTATGGTTTGAGGTGATTTTGGGGATGTGAGAATCCTTCTTTGTTTTTTGGCTCAAAGCTTGCTTCCTGAGGTATTTCTTGTGATAAGACTTTGAGTGATTTGTTGAGGAGGCAACTAATGGGTGCTAACCGTGTGACAATCGATATCGCTTTGGGAACATTTGAAAGCCCCTTCCTCCAGAGCTGCTTGCTCTGTAGAAGAGCAGATGAGAGTACTCAGGAGTGTTCACTGGTAGAAGATCTGGCCTGCGACTAAACAGCTCCAGCTAAGTATGGGAAAATTGGGGAACGATACCATCATGTTCTGTGAGAAACAGGATGCAGAAGAGCACCCTTGCTCCCTCTTATCTGCTGGCAAGGCCCAGAAGATGGGAACAAAGGAGTTTCTGCTGAGATCCCAAAGCCAGAAGCTGCCACTCAAAGGAGAGCTGACTCAACCACTTTGGATTTGAGCTGTCACTCCAAAGACAGCTGACTCGACCACTCTGAAACTATTGAAAAGGGGCCATCATTGCCATGGTCGTCGTTGTCATCAATAGAACAACAATGCCCGACGACCCTCCACTACCGAGGATCAAAGACAGAACTACGAATCTCACTGGATCCATGGTGGTGACTATCTCCCTCTTGCTGCTTATAAAGACTCCTTACTGCTTCTTTTCTATCGCCCTCCTTCCCTTCCCCATTACCATAATCATAATAGTGTCCGTCCTCCCCTTCCTCATTTCCCTGATTAAGATTTGTAATAAACTGGTCGAACCAACATTTGAACCGTTGCTTCTTAATCTCACGCCGGGTATATAGATAATAAAAGAACCTCCTCTCCTTCCTATAAATTGGAGCAAGGTGTTGTATGTTGTATCACCTATGTAGTTTGTAACCTCCTCTACTGATGGGGAAGTCAAGCAAATCAGGGCCCAGCCTGAGAAATCTTTTGTAATGATTATATTATATATTTGATTCCTTGCCCCCTTCCCTCCTTTACCTTTATGCTTGCTATCCTTTTCTCACCATTGTGGATCATCTGTGTCCCATTTTAAAGCAACCTTTGAGTCACGGGGTGGTGTAAGATATTACTCTGTTAACGTCTGTGTCTCAAAGCTTGCTGGGGACACAGTTGGTCTTGTTCAAGTCCCGAGCAAGGACTGTGAAATCCTTTGTCTGAAGGACACACATGAACAAGTCCAGGCAAGTCCTGGGCAAAGGTTGTGAGATCCTTTGTCTGGGGGACGCAAATGGACAAGGCCAGGGGCAAGGAGAGCAAGATGAGCTGCAGCTAAATAGCTGTGAAGTGCTCCTTTGTATGGACTTATCTCAGGATGATGGCCATCTCAGGAGGTACTCAATGACTCCTGCTGAAGGCCCACCCTTGTCACATAGGCAGGAGAACAAGGAGGATAAAACAGGAACTGAAAACCATGAGGATAGGATTTCTGACAACAGATTCCTCACGAAGAAGAACAGAGGTTTCTGGCAGCAGATCCCTCCTGAAGAAGAAGAAGGATTCCTGATGATCAGATTCCTCGTGAGGTGACTCCTGCATGCTGTCAAACTCTCCTGTGCTTGCTGCCTGAGCACTGCTGCAGCTTCAAGGATTCGCTCCTCGACTTCTTCATCTACCTGCTTGCTGCCCAAGGCCGGCCTCGCTGCTGCTCCTCGTCCCCCTGCTGCGTCTGCCTGGGACCTTCAAACGCCATGCAACGGGACCGCTGCTAGATCCTGCTGGTGACTATCCCCGCTTTACACAACTCCTGCTTCTTTTCCATCTTTTCTATTGCCCTCCTTCCCTTCCCCATCTCCCTGATTAGGTTCTAGTAATAAACTGGATGCAACAACATATGAACCGTTGTTTCTTAATCTCACGCTGGGTATATAGATATTAAAAGAACCTCATCTCCCTCCTATAAATTGGAGCGAGACAGGGGAATAGGAAAAGCAGATTCTTTTAGTACCTGGAAGAAGCTTTCCACATATTGTAGCAAATACACCCCACAGTCGCTACTGTTATCTTGCTTAGGCACTCTTGGATAAAAGTCAATCATTGTTGATTTACTGAATTCACGATGTGTTTTTCGTTTAGCTTCCCATTCTACTTCAAGATACCTATAAAAGATAGCAAATAGATTAATATTTGAGAAATAAACCGAATATCTCTCAAGCTCAATGCGTTTTTAGACGCTTCTCAATATTGTTCTGTAGCTGGACAAAATGTTAAGATAGCCTTAACCAATTTATTTCACAGAATCAGTAAAATACATTCATACAAATAATAAAATTCCCACAATCCAATTTTCTACCTTACACAGATTCAGTTCCATCATATAATATACCATAAGCAAAGTAGAAAAGATGTTTTGTGAAATTATTTAAAAATAATAATCATTATCATCATCTGCATTGAGTTTATTCAAGCTATTAGGATACTAGGTCATTTTTAAACCTGAGCTCCAGGAGGAATTCAAGTGATGTTTCCCAGATTTTATTGTGTTCATCCAAAAAAGCCAACAGTGCTTTTCTACCTTAAAAAAAATTAGAATTTGAAAAATTTAGAAAGCTACTAAAGTTCAACTTTGAAGTTCACTTTTTGAACTTCAGCTGTAATTACACCATTATAACCCTTGCAGCCCATTAGGGTATAAAGCATTGGAAAACCTGTTAAAAACTTAAAGGATCATTTCTTTAATGATTACGTCTTACTTGTTATCAGTTTTTTTATTGTTCTCTTGCTTCAGTAGCAACTCACTGATTTCACTTTCTGAACTGACTACTGATTTTGAACGTGGGATTGAAGGCACAAGTGTCTGACAAGGTCAGATTCAGATCTTTAAGCAAGGTCAGGCTACATAGGAAAATTACAAAGCTGCAGTTTGCATTTGCAGGAAGAAAACATGAAAGGCTAAAGTTCAACTAGAGTTAAATTTGGCCAATAATGTTTCAGATAACAAAAATACCTTTCAATGGTATGCTAATAGCAAGAAAAATACTAAGGAAAATATTGGAACGTTACTGGCTAGGTATTTGACAAATAGAGATAATGAAAAAGGCAGAGGCATTGAATATTTTGATAGCCTTGGTCTTTAATAATTACAGGCTTGTCGTTGCCCAGTTCTGTAAGCTGGGGGAGCAGTGACTATTTGCTGATATTAAAACTGTAATGAACCATGACTCCTCTCAACTATCTATCAAAGATCTTGGCAGTCTGGAGAGGTCTCTTCTGACTAGAAACTAGCCAATATTGTTCCAGTTTACAAGGGTAAAAGAGAAGACACTAGAAATCACAAACCCATTAGTTTAACTTCAGTAACTTAAAAAATTATTGAAAAGATTATCCTGTGTGTCACCAAAAGGCATTCAAAAATAACACAGTCATCAAGTCCCATCAACACAGATGGGACACAAAAAAATTCCGTCTCACTAATTTGATATCGTTTTATGACAAGATCACACACGGAACAAAGGAAAGGTAATAGTAAAATCCAGAAAAAAATCCATCTAAGGCTATGCCTTTCTGTTGACTTCAGTTATAGCTGCAAACACTGAACATTTCTGGAAAATAAATGTCTGACTTCAGGGATTAAAAAAAACTACACACACTAAGTCAGACCTCAGTTTGATTTCCACAAGGCCTTGTAATTCTGACAATAAAAATACATATAAAACACTCAAAACAAATTTTGAAAAAAATGGCACCTGTGAATAGTAACCAAACATAAAACAGAATTCAAAGACAGCGTTCAGTGCATTCATAAGTACTAGAAAAGGACTTATGACTGTAGGCTTTAATTTATTTGGGTTTGAACACTACTCAAAGCATAGTGAAAATGAACTTAGGGAAAAATAAACTAAGACAAGGAGTTTTAGGTTAGATATTAGGAGGAGGTTTTTCACACAGAGGGTGGTGACACACTAGAACAGGTTGCCCAAGGAGGCTGTGGATGCCCCATCCCTGGAGGCATTCAAGGCCAGGCTGGATGTGGCTCTGGGCAGCCTGGTCTGGTGTTGGTTACCCTGCACATGGCAGGAGGGTTGAAACCAGATGATGGTTGTGGTCCTTTTCAACCCAGGCCATTCTACTATTCTATGAAAGAATAAGTTACGGAACCTTTGTATCAGTTTTCTTTAAATTTCTGCTTTCATTGTGTAACTGCAAATTGAAGTTATGATTGTCTGCTTTCCCAACTTCACATCTCAGTAAATCATCTCTTTTTTTTTTTTTTTTTTTTTCTTTTTGTGACACCTCTGTGACTGAACACCAAGAAATCTCACTCTCTGGAATTTTATCTCTGGGAGTAGCTCAAAGCATAAATCTCTACATCAATATATATTAAACAGAGATTTAAAAATTAAAAATGCTATTTTATTCTTCTTCCCAAAAAAACATGGTCGCTCTCTAGGGAATAGATACTGTCAAAAAATTAACTGATTTCCATTTACTCCCACTGCAGTTTTATGAAGGATTTACTTCTACAAGAAGGATCTTTTCTGTGTAGTGCCTGGTTTACAGATTTTTGCTTCTTTCAGTGAAGTGAATACAACGGAGTACAAAAAGATCAATTCTGTTTATCTTCAAACAATGAATACAACTTTTTAGCAACTTTTAAAAACTGTGATAGCTATATAAGTCATTAGGAGTACATGAAAGAACTGCAAATTTCATGAACTCTTCCAATACTTGCATACTTTTCACATAAAAGACTGAATAAATTTTTTACTCTCACTTTTCAAAATAGATAATACCACCCTGATATTAGTATCCTGACACATGACGCTTGTAGACAGCGTCAGTGTAGTTTGTATTTTTTTTGTACATACTTAGCTGTGGATTTAAGACAGGAATTCTGAAAGCTCCATTAAAAAAAATGAAGGTCAGTCCATTGGAAAATGTATCATTTAAACTTTGAAGTGTTCATTTAAAATACCTTACTAGTATTACTTATTTTGAACTATAGAAGGAAGTCAATTCAGCATACAGTTCCCAATTTTCATATTACATTTAGGCTGCAAAACAAAGACATGCTTCTCACACAAACCTCTATATTGCTGTTACAATAATGGTTGTGGCTGCTTACGAGTAATCCTTTTGCAACAGAGAGGTACATCTTCATAGAGAAAAGTATTTTAAGCATAGAAATACAACCAGCAGCATCTCTTTCTAATAAATGGAAACTATTGTCACTTACTCTCTTAAAACCTGAACTGTCTTCTGCACAGAACCAGCCTTCAAAGAATCTAAGATCAGTATACAGGGCCTGCAGACAACAACAAAGTCATTTCATTACCAACACTACCAAAGCAATTTTTTTTTTTAATATAGCTTAACAAGAGCATCATTAACCAAACAAATGTGCAAGAAAACAGACAAGTCCCTACAGCTGTAGGTGTACAACAACAAATAGCTGAATCAATCATCATGGAATTTTTTAATAAGATCTTTAATGATACAACATTAACACAAAAATAGAAACATACCTTTTACAAATTTGCCTTTTGGAATTATTCAGGGAGATCTGGGAGAAGAGAAAATAAAATTAACCTTACAAAAAGTACAAGTATGAAAACAAAAGTCTTTACAGATTAAAAGCCAGAGCCTTCCCTTTCAGAAACAGAGAACTATATGAAATCTTTTAAAATGTGAAACAATAGCATAAGCAATGTAAACAGGCAGAGGAGGACTTCAGACTAATTCAAAGTGCCTTGCATAGGATGCAGACCACATAAATAATGACAGCTGCTGCAAAAAGATGACAAAATCATTTGTACGGAAATAAAGTAATACATTTCATCTTTCAGTACAGCAAGGCACTTACTTTAGAAATACCTGAATCCAGGACTGAGGCAGAATCAGCAGATTCGTTGCCACCTAGTACAAAAGAACAAACATAGTAAGTATTAAAAAAAAAAAAAAAAAAAAAAAAATTCCTTAAAATGAAACAAACATTTTCATTTTCAAATTAATGATTACGAGCACTCAAAAATAAATTTTGCTTCCCTTCTAAACAGTCAAATAGCAGATTTAGAGGGCTTCCCACCCTGATAATATTCTTAATGAAATCCAAGAAATTTCACTCATGATGGGAAATAAGTCACTGCTTTACCTCTCTTCCATTATTTAACAGAGTTGCAGGAAAAAAAGAATGCAGTGTAGCCCTTGCTATGCATAGTAACACAAAAACATACTACAACTTAAGATAAGAAATAGCTTTTCAGACATTATTTCTCTCCTTCGAGGATTAATAAACTATCAGAATTGTACACGAACTGATAATTTTCTTTTAGGTTACCGACCTTTGGAGGAAAAAAATCTGTTTGCATCCATTTCTTCTTCAGGATAGGGCAACACTGAACCAATTACAGAGTCCTCACTCTTGTTCTCTGACTGAAGTGGAGATAGATTAAATGAATTCTGATGAGGACAGTCTTCATACACAGTTTCTTCTAACCAAGGAAAACAGATCACTGCAATGTACCAATGGGACCTGCCCAACAGTGAGGAAAAAGGGAGGAAAAATGTCAAAATTCTGTAACATTTGGTTCTGAAAAGGATACGAGAAGCTTTTATAACATTGAGAGCTTGTGGACAACCAATCTATTACATATAACTGCTATTGCAATGTTCTTTCATGGCATCACCCATAAATCCTCTGACTCACTTTTTTCTTTATGTTATGGCATAACTGCAGAAATAAGTATAAATTCCTTCCACAGCAATTTATAGCTCTCTCTTACCACCCACCCCACTGTATTTATAGTAATAAAATAATTGGTGACAGTGATCCCAGCTTTGAATACAGTTGCAAGTTAAACATGGCTCTGCTTTTATGTCTTCTTGTAGGAATTCAACAGTAGCTCTCAATTACTATTCAGCTTTCCTGGAGTTTCCATGTGCAGGTCAGTTATTCAGCCAGGCCCAGTCACAGTGCTACTTCTGCTCCTTTTACCATTAACCCCATGAGTTGCTGAGACTCTTCATAGAAGCATTACTTGCACAAGAATCATCATAATGATATGAAATTTATTTTGAAATACATAAAAGCAATTTTCAGAAAAACCAAGAACAAAGATGTAAAGTTTACTCACAACAGCACTAATTAATAGGAAAATTAACCTCTGAAGAGACTTCAAAATTCCTCATTTCATACCTCACTGCTATTTCAAAATCTAATGTGTTCATTTCCAATCACCCAAGCCAGCAGCCATATGGCCTCCAGCCATAAATCTTTAAAATCAACATTCAAATACTAAAATCTTTAAATATCAAAAAAGGTGTCTGAAACACAGACTTACTCCTCATTCACAGGCACGAAGATGTAATCTTTATTGAAGATGTTTATGTGACGAGTCCATGTTCTTACTCTCTTGTGTCTTCTTTGTGCCACTCTGAAAACCAAATGACAATTACTATTAAGATTTGTCCACTAAGAGTAATGTATACAGATTTAGTATTCCTACATATTCCTAATGCCTCAACAGGTTTTTCATTTGCTCTTGACATATTTTTCTTTTGGAAGAAAAAAAAAAAAGAACCAGCAAAACATTATGCCCAAGTAAATAACAAGCCATTTCTGAACCATCTTAAACTTTCTGGTAAACTATCCATTGATTTGAAAGATCTGCTGCAATTATTTACCTACTAATTATTTACTACACCAAATGCAAAAATTGCATCTATTATTGTAAAAGCAGATCTACAGAAGTTCACAGCATCCACGAGTTCAACTTCACATTGTTTCTTTTGAGGACCTATTGAAATAGTCTTCGTTTCAGAAGCATAAACATAAAAATGCCTTTTCTAGGGTATCCCTGCAAACTGATAGCAAAGTCAGAACCACAGCACAAATTCCCTGCAGTCCTGAGCTTTAATGGTTGGATCACATTTCATTTCTATGCCTACAGACATAAAGCATGGTAAAAGGATTCTAGGAGAATAAGAATAAAATGACAAGAAATGTCAGTTCAGATTTTCAGTTTCTTATTATCATTACGTTAAAATGGAGACTAATGGTTCAAAAAGCTTTGTATCAATGTGAACTGAAAGCAAAATCCCATCACTATTTTAATTACATTTTAAGTATATGAACTATGATTAAGAATCATAACTTCAATGTGGGAAGAAAGGGAAAGAAGGAGCAAGGAAGGGAAAACCAAGCTGTTGAGAAGCTCTGCAGAGGACCGTGAGGGTTTGCTGCTAACATCCTCTGCTATGTGATTGAGAAGTGCTGGAAATATAAAAGGGGAGGACATGTTTGCAACTTAGAAAAACACCTATATAAGCATCTAAGCTTTCTTAACATGGACAATTTTGTCTCTACTCCAAAACATTCAGGATCAGAAAGAAGATGCTTTTAAAAAAAAAAAAAAAAAAAAAAAAAGACATTCTCTGCAGCACCATTTCTTGGATTTTTGAGACTTGTATGTGTAAACATGGTGTGTAAGAAATTTTTTTTTTTCAGTGAAACTTTGGACAGTAATTTATTATCAGTGTGCAACATGAAATACGTGGTTGTATAATCAAGATGCTATAATTGCAATATAGTTGTTTAATCAACAGATATCAAGATGTTGTAATCACAATATAATTGAGAGAATCAAGCAAGGTAGACAATGATCACAAAGAGAATAAGCGGAAGAGCTTACCCTTCGGCTGAGCTCACCAGAAGACACCAAGAGAGGGGATCTCCAGAAGAGATCCTTCCCCTCTGGTAGCCAGCTCTTAAATAGGTCTAGGACAGGTGGAGCCTGGCTCCACCCCTTCCGGCAGCACAGGTGAATTGCCTTCACCTGTGCTCCTCTGGCTGACTCATGGCTCGCCTCAGGTGATTAATCAGAGGTTCAGGCCATGACTCAGCAGTTCCCATACAGTGGTAAATCTAAAAATATCTTTGGACATGCATTACTTAAAATGATGCATGCCTTTCCAAACTCTGAACTATAATAAAAAAATCAAAATCTGTAAGTAACTGTATAAAGTGAAGATGAAACTCCTAATAACAAGGAAAGGTATTAACACTTTTATTCTTATTCTGTTTGAACAACATACAGATTTTAATATATTTCAACTGTGAGTTACAACTTTACAATTTAACCACTAGTCATTTGAAGAACACTGATTAAAATTTTACATGCTAATTTGAAGAAAATGTGCAAATTTCTCAATAACAACAAATAGTTTGCTTAAGTTCATTATGCCATCTAACAAGAACTTACGAAACTTTGGGATCTTCCTCAGAGAATTTTTCTGTCCTGGTCAGGCATTTATAGAAGAAGCTGCTAAAAATGTGTGTACGCTCAGCAAGATGTTTTGGTGCCTTCTCCAACATCAGGTATCTATCAAAGAAAAAAAGATGGCAACTAACATACTCCCTTTCTAGAAAGTATCTTTACTGATCAAGAGAATAACTATTATTTTAATGACTTTGCATATTCAGATTGTTTAATATCAGTTGTCTTCACAATTGTTTTTGTTTTTGGTTTTTTTTTTTTATCTACTCTATTTTATATTGTTTACAGACTGAAAAGGCCAAACAGCTACTAAAAATGCAAATGCTTTTATCTCAGGTTTGTGCTCCAGTATTAATATTACTACCCTTATTTTTACAGCTCTGTTTGTAGGACTTGCAACAAAGCCAGGCCTAATATAAGACTATGCAGTGTTATACTTTATTTACAAAAAGAATAGAACAGGTCAGTAGTATAAATTGCCAACTTGACTTGTACAAGTTAGACGCATGAAAGTTGAGATGAACTTTCTACAGACACTCATTTAGTATGACATTACTGTTGATCATTTCACTATAAACAATGACTTACTTGATTACTTACTTAAGATAGAAATCAATGATGACATCATTAAGAAACTCTCCGTATTCTAAGCATTTTAGGTCCTCTCTTGTGACTCCAAGTCCTCCTTTTGCAGGTGGGGGTGGATAAACAATCAGACTAGAAAACACAAAACATGTCATAACAGTAAAGAATCACGTTTTACACAACACTTCTTTTGTATGGTCATTCTATATGAAAAATACTCTCTAGAAAACCTGGTGAAGTGCAAGTTCTCAGAATCTTTAACCATATCAAAAGTTCTTTAAGCCCAATAGTAAGAATATTTAGAGTGTTTGTCCCCCATTGCACACTAGAATTTTGAGAAAACTTCTGAAAATGAAGTTTTTTACTTTTACCTTTTCCTCCTTTTCTTTTTTCTTTTCATAAAAGTAATTGATAAATGGCTATACAAATTAGGAAAAATACTAGGGCATATACTCTCACAAAAAGTTCTCAAGAAAAATTTATTCCAACTAATATTTGCCATGCTAAATATACGATACCTGCATTACGCATCTGCATGTTCTCATTTTCTAATGTATTTTGTTAAGCTAGGTCCTGTACTAACTAGTGAAATGTATGACAAACTAGTTACACATAGATCAAATGGGACAGAACAGTGAAAGAAAACACTGTTTAAAGGAGAAAAAAAAAAAAAAAAAAGACATAGCTTAAATTACCAATCATTTTGCTGTAATAAGAACATGGACACCAATAGAGGTCATGAGAACCCTATCCTTCCACTGATACATCTATGATCTGGCCTAGCAGTTACAGTTCAGGTATTTCCTGATTTCTGAGGTTCTATTTCATCCTGTAACACACTCATCTTGTCTGTTCACTTTTGAATAGCTACATTTATATCTAGTGATATTATATTCTATTACACAACACCAAAATTAACTTAAAATGAAAATTACATACTTCTTAACTGCTCCAGATTCTCCTACTTCTTTCCATTCTTCATTCAGTGCAGAGGATAGAGAGATAGAATAGCAACCACTGTTCTGCTTATTCGCAAGGGCATAACTGGGCCTGGCCACTTTTGGTTTTGCTTTCTACCAGAAAAAGAAAATAAAAAGTATCACAAAATATTATTCAGCTTTTGAAGCTGCAGAGCAGCCCAAGGAATGTCAAGACATCTCTGGAATGGGAAAGATACACAGCTTCTTCTCTACTGCAACCATTCACTTCTAGTTCAACTGATAAATGGCTCCCTTGCTTCTTACTTGACTAACCCCTAGCTTGCTGCCCTGGGGTCACCACAACAGCAGGGAATCCCTATGGTCTGGGCATATGCAGCCATAAGTCAATCAAAAGCTTGAGCATTTGTCACTTACTGACGAGGTCCCTCTACGTTATCCCTTCACACGTATCATCTAGTTTATCACAAATTGTCCCCTTTGTAAGAAATAAATAGCAAATAATTGTGTTGTGGGTTTTTTTTGTTTGTTTGTTTTTTGTTTCTTTTAAACTGGAGATACAGAAAATGTGTTTTCTGCACCGGTCTGATCCAACACTGAGTGGAATATGTGAACACCAACAACTGGTGATAAATCAAGCAACAGTTATTTGCTAACCTGAAATGTAGGCTCTTGAGCAAATGAGATACTCTCTTTTGTTGCACATTGCTTTAGCAGATCCTCACTGGAACTTATAAAAGAGCTCTCTTCAGGAGACAAGTCCTTAAACAAGAGTAAAGCTTGCTTCAAAGACAACAATTCAGGGAGATCTGGCGCCCTGTTTTTCTTGCTTATCTCTGTAATTAATTCAGAGAGCCTGACGACTTCTTGTTCTGTGAGTGGTTGGGACAGTTCAAGAAAAATAAATTCACTAGATTTGGCTGGAAAAAGGAAAGAATGGATATTATTAATGATACTGCTGTGTGACAAAAGTTCATCTGCACACCCACAAAGGAGCATAGAGAAACAACAGAAGGAGAAGACTAAGTAATATCCTTCCTGGGTTCATCATAGAGGTTCATCAGTTCATCAGAAGCCCAACTCCACAAGCCCACAGAAGCACAAGGGCACAATGGCAGGCAAAAACCCCAACTGAAGACTTGGAAAAAGGGACATCCCCATCAAGGCTCTTCCCAGAGCTGTCCCAGGCGAGCCTCTAGTCCAGGTGTGAACCCCATGCAGATAAATTGACGGCAGAGCACTTTGTGGATAGAAGGGGTTTGCTGCTTAGGTGCATTGTACTCATGTTGGGATTTAAGGCAAGAGTACTCACATGGTTCGCTGTTAATACGTTTTCCTAACTGGGTTTCAATCTTTTCTAAATAATCCACAGACAACCAAATGAAAATTATTGTTGTTGAAGAACAGCCATCATCATTTTTCCACAAGCCAAACCTTCTCACATCCAAGGTATCCACAGTCAGCTTAACATTCTTATTAAGTGCCACTGTAAAAAATAGGATTTAAAGTAACTGTTTGTGGCTGTAGAAGAGAAAACAACACGTCATAGTATGGATAATTAGAGTTACTACATACTAAAATAAATTCACCATCGAATTTATTAAAACTGCAATTGTATATTTAATTCCTGGCACAAGGGAAACCATTTAAATTACATAAAACAAAGTTATCAAACCAAAAATACCACAAATTTCCTATTTTCTTTCAGTCAATCCAACCCAGAACTGCTCAGAAAACTTTTCCTGTGAGATACAGTAAACCATGCATCATCTTGGGAAAACAGAATGAATGCAAATCTACAGTTACGTTCCTCTTTGCTTTAGTCAACTCACACATTTTTAATAAACCTAAGGGTCTAAAATCCCTGGTTTGAAAGGATTCATTTGAAATACCTGAAATAGTTACATTTAATACAGTCCAACACTTTGTATAGGCAGGAATGCACAAAAAAGGCCACTAAAACTACAAGTTCACCTTAAAAGCACAGACAGTAGCTGTTATCAATGCTTACATTACAGATATCCCTACCTCCATTTACTGAAAAACGTTTATTTCAAAAGTGATTCGGTGTCTTTGTGAACAATTATGAATTTTATCAACAAAATTATAGGCTGAGTATCATGTAATACTCTAAAGATTAAATTTAAAGAAAAGGCTAAATAAGTTTGCCTTACCTTGAAATGGTATTGTAATATACTTGGTGATAAACTGAAATGAGATTGAAAAACAACATAAATGAATTCACTTTTTACAAGTTCAATGTTTTATTACCTCCACATCCTCCCTTATTTATAGTCAAATAAACTTAAAATAATATGCCTAATTCGAGATTTGTCTTTTTCACATAAAACAAAATTCCTAAATGCATATTACAAATTTAAACAGTTACATTCAGATTCTTTAAAAAAAAAAAAAAAAAAAAAAAGAAAAAACCACTTAAAATGAATTTAAGGAGATATCCTTTGATAAAGACTGTCAGCTGCACTACTTGAACAAAGGACGCTCTGTAAACTGTCCACATTGGGATGCGATCTTGATATTTGCACTAATCTTTGAATTAAGCGCCTTTAAAGTTTCTATGTAAGTTGTCACTATGTTAGAAAAACTTGACTAAATAAAGAATGTTTTTAGCATCACTTTTACTGAAGGGTGTAGTATGTGCTGAGAGGTTTCTCTTCCCTTACTACAGTATACACAAAGAATAAACTTGTTTGTCCCCCAAGGATAACTTTCCACCTAGAAGTGTTCTATTCCAACTCATCTCTGGAATTATTTTGTCATTATTTTGAACTGCTGCACAAAACTGCTGTTTTGTTATTATTGCAAACTACAGTATTTCAAAATGTTTTACTGTAAACAAAAAAGACATTTGTATTCCAACATTTCTTCATTTCTATACATACAATGAGCCTGTTCAAAAACCTATATAAGTTCCCACAGTTGGTACTACAATTAAAGTACACCTTCCCTTGTATTTCTACACTTTGTTGAGAAGCACATTACCTGTGCAATTAATTCTTTTAGTATCATTTTACAGCTCTCTGAAGCTACAAACAATTTTCTGTATAAATGGCAAGATTAATACATATTATACATGTGAACTATATTTATCTTATTCTAGTATCTGTATTATTTTTAAGAAAATTAATTTCATTTCCAATTGACATCTACTCTACCACAGCCATTATTTGCTGTTACATTTCACAGAAAAACTGCCCCAAAATGATTTCTGTCCCACAATATTTACCAGAATCTTTACCTCTGAAAACTAGAGCTACACAAAATTTCATACTGACAACAATCCAAATATACAAATGTCTTTCAGCCAAAGTAATTTGATGCAATGATAATCAAAAAGTGCATCCACGCTAAATTCCACTGACTTTATTTAAACCGAATTTTGTTTTTTAAACATTCTCAAATGTAACCATAATAGACAAACTTACCCTAACAGGACCCGTTGATGACCATTTAAAATTCCCAATGTACAGGCTTTCAAATTCAAAATCTAATCCTGGCTTCACCTCTTCACTATGTATTGATCCAGAAGGCAAGTTGGAAGGACATTTATCTTCATCTGACTTTGTTAAAAGCTGAGGAAAAAAAAAATGGAGGGGGTATATGAGCTTTTTTGAATGAATTCTTTCCATTCTGCAGTCTTACATATTCTCTCTTTATGTTTTTAAGAACTTATTCACAAACTGCATATTAGAAACAGTACATGTTATCACAGTCGTTACCAACTATCTCCTCAAGGGCTGAATAGTATCTTACTCTGATCTCCAAACGCCAAGACATAACCCGGACTCTTTGCCATCTGTACCCAAGCAAAAACTCAAACAATGGAGCAACAGAAAATACTCCCCTTTTGATATCAAACGTATAGATCCAATTCAATGCTTATTATAGTAACAACGCATTCGTGAGACAAAGCAATAATGACTCTCCTGGCCTGTTTTGGGATTACAAATATATGCCAAATTCAGGTCTAACAAAGCAAAACAAGACTCATGAAGTCCAAAACGTGGCAACTGTTGTTGTTAGGTTTAGATTCAAATTCCACTGCTAGGAATCCACAGCCACATAGGAAATGGAACTTCAGCTCACCTCTTTCTGCTGTCCAGAGAGTTGTTTTAACTTTTCCACGCAGCAAAAGTTAGAACAGAGGATCAGAAAACAAGAGAAACTACTATGCAAAAAAGTACTACAGCTACTGTTTGGTTGTGACTAGTCATATCTGCTCTAATTATTTTACAGTTGTCCCACAACATGCAAGAAAAAATAAACAGCAAATAAATAAATACTCTGACATAACAATACATAGCTCAAAAACTGCACTACCTGTTCTGTGTGACTTTCCACATTATCTTCCAATAGCTTTTCAGAGAAACGGTCATCAGACTGTTGGTCTATTTCTTGAACATCAGTAATACGATCCTGCAGTTGTTCCACGCATTTTGGTTCAGAAAGTCCTTCTTCATCCTTTGGTTCAGAAGATCTGTCTTCATCATCACTGGAGAGGACAACTAAAGAGTAAAAAACATACATATACTACAGGATCCAGACTTGAGAATACTTCATTGCAGATTTCAGATGAGCAAAAAGCTCCTTCTCTTCCAATATATAATTCTGAAGTATGTTATCCCAGCCAGCCAACGGCTGTGTGTATGAAGGTGTCTGTAAGAAGTTTCCTATCTTTACTATCACTTTGTACCTCTTCTTCAAAACTGCTTGACTCCCAAAAGAGAGAAGTGACAAAATACCTGCTTCAACAACAACAACAAAAATATTTTAAACAATTCAATTCAAGTATTATTAAAAGTCCAAGATTGATTTTCTAAATGTTCAAAGTCAGCTGCAAAATACAGACTGGAATTTGAAAATCCTGCTCTCTGCTCTGTTTATCAAGTACAAAATGCTCTGCACTCTGCGAGACTGAACTGGGCACTGTTCTCTGACCTGCATAATGCACTGTGAACAACACGTGTCCTCAATCTTTGGTTGTATATATTTCAACTAGTCAGTCATGAATGAGTCCCTAAGCATGCCAATAATAAATCCCAGCAACACAGATACAGTACATACTTGGATCAGCTGAAACAAGTGGCTGATTACTCCCGCAGATTCTGTTCCTCAGCTTGCTTAGGTACTGTGATGTGTCCATCTTTATCTTCCTGATGGTACTAACTCGAGGTGAAACACTAGTGGCAAGCTGTTTTTCTGACAAATTACTGGAAGCAGACTCTGAGCCTGCCTCCTCTGAACAGCGGTGAACAGGTCTTAATTGCTTACTGGTAGGAGTGCCTTTACAGTTTCTCTCCAATGTCTGAGCAACGCAATCTTGCACCAAGTTAGATCTGCGATCTTGCTCATCCTCACAAGGAATTCTGCAGCCAGAAGAGCAAGTTGAACTTAATCTTTGCTCTTTCTAGAAAACAAGAATCAAAGGGTATTTATTTATTCCTTAATCTTTCTTACAATGGTTCAGAATAGTAATAATTGAGCTATATTATGTATAATGTATATATATATTATACAATATTTATATTGTATATATATACATATATATATATATATACACAATATTTATATTATACAATAATTTGCTACATTCTACATAAAATACATAATCATAGCTTAAGGAGACTGCCGTCAAAGTTGAAGACGTAATTTTTTTCGCCCTGTATTTCTTACTACACAGGGGAGACAACAAATCTTACTACAAATTGGGGAGACAACCTGTTCAAAGCCTTCTTAAAACCACTTCAAGCTGAACAAGAAACTATTTCCGATTTTCAGTTGCTCTCCCAGTATTTGACAATGAATGACCAAGCAACAGCAACATTTGTTACTTCGCAAATGTGTGGTTTGGTCAACTACCTACTTCTGTGAGCTTTTAATCAGAAAATCACAGATGTACCTTTATCATATTCAAAAGCTTAAATAGAAACTATAACATTTACTTGACTGATTCTGTCAGCCTTTCCTTTCTTCCTTTTTTTTTTTTCCCCTCCTAATCTTATTGACTGAAAAAAATAAAAACTGAAAAGAATAAAACTTTAGGGAAGGGTATGATAAACAGAGGAGGAGGAAGGAACGTGGCATCCACAAAATTTCAGTAACTCCAGGTATACTTTGCAAGTCTTGTACCAAAATTTCCTAATAAGTTCCATACCATCCATAAAAGAAACATAAGTACCTAGATTTCTTATTTCCAATTTTGTTTTCCTCCATGCTCTGGTCTGAAGGAAATGTCATCTTTCATCCTTTGTGAGCTTTCTGCTACAACAAGCATATTGTGATATTGTGAACAGAAGAACCTACATTTACACTTCTCGATGCACCACTGAACTCCTTTCCCTCAAAAATGTAACAATACTGGTTGGTACAACTCTCATATTTTGGATCTTGCTACTGCGGCTACAGAAGCACTTGTGTGCATTTAGCGTGGACACACATGCACACAAGCATAAACACTAAAATTAAACACAACTTACAGACTGTAGAAGCAATTTTTCTGGAACGTGTTCTTTACAATCATCAGAAATATGGCCACTAAATCTTCTTTTCCTTTTCTCAGAATCCAAAGGGCTTGATCCCTTCCAACTAGGAGAGGTAGCGTTCATGTTTTTTCTCTTATCTAGTTCATCAGAGCTCTTGTTTTCTGTGTCAGAAAATAAGTAATTTAAGGGTTATCCTCAAAAACTTCTGTATTTCTTCATACTTGTTGTTTTATATAAAATGCATGGAAGTAGACACCTTCCACAAGAGATAGTTCTTCTCTTCCACAATTGCGTGTGGTTGCCAGAATATGTCCCCTAACATAATATGGTAAAGATTGTTACCACAAGAATTGATGAGGATGTAGCCAAATTTAGAATTCCCACATATAGATTAGCACTCTATATTCCACAGATTTTCTTCTCGTTTCTGTTGAATGCAACATTCTGCAATTCTTGCTCGAGTCAGCAAATACTACTAAACAGTGTTCAAAAGACTGCATATTCCCCCTAGAGAATCAGCAGAGAACTCATTATTTTCAAGAAAAAAAACAAATATTTAACAAATTCCAGTGGGAATCACAATTTGAGAATTAATATATTCTATTCTTGAGTATAAAAGGTTTTTTTTAATATATAAAATCATTATTTAATGGTGTACTTAGGCTTCTCTCAGTTTCCTTTTGTTCACAGATCTGATTCATCATTGCTTAATTCTTATTTAAAAACACTGTTACTTGATACATTTTAACATACTTGTAAAAACTTGGCTATGAGAAAACATATACTTCATGCAAAAACCAATTTGTTTATTGCTCTGCTCTCCCCATAATACTAGACTAAAGACCCCCAACAAACTCCCAGCAATTCATATTTAAATGCTAGATTATTGCTCACTACAAACCTTTCTTCTCCAGCTTTCGTCTTCTAAAAGTCAAGACAACGTTACCTCTTTCTGGTTCCTTAGAAAGACTGCCATCTGACTTTGTCAAGCAATGCTCTGATCTGTGAAGAACATTAATGAAATTATGTTCTTAAAACTTATAAACTTATCTTTAATTTAAGCAAACTTATCTTTAATTTTGGAAAAATACTGAATAAGAATCTCAGCAGAAATAAGTTAGCTGGACAAACTTTTACCTCTCTGACAAGCACACGGAGCTTGGCAAATGAGATGCAAACTAATCCAGATCCCATTATGAAAATATTAAGATACTCTGACATAACTAACGAAATGGATGCAAGGAATGAAGATCTGACATGCCTGATACCAGACACTGAAATATTATTTTGCAGCAAAGCATGACTGCCATGCCTTTGTCATGAATGCAGTAAGAATGAGGCTAAGTAGTATATTTTTTATTTAGATTTAGAACTGATAATAGAGTCCACTGGATAAGTTCCTGCAACGAGAAGAGACTTAAAATAGAAATTCCTACTCAAAAGAGCCTGAAACAGTGATGTTGAAAGGGAGTAAGGGGAGGTCAAAGGATGTAAAAGAGAAAGAAACAGAAAAGAAAGAGACAGGATCTACAGTATGGAGAACTAGAAAACCTACAGCAGTTCATCTGAGTTTGTAATCTCCTTCTAAAAAGAAAAACATCCAAGAAAGTAATCAGTCTGTGTTTTTCGCTGTTGATTGTGTTTGTTTTTAATAAACTGGACAATTTACTCAGGGTGCAGTGGTAGCCTGAACATTATGACATCCCTACATTTGAGTCTGGACCTTGTAAATATGCCTTTATAATATACCTATAGTCACAGATTTAAAAAGTCTACATAGCCATACTTTGGTTTCTAGCATATGCACTACGATACTATATTTAACTATATGTTCACATGATATTTTCTTAGAGAAACTTAATTACATTCAGTATACAAGACTTCTCTTCTGAAAATTTAATAGCAAACTGACCTTTGTGACCTCTCCTTTATTTGCAGTGAGTGTTGGAAGGTAAAAAAAAAAATAATTTAAGATTTCATATATAAAGCAGTTTAATGCTGATCTGGAAAACTCACTCAATTTCTCCTTTTGTCATTTCCTTTAGTAGAAAATGATTTGGGGTTAATAATTTTATAATGTGCTGAACTTGGAATTTTGCAGTGCAATTTGCAAAGAGCTGATGATCATAACAACTGAAATCCCAAACAGCTGAGTTCAGACAAGAACATCATGAAACACAGGAGAAAATACTCTTGACATCTTTAACTAGGCAGTCAAAATCATTTCTGAACAGATGCCTAATCTTCAGTGCCATATGTGTAAACTGCATTACCACATCTCTTTGGGAATGCTGTAAAGATACATAAAGATGTCCGGACTGCTCTGATATTACAGTGCTGAACACTACATAATCATCATGAAAAAATCACTAATTCTTTTTTCATTCATGATGAACCA